>NW_022900913.1:59639732-59671240 GCF_012274545.1 Fukomys damarensis | reverse complement strand
TAGAGATGACTTTTTTTTTTCAAAAGCTCAATTCAATACCACATAATATTCACAGTTTGTCATGTGAAATTCTCCAGACAAAAGAGATCCAAGAAATAGAAAACCTCATGCTTCATCCGAAAGGCATACTTTGCACAAACATGAAGGCAGATAACAGCAGGAAAAAAGACACAGTCAATTCTCATTATTCAAGGTAGCTACCAGCTATAAAGTCAGAGGGTCCCAAGGGAGAGTTTGGGAGGGGCTAGCATCTATAGCGAGCCAATACCTTGTATATAAGTCAACAGAGAAATTGTTTGGTTTGAGATTAGATTAAGAAGTTTCCCATAACATAACCAATGAACAGATGCCTTAGAGATTTCCTTATAGAACACTGTGTACTTAAATGTGGAATTAGCTTAGTGTTTACCGTTAAAGTTACCTTAAATACTGAATCATTGTTCCTAGAGAAAATACAGGACTGTGTTCTTGCAAGCCTCTGGTCACATTCTTTTCAGCCAATCAATACACAGCTTTGTTATATGTTTGCTTTTGTCTAAAGCCACTTAACTCTCTCTATATATTGGTGATTTACTAACACTGAACTCATAGCTTACTGTGTAACTTGGGCCTGAACAAAGCTGGTATTTTCACCATAAGGCGTGTCACAGCCTTCTTGCATTTGGGAACAAGAGACAGTACTTGAGCACGGTGTTTGGGGGGCTATTTAAACAGTGAAATCATCAATGAAAAATCACAAAAACATGACAAACAGGGCACCGAGTAGACTGTGAGAAAAGATCAGGTATTGAGTATGAGGGCTGAAAAAAGAAGTAGAATATCACCTTGTTCACTACAGCTGGAAACATGTGCATCGGATAACTAATTTTACACCACTCTGTGCATGTCCACAAGCGATGCCAAAAGTACTAGGAGTGTTGGTGTTGGGGGTCATAGACAAATTTTGGTGAGTAGGGAAATTCTCAAATACAAAAAAGGCACAAAATAAAGACAGAATGTACATCCCTTTCATCCTGAGGCCCTCGCCCCTCAGAGGCCACTAGCTATGTGAGGTGGGCACCCATATTCCCCAAGGAGTGCAGTGTGCACCACCTTCTCCAAAAGGTCTTAGCACAGGATTGTTCTCTCTTTAGTTCTGAAGGAAGTACTCTCACCTGCTCCTTATGAAAGGTGAGGACAGAGACTACTGTACAACTACCCACCTCAGCTGAGGATCTCGGAAATGACCTCATCAGAGCCTACAGTTTAGACAAGAGGACATTTTCTTGCAGGTGATATAAGATAAATATCTCTTAGCAAGCGCTTTACATTTTCTAATTAAAATTTAAAAAACACAGAAGGATATCCTTATACTTTCTTGGCATGCCAAAGGATGACCCCAGATGTTGGAGAGCTTGGAGAATGAAGGCACTGGGGAGGGCTAACTAAATCAAATCATGAGATTTTTCAAGAAACCTACAATTCTGGAGAGAAAAGACAGTTACATTTTATGGGTGGGAGTTTTGAAAAATTATTTAATCTCAAACGTTCAAAATAAACTCAAAGGAAGATAACAATGTTTTTAAAAACTATATGATTCAGTCAATTAAAATACAATTAAAAATTGGAAGGATTTCAGAAATTGTTACATTCAGAACACTGATGAATTGGGTATTCTGGTTGAATGAAAAATTCATCTCTGACCTTTCTGGTGGAAAATAGGAAAGGCAAACTTTTAGATACATAGTTTTCACCAAGAGATAAGAGCTAAAGCACTAGATCTGTTAATCTAGAAAGAATACATTTCCTGACTGTTAGCGGCCAGCAGGTGTTTGTTGTGCTAGCACCACTGATTATTTACGATTGTCCTGGCCTCTGGATCAGCTGATGTCTAGGATGGTCTCTGTTACCTAGCAACCCCACAGCAGCACTCTGAGCTAGTGCTAGCCCATGGGCTAAGTGCTGCAGTGATGGAGGAGAGGGCTGGAGACCCCCTCACAACACATCTTCCAAGAACATGACCAGTCAGTCGCCAACAATATAAAAAAGGAGTCAGAGGACAAGTATTTGCAAAATCTAAAAGTCCAGGGACTTGCACAAGCAGCCAGGAGAGAAATGTAGTTCAGTGTCAAAAGATGTCCCAGGTAACATACAAGAATAAGAATAGTTAAAAGTTTGACAGCATTACCTGTTACAATTTTGGAACGGATTTTGGACAAAATGGCTATGGTTCAATGGGGTAAAGTTTCATCTTCTTATTAAGAATAGTAATAATAGTTATCCCTGTAAAAATAGTGTTAAGGACTTGATTTCTTTAAAAAATAAATGTATGCTTCACCCTTAGAAACCATAATGACTACCCACCAGGTATTTTGATAAGCTTGGACACATTTTCCTTATTGGATATACTTAAAGGCTAGTACTTCCTGGCACTTAGTTTCCCTTCTCCCCAAATTTCCCCCATTTGCCCCTCTTTTGCTACCAGAGTTCCAGGGTAACCAAATGTCCTGGTTAGCTCAGTATGTTCACACCCAATTCATGCCTGATGTAAATCATAAGTGCTTGTTTTTACTTTCAAAGTTGTTGCCAACAAGAGACAGATATTGACAAGCGTCGGCAGAAATGTAAAGATACTGGAACGCTCAGATACTGCTAATAGAAATATGAAATGGTTCCACTGCTTTGCAAAACAGTCCAGTATTTGTTCAAAAGGCTGTAAAATGACCCAGCCATTCTACTCCTAGAAATATATCTGAGAAATGCAGACATGTTCACATAAACTTCTATATCAATGTTTATATCTATTATTCATAATAGTCAAAGCACAGAAATATCCCAAATGTCCATAAACTAATGAATGGACAAAAAAAATGTGGTACAGCCATGCAAAGTAATACAGCAATAAGAAAGAAGGAAGTCCTAATATATACTACAATAGAACCTTGAGAACATTGTACTAAATGAAAGAAGTGAATAAATTCATGTGAAATGTCCAGAATAGACAAATTATAGAGACAAAAAGTAGACTTGTGTTTTTCCAGGGCTGGAAGGTGGTGGTGAGAGAAAATGGAAATGATTGCTAATGTTAATGGGATTTCTGTGGTGAAGATCAAAACATTCTAAAATTGATTATGGTGATGGTTGAACAACTCTGGGGATATAGTAAATATACTAAAAATCATCAAATTGTGCATTTTAAATGGGCGAGTCATATAGTTAGGTGAGTTAAATCTCAAAAAAGCTTTTATACAAATAACAACAAATAAATAATAATAATGTTCATCAAGAAATTAGTTATACAGTCACTCTACATAGAATACCAGCTATACAGAAAAGCTGGAAACCTTTGGAAATGATCTGATGAGATCTCCTCAACTTTAATAAGTCAAATCACATAAGCTAATAACCGTATTTTCAAATCATCATATGTTGATGGGTAGGGAGGGAAACAAGATGATGAGTTCCTGTAATTTAGTCTTTCAGTAAAGGAAAATCAAATTTGTTTTCTGTGAAAAATTACATACCAGAATCTATAAGAACATATCAGAGGCATAGTTCTAACATAAAACTCTTAGAACGAAAGAATAAAAAACTATATTCATTTAAATATGTCCAAGAAACAACAGTTTTTATTTACTTAGCCATCTTCCAAAAAGGCACAGGAAGACAACAGAATATATTATTTTATCTACCATAAAATCAGCATTAAACAGAATTTCACAACGATTAAGACAAAACCTGAGCTGTTCCCTGACAAAGAAGTATTTTGCCCTGTGTGGCACCAACTCTTCAAACCCACTATTCTACCTGCTGCTGACTGCCCATATCCTCCCTGGTGGCCTCTGCAGGATCCACTAACCACTCTGTCATCTCCTTCTTGCTCCTATTTCAGCAAACACCTGCAACAATGTCTACAAGCTATGTGCCTCAGAGTTAACTCAGCCTGTTTCTATGAAGTGACCATCACGCACATTTCAATCAGCTTCCAGAAGAGCCTTTTTAAAAAAGGGTTACTATGTCAGAAAAAAGAAAGAAGTCTCCAGTTGAAGGAGTTCCAGTCCTGGTCAAGTGAAATGAAAAACCAGTGTATACTTAATCTTGCAAAATTAGTGGTGTGCCCAAGTGGAAGGGCAGGTTCCAGTCCCAAAGAAAGCAGCTCCTGGGATCAGGTAGCTAAGAGAGCAGACTTCAGGAGAGAAACCGAGTGTCTCCCTGGAGCCCAACTGGCTTCTTTGGGACACTGTCCTAATGGGCTCTGTGGTACCAGTTCAGGAAAGTCAGACTAACCAGATCCATAATATGCAACAGGAAAGGAAATCAAGGTGCCAAGTCACAAATGTACTTTGTGCATAAATATTAAACATATGCACACCTGATAAAAAGGTAAGATAGGAGTAATCAAAATAAACAGTAAGTGCTTAAATTTTAAAAATTTATGACAGTAAAAAAGATACCTTGCCATTAATCCTTTTTGAAATAGGCACACTTGCTCGGAACACACTTATCCCATCACTCTTGCCACTTTCCGAAGCAGCTCTGGAAGTCTTCTTTTGTGAGTGTCTTTATGAGCTGTGATAAAAAATATGGTGAATGCTGCTACTGAGGACCTTTCGACAAAAAGGAAGGCTCATAAAAACATTATGGTGTGTTCTCGTCCATCTTATTCACTGGATCCAGTGTTGGGCAACACCTGGCTCTTCCTCAAAGTCAAAGTAACCATGAAAGATAGACACTGTGAATCAATGTAATACATCAAGGCAGCCACGACGGTGCAACTAAAGAGACACACGAAAGGGGACATCTGGAAATACTTCAGAAAGCGGCACGAATGTTGGGGTAAGTGTTAGACGTGACGGGGAGTATTCTGAAGGGGCTCATGGCAAGGTATCTTTAAATGCAACAATGTTTAAATGTAAAGCATTTCCTCTGGCTTGAACCACAGGTGCTACATACATGATTGTAACCCTGAGCACCTTGTACCACTGATGGTACGAACAGATCTAATCACTTTTATCAGTCATTTTATTAATAAAATTAATAAAAAGCCACCTGATTGAACAGCCATGCATAAATTACCACTGGTTCAAGCTGCCCAGTAGCGAGACATGAATTATGGCCCCACTGTGAACACATATCATGTTTTGATCACACCTTGTAAAGTATGGAAGTCAATTTTTGCATAAGAGATATGTTATCAGCCCAGTTACTCTCTGCTCTTATAGAAGCATGTGTTTGTATAAGCATTATGTCCCCAGCATGCAGTTTTCAATATTGCAGTAAGTACTCTACTGCTGCAGTCAGGGTTTACAAGGGAATAGATTTAATACAGGACACAAAATTTATCAGATTATTTTATAATATTCACCGCAAAAAGTCAAATATACAGGAATGCAAGAGATCTGTCCATATGCCAGAGACCTGAAGCATTCAGCTGAGGGCCTGGATCCCATGGCAATCTCCCACACAAGTCCAGCCAGAGGCCTAGAGCCCACAGCAATGTCTCATACAAGTTCATATCGAGGGTCTGCACCAGCAAGGCCCAAAGCCCAGTGGTGGAAGCCAGAAAGCCTGCACCGGCAGGGTGAAGGGTTCGTGACACCGGCTGAGGGATCTACACTGCAGCCAGGAAGTGGCGATCAAGGTGAAGGCCAGAGCTCTGTGATGAGAACAGCAGCCGTCCCCAGCAACAGTGAGGATTCCTGCTCCTCTGACAATGAGAACAGGCAAGTTTGTATCAGGAAAATCAGCCTCAGGATTCTTCTCCAGGAAAATCAACAGCATAAAAGCTTCCCCTTTGGTTCTCTTTTTTTATGCAGTTCGCAGCAATTCTCAGGTGGATCTTCCACGTCCGGAACCGTGCTGACTCAGATCAGCCAGGCATCCCAAGTGGACCATTAGTTAATCCCCCACAAGTACAATATGAGCAGGTCACTTGTTTCCTTCTCTTGGTTCCATTTTGAAAAATAATACTGATTAGGATTAATAGGCAAACAGGGAGACTGCAGATAAGCTAATAATGAACACTTGAATACTAAAGAACATATCCAAAAGACACACGGAGGCTCCCTGCCTCCTCTTTGCTGCTCTGTGTGCTCATTTCTCTCCACTCCCTGTTTTGCTCCCCTTTCCCACACCAGAGTCTTACCTGTCCTACCCGTGTCCCACGGGAAGATTTTCCATGTTACCTGGTCACAAAATAGACATGAAGTATATTGTTACTATTTATCCTCTATACAGTGAGTAAAGACTTGTGTTTCCTGCTTAAAGAATTCTCATTTTTAAAAAACGCTTTTCACATGCAAGGAGTGCTTGCAAAATATAATGAATGTTTAAATTTAAAAAAAAACTTATGATAGCAAAAGACACACTTCTAAGAACATGAAACAATGTGTTGAAAGTGAGGGAGTGGCATTTTGAGAGTGATTAATGGCAATGTGTCTCTTACTGTCATAGGGTTTTCTTTATTTCAACGTTAACCATATATTTTGAACACACCTCATCAATCAAGCATTTGCGGCAATTTCTGTCAAATAAAAATATTATAGCGTATCCTCATCCACCTCATTCACCAGAACTGGCACTGTGTGACTTCTGTCTCTTCCCCAAGGTCAAAGTGACTGTGAAAGATAAATATTTTTGAAATCATTCAGGACATCAAGGCAGCCACGACAATGCAGCCAATAAAACTGCTCAGGAAAGAGCAGTTCCAGAACTGTTTCAGACAGTGATGAGGATGATGGAACAAGTGTGTTAGAAGCACAAGGAGCATTCTGAGGGGACTCATGGCAATGTGTCTTTTAGCACAATAAGATTGTTTCAATTTAAACATTCACCGTATCTTTGGGCACATTTCATACAAAAAGTATAGCCCAACTTATTTTACCCGGAACAGAACTGCGGAGCAAAAT
The DNA here is from genome assembly GCF_012274545.1 of Fukomys damarensis. Taxonomy (NCBI): domain Eukaryota; kingdom Metazoa; phylum Chordata; class Mammalia; order Rodentia; family Bathyergidae; genus Fukomys; species Fukomys damarensis. The sequence goes on along the minus strand of NW_022900913.1, from coordinate 59,664,353 downwards.
TAACATAAAATAGGCAGTCTGTAACCTACAGAGGACCTCAAACGTTTTCGCAGGAATAAAAAGGGTGTCCTGTGAACTCAGGTGAGACACTTCCTAGAAAGGCCTTGCTCTTGGACTTCTTAGGAGTTAGCCATTGGCACCAGCCAAACATCTGGATTCAGGACACTCTTCAAAAGCACATGACTGAAGGTACGTTAGACATCTGTTAACACTTTCCAAGTCTAGGTATGGAGAGCAAGCCCTGAGACAGCCATGTGGGCATGCATCATGAGGCAAGGGTATCCGGCAATGGGTGGAGAGAGGCCAGTGATGTGGGGAGTTCTGTATCCCAGCAAACAGCTATCAGTCACACCACTCTGTTAAAATGCGAGTGATTAATTAGAACAGCATAACTGAGAGAAAAATGTAAAGAACTCCACATGGCTCCAGGCATCTTGCCAGTCTTCAACTGTTATTAATAAATGCTTAATTTTGTCTTAGTTGACATTATATCTTGGTCTACATTTCAGAGAAATATTTAGCAATCCTTTCACTTTCCTGTGGAAAGGCTTGGACCCTAAGGGATTAGCACTGCCCCTTCCTAGGGTCCCCACCAGCTGACACTACTCACAATCACATCTGTGGGCAGAGTCCCTCATGGACGACAGTAGGATTGCTTTTTTCCCCTGCCATGGGAGAATTGTAGCACAATGACATTTGTAAGCCACTGGACATTTTCTCCCCAAACATTATTCAAAGGTTACCATTATTTATTTCTGGACATTCAAAAGCAACAGCTTTCAAATGAGCTTTCTGCAACAGAATGTCCACACATCCCAAAACTGAAAGCTGGTCTTGATTCATAGTTCCTGACTTGTTTCTCCATCTTTAGTATTAGAATAGTCATGATTTAGAATCACTTTTCTAATAAAAACATAGGTTACTTGGAGAATACAGCCCAACAACTGATTTACAAGTCAACTTTAGTGAAAATAATCAATAAAATGCCTGAACATATACTTTTTATTATGAAATTAATTTTCAATTTCTACAAAACTTAAGTCTGTGAATGTACTATTTCTTAATTTATTAAATCATTAAATTTTATACGTAAGCCTTCCAGAAATATTTATATAAACGCTGGCTAATTTTTAAATGTCACTTCATGAAAAGCTCCTTACAGGAAGAGACCCCTTTCTTTCCAAACCAAATGGTAAGTTGATGAGCTGATTTCTGAGAAATACTTTCAATTGAGCAAGATCTTAAATTTCTACTGACATAAGTGGAACTTTTCAAAAAACTTCCACATAACCAAATTAGTCGGTCCTTTACATTTCATGAGCATAACAAAGGGTGAGTGACAGCTATATTTCTACATGCCAAAAGTGGATCCCACACCTCAGAGATCTGCCTGTGAAGCCTGGGCAGGATGTGGTGTACACACCGCCTCTAGCCTGAGTGCCTCTTCACCTCCTGCTTACTTCTGAGAGGCTGGGATTTGCTGGGTGAGGAGCATTGCTAAAGCGTTGCTGGTTTGATGGGGATTGCTGAGGAGTTCCCCTTCCTTCATAGAGTAGGGAATCACTATACTCCATGGAAGGGTATTCAGTAATCAAAAAGGAGAGCTGAGAGTCTCAATCTCCCCCAGCCCAGGTTCTAAGGGATCAGAGCCTGTGTAAGGGGCCTTGGAGCAAAGTGGGCTGAGACAGGGGGCTGCATGCCTTCTCCCAGCTGGATGTTTCCCGGGTGAGGGCAGCTCTGATCAAAAGGTTCAAAGAAGGAACCAAAAGTAAGACTCAAAAGCTCTGACGTATAATGCACAGCTGGAGAAGAAAGATCCTATGGAATGGCTTCCAAAGAACTGATGGGGAAAACCAAATCTGTTTCCTGATAGTGTCCTACCAAGTCCAGTTGCTGACTGTGAGGGTCTCTGTCACCTACTGTTTTTGGTTTGATTTATTTATTTATTTTGGTTTTTTTGAGACAAGGTCTCACTATGTAGTTGAGACTGACCTGGAATTCACTATGTAGCCCAGGCTGGTCTCAAACTCACAGCGATCCTCCTGCCTCAGGCTCCCTAGTGCTGGGATTACAGCTGTGCACCACCATACCCGGCTGTTTTTGGTTTTAGACTGTGGAGAAATACTCAGAGCCATCTAATGATTACTCAATCAAAGTTACAGCAGGAAGCCAGCAGTTTTCCTCCCCAGTCCTGTTTTTGTACATCTGCAAATGCCTCACACGGATCCATGGGTCTGGTGTGACAGAGCCCCTGTCCTTCTCCCTGGACAACCATGGACCACATGCCACTTATGTGCTCAGCTCCAACACACTGTGCTGCCTGGGGTTCTTCTAACATTCAACTTGTTTTTGACCTCTGGACCCTTGTGCCTTTTCTTGTATCTTCCCCAAATTATTATTAAGAAAAGAGTGCTGAGCTCTCAATCCATAAATGCAGATTCACCTATTTTTTCTTTCAGTTCTATCCACTTTTTAGTTCAAATACTTGGAAGACCTATTATGAAATACATAATGCTTTAGTACTGTTATACACTCTTAACTCCCTGATCTATTTTTAATTATGCAATGGTAATATTTATCACTGGCAGTACTCTCAGTTCTGAAATATATTTTGTTTGATATTATTATAGTTACTTCAATTTTCTTTTGACTAATATTAGCAGGGTATATCTTTTCCTACTTTTAATCTATTTATGTTTTGATTTAAAATGGGTGTCTTTTATATAGTGTCTTGCCTTTTCACTTATGCTATTTGCTAACCTCTGCCTTTTAATTGAAGTGTTTAGACCATTTCTATGTAATACAATTATTGGTATAGTTGGATTTAAAACTATCATCTTATTTGTTGCTTTCTGTGTGTCTCTTCTATTTTTAGTTGCCCTCCTCTTCTTTCTTGCCTTCTTTTGGGCCAAGTATTTTTTTAAATTTCTAATACATTTTATCTTCTATATATTATATCTACTTTTAATGCCTGGCTTAACTTACCAAATTCTATTTATGTTCACGTTAATTCACTGCCATTACCCTATTATTTGGGAAAATGCGTGGGACCTAGGGAGGCTTTTGATAAGTGATTATTAAATAAATTGAACAAGAGAGCTAAGAAAAATATCAATTAAACACAATGCTCAAGAGATGGAACATTCCGGTTAACTAGATTGCTAGTCAAATAAAGATTATTCAGAAAATCATATGCTCCAACCCTCTTTTGGTTGGAAATTTTTTCTAAACTGCAAGTTGGCTCTTCACACTTCCAAGTGGAAATAACTTTACAGTACCTTGTTATCCTCATTCTAAACACCAATGATATTGATGTCTAAATACAGAAATGGAAGGCAAGATGTAGAATGGAATAAATCTGTACAGAACTTGGGATATATATTTATTTCATGTTTATTGAATAAAATTTTAATGTGGTAGGATTTCTCTGCAATCTGCCTTTATCCTCAACTCAAAAAGAGTGCATTCTTCCAGTTACTGAAGACAGCTAAGTTTGACGCCAAGTAAAGGAGAATATTTACTATATGATGGAATAGAATAAAAAGAAAGAACTATTTTGGTGTCAGACTCAAAGAAGCCACTATACAATTAAAAAAAATAAAGTTGAATCAGATGAAATTATAAGAACAATGATGCACTAGAAAGAGCTGAATGCATAATGAACTTGCCCTCACATTTAGACACAGGGCACACAGAGACCAAATGACACATCAAAGCAGCTCCCACAGTGCTGCACTTCTTTTGTGTCACATAAAATATGACCTGTCTGTGCCTTCATGAAATTATTTCCAGTTTATGATCCTCCAGGACAAAGAGTATTCTGAAGACATGCAAATTATTTTATTACTGTAACTAATAATTAAGCAATGATGACTGGCAAATAATTGTAAACAACTTCTGCAGAGATAAAGACACCATGAATTTTAATAATATTATCTGAACCAAATTTGTTAAATAGTGATTAATAACAAATACACATCACCTTCTAAAATCTGAAACTCTTCAATCCAAGGAGATCCCTCTCTATCAACTGTATAAGTTCAAGACTAGCTGAACTAACATTCTCTCCATAAACCACAGAAATGCTGAACATCCAATAGCCAGTAGGTATTCTTATGAAAATTTTAGAAGATGACGTAGAAGGTTATCAAACAGGATCCTCAAGCCTTGGTCTCCTTGAGGCTTATTTGTTCTTTTGTGATTAGGCCGTGTTGCTGTTACTGTATGCAGTATATATACTGTAGTATTTTCTATACAAACAACACTGAGTCTGAATCCATCTGTGTGAAAGAGTACAAATGGCCACATGCACATGAGTGTGCACACATACAAACACACACACAGGACATAAAATTATGGGCACAGTTCTTCATTTATTGAAGGGAGTGTAGTACTCCTCCAGGAACCACTGAATTCTTAATCAAAAGCATGCCAAATCTCAAGCTGATCTACACCATAATAGCCATCATCATAGTCAGACAAAAGGAAATAGTAAATACCAAGTTAGGAATCAACAGGGAGGGCTAGGGATATAGGGCACTTGCACAGCACACATGACAGCTTGGCTTCAATCCCCAGTACTGTAAAAATTGAGGGAGGGGGAGGAGGGGAGAGGGGGGCAGGAGGTGGGAAGGGAAGATCCCAAACTCCCTATCTCCGAACTTACGCATGAACTCTAAAATCTGCAAAATAACAACATACCTTCTGCTGAGGCACAGAAAACACAGGGCAGCTGAGTTCTTTGAGTAGGTCTTGCCTTTTAATCCATGATACATGCCATCCAGAACCAGTACTTATTTTTCCAAGAAGGCAGAAGGCACCCATCTACGTGCATGGATGTGCACATGTATATTCAGTGTAGGAGGCGCTGTATCTCTCCACTTACTATGAAAACCTCTATGCATGCAGGCCCTATAATCCTGTGGGATCTGAAGAAATGAAACTCTTACCTTTAAAACTAGAAAGGCTACTCCACCCATCCATTGCATTGTCAGAATGCAGTATAAAGACTTTTGTTAGTCATCACTGGAATAGGTGGTTCTTTCTCTTGTTTTGACCAAGGATCGCCTTTGGCAGGGACTGCCAGGTCTTCTGCCCTACAACTTCCCGAGTGCCCCACAGCCTCACTGTGTTGGTGCTCAGGCCATCGACCTAGGGGATAGGAAGAAAACCTGCAATTCATGCAAGGAGGCTGGGCCTCTAAGAGAATAAGACTGAACTGCAATCAGGTCTCACTGCTAGAAGAGATTAAAGCAAATTATGAAAGGACAAAGAGATGCAAATCCTCTAAGTGATGCAATTAGAGCATAAAAAAAGACTCTGAACTAAAAGATTTGTAAACATTTTTAAATCCAATAACCTAACTGAAAGAGAGTATTTCACTCCTGAGAACAAAATAAGTAGTCTGCAAGAGGATCTGGAAAATTTTTCTGTGATGGTCCAGCTAGCAAGTATTTTTGACTTTGTGGACATGCAGTCTCTGTTGAACCTGCTCAAGTCTTCCAGGAAATCAGCCACAGACAATACATTTATAAATGGGGCTGGCTGTGTTCCAGTGCAATTTTATTTACAAAGACTGACAGCAGGCTGGCTTTTGGCAAGAAGTTTGTAGATTCCTAGTCTAGAAGATCACATTTAAAAATCTATCAAAACACATGAGAAAAAAGTGAAAATAAATAAACTTAGGAGACTGAAAATGCAAAATCAGTGACTCTAAGGGAGAAAAAGAACACATAACTGAAGAAATAATAAAAGAAAACTTCTCTTAGAAAGACAAATTTTTAGAGTTGGGCACGATGACACACACCTGTAGGCCAGGGATTTTTGTTGTTTGTTGTTGTTGTTGTTTAAGGATTATTTATTTTTAAGAAAATCTGGACTTTTGTTAGGTTGTTTTAAATTACTTATTAATAACTTCTTTAAGTTTCTCTGAAAGCATTTATCTCTTTAATAACGTTTGCTTTTCCTCTGCTGTCATTTATGTCTTCTCCATCATTTCCTCTACCTCCCCAGTAGGTTTTTCTTTCTCCTCTGAATTTTGTACCTGCTTACTCCTTGTATCCTGTCTCATGGACATCAACTTATCTCTCTTCTGCTTAAGATACTGTCACATTGTCACAGCTCTTCTGTTCAAGTACTGACAAATTTGCCATTGGTCCTTCTGTACATGTATGTTCTAAACTAGGAATGATCAGGCCTTTCTGTGGGAGGGAGGATGTTTCAGGTGACATTTTTGCCTTTCTTGCCAAGGGTTGTGCTGATGGATTAGCAAAATGGACCTCAATTTCTGAAGGCGACTATGCCAAATGTTTGCCATCCCCTTGGGAGTTAGTTATTTCCGCAGCTTCTCTAGGGTGCACTAGGGCTTCTGTTTTAGCCTCTGATAACTGTTTTTTCCTCTTCCTTTATTCTTCCAGGTCATATTCCTCTTTTGATTTTCTAAGAACTTCCCTCAGGATTTTCATCGCTTCCTGTTCAAGGTCACTGACCACATCAGAACCCTCAGTTAAACAGTCAGGTAATACATCATGTCTCTCTTGAATTATTCTAATGGCTTGCAGCTGCATTCAATGTTTTTTTTGACCATCAGTTTTAAAGATAGTAAAATCTTCTGCTGCCAAAGCAGTATGCAAAATTGCCTGTGATGTTCGAGTCTTTGCAAGAGGAGAAATGCATGCTCTTTGAAACTGATCTTCATTAATTCCAATTTCTTTGAGGTAACCTCTAACAACTTTTCAACTAGTACTTTATACTCCTGATGAATCTCTAAATAGGTCAATTTGCTTTCTTCTTCATCATCAAAAACTTCACATTTCTTCTCCACGAAGTCCAAGATGAGCATGTACCAGTCAGGACCTTGCAGGAACCCCACCATGCACTCCACTACTTATTCCACCTCATCGTCTTCTGCAGCCATCCTGCCCCCACTGGGCACAGATTCCTAGGTCAGATTCCCAGAACTGGCTAAGACCTTTCCACTGCTGCAAAGAGCCAAGAGGCTGTGGGAAACAGTACCCCCAGTGTCATGCAGCCATTTGGATAAAACTATAAACCAGTTAATGTAAAATGGGTTTAGCTCACAAGGAAAGGTCCTGAGTTTGATCCCAGGTACCGAAACAAAGCAAAACCCACCTGTAATCTCAGTACTTCAGAGGCTGAGGAAGGAGGATCACCATGAGTTTGAGGCCAACCTGGGTTACATAGTGAATTCAAGCACATCCTCAACTATACAGCAAGATCCTGTGTCAACTCCCAACCCCTCCCACCAAAAAGACAGTTTCTTGTCCTGGCTTTAACTAGGTATGTTGTGTTAAAATACAACATGAATGACCAAAATAAAGAGAAAGTTTTACAAACTTTCATTAAGAAAGAAACAGCTAACCTAGAAAAGAAAGATTAGAATATATTAGACTTTTCATCATCAACACTGAAAACTATAGAGGATCAGTTTTTAATAAAATGACTAGAAATAAAATAAACACATGAAAACTAATAGTTTACACAAGCACTAACCTGGAAGAAACAGAAAACTATTTCCACACGTAATATAAACAATACCTATATATAAGATCCCAATGATGAATGTAACTCTACTGCATACCTAAATGTACCAATAAACTCAATGAGAAAAAAAAACCTATAAAATCCAGAAAGGAAATTATAACACTAAGGAAATTATACATATATTTTAAATATTTGAACTTTAATACAAAACTTGCAATCAGAGGTCAACAGAGCTTTTAGAGAAATTAGAAGTAACTATTTTAATGTTCATATAAAAGATTATCTTAACACTATCAGGAAAATTTTTCAAAATAAGCAATAGTGAGTGAAGATTTGCTCCACTAGATAAAATAATCAAGCATTTGAAGTAAAACAATATCCTTTGTATGAAAATACACAAATCTATCAGCAGAACAGGTTAGCAAATCTAGAAATAAATCCAAATATACAAAGAAAAATAATATAGGAAAATTTATAAAATAAGTTGTTTCATAAATGATACTGGTTACGATTACCTATCCAAAAAACCCCAAAAATTATATTAGGTAAAAAAATAAAGATTATATAGACTACAATATTTTAATTATAAAAAAATTAAAACTATTTTATAATCTGGGAAGTAGAATTTCTTCAGTACGTCAAGAAACATATAACTAACAAGGAAACAACAGACACATTTAATGTTAATGGTTTTATGGAGACAACAGCAGTAAGTCAAATGACAAATAGTAAATGAGGAAAATCTTGCCACATAGATGACAGATGAGGTCAATATCCCTAATTTTAAAACTGATAAGAAAAAGACAAATATTCCAATAGAAAAACACAGTGCATGGTAAGAAATTCACAGGAAGGGAAATACAAATAACTATTAAGCATATGATAAATACTTGATCTCACAGTAATTAAGAAAATGAAAATCAAGACCAGAAGTCTCTTTTTCCAATGTTCATGCTAGCAAGAATTTACAGTACTGATTATTTCCAGCGTTGGACATAGGCATTCATATTCTGCTGGTGAGAGCAGGAGTCTCCAATCTTTTTGGAAAGTAATACTTAGCTAAGCCTTGAACTTCCATTATGGGAATTTATCATCACAAACCAAAAACATTAGATATAAACAATAAGGGATTATTTGCTTCCTGAAGATAGCACTACAACACCGGAAACAATGTAAATATATATCCTTAAGAGATGAACAAATAAAAGATGCCAAGCCTATGGATACAGAATAACTGTACTAAGTATTATTAAAAAGTATGAGTTGGGTGTATATGTACTGAAATAGAAAGACTTTCATATTGTTAAGATTTAAGCATTTCTGCTACATCCCCATAACTCCACATAGCTTATGCATGTGTATTTTCATATATAAATGTGTGTAGGCACACATGTGTGCATGCATGTGTGTGTATGCATTACATGGTCATGAAAACAATTTGGAAAGACCACATACATATCCGATGAAAATTTTGGTCACTTTGGGAAGAAGAGGAAACAATATTGACTTCTACTTTGTACATATGGATGTTGTTCATTTTGTGGCAAAAAAAACACATAATTGCTTTTATGTGTGGAAAAAAATACAATAAAGCAAATTAAAGGAAATCAGGTACTTCCAGTTTTCTAAGAGATAAATGCTAAATCTGAGTATCTTAAAAAACTTTAGAAATCAACCAGGAGAGCAAATGAAACTACCCATAGTTGTTGACCATAACTGTATAGCAAGGGTCAGCCCACACAACTGGCAGGGCACAGTCCAAAATGAAAATAGGCAGGGGCAGAGGAGTCAATCTTCCCTTTCTAGGGCCCATGCCCCCAAAGTACAGTGGTCTGTGACTTTTGTGTCAGAATATGCTCTACACTTGGGTCAGCAGTAGACAAGAGCTCATGAGTCACCCATTCATTACACTGTGGCACTGTCCAGCTGGGACTCTAAGCCACCCCATTGTTGCTTCTAGATCCCAGGTGCTGTGAAGGACTAACACAGTACACAGACTTCTGCTTGCAATGTAACAGGTCGTCACTCCAGCCAGAGAATTACGGGGTGGCTGGACAGGACTGGGCACAAACAGGTGAGAAGTCACCCAGGGGAATCAGAGACAGCAGCTGCAGGGGATGGGGAGACAGGGCCATGTGTGAGCTGAGGCTTCCAGACCTGGCACATCTTCATTTTCCCACCAGACCTCACTCGGAAAACAGAAAGCCTAAGAATTAAATTACTAAGCACTGCAGAACAAGGACTATAGAGCATTAAACCCCAAGCAAAGGGGCCCTTTTGAGAGTGGGGCCACATTCAATGGCACTGGACAAGCCTATGAAGCAAACCTTGCTCACAACACAATGAGTAAAGAGAGCATACTCTAAACTCCATCACAGGAAAGAAAGCCAAAGCCAAAGCCATCAGAAACCTTGCCAGAGAAGAGGGTCAGGAGCAGAGCCCGGGAATGGGAAAGATGAAAGTCCCCCAGAAGGCACTGCACCTCCTGGGGGATACAGAAAACCCATCAGATCCTTGGCCATGGGAAATGAAAGGAAGGGTGAGCTGGTATGCAGGACACAAAAATCAGGCTGGGGTGGAGTCACCTGGGGTGCCTGGGGTGGTGGCATCGCATCCCTGGATGTTTAATCATGAAGGGAAAAGAAGAAGCAGGTAACAAAAATAAAGGTCCTTTAGAAATGAAAGATTTCCAAGTCGGCAGACACTAACTCACCTCTCTCCCTGAGAGGTACCTCAAAGGAGCTACACTTCCATGCTGCATGAGGCACACACAAAGTGAGATGCCCTGTGGCTCCCACCTCTGCCCCCTCAAAACCATCTGCTACTGCAGGTCCATCCAGGAAGATGGGGGAGGGGGGCATATTACAAACAGAAAGCAGCAAGCACAAAAGAAATCAGTTAATGTTGAAGAATAGATAAAACAACAAGAAATTAATTCAACGTATGGTTTTTTAATGTCAAATTAAAAATTAATGCTCCAACCATTAGTGAACTGTATTCATAAGTTTAAATCTGATTAAAAAACAAAGTGAAAGATCAGCCTCTTTGTGAGAAAGGCAGAAGCAAACCAAGTGTGTCATTACACACCTGTCTGGGGTTTGGTGTAACAATACAGTGACTAGAGAAAAGAGGCAGTTAATACACCCATTAGAGATGGAAATATTAAAAGAGTGTCCCAACCTCACATTCTTTGGCATAATTATTTCACCTGTTTTAATGGCAATTTTCTAGATTGGAAAGCATTTATTCAAATAGTTCTGAGGTCTTCTCTGCTACCTTTGAGATACCTTTTCACTGTAGTTTTCTAAGCAGGACTCATATCTACTTTTTAAAGTAAGAGATGCACAATGTTCAAGATCTCTCTGAAATTCTAAGGAGTTTACACTTGAAGTTCTTTTGTGGGGTTCTGTTATATATGATCCAGTTGCTGAGCAACCAGCTGCGTTTGTATCTGTTATCCACGATGGAAAGAAGCAGATATGAAAAAAACAGTGTAAATTTTTCAATTAAAGATAGATTATAAATCTATTCAAATTACTGAGTCCCACAAATGCCTTGCTTCTTTTCTTTTCCTAATCATTTAGGTAACATTCATGAAGATAATATGAAAACATACTTCATATCAACCAATGGTAACAAAAACATAAAGTACAGAATAGTGAAATTTCATTATAGTGCAGCCCTTAATCATATTAAATCTATCTACTTAGGAGGTGGGTATTTGTCAATTTAAATAAGAGAAAAACCTCTCTTTTCCTGTAATGCATTTTGATTAAAGTTACCATCTAAGACTGCCCTCACTGTCTTGGGCCAGGGATTTAGCTCAGTGGTTCTGCTGCCTGCCTCGCAAGCACAAGGACCCAGGTTCGATCCCAGGTACCAAAAAAAAAAAAAAATTAGAACTGTCTCAAAAATATGTTTAACTCTTTGGGCCGGGGATTTAGCTTAGTGGTTCCACCACCTGCCTCACAAGCGCAAGGACCCGAGTTAGATCCCCGGTACAAAAAAAAAAGAGACTGCCCTCTTTAGAAGGTTTAATTTCACATTGAGTGTTAGTGTTATAAAATTTAAAATTTCAGGTATCCTAAGCATTTACTCTAAAATTTCTCAAAAATATGTTTAACTCTTTGGGCCGGGGATTTAGCTTAGTGGTTCCACCACCTGCCTCACAAGCGCAAGGACCCGAGTTAGATCCCCGGTACAAAAAAAAAAGAGACTGCCCTCTTTAGAAGGTTTAATTTCACATTGAGTGTTAGTGTTATAAAATTTAAAATTTCAGGTATCCTAAGCATTTACTCTAAAATTTTTGCTTTAGTATTCTAAGCCATCTTTGGAGAATAATCCCAAAAAAGTACTGCAAGTTTCCTCATGCCGATGAAGTTTCAAATGAAATAAATAAATCCATAAGGTGTATTCCAGTTTCTTTTTGTTTTATACTTAGAGGGTTAAGAAATGGAAACAAAACGTTAAGATTTTGAGGGGCATCTGCCAACCATTTTGGGCTGGGGATTTAGCTCGGTGGTTCCACTGGCTGCCTCACAAGAGCAAGGACCTGAGTTCGATTCCCCGTACCAAATAAAAAAGAGAGAGAGAGAAGGGAAAGATTTTGAGTGGCATCTGCCAATCATTTTTAAACTCCATAGGAGACAGGAATTTGGAATCAGAAGATATGAAGGGAGGGGCTGCTAAGAAAAACATCAATAGCAACGCACAGTGCCTTTCATAGCCAACTCTTTCTCTCCCCCAGCCCACCTATCTGCGGGCTGAGGACATGCTTCTCAACTGCTCCCTGACTACTGCAGCCCTTTATCCTTTAAAATTTATACTTACTAAAAACAAGCTTGCAACACACCTGGCACATTGTTCTTTTCATGATTACTTCAAGCCAATATATTCACGTATGAAAATACAAACGAGTCTCAGAGGAACACCTAATATTGCCCTACAAACAGAAGTCTACCTGGTGAAACAGGAGAAGGCTGACTCTTGCTCCTTGTACACTGATTAATTGATTTTCCTTGAAATGTGTTTACTGAGGAAAAAACAATTCTATCCCATAAATGGTATTTGCTCTCTAAAGATACAATTCTTTGCTTCACAACAGGATGTGATGTCATTGTGGAGGGACTTTGTCAACAGGATGTGATGTCATACTGGAAGGACTATATTTGGAAAAAAGTAACCTCCACAAAAGAACTGAAATAGAGAAGCATTTATTTAAATTCCAGTGCCTTGAAGTTGGTAACAGAAAATGTTGATCGTTGATCAGAAATATCCTTTTCTACCAAAGCACCAGCATTTCATCACTGAAAATCTTGTCATTCCTCAAAGGCTACCTCTGCCACAAAATGAATGAGAAAGTTATTTCTAGACCTTTCCAAATCAATAAATATGTACTAATTCCTTTGTACTCTTTCTGAAAAAGAGAAATGGGCAGGAAAAGGACCCACAAAAGTACCTTCCTCAAACAAAACAAAATTAATAAGACCCATCAATCTTGAATCAGAGTCAGAGAACTTTCCTTTCTAGTCTGACAAACTAGGAAATTTAGATCAGTGTTCCCCCAAGGATAATTAAAAACACTAAATATTTTTAAATAACCTCTGCAAAGCTTCAAATAGGTATCAATATAGTAAGAAACTGCAAGGCCAAATTCTAGAAGCTCAAAACCCAGTTATACAACCTGCATACCTAAGCATTATTTACAAATTCGGAAGAAAAAGTTGTTAAATTGAGCTTATTTTAACAACATCAAATGGAAAGGGTGACAAAAGAAGAAGTCAGGACAGCAAAGAAAGAGAATGCAGCAAATCATCCAGGCCAGTCGCTCTTACACAGGGAAAGGGTGACTCCAAAGTGAGTCTTGGATGGCCTTACAACCCACCTCCCAACCACAGTTACTCAGGGATCTGAACTCAGGTCTCAAACTCAGACTGAACTTGTCACCATTGGTAGAAGTGAAAGGAAGCACTGTGAAAGAGTCAGGCTCGAGTATTTGTGACAACATACCCAGCAGAAATGTCAGAAACAGAAACTGTCCTCCAATACTGCAATAACCAGCTCTGAACTGTAACGCAAGCATAGTTACGACACCCAAGGAAATTAAAAGCAAAGCCTGAAATGCCAGTGGACAATTGGAAACCATTTTTTAAAATGGCTTGGCAGACCTGAAAACTTAGAAGTTCTAGATCTATAAAAAACAATCATTAAAACTAATAAATCACCAAGACCTGTCATGTGAAGGTACAGGATCCCAGTAATGAATATAACTGTACTGTATACCTAGATTGTACCAATAAACTCAATAAAAAGGAAAAAAACTAATAAATCAGTGCAAAGATTTAACAATTGATAAGATACAACTGAACAGAGAATTAGCAAGCCATAAAATGTCAGAACTGCAAAGGATACACATGTCACGGAGATGAAGTGGTGGAAGAGAGCAAGAGACATGGTGGGTACCGCGAGATGATCAGACAGATATTTATCTGGCATTCAGGAAGGAGAGGAGTGACAAGAGCTAATAAATCAGTGCAAAGATTTAACAATTGATAAGATACAACTGAACAGAGAATTAGCAAGCCATAAAATGTCAGAACTGCAAAGGATACACATGTCACGGAGATGAAGTGGTGGAAGAGAGCAAGAGACATGGTGGGTACCGCGAGATGATCAGACAGATATTTATCTGGCATTCAGGAAGGAGAGGAGTGACAAGAGTGACAAGAGGGGGCAGAAGCACTGTGGGAAGAGCCACAGCTGAGAATAATTTAGAACCAGTAAAGGACATTAATCTGTGGATTAGGAGCACCAGCAACTGCCACCCAATATAAGCCACACACACACACACACACACACACACACACACACAGTGAAAGTGCAGAATCACAGTGAAACCAAAGAATCTTAAAAGCAGCCAGAGGGGAAAATACAAATGACCTCTGATGAATCATCCTTAGAGCAGCCACTTTTCAGAAGCACCCTTATTATTCTCATTTTACAGGTTAAGAGACCAAGGCAGAGGAAGGTCAAGAAAACTTGCCCAGAGTTACACAGCTACCAAAAGACACAGTGAGGCTGGGAACCCTGACAGCCTGACTCCTAAGCCCATGTATGCTCTTAACCACTCTTGCTGAACAGACTCCCCAGCTAAACTGGCTCAAAGACCCACCATGTGGCTGAGTGCAGTGACGCATGACTATGATCCCAGCTACTCAGAAGTCTGAGGCAGGAGGATGACAAGTTCCAGCCTAGTCTGGGTAATTTAATAAGGAGACACTGTCTTAGAATAAAGGTTAAGAAAAAGTGAAAAGTGCTGAGGATGTAACTATTACGTGCTTTTACACTTTTCTACTGGTGCTTCTACACCAGTAGAAGGGAAATCCATTCATAAAGCTCAACTAGAATGCAACTTCTTAGCCTTCTGCATCCCTCCCTCCACCAACGAAGGGAGCTATGGTGGTCAAGAGGAACCATCTTTTTCTTAGACATGGCAGGGAATCTGACCCTGCCTGTGACCTGGGCTGAAAATTCAGTACACTGAAAAGTCAAGATAATTACAAAACCCAAAGCTGGAGAGACACTGAGACCTCTCTGCACACCCCACCTAGATCTGGACCCTGGAAAGAGGGCTTTCACTGGGCATACCAGAAAGCACAAGTCATTCTCACACGGGAAAGAAGCCTCTTCTGCCTTAACTCAGGGAGATAAGTTAGTAACAGCAGAAAGTCCCTAGAGTCTCAAAAGAATTGTTTCATTTAGTACCAGAGATGGATATTTTCACCCAGGAACTCAGCACTTAGAAAAATGGCCCTGGCCCAGGTCTCTTGTCCTCCTACAGACCATGTGCAGGAGGGATTCAACTCTTCCCTGAACCATCAAAGAGGGAGAAAAAGAAGGGTAGTGAATGGGCCCTATCCATAGCAGACAGCAAGGATTACTCAATCTTATGACCTTGTTTTGATTTTCAACCTAGTTTAAATTCTTTGGCAACTCTGTTTCTTAATATGTAAACTGTGGATAACATTAAATTGCTTGAAGATAATAAAGCAACAAACCCAAGGGAAGAGCCCAGTACAGAGTCTGATAAAGGGGAGGCTGACAACACAGGGCAACCTCTTATCCCCTCTGCTGGTATGATGAGAAAGAAGCCCATGAGTGCCTGTTTTTTTGTAGGCACTAGTCTTATTATTCTGTTTTCTTTTTTAAAGGAGGCAAGTGACAAAAGCAGTAATGCAGCAGCTAAGTCCAGTTTGTGCTGTTATTTGTGCTGCAGAGATTATAATTGATAAGAACAGAGATTTGCTTCTTACAGTCCTGGAGGCTGGGAATCCATGAGCAAGGGGCTGGCATCTGACAAGGCTCATCTTGGGCTTCATCTCATGGCAGAACAAGAAGGGTTAGAGGCAGGGGAAAGGGCTCCACTGACCCCTTTACATTGGTACCAATGCCATAAGGTGGAGCCCACATGGTCTCATCACCTCTTAAAACACCCCCACTCCAATGGCAACCAAACTACAACATGAGTTTTGGGAGGAAATAACATTCGACCTCCTGCACATCTTAAGTGGACACCAGCACTGTGGGCAGGCAGCCAGCTAGCAGAAGGCACTGTGTGCACATCTTGTCTAAGGCCTAGCATCAACTTCTAATTGTTGTTTTTGTTTTCCCAGCCCTCCTGATTTCTGAAGAATCAAATCTATGCCCGCAGACACTCCAGCCAAATGGTTTCTTTTGTGCAAGAATGCTTGCCCAAGAAACTTAATTCCTCTAATTTTCATCAGTGGAAAATGAAGTGCTTCTAAAGTGGCACGCTTCAGGCCAACAAGAGCAAACGGCCTTTACAGCAGCTAACGCCTTCCCTAGTTCTCTTTCTTCTGCCTAGTAATTGCTGCAAATGTGGCATATGCAGCCCACACATTTCTGAGACATCCATTACTTCAGAAAATACTGTCAGGGAATTTAAGGACAAAGATAAAAACCTTCGTTTTGTAATTCTTTCAGGAATCTTTATTCCTGATTTCTCCTTGGGTTACAGTTCTTTATTTTGAGCTCTTGTTTGCCACTTGATAGACATGGTCATCAAAGGTCAAAGAATCTGAAAGAGAATTTCAACGATGTCCCTAAGTCTACACAGTTCTGTCCAAGAGGCAAAAGTGTGGGCTAGGGCTCAGTTTTGCTGCCTATAAGCTGTGTGGCCCTCAGGCAACTCATTCAACCTCTCTGAGCCTTAATCCTCTTACTTTTGACAGTAACACAATACTCTGATGAGAATTAAAGCAGGCAATGTTTCTGATGTATATTTTTGTAAACAAATAATTAAATGCAGCTTTTCCTTTTGTAAAAAT
Source organism: Fukomys damarensis (assembly GCF_012274545.1). Classification (NCBI taxonomy): domain Eukaryota; kingdom Metazoa; phylum Chordata; class Mammalia; order Rodentia; family Bathyergidae; genus Fukomys; species Fukomys damarensis. The sequence goes on along the minus strand of NW_022900913.1, from coordinate 59,647,503 downwards.
ATGGGTGATTACACCTGCTACTTATTTTGATTTATAATTTATGAACTACCAGTGGCATCATCTGAAGAATTCTGCTTCTGTTGTTGTAGATTTAAAGCCCTTCCCAGCCACATGTGAGTTGTGGACATAGATGAATACTGAGAAATTATGTGTGTTAGTCCACTAGGGCTATTATAACAAATAACACACAGACCGAGCAGCTTAAACATCAGAGATGCATTTCTCACATTCTGGAGGCTGGAAAGCAGGCTCGGGCCCTGGTGGAGGCTCTCTGGCTGGCTTGCCAATAGCTATCCTCTTGCTGCATTCTTACACATCAGGGAGAGAGCAAGCTCTCTTATGTTTCCTCCTGTGAGAATCAATCCTTCCAAATAAGTCTCTACCCCATGACCTCATTTAACCTTCATCACCTCCTTTAAGTCCCCATCTCCAAAATACAGTCCTATGAGGCTTTAGCGTGTGAGCTGGTCGGGAGGAGATGCACACTACATCTGAGGACAAGTCTCCTGAGATTTCCCTCTCCCACAGACCAGCAGGACCTGCAAGTGCACCTACTGTGGGGTTCCTGGGGACAATGAAGCCTGCCCTTCCTCCCGGAAGTGCACGTGAACATTTCCCTGATGTGCCCTGGGGTGAGGAAGTTTGTATCACTCAAGGCCAATGTCTCATGTTGTAGATGGTGAAGAATTTGAAGCACATCAAGCACCCCTACCAATAAAAACTACTTAGACCCGGAGTTCGTGACTGCTGAGGATAGAAAGTGCCCCAGCAGGTACAGGGCCGCACTCTCCCCAACAGGAAGCTCTAGGTCCATATCTTCACCTGGCTACAAAAAGACTCTCCAGGACTCCAGCCAATGTCTGACAGGTGCTCCCCACTAGCCTCTCACCATCCTAGGCCCTTGGGATCCAACAAAGAGCAAAAGCAGGTACAGTCCCCATCCTCTTCGGGCTGTGGACTCATGCACACTCATCCTCTCTCATTTGTCACTGTGGTTCAGAGTGATAGCCAGGCTTGAGACTGTGGCCATGGGAATATGGCTTCATCTCTCGACATCTTTTTTCTAATCAGCTGTCCTGTTCACCATAAACCTTTCCCTACCAGCTCCACTGCAAATCTTTATTAAAAGAGACCACCTTCTAAAAATAGAAGAAATGTGCTATCATTTACAAAGTTCAATTGATTTCTTGTTTGGCATACCTTAGAATGAATGAGAAAAAAATTTAACAGATATTTCAATATAAAACTCCTAAGAGAAGGGGTTGATGTCTTACTTGAAATCTCATTAATGAAATCTAACCATGGTAAACTGGGTTTCCAAATCGTACTTATTATTTTGCCAAATCAGAAATATACCTAGTTTCTTTAAATGTTTTACACATGGCTTGATTTAGGACTGCTATAGATGCTCACTGTTTCATTTCTTTGTGTCTAAATACCCTACATTGATAGTGTTCTTTGACACTCACTTTAAAATATCCTGCTATAGACGAAGAAGGTTCAGCTAACAACTTTTAGCATCTCTTTAAGCACTTTTGTTACAGATCTCCGGTCACCTTTCTTTAATTCTTTGCGCAATTTACACCACCGACCTTTGCTTTTCTTTACTGGATAATTTTAGTGTGGAAAATAATACACAATCTCCCTGAAATTCAGTTCTACACTTTCAATACAAACAATCCCATTCTCTTACCACTGTGAAACTTAAAAGCTTTCTGTGTCTTCCTAACAGGCACCTCTGCCCTGCTGTGAAGAGCTGGGATGAAGGAGGTTAAACAGGCTCCTGTCCAGAGCTCCCACTCCTGTTATAACCCAGGCTGGTCTCTCCAGTCTTCTCTTCTACTTGGGTGGCTTTTAAAGCATGTTTGGTTTTTGCTGCTACTGGCCCATTATCAACTGGGAACACAGTGTTTTGTAGAGGGTCCTGGAGTGTGAGACTCAGGCAGCACTTGGACACCAGTTCCTCTAAGTGCATTCAAGTTTAAGTGTTTTGCTTCCTTCATCAGTGCTTTTCCTGTGATCCTTCCGTTTCAATAAGCTCCTCAGTGACAGCATAGTACAGAAATGAAAATGAAGCTATGTTTTGTATTTTGTCTTAGTCATTCAACTGAGAGTTTTTCAGAAGGGCAATTTAAATTTTAATTAAAACTCAGGGCTCACAAGAGGTCTTGCAGATGGGATTCTACTGAAAATATGTATAACCCACAGCATAGCCTAGTGTCTTGTACTGGTTAAATAATCCTATGCCAAAATCTCTACTTATTAATATATTTCTAGCAAAATATTCAATATAAAGTGTTATATCCATACCACTTATTCAAAAGGATTAAAATTTAAATTAACCGAGCCCACAATCATTCAGTACCCATTTTATGCAATATTTATTATGAGAGTACAAAGAAAAAAATACAGAATTTTTAACTCCAAGAAATGTCCTGATTTACATTTCCACAAAACAAAGTTATTTTGCCTTTCAAATACAGCTTTCCAAAGATGGAGAGATAACATGTTTCAGGAACCTTTCACAGAGCACACCGTTACAACATAGCAGCATTTTCATAAGTAAGCATGATTTACAAAACTTCCTAGGAAGTGATGAGATTGTTATTCATTTCAGTACATTTTTTTAACTTAAAAATTAAGTATGCAGGGCCAGGGATTTAGCTTAGTGACACCACATCTGCCTCACAAGTGCAAGGTCCTGAGTTCAATCCCTGGTACCAGGAAAAAAAAATGAAGGATACACAAGAAAAACATGAGCCAACTGCAAACAAGTCATGATAAATAGGGCCATCTACAAAGAGATTTTCCAGGTACTGTATTGCTTGTGGAGCATCTCTGGAGAAGCAGGTCCTGGAGAAAACATCCAGAAGATCGGACACCATGCTCACTGTGACTTCTGCACGTATGCAACATTGCTTCTCTTTAGTAAGTGCTGACTGTACTCACCGTTCCACTCAAATGGCCATTCAAATGCTTCCACTACAGAAATTTCATAGTTCAAAGTTTATTTCCCTTGAGTACCAAGAAAGATTCTTATTTGATGTTTACTATGAACCAAAACATGGAGAGAAGAGCGATTAGATGCCATATACAGTATTTCAGCAGAGTAAAAGAAATCCAAGGGGATAAATGGGCACAATCATTTCACCTATGGCACCAAGAAAATCACAGTGAGAATGAGCACTTCTAATATATATTGGGAAGCACGTGAAAGTGCTGCCCTTTCTACCTCACAGCTCACACGAGCAGTCCTGCTCTCTAAGCGCTGCGTCACTGTCTCCATCTTACTCACGAAGCAACAGAGGTTAGAGAGCCTCTGGAGCTTGATCAAGGTCATGCCACTACTCAGCTAGGAGCCCATGACCTGGTCCAAGTCTGTATGAGGGCCAAGGCTCACTCCCGCCCTCTTCCGGTCCCTCTCCTGAGATAATGTGCTCTTAAAGCAAAGTTCACATTAGCCTTTGGATGATTTCTCTGGGGCAAACAGCAAGGCCATATTAATTTGCTCAAGAAACCACAAGTATCTGGCCAACTTGCATTTCAAATTTTGCTTTAAAGTTCCAAAGTTATTTTAAAAAGAGCTGCTGCTGCTGCTGCTGCTGCTGCTAACATGCCTCTGGAGAAGGTGCCAGCAAAATCCCACCACCTTGCTCACTGCCACCACAAGCAGCACTAAAACATTTTCTATGGTTCAAGTTCTCTCTTAGCTTGCCCAACACCAAACTCATGTATGGTCCCCATGGGTAAGCTTCTAAAATGGTGGTGGCAAACCAATGGCACATGTGCAGCAGGGGGCTATTTATTATCATTGAAAGCTCTAAAAGGTTTGCCATCACTGTAATCTAACATATCCAGGGGCTCTAGATCAGGGTAAGATGGAGTGGGAACAATTCACCCTGTCTCTTCAATCTAAAGCAATTATGAAACCAGGAGAGGGTGCATGGAGCAGTTATTCGGGAACTCAAAAGTAAACAGTAGCAGGTGGAGTAGTAAGAGAGTCAGAATTTGAAGTACCATCACACTGGCACTGAGTGTAACATTTTCCCCAAGGTATTCTTCAGTCTATATTCAGTACAGCCAGAAAATCAGCAGCGCTCTCAAAGAGAATTCCAAAATCATCCTTAATTCTGACTCAAGAACAGGAAGGAGGTCTCCTAACACAAGGAGGGACTCCTCATTTATATTTTTCTTTCTCCATTCTCTATCCACCATCTCTTGTGTTATTCTGAGTGGCACAGACAGTGGACAAATATAAAGAGCACTATAAAGTCTTTGAAAATGGAACGGATAATACAACTCCAACCCTCAGAAGGCTCACTGGAACTAAACTGTGGCCTAATGTAACTGGGTTGATTCTCTACTAAAACAAATACCATAAAAATTTAACCAAGACAATACAATTAAATATTAAATCCCTGAACATAAGAACCAGGAAAATCACAACTTGCATGGGAAAAGACAATCAGCAAATGCTATGATGGTGAATTTTAAGTGTCTACTGGGCTAAGAGATGCCCAGACAGGCAGGAAAATATGATTTCTGGGTGGATCTATGAGGGTGTTTCTGGAGGAAATTAGCATCTGAATGGGTAGCTGAGTGAAGACCCACCTTCACCACCATGGGTGAAGAACATTCAGTCAGTGAGGACATGAATAGAACATAGGTCAGAGGAAGGGCAAATTTACTCTCTTCTTGGACTAGAACACCACATCTCTCTTTAGACATGAGTGGTTCTGGTTCTGGCGCCTTCAAACTCAAAGTGAGACATTTACCACTAACTTTCCTGGTGCTCAGGCCCTCCAGTTTGGACTAGAACTGGCCCTCTGGCTTATAGACAGCTGATTAAGAATGCTCAGCTCATTTTATAGATGGCAGGTGAAGAATCCTGAGCTCTATGTTTGTATGAGCCAATCCCTCATAATAAACATACTCTCTCTCTCTCTCTCTCTCTCTCTCTCTCTCTCTCACACACACACACACACACATACACACACACAGAAGTTCTCAGAAGAAAAAAAGGAATATAGAAAGAATGAAATGGTCAAGTTAGGACTGCAAGACAGAATAACCAAAAGCAAAAAAATCTAACTGGATAGGCCTAAAGTTAGAATGGAGGTAAGAGTCAGTGAGCAGTGAATTTGAAGATTGATCAATATAAATTATCCAACATGAACAACAGAGAGAAAAGATGGAATAAAAAATTAACAGAGCCATAGGGACTTGTGGAACAGCAATAAAAGGTTCAACACCACGTTGTGAGAATTATAGGAGAAGAATAAGAAAATATTGAAGAAATAACCACTGAAAGCTTCCTGATTGTGGTGGAAGCCATAAGCCTATATATTCAAGAAGCTTAGCAAACTCCAAATAGGATAAACCCAAAGAAATTCATATCCAGAAACATTATAATCAAGTGCTAAAAACTAAAGACAATGAAAATTCTTCAGTTTTTGTTTTGTTTTGTTTGTTTTTTGTTTTTCTTTTTGAGACAGGGTCTCACTATGTAGTTGAGACTGACCTGGAACTCACTATGTAGTCCAGGCTGGTCTTGAACTTGCAGCAATCCTCCTGCCTCAGCCTCCTGAGTGCTGGGATTATGTCCATGCACCACTATGCCCAGCTTCAGGTTTTTGTTTTTTTTGGTACCCGGGACCGAACTTGGGACCTTGCGCTTGCCAGGCAGGTGGCAGCATCACTGAGCTAAATCCTGGCCCTTACAATGAAAATTCTTGAAAGCAGCCTGAGAAAATGATGCATTACTTATAGGGGTACAATGATTTGAAAGACTGAAGATTTGTCATTAGAAATGAAATAACATCTTCAAAGTACTGAAAGAAAAAACTGACACCTCCAGATTCTATATTCAGTAAAAATACCCATTATGAATAAAAACAAAATAAAATATTCTCAAATGAAGGCATATGAAAAGAATCGGTTGTCAAGAGATCCAATCTAAAAAAATTCTAAAGTGGTAAGGTTGTGGGGATAAAGGAACCTTTCTTCATTGTTGGTAGGAATGTAAACTAGTGCAGCCATTATGGAAATAAGTACGAGATTCCTCAGAAAACTAAACAGAAATTCCATTTGCCCCAGCCATACCTCATCTGGGTATCTTCCTGAAAGACTTAAAGACATCATGTTACAGATAGAGACTGATGCATATCCATGTTTATAGCAGCACAACACATAATAGCTAAACCTTGGAAGCAGCATCCACCAATAGGTGAATAGATAAAGAAAATGTGATATATACATAAAGAAGGGTAAGGCTGTCATAAGGAAGGCTAAGTTTGAGTTATTTGTAGGAGAATTGATGTAACTGGAGACTACAATGTTAAGTGAAATAAATCAGGCACAGAAGGTTCAATATTACATGGTTTCTCTTATATGAGAAACCCAAAATGTAAATGATTTAAAAAGCAAAAGAAAAGATCATCAGAAACAGGATAGACTTTGTGGAGATAAAAAGGGGATCTGGGGATGGGAAAGACAAGAGGTAGGGGAGGGGAAAGGGAAGTAAAAAGAATCACAAAGAGATAAGTGCATATACTCATTCCCCATGATGAATGTTAGTGTGCACTGCAAACATACACTAAGAAAAAGGGAGAGTTCAGCAAGATCCAGAAATCAATATACAAAAATCAATAGTTATTTTTTAAATGTAATTTTTAGAGGACATTAAACACAATAATAAAAACTTTTAGATGACTGTAAATAAATTAATAGAAAAGGAAGTCCTTCACAATGAAAGGAATTGATATTAGAAAGAAACCTGGAAGACCATGAATAAAGAAAGAGTATCAAAATTATAAACCTCTAGATAACTATAGTAGACTATTTCTTCAATAGTCTAGAATTCTTTCAAACATGTGGAAGGGATGAAAGAAACTATTATAACACATATGGGAGCTTTCAATGTATATAGATCTAATACATTAACACAACTGTAACACAAAAGAACCTATACAGAAAGTTCTTTCTACCATTTGAAACAGGAGAACATTGTTCCCAAGCAGACAGAAAATTAAGAGTGTTAGTACAGGCATTATCTCCTTACAGCATTCCCTTAAACATTATCCAATGAGAGGGTAAAAACACAATAGATAAGTTAAAATTGACTTGTCAAAACTGTTCAAGTAACTCCAAGAAACCTGGGAAGAGGAAATAGAGAAGTGAAAAACAGGGGAAGCAAATAGAAAACATTTAAATATTATACCTGAATTGAAGCATTTCAACCATTATATTAGATATAAATGGTTTAAAGAAATTAATTAAAAAACATCATCTAGGAGTTGTTGGATCGATTTCTCATGATCTCTTACTGTTTTTAAGAGACCTCTCTTGTCATGGTGACTGACTACAATCTTATCTTCTATATCTGAGAGTCTATCTTTGCATTCTTTTATTTTGTTGCGTAAACTTTCAATAGAGTGTTTAATCTCCTGGATATCTGTTTGAATCTGTTTTATGGATTCCATTTCTTTCCTATGTTGGGAATTTATTTTTTCCATTTCTTTCTTATGCTGGGCCTTCATGGCTTCTATCATGGTCCTGAGCTCATCTATTTTTTTGTCAGTTTCTGCTCTAGAGTCTCGAATCACGACTTCCATTTTGCTCACTATCTCTATGGTTATCTGGGAAATTATTTCTGTTTTGAATTTTTCTAGAGCCTGATTGATCTGTTTTGTTACTTCCTGTGCTTTGAGTTCAGGGTGTCCTGGTGGTTCACTATTGGCCTTTTCATCCTCGTTTGCCCTACTGTTTGCCA
>NW_022900913.1:59616194-59638859 GCF_012274545.1 Fukomys damarensis | reverse complement strand
AAATAAAGTGTTTGTAAATGGGGAGGGGAGGGGGTTGAAGGGAGGGCAGGGACAAGGGGAAAAAATGAGAATCAAACCTATTACATAAAGGTACAGAATCCCAATGATGAATGTAACTGTATTGTATACCTAGATTATACCAATAAACTCAATTTAAAAAAAAAGCAGTCACTGTTAGAACAGGTTAAAAACACATGGTCCAACTATATATCTCTTAGAAACTCACTTCAAACACAATTACAGGTTAAAAGTAAAAGAATAGGAAAGATATGTCCTACAGCTATCACTTAAGAGCAGCTACACTGCTGTTGTCTGCATCAACTTCGGATCAAAGAAAATTAACAGGAATAAAAAGGAACATTACATAATCACTGAAGGGTCCATTTACTAAACAAACGTCATAATACTAATTATGTAATAGCCAAACAAATGAGCTTCAAAATACAAGCAGCAAAACCTGAGCAAACTCTGAGGATAAAAACAGACTAACACAGGGCTACGGCAGGAGGCTCCCATGCCCTTCTCAGCAGAGAGTAGAACTACTAGACAGATAATCAGCATGACAGCAGAAAACCTGAGCACCACTTCCCCGAGCAGTTAGTATCCCATTTCTTTCCTTTCCTTTGCAGAAAAAGCCCTCAAAATCATCACTTCAGCTTGTTCTGCACCATTCTTTCTCCACACTTAGGAACACAGTTTTTTGTTTGTTTGCTTTGTTCTGTTTTACCTCCACCACTGCACTAAAACTGTCCCTGTCTCTGAATCTTCCTGTTGCTAAATCTGGTGGCCCAAGACTGGTGCTCATCTCATCTGAACTCTGTGGCATAGGACTCAGGTGATTGATTGTTCCTCCTCTTCTTGAAGCATGATTTCACTGGACTCTAGGATCACCACACTTTCTTCCTCCTTCCCAGTAAATTCTCATTCTCAGGAGTTGATTCCTCTTCGTTTTCCCAGCCTCTGAATTCTGGGCACCCCAGGACATAGTCTTGTTCTTGGATCTCTTTTCTTTTCCGTCTATATTCCCTCCTTTGGAGATTCCATCCAGGTTCACAGTTCTGCGTGTCGTCTAGACACTGAAGACTCACAAGTGTCTGCAGGTAGAACCTCTCCCCCTTACCTCTCTAATCTCATTACTTTCTCTCTCACTCCATTCCCAGAACACAGGCCTGCCAGTGGATCTCTCCAAGCACAGCACATTCCAGACTCAACCTCTGTCTTGGACAAACTTTTTTCAGATAGCCCCTTGGCTTCCTCCCTCACCTTATTCAAGTATATCTCAAAAGTTCTCTTCCAGGATACTCCCTGGTAACAGCACAGCAGTTAAGAGTCCAGTCAGCTGGCCTGGGTTCCATACCTGACTCTGCCACTGCCTAGTGGGTATTCAGTCTCTCTAGGCTTTGGTTTCTTCATCTTTAAGAGAAGGAAATACAGTCTCAGCCCATTTTGGTTGCTACAATAGATTGCCACAGACCAGAGAGTCTACAAAGAACAGAAATGTATCTAGCTCAGAGATTAGGAGGCCAGGATGCCCAAGATCAATGGGCTGCATCTGGAGAGGGTCTTCTGTGTCATAACACAGAAGCAGGTACCACATCCTGGGGAAGCACAGGAGAACACAGAGAAAAAGAGGGCTAAACTCACTTTTCTAACAGCCCACTCTGCAATAACCCACACCTATAAGAATTGTCATGAAGACAGAGACTTCATGATCTAATCGCCTCTCATTAAACCCCCTCCCCAGCCCAACACTGTTGCATTAGGGATTAACTTTCCAACACAGGGTCTTCGGGGGACACCTTCAAGCAACAGCAAGCACCAACCTAATAGAGTGTTGTAAGGAGTCAATGAATTAATTTAACTGCTAAGAGTAGTACCTGGAACATAGTGAAGACTATCATATTTATTACATCTACAACACTACATGTTGTAAGGCATACTATTATTTTATGTAGCACTTAAAGAAATACTGCCAATTAAAGTAAGAAATGCTATCAATTATGAAATGCATCCTAATTTTAGAACTGTGAAAATGCTCTCTGAAAAAGTGCTTCTTAAAACCAATGCAGTACAACATGTGTGAGCTATTCCCTGAATTGGTTTCCTCATTATGCTACTAACTACCATATTTATATTTTAGTCACTTTTTTTTTTCTTGGTGGTCCCCACCAACTAGAACATAAGCTTCAAGAAGACAAGAACTTTTGTTTTTGTCTTTCTTTTTTGTTTTACTGTTGTAATGCAGTGTCTCAAACATTGTTTGACACATACTGGGCCCCAATCAATATCTGCTGAACAAATAAGTGAATGAAAATTTAAACAAGAAACAGGAGAATATGAGGGAACTATTCCTTATTGATTGTAAGATGAACATTCAGAATTTCACGATGCACTGAGGAATGAATGAATGAAAATGATGGTGAATTACAAGATAAACTTCATGAGAGCAGGACCTTGTCTGCAACCCCTGAACCAAGGACACAGTGGGCACTCAACATAGGTGCTGCTTGATGGATGAATGAATGTCCTGGCTCCAGTCTTATGGTCCTCAAGACACAAGACACACCCTAAATGGCAGAGGCACAAGCACAGCCCAGAAAATCTTATTCTCATGCTGGAAGGCCAGGTGCTGGGGTACACACATGAAACAGGGGTAAAGTGTAGCACATTTTACAGCAACAATTACCCTAAATACTTCACCCATTCAATGATACATTAAAAGATTGATAAATTTGTCTGATTTTTAGTCTATGCCCTCACTTTTATGTTACTCAATGTGCAGTTCCATACACAGAGCACACACACAAGTCACAATGTACAGGCAGATATTGGAAGGAGGGAAGGAAGGAAGGAAGGAAAAAGCATGAGTTTACTTTGTGATCAAAAGCGTCCCAAGGCACCTGTGGTGTAGGGTTAGCCACAGATGACAGGACTCTGTAGAGTGCAGATCACGGTAGTCACAATGAGGCCAGGAGAGCCAAGGTGACCCTCACAGGTTGGGTGGGAGTGGAAGCATGGGGGGGTGGCTTTTCAGTAAGAGGATGATGCCAAGCATTTACCAAGAGCCAGGCAGCATAATGAGCATTTAGCATGCATATGCACGTTCTCATTTAATCCCCACTAATTCTAGATGAGATAGGCATTATGCCATTAAATGAGAAGACACTAAATAATATTCATCTATCAAAAGAGAGAGAGAGGAGGAATTCCAGAGCAAAAACTGAGGCCATTTATTCTCCACACATCCTGGGAGAGTCTCTGCCTCACCTGGAATGGACATTAGGGGTCTTGGGGAGGACTCTGACAGAGCAGATAAAGTCAAACTTCTCCAGGGAAAGCTGCGCTGGGGTCTCAGGAGACTGGACAAGAACTGCCACCACCAGAGAGTAAACCAGAGTGTCCAGTTGTTGAGCGCTCTCTCAGCTTGTTCTCTTCTGTCATCTGAGTCTGCCATGATGTCCTCTTGAATGTGACAGTCTCTTCTCAGCTCTGATTGTGAAATGTAGACAAACTCAGGTATATCAGTGAGCCAAACTATTAAGGTGGAGAAGAGGGCCCCACTCTCACCCTGAGGCCTAGAGAAGGGCAGAAAGCAGTGGGAATCAAAGCAGAAGGTAGAACACCATGGGATGGAATCAAGAGCCACTTGGTCCTTCTGGTGCTGGGTTCTGGGTGCCATTTTACCAATAAAGGTCAACACTAGAAGATCGTATGGGAATTCCAGGCATGTGTCATCAGAAGCCACAGCCAACACTCTGGAACTGAGGAACAGCCAACATTATAAGAAGCAAGCCATGGGAAATGCTAGGCTCCCAATACAACTACTGGATCACATCCTCCCAGTCTATGGCTACTCTCCATGGCCTCTGGACTTTGCTTTCAGCCCCTTAAACATACCTCCTGGCTCCTGACAATTCTTTTGGACATAATAGGTACATCAGAAATACCTGGTACCAAACAGGTATTCTGGAAATACGCTGAATAAAAGAATGAAAATGAGTTTGGGCCTTAAATTCCACTCCATGAAATACTGATTTATATGTGGTTTTCTTATAGTTGTTTGTTTTGTTTTTTTTTTGATACAAGGTCTTGCTATGTAGTTCAGGATGGCCTCAAACTCACTATGTAAGCCGAGGCTAGCCTTGAACTCACAGCCATCCTCCTGCCTCAGTCTCCCAAATGCTAGGATCACAGGCGTGCAGAACCATGCCCAGCTTAGTGAAATATTGATTAAATTTGACTTGTTTCCACTATCTATCTTAGGATTTATGCCTAGAGTCAAACTTTTTCCCCTTAAGTGCAAAAATTTCAAAAATATATTAAACACAGAAATATTAATAAAGGATATTTTGGAAAGATCCAGAACAAAGGAGAAGATTTAATCCAGCACAAGAAAAATCTACTATCCACGCTGGCTCCCACAGCTGCTGGGGGAAGGGATGAAGAATGAAACCCCACGAGCTAAATCCCATGGAAGCAGATGAACAACTAAACACAGCATTAAATCTCCTTTCAAATCAGTTCTCCCAGGTTGATGAAGTGCTTCCATTTACTCTTCCCCAGTAACCCACTGATCAACATACAAGCAGCATCCATCAATCCCTAAAGTGTTAGGAAGCTTTATCCTCAAGGCACAAATGAGGTTTTCTCTTTTTTGAGAGCCCTTAATACTACCACAAGGAAGCCAGGGCCGTTGGGGTGAAGGGGTACTGAGCAAAGAGAACAAATTCAGGGCACTCATTCCATCGGACAGGCCTCGTGGGTGGGAGGGCTACCAAAGTCACCCACAGGGCAAGCACCTGATGAGAGTAGGGGACAAGGGAAACCAGGTAACCAACTAAAGAGCAAAACCTGGTAACCTTGCCAAGCTCCATGGCAAAGTGTGCTGCCTCCCTTGTTAATGACACCCTCAAGACCTGGGGTCAGTTCTAAAACCCCACAGCAACAAGCAACAGTGAGCATGATTTTCTTCCTGCAAAGACAAGAATAAAAACAAACCAATTAGCTCCTGTCACTTCATACAGCCAAGCCTTCATCAACGTGAACTGTGCAACAGGAATTTTCACTGTGCCATTAACACAGCCAAATCTTCTGCCTCAAAAGATTTCTACTTACATCAGCATTCCCTTTAAAGTTACTGAGGTTTTTATTGCATTTTTAATATTTTATCTGTTAACCCTGAATTACAATGTTTTACCATTAAAAGATAAATTAGTCAGACCAGGCAGTGATGCACTTGGTTTCCATGACAACACTTCACAAAAAAGTTCAATTGCCTGCATCACGACAAAGCACTTTGAAAATCATTTCCTAGCAACCTCATAGCATCAGAGACAGCGACTTCCTCCCATCTCTTTACTCAGACCCAAGAGAAGATACACAGGACATGGAGAAAATGGGTCACTCGGTGAGCACAAACATTTCAAGCTGGTGTATTTACTTCACGTGTGGAGCAAAATAATTCCCAGCTATGCCTGCAGGGAGATAACACCAGCTTTGTCTATCTCTAACACAGGACACCTTAATCTCAGCTACAAAGGACATTAAATTGAACCTCACTTTGACTAACTGGAAGACAAGCGACCTTTAAATAATAATTCAAAAATATCTACACATTAATTTAGAAAAGAGGGATTAAAAAACCCCTCTGTCCGTCTGAAAGACAGCCTGGCTCTTTCCATTTCAGACTTATCAAAGCACAGTGGCACACACCAATCTACTGTGAAAACAAGAAATCATTACAAGAGAGTTTAGGAGACTTCATAACAAGCTCATCAACCAAAAGACAAGAAGTGTTGCTTAAGAAAATGTGAAATACTGTGGAATTTTTAAAAATGAGAAATGCACACTTTTCTGTCTTGTAAGATTTTACAAAGTTCTCCAAAATAACACATTCTACAATTATGAAAAATAATACAGGATCACTGTAAAACAGTTGATTGCTGTAGAGGTCAGACTCCAGCTGCAAACCACCATGGCTGTCCACACACACTACTCCACCTGCTCAGTGACCAGGGAGGCTAACCTCTGCCACCTGCACCACCAGGAGAGGCACTACTCAGGCACTGGAGGTTAGAGAGAGGCCGGGTGGGGTCTTTCTTCTCTCTCTGCCCTGCTTCAGTGCTGTATTTTGAACACAGCTTCTGTCCGGGGACCCCTAGCCAGCAGTGAGGGCATCATACAGCAGCTAGTCTGGACATCTCACTGTCCCCATATGCACAGAACATTCACTGAAGTCTCTGTTTCCCCAGACAAGGAATAATACAACTTTGACAACTGCAATAAATTCTGAATTGACATGTAGCAAAACCTCTTGTCACACAGCTTCCTTCTGGGACAGTGTTACTATTACTATGGTGCCTACTTTCTCTGATTATCATATAAAAGAAGGTGATTTAAAATTCCCTCCTTTTAAACCTGAATCTAATTCTTTCCACTGCAACCAGGGAAGAACAGCCCAGACAGAAATAGAATGTTTCCTTAGCCACCGATGTCAATCAAAAAAGTCATACTATTTCATCTAAGCCAGAAACAATAGAAATGTGGAAAGGGGACATTCCCTCATACTTTCCCTAATTCCTTTTACACTGGGTCTTTGAAGTGTGGCTTCTTTGTTGTATCTGTTGTATTGTTGATTTCCATACTATCAGTCGTATTTGCCTTTACATAAGCATGTGGAAATGCATTCCAAAACAGCTATACATGGATTCTACATGAGTTAACAGTGGAGAATTCTCTTTACCACCATTTCCTATGTATCACCAAAACAAACATCAAGAGCCCGTGCAGGCTGGTGAGGCTCAGTGGACACAAACCAGTGAAGTTATTCCGATGATCTTGTGTTAGTATGAGGCTCCTGAACTGAATCTAAATGTTAGCTTCTACACCTGTAAAAACAGTACGCCATTCACTCTTCCCTCATCGTGAGGTCTGGGTGCCATACGGTCAGTAGCACCCCAGAGGTGGCTACTAAGGTGATGCACAAAGATTCTGAAAACCTAGTGGAATTCTGAAGACCAAGCCTTACTTTTCCTCAGGTCTCAATTACATCGCCCAGACTGGAGCCAAGAGGGGATCCTCAACTCTGGACTTTGAATCCATATTAAACATGTATCTCTTTAAAAATGCACAGAATCAGCAGGCCCCATTATACTGTGATCCCAGAACTCTAAGACAGAGCCCTCCAGGGGATTCAGGCACACACCCTGTGAAGCCCACACAGGCAGCTATGCCTCTACTCTGCCTTCCTGAGCTAAAAAGCTGCAGTATAAATGAAACTCTCAAGGAACATTACTACAGCTATTCTGGAGATTCCCCCAAACCTAGCAAAACTTATGTTGCAGACTCACATATGTTCTCTTGTTCAATTCCTAAGAATGAGCCTGAATTAGGCATGAGGGACACTGCAGATCAAGCCACATGATACACCACTACACATCCTCTGGAATGGTTATTTTTTTTAAAAAAAGTAATTTCAAGTGTTGGCAAAAACATGGAGAACTAGAGACCTTCATACATGCTGGAGGAAGAGAAAATCACGCAGCCACTTTGGAGAACAATTTGGGGATTCCTCAAAGAGTTAAATATTAAAGAGTTATATGCAATACCATTCAGAATACCAAAAAAAAAAAAGTGGAAATAGCACACGTCTCAAACAATGAATAGAATGGATAGATAAATACAGCATATCCATATAAAGAAATACTATTTAGCAGAAAAGAGGATGTGCAATATGCCTCAATATGCAATGAAGGACATACAGACTTATAGAGACAGAAAGTAAACTCATAGTTTCTCAGGGTGCTGTTACAACTGACTGCTAAGAGGCACTGGCTTTTGTTTTGGGGTGATGGAAATATTTGAGAATTAGATAGTAATGATAGTCTCCCAACACAGTTATTGACTAACGAGGGTTCCATTTGCAATTTTTCAATTTTTCAATTTTATAATGATGTAAAAACAACATGCATTTAACAGAAACCGAACTTCAAACTTTGTTTCCTGGGCTAAGGCTCTGCAGTAGGATACTCTCCCACTGTCCTGGGCACCAGCAGCAGTCCACATATACAAGGGCAAACAACTGACCCTCTACAGAGCACAGTGTGGCCAGAGAGCTTGCGTGATTGTGTTTTGTGTTTTCATATCCCATCGTGTCTATAGAACGGCCATCTGTATGCCTACATGAGACACTCAGCCACTAAATATGAAATAGGTTTTGTGTCAGATGTTTGAGGTAAACTAAGCTAAGCTATGATTTTCTGCAGGTTAGGTGTATTAAGTGCATTTCTGACTTAAGGGTATTTTCACAAATGCTGGGTTTG
Source organism: Fukomys damarensis (assembly GCF_012274545.1). Taxonomy (NCBI): domain Eukaryota; kingdom Metazoa; phylum Chordata; class Mammalia; order Rodentia; family Bathyergidae; genus Fukomys; species Fukomys damarensis. The sequence continues at coordinate 59,630,538 of NW_022900913.1, read as the reverse complement.
ATGGGGGCATGATACATCTGAAGTTGTGGAGCATCTATTATAAAAACTAAGAACTGTACAATTTAAAATGGTGAATTTTATGTTTTATGAGTTAGATCTCAATTTTTAAAGAAGTCAGTCAGTCATATGACATTGCATATCTAGTAAATGGTATTCTGTAGTATTATTATTGTAGGCAAGTGCCAGACTACAATATCCCCAAACACTAGATAGAACTGATAGATGGGCTCTCTACCTTTGCTCTATGTTTACTAAACTTATTCTGATACGAAATTTCTTGCAAGAAAAATGAATTCAATATGCAGCTCTATCTTCTACCAGTGGAGCATATGGTTTAACTAGAAAGTAAATTTACATAGTTACACTGATTACATTGAGAACAGAGCACTGTAAGGAATACTTTGAGTTAAGCTTTCCTGTAATCAATCACTTAATTTACAAACTTACATGAACACATAACAGCTCTCTGCCTTCAAGTTTTTCTTTCCTGCTATCTCCTCTTTCCACCAAATTCCAACAATAACGCTCTGCCAAAAGTGAGCCCACACATGAATAGAATTCCAGGCTATTCTATCTCACTTTCTGCTTAATCCAAACATCAAATAACTTCCTAATTTAAAAAATGAAAATGAAAATGTATTATCTTGTCTCTATTGCTACTACCATAGTATAGGCCCTCTTCCTCAGGCCCCTGAGTTATCATTAATATTGCTAACATTAGTCTGCCATACAAATAAACTGCACCTCTGACTCTGTCATTCCCTTGCTTAGATTCCTCCCTGTGTCCCCTAGAAAAAGCCCTCGATCTTTAGCCTGGCAAAGAAGAAACCCCCAAATCTGGCTGTTGCCTTTCATTTTCTCCATTTCTGACTCTGCTACACATCTTCTATGCACAGTCACACTGAACATCTTGGGTGGTCCTCGGACAGACCATCCTATTTCACCTCCTTGATGTTGCTCATGTTCTCCAGGTGAGAGGAGGGAACTTCCCCAAGCCATCTACACGCAAATTAATCTTTATTTGTCCTCCAAGGTCACAGTCGGACCATTAGACACTTCAATGTCTGAGGAGCCTCTTCCAAGTCAGACAGACATCCAACAGGAAGTACCAAATGACCTTCCTTTCTGTTCCCACGGATACGTCTCAGAAATACAATTGTGGCAAACAGCTGTACAGGTAGCAGGCTCCAGTGATTCCCACCTGTTAGGACTCAAGCCCTTAAGCAACTCCTCCTTCCATATCCAGAATGCGCTACCTAAGACTGGGACTACCACCGTACTTCATTCTGAGCCAGTTCTCCAGTTGACTCTGATGAGGTAAGCCACCATGCTGGAGAGGCCAGTGTGACAAGGAATGCAGGGTGACCTCCTGACAAGAGCCAGCAAGGAGCGAAGGTATCAATCTAACAACCACTGGGGAACTGAATCCTACTCACAACCACATAAAGGAGCTTGAAAGATCTTTACCAGCCAAGCCTTCAGGTGAGAACCAGCCTAGCCAACACCTCTACTGTAGCCTTAGAAGATACCCTGATGTAGAAGACCTAGATGAGTTGTGCCTGGCCTTCCAATCCATATAAATTAATTAATGTGTGTGGCAATGTTTGGTTTTTTTTTATACAGCAACAGATCAATACCTGTCTCTGTGTTATTCTCTCACCCCAACTAGAATACAAACTTCTCTAGGGAGGTGAGCACCTTGTTCATCTTTATATTTCTAAGTCTAACACAGATATTTGATGCATAGACACGCAACAAATATTTTTTGGACTGAATTAGTTTTCCCCAAAATTCTTTATTATTTTACCGCAATCTTGCTCCCTCCTCCTAAAATGACAGCTTAAACACTACCTTCCATCCTTGGTGACACATAATTTAGTTACTCCTCTTCCAAAAATACCTCCTTTGCACACACACAAGCACACATCCACTCTGTGTAGTACTTTCCAAGTCTTTCAGTTCCCATCTATGTCTCCCAAATTTCTCCCTCCTTCTGATTCATATTTGTTCTTTTCTACTGGTGTCTCTGCTTATCCTTGTCTTTCTTCCTTTTCTCCATCACAGTATCTCACTCATGATACACAACATCAGTGAGCCAAGAAACCACCTTAAGCATTAATAGTTGCTAAATTGGATACATCTGTATAATGAAAACAAACAAAATCACTTTACCAATACTACTGAACATTTTTTTAAAACCCTTTGGGAGAAAGTATCATTGTAGATCAGATACTTGATTCTATCACAAAAGCAGAATAAGATTTTTCAAAGAAGCAAAAGAAAATATATCCATACACTGCATTTCTAATGTGGAAGAAAGAAGTTTGATTTTGATGATTAATCTTAAGATAAGGCAACTGTTATGCTCTAAATTCTCAGGAATTCTCAAGGAAGTTCTTTAAATTACCAGTGATGCTGAGTACCCCTGCGGCACTCTTGGCTACCACACTAGTGTAAACACACAGAACTTTAAGCTAAATGCAAAGACACAGGTGCAAACAAAAAAGCCAGTCACTGTTCTCCCCAAACCACTTTGCTGCCACAATCAAGGCAGGATTAGGATGCTCAGCATGTTTGCCATGGGTAGGAAATTTGCTCTAGAAAACTCAGAGACCACAGAAACCAAACTACAGCTGTGTGAAAGGCAGCTAAGGGTCGGATCAACACACAGAGAACCTCTACTAGAGATGTTAAGCTTGAACTAAAACTGTATCACTATTTTACAATTCCTAGAGAACCAAAGGACCAAGTGAAAACCTCTATAGGATGTCAGAAGTCAGTGCCCTACATAGATTATTATCCCACTGCTAGAAAACATTTCACTATTGTACAAAATAATCCAAAAAAAATACCTGGTTTCACAACCATGATACAACCATACAATGGCATACTATTCAGTCATAAAATAAATGTGGCTATCTTTATGTATTACAGTAGAGTGATCTCCAGAATACAGAAAGTGGAAAAAGGAAAATGCAGAAAAGCGAGTTAGTATGCTGCCACATATCTATAACCTATGGAAGACATACACACATGTTTGTGTGTATGTAAATTTATATGCAAATTTTAAAATGTAGTTATTTGTAGGGTAGAAAGTACAGAACATAAGAAACTGATAAAATCTGAACATCTGCAAATATATCATACATATTTTACTTTGGAAATAATTTACACTTTCATGGCACATAATCAAGCTTTACAAAACAACCAAAAGTACAATGAAACAAATAAACCTGTCTTGAGTTTAGCAATAACTGTTCCACTGTAAGAAGAAAAGTAACACAAAAAAGATCTGATTCAAATTACTTAAGTAATTTGACTGCTAATCCCTAGTGAGATATATCCTAACATCAAAAATTAAATTGAAAAAATTAAACTATTTTAGGTGATCATATTGATCATGAGGCAGTGTTCATCACTGTTATTCTGAGATGTGTGTTACATAATGGAATAAATGATGAATTGTCACGATGTTAAGAACTTCACTTATATCATGGGGGAGAAAATAAAACAAATCAACACTGATAAAGTTAAGAAAAGTCTTCTAGTTTTAAATTTGAACTAGAAGTATAAAATCATTTTGCATTTTTATCTTTAAAGGTATTTATTTCCTGACTATGCCCACTAAAATTCGAGAGACTACGACTAGTAATGAATACCACTACTGAGATCATGTCTGTAAACCGCATTTCACAATGAAAAGAATTAGGTTCTTGGGAGAAATGACTGGTTCCGTATCAGAGACAGGGAACAAACAATGAACCTGAAACATCTTGTCAGATCAAAAAAGGGAGAACTTTATAAACATTACAAGGGACAATAGAAAGGTCACAGGACCAACATGCAAAAAGACAAGACAGCTGAGCATCAGTAAGGCTAGTATGGCAGTGACCTTGAACACACTGAATACTTACAAACTGCTAAGTATGTAACAACACTAAACACATCTGGGATCCTCCCTGGAGAATGCTGTGGAACTAGCTCATTTTGAGAAGTGGTACCAAGAAGAGAAGAATGAAGCAAGCATTTAACTTGCCTTTCCCATATGAACTACACATGAGGGCAGCCAAACAGTTGAGGAAAGGAAGTTTCTCTTTAAAGAATCATTCCAGAGGCTTTGTAGAAAGAGCAATACAGGCTTTGCAACCCTAAAGGATTTAAGGAATTTAGGCAAAAATTGGCAATGACTGGTGACATCACAAAAAGAGAGGCAGCCAGGTGCGTATAATGTGCCTCCTAGTGGACACACTACCTATAAAGTCATCTCCCCCCCTCCCCAAAATTAAGTGCAATTAGATCAATTCTGGATCTAACTACCAGAACTCAGGGCCAGGAAAAATTGGTAAATTACCCTGGAGGAAAGTAATCAGCAAAATCTAGACTGTGGGAAACTGCAGGATTTCTTTAACAAATAAACTATAAGGGAAAGAAGAAAGAGGAGGACCTGTCGTTTAAAAGATTATTTTAAAACATAACAACCAACTGCAATGGGTGAATCCTATTCTGAAAATGATTTAAACCAACAAAAGGAAAGAAAAATAAAAGTTTTGATAATGCTAAGGAATTATTTTTAATTAGGAGTGTGCTAATAGTATTACAGTCATGCGGGTTTTTTCTAACAATTCTTATCTTGTAGAGTTACAGGCTGAAATAGTTACAGCTGAAATAATGGGGTGTTTTGGATTTGCTTTAAAATAATCCCAGAGTAGGGGAATGTAGGTGGTATCGATAAAAAGTCGGCTTGATTTTGTAACTCTTGAAGCTGGGTTTTGTGTACATGAAGTTTTATTATACTCTTCTCTATACTTCTATATGTATTTGGAAGTTTCCATAATAAAAAATATTAAATGAAAAGTCTTCAAAATTGGCTTACACATCATTATCTGAAACAAGCAACACTTACTGAGAATTCTGTCCAATGCTAACTGTGATACATACATTAATTGTATCAGGTTCCCAGCAATGCTACGAGTCTGGAACATTTACGATTCCCCCTCAGACAGTAGAAGATGGTGAACTTTAGAGAAGTTAAGTCACAGAACTAAGTGGGTGGAAAATACAGTTTGTAGACTTCCAGACCTGCATAACTCAAAGGAGAACTGGCAAAAACAGAAGCAAGAGACATAACCAACACATCTTCTGGGCTATATACTTCTTGTCAAGTTACAATAACAAGTTGAGATTGGTTGATGTATAGTTTGGATGTGAAGTTTTACTTTCTTCCTTCCCTCTCATTATAGTAGTTATTCATGTGGTCATTAGGCACTTGGTAGTCTATACTGAGATGTACTCCGATGGTGACACATATTCCAGATTGCAAAGACTTTGATTAGTTCCAAGTTTTTTTAAAAGAATGTAAACTATGTCATTAAATTTTTTAATATCCTATATGGCAAAATGATAATATTAATACATTGGTTTAATGTTTCTTAAAATTGATTCCAATTTTTTTTACATTTTCTAAAAAAATGATTCCATGACACACAGCTCTAGAGCTGCATACCCAGTTGAGCCAGGTCTGCAGTCTGTGAACCACATCACCCAAGGGCACCTCTACCTGCAATCCCACCAGACTTTGTGTTCATCCTAAAAGACCCTTGGACCTCTGCATCTGGCAGCAGTGAGCTCCAGGCTTAGAAAACCTGGCCTTTCTCTGTCCTCAAGCCCCTCCACTGATGGCATCCTTGCCCGTGCAGTGTCTGCCCTTGGTGATGTCTCCTCAGGCTCCCACTCCATATGCACCACAGTAGGACCCTTCATCTGGAAGAACTCAATCCCTAATCCCTAACTTCTGTCAACCAGCCAACCCAGAGCCAATACACCACCACCTCACTAAGGATTCAACATTGGCCACAGAGGTTCCAGGCTCCTGGAAGGCAGGGCTAGGCTCGGTTTGTTTTTATTCTCTTCCAACCAAGGATATGCACATACACACACTGCTTAGAACCTGAAGGCTTATGAAGACTGTACCTCTGTCATACTTAAATTAATCCTTTCAGCAGGGCATTGTTCCCACTTCATTAGAAGGGCTTATACAGATTCTCCAAGGTCACAAGGACAGAACTGGGACTTGAGCCCAGGTCAGGGAGCACCTTCCCATCACCCAGGTCGCCCTTTGTAGCCACAAAGGTTATAGACAAGGAGCTGCAGAGGGACTTGGGAAATGGTTCCTTTCAAAGGCTGCATATCATTTGGGGCCTTGGATGACTGGGGGCAGCAGGGTGGATACCAAGATGTCCTCCACCTCTGGGACAGCCAGCTTACCCTCATCTGCAGAGGTGTTAGGAATAAGGAAAAAAACAAACCAGTAGAAGCTATTTCTATAAAATAAGTGCCTCATAAACTTTAAGCTCTTTCTAGTCAAAAATGAGAAATCTGGGCCAGGGATTTTGCTCAGCAGTTTGGTGGCCTGCCTTGCAAGTGCAAGGACCTGAGTTCAATCCCTGGTACCAAAAAAAAAAAAAAGAATATAAAATGAGCAATCGGAGTGACAGTAAATACACGTGCAATACAAACATATGGATGAAGCCAGAGGGTTCAAAGTGATGCTCAGTAAATAAACAAGCAGAAAACTCCTTGTCACCTTACAAGAGGCTGGGGAATCAACTCATTACTGTGTTTTGAAAACTGAAAATAACAAGAAAGATGTATGTATTTAACCTGCCTTTCCTATAAAAACTGTATCCCAGGAAACCAAGTAGCCAGTGAAAGTGAGTTTTTCTTTCTGGCTCACATTCCAGCTAATAAATGAAGATGAAACGACAGAGCAAGAATATCACTATTTTACAACTCCTAATGACTGACAGTGGTAAGGAGAGTTAGCAGCAGAGAACAGACTACCACCGGTGAGACAACAATGTCATCTAAGAGTTATTTTACCCCATCCCCACCCTCCACAACTGAGCATTAATCTGATCAAACTTCTGACTCTTAATTACCAGTGTCTAGCAAACACAAAAGGCAAGAACACATGTTAGATGCCCCACAGGAATATATCAAGTAAAATGCAGAGTGGGGAAAAATCCACAGGGTAAACAATCCACAGGAAAAGAAGAAGGGAACCTAGCAATTAAGAGAGACTTAAGAAAAGTATTAGCCAATTGTGATGAGGGGACTTTATTTGGATATCAGTAAGCATAAAAGAATAACTAATAAGACAATTAGAAAAGTGTGATTAAGTAGTCATTAAATTTTTTCATGTATAATGATTTTGCAATTTTCTAAGAGTTCTTATAATTCATAAAAATACATCCTGAAATATCTGTAGATGGAACAGAAAGTAAGTGTCTTAAGGAAGCCACACTCCTATTCACCATAGGGGAAAGAGGCAGATACAACTGGGAGTGCCTAGCTGTGTGACCTTGACCTTGAGCAAGCCACTTGATCCCCCTGTACCTCAACCTCCTCCCTAGCACTGAGGGGTTAACCACACCACCTGAGCCCCTCACCTTCCCAGAACACCAAGGCTCCTTTACCATAACTATTCCTCCCCGTAACTACTCCCTAAGTGCTCCCCAAGCTCAGTCACCTGCTTCATCACCTTCTGATTAAACCCACTTGTCTCAAAGGTCACAGGTAGGAAAGTTATAAGTTCTAATTCAAGTTTATGTTTCTCTCATGCAGCACTATTTCAACACTGTATCTCAGACACACTATGGCTCAGGATGTGCTCAAACTTGTGATCCTCCTGCCTCAGCCTCCTCAAGTGCTGGGATTACAGGTAGATGCCATCTTGCCAGGCTCAAGGATACAGACAATCTTGCATGCACCTTTCGGCTCTCATTGTAGTCAATTTATTTCACCTCCCGCAACCTTACTTTCCTCATTTTAAAAGTGGGAATAAAGTGTTTGTAGATGGGGAGGGGAGGAGGGGGTGAAGGGAGGGCAGAGGTAAGGGGAAAAAATGAGAATCAAGACTTGTCATGTAGAGGTGCAAGATCCCAACAATGAATGTAACTGTACTATATCCCTAAAATGTACCAATAAACTCAATTAAAGCTGAAAAAAAAAGTGGGAATAATCTGTTACCATAGCAGATCAGGTAAAATAGTATAGATTAGGTGAAACAATGTATATAAAGGGCTCAGCATTAGAGAATATTTAAATGATAGCTAGGTTTATTATATACACCTATTTACCTTATATAATTTATGCAGTGTGCCTGAAAACTTGAATTGCCTAGAAACGAGACCACTATAAGACAATCTTTCTCTCATCGATGGATTATCCAAAAGTAAAATTGTTTCCTGATTTTTACTATAGCAACCATGACCTTCTTAAAGCAAAGTGTCAGCAAAACATGATCATTCCACTTTAGGAACTGTTTTTCCCATGGACTGCCCCTGAGAAGACAGAAAGGGAAAGAGAGATAAAAGAAGTAAAGAGTAAAATGAGAATCCTAACTTAAAGCTGGATTTTATCTGCCAGTGGGAGAAGAGGAGAAATGGGATCAGGGGCCATCAATAACTGATTCTAAACTAATATATACTACAACTTGTCAAAAAGCAGCATTTTCAATAGAAACATGATATCTACCAAGACTTGCACTGTGATAAAGGTGACCCCTTAAAAACACACTGTGGCAGGCTGGGCGTGTGGTGTGCAGCTCAGTGCAGAGAGCCTCACTAGCCTGTGGGAGGTCCTTGGTTCAATCCCTAGCCCTGCAGAAAAAACACACTTTGGTATTTTAGAGTATGTTCTAAATATACATAATTTATGGAAAACATCAGCTTATACACACATAGAAAAATTTATTTCTTCAGCTTTCTGAGACACTGGGGAGATTCTAGAGAGGAGGAAAACACCGACTGAGAAGATGGGTGTCCAGTCTCTCTTGAGGAACAGTACCTTCCCTCCCTGCCCATACTGACGCTCGGAGTTGAGAGTGGGAGAGAGGCAACAGACCAGAAAGCCACACAAACACAGTTTAGCAGTGATGGGGTAAAGAGCAGGCTGAAGAGGAGGATATGTTCACAGCAACTTTGAGGTCTCCAACCAGGATCACTGGCCATATTTTAGAATCATCAGACATTAAGCAGAAAATGTAAACAACAAATTAGGTGACTGTTTTTAATACATCATTGTTTTAGACAACCTTCAACAGTGCTCATCTCCATCTCAGTTTATCAATCCCTAGGCATCTCTAGCAATGCTGAACAGCTCTAACACTTTTCACAGAGAGCCTTTAGAATATGTTCCAGGTCGGTCCCTCCAGCCAGCTCTCCACCCTTCCCTGAACCCAGAAACACCAATCAATATGCTCTTTCCCCTCTGATTTCTAAATATGTTTTGGCCAAAGAAGGCAGAGACAGGAGACTTTTGAAAGGAAAGACAATGCATGGGAGTATTTACTTCCTCCTCCCTCCCTGCCCCGGCCAGGACCACTGACCCAATTCACTGCAACTCTCCTTGCAGTCACAGCTTTTGGGGCTTCCTGTCCAATGGACTTATCTTTTCAGATTCTCGTGACCACTGCTTCTCCTTGACCATTTTAGGGTAGTAACGGCTCCCTCTTTTTCTAGTCCTGAGGTGTTGCAGGACAGCATCATTTCTTGGCTTTCCTTTATCCTGCCTACACATTTGAAGTAGTCCCTCATGAGATTATTTTCATCTGAACTCTCTACGTCCTGGCCAGGCCCTGTCTGACCATGGTGCAAGAAGGTCTGGCTGGTTGGTCCTGCTTCATCTGGGCACAGGTTTACCTACAACCCTCTGGTTAGTCACCAGTGCCTCCCATGGCTCTCAGCTCTTCACACTCAGGACAGCACCACCAAAACAGAAAGTAAACAAATTCTGTTCCAAAACCAGAAAGCTCAAGCTGGTTCAATAGCTGTCAACGTTCAGAACTGCTGAATTCTAGATGTTTCTTGCCCATCTGGCCCCAGAGTTCTTACCTGCTCCCATCAGCTCTGCCAGTTTTCCAAACTCTGGACTCTGTCATCCTCCTGTTTATATGGGGCTCACCCACTGCTTCCTATTTAGATTCCTGGCCTTCACCCAGTGCCAATCTGGAGCCACAGACTCTGCCCTGCTCTCTCTCATTTGCTGTCATGCTGGTGCCCAAGCCTGGCCTAACGGTCACCAGGGTGGAACTTCAGGAGAAATTGTCTGACCTCTGAAAAGCTAAAAGCTTATACTCGGTCGCTTTCTGGTTTGATGCCTTACTTAATGGAGTCAAAAGGAAGAATTACTTGATTTCCTTAAAAATTAGTGTAAAGAAAGCAAAAAAAAAAAAAGTAAGAAAACATGCCCACTGCTTCTAATTAATGTGTTGGGCGAAGGAAGTGGCAAAATTGTGATAAAAATATGCAACAGCAAGAGGTAAACCTGTGATTTATTAAAGCGACTTGCGGGATCCACTTGAGCTTACTGAACTTAACATTCCATTTTTAAAACAAACACTGATGGTGAAAGGACTTGCAAGAACTCTAAGAGCTGAGGCCAGAAGATGTGCTTGTCAGGTGACATCCAGCCTGTTCTCGGCTCCTCCCTTACCCTGCAATTTCCTGGGCTGCCAATGGAGCCCCTCCAGGACAGAGGCAGGTGAAGGGATGAGACGAAAACACAAGACTTTAGCAAACCCAAGAGCATCCTTGGGAAAAATGACCATCAAGAGACCCAAGAGGAGTAGTCATCTAGCACTCTCCCCACTTGCTGCTTTTCCACCCAACTTCAGAGGCCCAGAGTTTGACCTCATAGGTGGAGATGTAGGTTTTCCATACAAAAATAAAGGTGAACTCAGACTACAATTACTACACTCTCTCCTAGAGGCTACCCACCCGCTTCATCTGGCCAAGAAGACAATTTAATTCACTTAGAAGCAGTGGTGCTCAAAACATAATCTCCAGATCAGCAACACCAGCAACTTCTGGCAGCTCATTAGAAATTCTAATTCTCAGGCCCCTCTCAAGGCCTGCTAAATCAGTGACCTTGGGAGTGGAGCCCAGCAGTCTGTATTTAACAAATCTTCCTGGGGACTCTGATGTATGCTGAAGCTTGAGAATACTGACTTGGAAAACAAACCCAAAACAACTTTAAAAAATAGTTCCACCTCCCCCTCCAAAAACTCATTACTTACCTACTATAATGTCAGAAAAGCACCTGTCTATCTCCCTTGTCTTTGCTCAACTCAGGACTATCCTCTAGCATATCATGGGACAGATACGGTAGAAGTCAGTAGTAACTGATTTAGACTTACCTTCTTGCAAGAGACCACCCTCCTCCTTAGGCTTTGTTTACCAAATCTCATGGATAGTGTTGAATCCTAAGCAGCCACAACAGAGACTGGCACAAATATTGGCTGAATGGATAAATGAGCACAATGAATGGAGGAAAGCAGAGGTATTAGCAATGCTGGCTATCAGCACAGTCATTTGGAAACTAACAATCTCCTATGCCTCATCTGCAAAATGGTTCATCTAAACAGGAGCTGCTACAAGTTGACTGTATCACCAATACTCTGTTCTACAACTGGCTGCTTGATCCTCACTGGTCCCAAGTAGCAACAGCTGGTATGAGAAAAGATTTGTAAGGATCCCTCACTCTTCCCAGAAAAAGGTTCGACCATCTCATCCAAGGATTTCTGAAGAGTTCCCAAACTGGCACCTTATCAGCAGTGAGCATCCTGCAGGATTCTCCTGTTGGAGTACTATTTTTAAAAAGGCAAGCAAGAGGGAAATAAATTGCTAGGAAGCTGCATTTTTACAGCAATTGGGAGACAAATCTAACTTCTTACCAGAAATGGAACCCCATGTGATATCACTGTACTGCATATGAATTATTAATGTTCATAATCTCTTTTGCCAATTAGGAATTCAAGAAGGTTCCTGTTGACATCATGTTTGACATCATAATGCTTCATCATTCTAAAAGCTTAATGAAATGAATTATTGCTAGAAAAAAAAGGAGACGGGCACACATTTTTGCACTCTGGGGAATTCCAGAGGCCAAGGAGATAACGAAGATATGGTGCATAATTGAAGTATAAGAAGACAAAAAAACTATTGAAACCTACCACCACCATATAAATAGGACCAAGGGGCAAAGATTTTATTTTTTCTACCTAAGAATTTTAGAAAGAGATAGGGGAACCATGTGGCCAGCAACTACCTCAAACTCTTAAGGCAGAACAATAATTCTTCTAAAAAGGAATGAAAGTAAAGTTTTACAAAATGTCTCATGTACAAAGAATAGAGAACCCCTGAACTATAAGACCAAAAAAAAAAAAAAAGACAATGTAACATTGAATCATAGGCCTAAAGAATACTATTAAATATTTTAGGGTAATTCTGTATGCTTTATGTAACTCTGGACTCAAATTTAATTTCAAATATCTAATTTCTCAGATCTATGTAAGGTGAACTAGCATTGAATCCCTGAAGTAGTAGCTGGGTTGGAATGAATTAAGCTTCTATTTGGGAATCTTCTTAATAAAGCAATGTGGGATAAAATTTTCCCTTGTCAAGCCATTTAATATGCAAGCCATGTAGCAATGAGGTTTATACAAATTTATACTAGGTGCCAAAAATCACCCCCCTCCCCGTTTTTACTGCATGTGCTATGTACACCCTGCATGTACACCCTTGAAGGAAGCATTAAAACCCAGAAATTCACTCATTTTCTTTCTTTCACTAAACAAACAGTAGCAAAAGTTGCTAAGTCCTAAAATGAGATCTCTTCTACTTGGAAGGGCAAAAATACACAATTTCTCTTGAGCACATCCCCAAAATACAGAGAGTTCATGAGTGGCCACCATTCTCAACTACTGCTTCAGGTTTTCAAATTTCCTTTTCAACAACAAGAGAGAGTCTTTATTACTAACATCCCAATATAACCCAATTTAATGCTGTTACTAAATATAGCATTTTAATCCCTTAAAATTATTCCTAAAGCTAACTCTATGGGAACTAGTGGCAGAAGGTGGAGAAGGAAGTAACAGAGACAAACGACAGTAGCCAGCACAGGCCTCTGTAACAAATGTGTGATTATACATTGTATTTTCATGAATCCAGATCTTTAGCTTTTGAGTATTCCATTTCTAAAAGCTTATTTTTGACACATAGTAGGTGCTCAATAAATAGCATTTTTTATTCTAGCAGTGTGATTATTACCAAAAAAGAGCTGCAGCTACAAATATCAGTTAAGTTTCATATTGAAAATCAAAATGCTGTTTTCTCCTTAAAATCCCAGTTCATGAGAAGTGCTTGGTCTTCAGCCTGAAGCCAGTACACGTTCCTCGCCACCAGGCGACCCCTCTCACTAGGTGAGCTGCTGAAGAAGTTTTTAACGATTAAATATACAATGTATCTCAGCCATGGAATCACGGAATGGCTCTTGGTAATTTCGCTGTGCAAAAGCCGTTATCTATTTAATATCAAGAGTCACAACTTGGTAATTGCTGTGCAAAAGACGTTATCTATTTAATATCAAGAGTCACATTTTTTGCATTTCTTTTCTCTCTGCACAGTGAGAAGTGGCACTGAAATTGTTTGCTATAAGCAATAAAGCCCGGGGTTCAGACTGACACATGAGATAACGTTTTGTCTATAACAATGCTTTGAGAAGGTATAGGAGGGCGCTAATAAAGTAACCATTTTCATCTGTCATTAAGAAATACCTTTAATCGTGTAAGCATTTTTTCCCACTTCCTCACAATTCCAACCTCCTGACAGACCAGACGTATGTGCGGAATCTGCATCTTTAGACAGCTGCACTGCACGGGAAACCATGTCCCCTAGCTGTGGCTCCGCTGGCAATCTACACTCAGGGGTGGCATCTCTCAATTTGTCCAGGATGCAGCCAACCCAAGAGAGAAAAGCTAAAGTGACAAACAACAGGTTCCACTCAGTTCCTCTTCCTATCCTTGCTCTGTCTCTCTCAAAACACAAATACTCTCACTCATTCACAAATCCTGGGCCGGATACCAGGGCCGAGACTCACTTGGCCGGCTTTGCCAGGTGAAAACCTGAATGGGAGGCACTATCTTATCCGGGTCCTGGGTCTGCAGCAATCACCCAATGGGCATGCAAACCCAGCCCAGTGCTCAGATTCCCCCACGCTCTGGGCTGTACACGCACAGCCCCGGGCCGCCGCCTAGCTCCGGGCCGCCGCCTTCCTCCCGCGAAGAAATAGGCCAGCCTGCTGCGCCTCTCTCTCCACCGGGCCCCAGACCCGCTAGGATCCCTCCCCGCGCCCCTCCCGGGGTCTTTTCCGGCTCGCTTTTCCTGGTCCCTCACCACCTCCCTAAACGCAAAGTAAACTCCTCGGGAGCCGCAGGAGCCGCAGCAGCCCCGCACCTCCGCGTCACGCCCGCTCCCTGCAGCGGAAGACCCTACCCCACGACGCA
>NW_022900913.1:59580861-59615167 GCF_012274545.1 Fukomys damarensis | reverse complement strand
CTCCCTCCCTTCTCAGGTGCCACAGCTCTGAAGACGTGGTCACCACGCCTTGGCGCCCTCCCCTCCTCCGCCGCTGTCCGGAGGCCTCGTCCCCTGGGCACCCATCGCGACGCCGCCCCCTAGTGCCCTGGCCCCTCTTCCCCGCTGCACACGCCCTGTGCCAGGCCTTGAAAGGCTGGGTAGCCAGGGAACCCCCTTCTTCATAAGTCTCTGGCTTCTTAGGGACAGATGTTCACATGTCCCTGAGCAAAACGCCAGGACGCCTGTCTCCAACAGAAGGGACCCTTCAGTCGAGGCTCACCCAGCGGGTTTGCTGGCCTCTCCACACAAGGGGAGCTGAGGAATGACCTCGTTTTCCCTGTTCAGATCGCTTTCCCTAGACCCCCACAGCACCCCGTTTTCCACAGGCGGTCTGAAGCCTGAGGAACCCTATTCCAGTGTCCTTCTTGTTTAGAAATTTATGCCAAGGAATGGGAGGCCCTGAACTGGAACCTGGAGTCCTGAACACCTAATTTCCTGCGAAAGATTGAAAGCAAGTAGCTTGGGTGCATAGTCTAGCTTGCTTTCTACCCCAAGTTTTCCCTCTTCCCTGGCTGTCACTAAACTTTCATCCAGACTGTTACCCTATTCAGCTTCCAGTTGTCAACTGTTCTTCCTCACACTTGAGCCTGCGCAGTCAAATTGAACCATAGGCAGACTCAGCTCCTCTGGAGAAGAGCAAGAAGGCTCCAAACTTGCTGTTCCTTCTTCCCCTCCTATGCCATTTGGGCACAGCCGCCACTGCCTACTTAACGCAGGCTCCTTTAGTCATGCCTGCCACAGCCACAGTGGCACAAAGGAGGTAATAAGTTGGTCTAAGAAAAGAGTTTATCTAGACTCGCTTATAACTACAAAAGGAAAAACAGTTTTAATGCAAAACACAAAGACTAAATGTACAATCTGAAATACTGTCTGTTGTCCTTCTCTTCCTTTCTCTCTCCATACCATCAACTCCTAGGGTGACCTTCTTGAAGACCTCAAATGATTTCTGACCTTCACAGAGAGGCAAGGTTTCACCCTACTTCCCAATTTCTAACATAAGGAGAAAAAGAAACTTTATTTTTCCACTTCTGCTTTCACATCTCAGTGTAACTCTTTTTGTGTGGTGTTGGTGGTTGTTTTAAAGCCATGAAAAAATCCACCTCCAGTTAATCTGGAAAAAGTTCATGCTGTATTTTCTAATGAGCAGGCAAATTGCTCAAAAGATTCAGCACAGGTTGAGTTACTCAAAAAGCAGATTAGGCCATGGTGTTTAGTAAGCAGAGATTTTATTAGAACGTGCTCTTGGAATCAACCCATGTGGAAGGACAGGGGCAAGGGAGAGAGGGTGACATGGGAGTAGAAGGGGAGAATGACTCCCGACCCCTCCCATATTCCTTCTGCTAGTATGATACTTGCTTTAGGAGAATGGTCTTTGATATACCCAAGCCCATGTGAATCGGCATTTACATACAGGCCGAATGAGTGACCTTGGGCCAAGTGGCCCTCTTCACCTTATAAAAGAGCAACCAAGCCAAGGCCCTTCTTCTGGCAGCATTCCAAGCAGCCAGAAGACTCCAAGCAGTCGGTCCTTCTTTCATGGCATTCAGCTTCCCCCACAATTCCCTTGCACCCTGCCTGGGTGCCATGCCTATAGGAACACCATATTAAATGTTGAGACAGATTTGGGGATGATTATTTATTTAAAACTAAGTTTGACAGCTACCATATACCCTACTTCCAAGGGACCACTTAAGACCTGATCAACATAAATTAGATTATAAAAACACTAGTCTCTATCCAGATCTCTGATGTAATGTTAATGTCAGGAGTTCACTGTTCCTAAAATTGAATTGTGATTCTCTCCTGCATATCCATTTTGGTCATTCTCCTTCAGGAAGCTGTTGCCCATAGCAGGTTTAACATACTGAAATTTAGGGCCATACTAATTCTCTGGCTACATGTCTTCTTTTTCAGAGTTTTCTCAAGAAATGTGGCTACTATGATGAAATTACCTAAAGGTGAAGGAAAGCATGCCACTCACTGAGGCTTCTGCAGGCAAGATTATGATAAAACAGAAATTACAACCCATCTTCTGATAGAGAACCTTAGGAGGTGAATCATGAAGGTAACTAGTCATTCAGAAACAAATTTAGGTTGAACTTTATACATTAGAAAAGGGGGAAAAAAGGCTGTTTCTATGGGATAATTGAACATTTAATAGTGGGACCGGTCTGGCTGAATGCAGCTTCTCCACAGGAATAAAAAAATAGAAGGAGACAGGCGCTAGATATACATGTTTCCTCCCATTTCCACAGCAGCCAAGAGCTCAGACAGTTTCCACTGCCAGTTCTGGCTTAGTGAAAGGAAAACCTAACGTATCCCTCTAATCTCCACCAAGTGTTCTCAGTGGGAATGTGCAAACTGCCCCTTTGCTAAACTGATCTGATCTCTGAAATGTGGAGAAGTGTGTAAGTGGAGGAGAAATGGTTTTGCTGAAATCATTCCCCCAGCTTCATTCTGAGGCCTGAGTTGTTGCCTGTGAAAGTGATTTCTGAAGTGATTCCCATGTAACTATTTCAGTGTATTCCACAGTGACAGCAAAGTCACTGCAGACACTGCAGATATAATTCAGGCCCCAATTACAAAAAAAGGCAGGAAAATTTAACAGTACAAAAACTTTTTCCATCAAGTAGAGACAAATTTAAGAACAGATGATGTCCAAAAAACAAATCAAAAGAAAGCAACCCAGATCAGAAACATATTTTTTTTTAAAGTCAGATAGGTCCAAGGTCATCTGAACAGCTTTTATGTTTCATAATGATGTTAAATAAGAGCTTACTTCAAAATTATGACCCAGAGGCACTGTAAGATCCTGAACAATTAAGGTCCATTCCAATTCTAAAATGGTATGAATCTTCCAGAATTCCTTTAAAGAAGCAGAAAATGTGATTAATACATTTTGAATGATTCTTAACCATAAAGGTTAAAATAATAGCAGCTATCTGATCTTAGATAACTAAACACTGAATGTACCAGTCAACCTTACTTATAGTTTCTGGGTTCAGACCCTGTTCCTAATGGTGAAGCTAATTGGAAATATAACCCCCAACAATCAAAATTATACTAATTTATTAGGCAGCCCAGCACAGTGGAATGCTCACTGAAGTCTGAGTCAGAAGAGTGACCCTGAACAGAGGTTCTGCCTCTTAGAGCCATATAACCTTGGGCAAGTCACTCAACCTCTGGGCCTCAGTTTCCTAGATAATCACCAACATTTGGGACACTACGAAAGTTTCAGTCCTCTTGTTAAATTTAGAACTATGGGACTTTTGAACCAAAAGCAACAGCCCCAAAACAGCACCAGAATCATTTAGAGAAATTTTCCAGAAATACAGCAATTTCCTTGTCCCATCCCAGAGACTTGGCTTCAAGGGGTAAGAACTGGTCAGGCATCCATCCTTTTAAAGAAAGTGAACAAGAGTAGCCTTCCCACAGACTCTGTAGGGGATAAAGGGGAAAGCTGCAATCCTTACAGGTACTCATGAGCCTGTATGTGATATGTGGCTGCCTCTGCTCCCTCGTGCTCTGCGCTAACCACAGATTCTCCATGCTGTTTCCTCAGGAGATCCACCATGCTCAGAAGCTGCCCATCTCCCAGTACTGCAGTCACATCCACAGTTGAGACTTCCTCCAAGCCTCTGCTCAGATATCCCCTACTCAATGCTGCCTATCCACAGCTCCAATTAAAAATCGTACCCCACATCCCTTCACTATCCATCCCTCTGCCACTCTTACCCCACTTAGCCTACTGTTTTTCTTGTTTCATAGACACACCCTCCAGCTTACTATATAATCAACTCTCTTGTCGATGTGCTTCTTGTCTATGTGTTCTTACCGGAATATATTTCTACAAAGGCAGGGATTTTTTTTTTAAGTTTCTTATTGACTGATGCCTCCCATACTTTTAGAACAGTGCCTAACAGGCATGCAGGTATTTTTGAATGAAAGAATGAATTCTTTTCTCCCTTCTCTCATTTCTCATATATTAACTGTTATAACCCAACATTAAAGGAGTTATTATGTTAGGCTTTTCTTTTTTAGTAAAGTTTTATGCTTTCATGTTTTAAAGTCAGTAAATTTCTTTCACCTGGAAGTCCTCCTTTGAGTAATAAAATGATTTGTACAGAGATGTTTGGGAGCAATACTATTAATAACTAAGAAACAGTACATAGGGCCAGGGATTTAGCTCAGTGGTTCTACACCTGCCTCACAAGTGCAAGGTCTTGAGTTCGATCCCTGGCACACACACACACACACACACACACACACACACACACACACACACAAAGAAAATAAAAGAAAGAAAGAAAAAAGAAAAGAAAAAGAAATAGATAATTCAAACATCAAACACTTAAGTAAATTCTCAAAAAAACTACACAAGCATGTTAGAAAATCACTAATTAAATGTGTTTCGATAAAATATGTTATAAACAATGTAGTTAGTATGTACTGATTATTACAAATATGGAAAGTAAAATAAATGATATAGAAACAGTACATAAAAACAAGGTAAGTGAATGAATGCATTGTCAATGGTCTCTTCAAAAATTTTGAATTAACAATGTTTTATGATTTCCACTGAACAAGGCAGAAAATGGAAAAAGTTAAAGGAAAGAATCAGAGATAACTAGAGATAGAAAAATTAATGCATACACATTTATAAAATAAATACAAAATTACACACAGGGAGACAGACAAAAGCAAGAAGAAAATGAAAGACAAAGAAAGACATAGCCACCTCTTCAGGGTGAAATATTTCTGCAAGTGAGTTTGTTAGATGCAACTCTTTAAGGAGAATAAAAATGAGTTGCATTTTTAATTTTAGTTGCGTCACTTTGTGGATCTTTTGCCAAAGACCAAATAAAATTAAGGAGAAGACTTGGCCCACAGTATAATTTTCTCTTGCCAGTTTTAGAAAATGCAAATACAGAAGAGGTAGGGAGAGATTCAACTAATATCTGACTTCCTTAGGTCAACATTAAATATGGACTGCACTCAGTGCAGGCCCTGTGTCCACAAGGTACAAAAGTGATCTGTTCTTTCCAACAAGAACACCACAGGGAGGAACTCCAAAATAGCCTTACTTCTCACCCTCAGAATTCTCCTGGAGCCAAACAATCAGGCTACAAGAAATGGAACATTCATTTCCAAAAGGCCTTGTAAATATATTTCATAAAAGTATGAGACATAAAAGGACATACGAATGGAACACAAGGTACAGTTCTACTTCAAAGGAACTTATAGAGCACTACATGAAATTGGACTTACAAGAAATAACAGCATAATACACAAGTGTCAAGGTGCAAGAGCAAAAATGATCAGTACTATCAATTCCTTTGTGTTATGATAACTGGGAAAGGCTTTCTGAGAAGGAAGCGGGTCAACTGGACATTAATTAGATGATTTTTTTCCCCCAGTTTTGAGGACCGAATCCAGGGCTTTGTGCATCCTAGGCAAGCACTCTACCACTAAGCCACATCTCCAGCCCAACCAGTGCGACTTTTTGATCAAAGGAATCATGTATGCAAAGACAGAGAGACATAACTAACATTGGTGGAATCAGAGGCAGGAAGCAGATCAGAAAACTTGACGAAGATGACAACTCCCAAGGCAAGGGTGATAAAAGTGGAGGAGAAAGAAAAAGATGGAAGCTGAAAGATACTGAAACTTCTTTGAATAGTAGAAGTCATTTTAGGTTCTACCACCCCTAAGGAAACTCTCCCTGTAAAAATCTAGAATTAGCGGGCGTCATTGCTCCAGACCCAGCGCAAAGAGGGTGAGTTTCAGGAAAGCAGCTTGCTCGAACCTCAGATCTCCCTCCACCGGCCGGGGCCCAGTCTACAGGTCCACGTAGCCATGCCTTTTCCTGTGGGTGCCATTGCTCCAGACCCAGCACCTGGAGGGTAACAGCACGGGCTCCACTGAGCACCACTGCCTCCCCACCCCCCACCCCTCCCCCACTCTCAGATCCCCTGATTGTGCCAGTCCTTGGATGGACGCACTCCGCAGAGGCATGGCTGGCTATAAAGGGTGGTGATTGATCCTATTATGTTCCTAATGATATCGATTGGGATAAAGGATAGGGATTGATTTGACAAGTTGTTTTCTCTATTATGAAAATGAGAATGTCTATGAGTCATTTAAGAATCAAAGGCTGGGATGAAATGATATCAGGAAGATTTAATGACCCAGAGATTGAATCAAGGACAACCCAACAGCAAAAATAAAGATGAGAAAACACTTAAGCAAGCCACAAAGACAGACTTCCAGTTCACCATTGGCAAACAGTAGGGCAAAGGAGGATGAAAAGTCTGATAGTGAACCACCAGGACACTCAGAACTCACAGCACAGGAAGTAACAAAACAGATCAATAAAGCTCTAGAAAAATTAAAAGCAGAAATAATTTCCCAGATAACCATAGAGATGGTGAGAAAAATGAAAGTCATGATTCGAGACTCTAGAACAGAAACCGACAAAAAATAGATGAGCTCAGGAACATAATAGAAACCATGAAGACCCAGCATAAGAAGAAATAGAAACAATGAACATCCAACATAGGAAAGAAATGGAATCCATTAAACAGATTCAAACAGATATCCAGGAGATTAAAAATTCTATTGAAAGTGTATGCAACAGAATAAAAGAATACGAAGATAGACTCTCAGATATAGAAGATGGGATCGCAGATAGTGACCATGAAAAGAGAGGTCTCTTACAAACAGTAAGGGATCATGAGAAATGGATCCAAAAACTCCTAGATGATGCAAAGAATAACATAAGACTGATAGGAAGCCAAGAAGTAGCAGGAGAAAATGCAAATGACTTAAAAAAGCTGTTCACAGAATTAATAACAGAAAACTTCCCAAACAGAGGGGAAGAATTTGACATACAGATAAGTGAGGCATATAGGGCTCCAACTAACTATGATCAAAAAAAAAATCTATACCTAGACATATAATAATCAAGATCCCAGAAACCCAACAGAGGCACACAATACTACAAGCATGAAGAGAAAAGAAACAAATCACATGCAAAGGAAAGCCCATCAGAATCACAGCAGACTTTTGAACACAAACCCTTAGGTCAAGGAGAGCCGGGAGTGAGGTATTTCAAGTCCTAAAAGAAAACAACCTCCAACCTAGACTGATGTATCCTGCAAAACTCTCTTTCAAAATGGATGGAGAAATAAGATACTTCCATGACAAAGAACACTTGAGAAACTTCATGAATACTAAACCAGCACTACAAGGAATTTTAAACAATATCCTAGAAAAAGAAAATGAAGATCACAGCACCATGAGGCCCAACAGAGCAAATGAAATAGTCAAGGCAAGAAACTAAAAGGAGAGGACAAAAAACTAAAAAGAGTCAACAAAAGGACAATAACATGACAATAATAAGTCAGTACATATCAGTTTTAACCATCAATGTCAATGGCCTCAATTCACCAATTAAGAGAAACAGATTGGCAGAATGGATTAAGAAGCAAAATATGTTCTATACAAGAAACACACCTAGTGCAAAAAGAAGCCCATAGACTGAATGTGACAAGGTGAAAAATAATTCTCCACATGACAGGAGCCCAGAAAAAGGCACAGGTAGCAATCTTATTTGCAGACAAAGTAAATTTCAAACCAAAATTGATTAAGAGAGAGAAAGAAGGCTACTACATCCTTGTAAAGGGAACAATTCAAGAGGAACAAATGACAATCATAAACATACATCCACCAAATATAAATGCCCCAACTATATAAAACAAATATTAAATAGCATGAAAAACCAAATAAGCACTAATACAATTGTAGTGGGGGATCTAAATACTCCACTATCACAAATAGACAGATCATCCAGGCAAAAAAATCAACAAGGAAATACTAGAACTGAACCAAGCTTTTCAACACATGGACTTACTAGACGTCTATAGATTGTTCCACCCCACAAAATCAGAATATACATTCTTTTCAGCTGCAATGGGTCATTCTCCAAGATAGATCACATACTAGCTCACAGAACAGGTTTGAATAAATGCAAAAGAATCAAAGTTATCCCCTGTATAGTAACAGATCACAGTGCAATAAAGCTGGAGATCAATAGCATAAGAAACTGTAGGAACTTCACAAACACATGGAAATTGAAAAACACTCTCCTGAACAATTAATGGATCACAGAGGAAATCAAAGAAGAAATCAGACAGTTTTTACAAATAAATGAAAATGCCAATACAATATACAGGAATATATGGGACACAATAAAAGCAGTTCTGCGTGGAAAATTCATAGCACTGAATGACCACATTAGGAAAACAGAGCAAGCTCAAATAAATAACCTAACGATGACTCTTAGACTCCTAGAAAAACAAGAGCAAGAAAAACTCAAAACTCGAATAAGAGAGGAAATTATAAGGATTAGAGCAGAAATCAATGCAATGGAAACTAAGAAAACTATACAAAAAATAAATGAATCGAAGAGTTGGTTTTTTGAAAGAATAAATAAAATTGATAAACCCTTAGCAAACCTTAAAAAGGAAAGAAAAGGCTCAGATCCATGCAATCAGGATTGAAAAAGGCAAAGTCACAACAGATCCCACAGAAATCCAGAGGATCATTAATACCTACTTTGAGAACCTGTACTCTAATAAAATGGAAAACAGAAGAAATGGACAGATTTCTAGATACTTGTGAATTACCAAAGTTAAACAAAGAAGATAAAAATATTTGAAACACCCCAGTTACAATCAGTGAAATTGAAAATGTAATTAAAAACTTACCAACAAAGA
Source organism: Fukomys damarensis (assembly GCF_012274545.1). Taxonomy (NCBI): domain Eukaryota; kingdom Metazoa; phylum Chordata; class Mammalia; order Rodentia; family Bathyergidae; genus Fukomys; species Fukomys damarensis. The sequence continues at coordinate 59,606,309 of NW_022900913.1, read as the reverse complement.
AAGGCCCAGGTCCTGACAAATTCACTGCTGAATTTTACAAGACATTTAGAGAAGAACCACTGCCATTACTCTTCAGACTTTTCAATGAAATCGAAAGGGAAACAATACTTCCAAATTCATACCTGGAAGCAAGTATCACTTTGAATCCCAAACCAGGGAAAGCCGCAACTAAAAAAAGAGAACTACAGGCCAATCTCCTTAATGAATATAGATGCAAAAATCCTTAATAAGGTACTAGCAAACAGAATACAGAGGATCATCAAGAAGATCATACACCCTGACCAAGTTGGATTTATTCCAGGGATGCAAGGATGGTTCAACATATGTAAGTCAATAAATGTAATGCACTATATTAACAGAGTCAAGGACAAAAACCATATGATCCTCTCAATAGATGCAGAAAAAAGCATTTGACAAAATTCAACACCCATTCATGATAAAACAAACCCTGCAAAAAATTGGAAGAGATCATCTATATCTCAACTTAATAAAGGCTCTCTGTGAAAAACCAACAGCCAACATCCTATGAAATGGTCCAAAATTGAAAACTTTCAAGTTAAAATCAGGAACAAGACAAGGATGCCCACTATCACCACTCCTCTTTGATACATTTCTGGAAACAGCCATAGCAATTAGACAAGAGAAATTAAAGCAATAAAGATAGGAAAGGAAGAAGTTAGACTGTCATTATTTGCTGATGATATGATACTTTATATTGACGACCCAAAAAACTCTACCAAAAGACTTCTCGACTTAAATGACACTTTTAGCAGAGTAGCTGGATACAAGGTCAACACCCAAAAAGCAATAGCCTTCTTGTACACAAATAACAGAATCACTGAGAGAGAAAAAAGGGAAACAATTCCTTATACAATAGCACCCAAAAAATTAAGTATCTGGGAATCAATCTAACAAAAGAAGAAAAAGACCTCTACACTGAAAATTACAGCACTCTGAAAAAAGAGATTGAAGAGGATATAAGAAAATGGAAAGATATCCCCTGCTCCTGGGTAGGAAGAATCAACATAGTGAAAATGGCCATACTACCAAAACTGCTATACAGATTCAATGCAATACCAATTGAAATTCCAAGACTATATTTCACAGAACTAGAAAGAATAATCCAAAAATTCATTTGGAACCAGAAGAGACCTAGAATAGCAAAAGCCATACTAGGCAACAGACATATGGCAGCGGGTATAACAGTTCCCAATCTGAAACTATACTACAAAGCCACTGTGATAAAAAACAGCATGGTACTGGCAAAGAAACAGACCTGAGGATCAGTAGAACAGAGTGGAAGACACAAAAACAACTCCAGATGTACTCAGCTACCTCATCTTTGACAAAGGAGCTGACTGTCCTCAATGGAGGAAAGATAGCCTCTTTAATAAATGGTGTTGGAATCACAACTTGCCAAAGATTAAAACTAGACCCTTATCTTTCACCATGCACTAAATTAAAATCCAAGTGGATTAAAGATCTAAATATTAAAACAGAAACACTAAACTTGCTGGAAGATAAATTAGGCAGAACTCTTGAAGACATTGGCATAGGAAAAGGCTTTATGAACAAATCCTCAGTAGCATGGGAACTAGCAGAAAGAATCAACAACTGGGGTCTCATCGTGTTAAAAAGCTTCTGCACTGCAAAAGAAACCATCAACAGAACTAAGAGACAACCTACAACGTGGGAAAATTTTTTTACCAGCTGCTCCTCAGACAAAGGACTATTATCTAGAATATATAAAGAACTCAAAACAATCAGCCCCCCCAAATATAAAGACCCAATTCAAAAATGGGCATCTGAAATGAACAGGCATTTCTCAGAGAAAGAAATAAAAGCAGCAAGTAAATATATGAAAAAATGTTCCACATCACTGATCATTCAAGAGATGCAGATGAAAACAACACTGAGATTCCACCTCACCCCACAAAGAATGGCTGCTATCAAGAAATCACACAAAAACACATGTTGACAGAGTTGTGGGGAGAAAGGAACCCTTCTCCATTGTTGGTGGGAGTGCAGACTGGTGCAACCACTATGGAAATCAATATGGAGATACCTCAAAGAGCTTGGACTAGAGGTTCCATTTGACCTAGCCATCCCTCTGCTGGGTGTCTTTTCAAAAGAATTAAAAGAATCATATCACAATGGTATATGCGCAGCAATGTTTATAGCCGCACAATTTGTAATAGCTAAAACTTGGAAACAGCCCATCTGCCCATCTGTTGGAAACTGGATAAAGAAGATGTGGTTTTTCTATAAAATGGAATACTACTCAGCCATAAAGAATGAGAAATTAGTCATTCGTAGGAAAATGGATACATATTGAGGATATGCTCTTAAGTGAAATAAATAAGTCACACATGTATAAATAACGAATAGTTTCTCTGGTGTGAAAAACTATAATAGTACACAAAATCCTAATGGGATAATTAATAGTGTGAAATAGGAAGAAAGGGGCTAAAGGTGTAGGGAAAGTGGGAAGGGTAGAGGAAAGGGAACAAGGAAAAAGAAAAAATATATGAGAAAATGAAAAAATGGAAATAAAGTGTTTGTAAATGGGGGATGGAGTGAAGGGAGGGCAGGGACAAGGGGAAAAAATGAGAACCAAGACCTGTCATGTGAAGGTACAGGATCCCAGTAATGAATGTAACTGTATTGTATACCTAGATTGTACCAATAAACTCAATAAAAAGAAAAAAATTCTAGAATTGGAAAACAAATCCATTGTGTAACAAAATAAATTTTTGTTTGCCAGATGATTAAATGTTGGCTTTGTACGAAGAGTAGATTATATGGCTCCTTAAATATTCTTCTATGGACACCCTTTTAGATATTCTGAGTCAGGGTACACATGGGTTCAGTTTGTGAACATATTACAATACATAAAGCAAGACACAGGCATATTTGTTTCTAAATTAGTGTGAAGCAGGCGGCAAAATCACTGAGCTAAATCCCCAGCCCTCTAAATTAGTGTGAGATTTTCTAAATGCCTCCAAAGTAAGTTTTCAGAGTTTAATCTCTAAAGAGACCCTCCCCTGCCCATGTACACACTATGCCAGGCACAGAACACATCCTGAAAGATCTGGATATACCATCCACTCATTCAGTAAATATTAATGGAGTATCTACCATGGATCAAGTACTAACTAAGCACTAGGGAACAAGACAGAAATAGTCCTTGTTTCCACCAAGTTTAAAATTTTTGGAGGAGTTAGGAGAAACGACCAATAAAGTTCTCTGGTAATCTGAAGATTATATACTAGGATTTAAAATACCTTGACATGGTATAGAGACTTGAGCACAATTGCGCAAGTTTTGCAAAGGAGATGGATATTTAGGCTATGAGCCCCAGACAACTTTATCAAAAGGATTCTTCCTTTATGCCTTAATCATCTGTCCACACATTCATTTGCCCATCCATGCAGTGAAAACACCAAGTACCCCTACTGACCCAAGCACAAGAACTGCAAGAGTACTTACCCTCAGCGGTCCACTCAGGAACACAGATACACACACAAGGGAAGGTATTAACACTTGCTTTGAAATAAAAATCCAAGCCCAGAGAATGCTCCTGAACAAAAGGGGCCTTGTCTCTTAAAGGGATTCTCAGCTTTCATTTGCATTTTGTGGGGCCCAGAAGCTTGAGTCTGGAAATCAAAAAGTGTCCACCCAGCAGCAGCTCTGACATTGATTGAGAAACATAAGGCCAAGAATCTCTTACACCCACTGGTGGATCTCCAGTATTTACAACCAGAAATAATGCATGTTCAGTATTTGTTGAAAGAGACAAGAAGAGTGTGGTGGTTAAGCTTAACTGTGTCAACCTAATCGAATCGAGAAATGTCTAGGGGATTAGTAAAGGGTGCTTCTGGGTGTGTTGGATAGGACATGGAGGTATGACTTTATGGTCCCTCATGAGTTCCTCTCTGGTCCCGTTTCCCCTGCTCTGCTTCCTGGCCACCATAAACTAGGCAGCTTTGCTCTTCCATTATTTTCTACTATGATGTTTGTGTCTCAGTGCTAAGCTGACCATGGACTGAAACTTCTGAAACTATGGGCCAATCTAAACCTCCCCTCCCTTAAGTTGTGAATGTTGAGTATTGTGTCCCAGCCACAGGAATGCTGACCAAGAGGACAGCGGACCTCTGGGTCCTCCCAAATAGCACATAGCCCACACCTTCTGTGTGTGACTAAGGAAACTGTTTCTCTGCCAAGAGCTCCCCTACAATCAGGCCCACACAGGGATGTTAGTTTCATGCTTCATGTCAGGATTTTTCAAGTCAGTCTTTGATATTTGCTTCAAGAACGGCTTTTGAGCCCAGAGTTTCCTTCTTCACGCGCTCCAAGTGCCTCAAGGCTGCCGCTCAGCTTGAGGGCCCCACATTAGCACCTTCTGTGGATCTTGTGTCTTAATCCTCTCACTTTGGCTGCCTCAGTTGTGAAGGGAGGTGCTCCAGAAGCCTTCTGGCAGAAAGTTACTTCTTTCTTGGAGTTTGACATATGCTCTGCGATGTGGCACTTCCCATGTTACATCATTAAATGTCTCCAAGGCAACAGTAGCTGGGGGGCATTACTGATTAGTTTTTCATGCTTCCTATTGCATGGCTTATAATATCACTGGCAGAAATAGATTAAGTCACATGGGGGACAGCTTTCTGGGTTCTCTGAACCAGTGGCTATCAAACTTGGACACACATCAGAGTATGCCATCTGCCAAACACATAGATCACGAGGCTGAGAACTTGTTTTATCATTTGTTCTTAAGTGATAACTAATGCCACTCATCTGGAGATCACACTTTGAAAGTCACGGCTATACACAAAGTAAGATGTCACAAAACAAAAGCAATGGCAAACAAACAAAACTCCTCACTTGTGATGTTTTATGTTCTGAAACATAATCTAATCTGTACTTAAACTCAAAGCTTCATCACCCAAAGGAGTGCCACACAGCACAGTCATCTGACAATTTTTAAGTCATGAAAGATTGTGGATTTCAGGGTCATCTCTGGGCCTTCCCTAACCAGGTCAGTTTTCCAGAGTCTTCACTCTTTCTGGGACCTGGGAATGAGGGTAAGGGAAAGATAGGTGTACAGAAGTCAACTTAATATTTGCATACACACCAACAGAACTATATATATTTCCAGCAGAGACTTTGATTTTTTTCATTAATATATAGGGGTCAAACCTTGTCCACTATCTTTTAGGGACAATAAATAAAATTCTAAGAAGCAGCGACCTGGAGATCAAGTCTAGGAGGGGAGGAAACTGTATGAATTCCATCCAGTATATGCACACAAAGCACATAAAATTATTTTCAGAATCCTGGCTGAACAATAGCAATACTAGGTGTCATTTTGGGTACTGTATTAGTCAGCTTTCCCATCGTAGGACCCGACACCCACAGCTTAAAGAGGAGAGGCTTCATTTGCTCACCACTTCAGGCCGCTGCGAGCTGGCTTCAGTGCAGAAACAGCATGGTGAGAGGGTGTTATAGACCAAAGCTGCCTAGTTCATGGCTTTTGGGATGCAAAGCAGCGAACCAGTGCAAGACTAGAAGTGGGAGGGACCAGTCATAAACCTCAAGGCTAGGCCTCCAAGACCCACCCAAAAGAATGTGCTCCACCAATCCCCGGACCGATCTCAAAATCAGTCAAGTTGAAACTCCGCCCAAACCACCACCACCACAAGACAGCTTACTATGTGGCAGTTTTATATTTTACAGGTTTTATCTCTGTACGCTTCTCTTGTGTTTTTCCCTTTAGATAAGAAATTTTTCAATATTTCTTTTCTGTTTACCATTAACCTGTAAATTCACCTTGCTTGGCTAAGCAATTACTTTCTCCTGAGCACAGAGTCATCAAACCTTTACAGGTTATAAAAATCCTACATAGGTATTTACAAAATAAATAGGATTAAAGTTATATGCATTGTGTTTGTCACTGAGATCTAAAAGAAGGTTTTGATCCTTTCCAACAAGGAACATGAATTTATGTAAATTGCCACCATAAACATCAGCTTTAAAAAAACACAACGCTTCAAACTTTTAAAATGAAAGTGGCATGTTGGGAAATATGTAGCATTAAAATTATCCTTTGTTGTTAAATTAAGAAGTGAAGCTAGTGTTTAAGACTTTTCCTCTCTTAACAGTTTTGTAGGTGATGGAGCTAAGGCCCAAAATCTATACATTCAGAAGACATTTGTAAGTACCAAATTGCAAAAAGTTCTGTAAAATTGCATAGCTCACTACAATTCAGATGGATTTCCACATTAATCGCATTTTAAATATAAAATATATTACAATAAGTTAGAGATGAAGCGTAGGCAAGTAACATCAAGTTTTGCGAAATGTGAGAAACAAATCTAGAATGGCCATTCATAGAACTCTTGCTATGGGAGGCTAGAAATTACCCTAGAAAGGTCAGAGAGCCATTTAGGGGTCTGGGTACCATTTCAAAAAAAAACACAACACCCCTATTTGGAATAGGTGTGTGGGAAAAGAAGAATAAGGTCAAAATCATTATAAAAAAATAATTCTTCAGTGATAGACAAACAATGCAGTTTGGTTCTTCAAAATTTCTTTGGCATATTCATAGATGTTTGTTTTTTGTAGTTGTGAAAGAAGATTAAAGAAAAAAGAACACAAAACACTTTAGAGAATATCTTCAAATAGAGTTACATTTTAAGATGGTAACCTTCTTATTTAGGATCAAAAGTACAAATCTTCTGTTTACAATCATGATGAAAAAATGAAGGGCAATTTTATCCTTCTTCTGCTAACAACTAAAAAACCACATAAAATATATGAAAAAACATGACCAGACATTGGAGAATAGGTAGCTAATGGCTGCAGTCTAAAAGAAAAGGAAAACAGATGGAATACACAATATAATTATCCCAGCTTTCACCCTGGAAGAAAATTCTACATCTTATAATATAGAAGAGAACAATGGTTTCAATGACATGAGAAAAACAAAATCAGAGTCCAGAGAGGTTTATGGGCTGGAAGTTATGGGGCAGAAGGACAGAAGGAAGGATCTATATATGAAAAGAACATAGAGGGGAACTTGAAAATTTATTAAATACTAAGGCATGATCTAATAGGAAGAAATTTCACACATCAACAAGAGAATGACTGGGAAGTGAAAAGCTGAACAATTCACAGAGCTCACACAAAAGTAAGAGCCATCTAAGATTTCGACAGCCAAAGTGGAGAGTCCTGACTGATCATTCCAGATATTCAGTGGAAAACCAGAAAAGTCCTGCCTTAATAATCATATTAAAGAATCCCTAGAGAACTACTCCAAATCTACCTTGGGGGCTTAAAAACAAACCTCGAGATAGTCAAACTATCAAACAGAAATTAACTTAATTTTTTTGTAAAACCAAAATCTAAACATTATTGAAGGACAGAACAGAACCTAAACACCAATAATGGAAGATTCAAAATGCCTAGCGCACAATCAAAATTGCTGGTTATTCCACAAAGCAGGAAAAAGTAACTAATAATTAGAAGAAAAGTCAGTAAATACAAACAGAAATATTGGTATTAGAAGATAAGATTATATAACAGCTACTATAATTACTGTCTAAGTATTGAGAGAAAAATAATCATTGAGAGAAGAGAAGCAAAAGATTTCAAATGGAAGAAAAATGAATCAAATGAAGATTTTTGAATTGAAAAATAAAAGTTCTGAACAGAAATAGTCACTGAATGGACTCAAAGCAGATTAGATATTATAGAAGAAAAGATCAGTGAAGTAAAAAATATGTAAATTAAAAATATTCAAATTGAATCAAAGGGAGAAAAAGAGCTAAAAGAAAACAAATAGAAGCTGGGCGTGGTGGAGCATGCCTGTAATCCCAGCTCTCGGGAGGCTGAGGCAGGAGGATTGCTGTGAGTTCAAGACCAGCCTGGGCCACATAGTGAGTTCCAGGTCAACTACATAGTGAGACCCTGTCTCAAAAAACAAACAAACAAACAAATGAAAACAAACAGAGCCTCACTGACTACAGATCTAAAAAAAATTTAAGAACCCTCAAGCAAAATAAGCTAAAAGCAATCTATTTAAAATATAATGTAATTTATTTAAAAAACAATAAAAAGAAAATATGAAAAAGTCAGAGAAAAGGAAACAGTAAGTATAGAGGAACAAATTCAAGAACATCAGACTTCCTGTTAGGAATTGTGAAAGCCAAAATAAAGTGGACATCATTAAAGTACTGAAAGAAAAAGACCACTGACCTATACAGGAAAAATATCTTCCAAAAAAAGAAGGTAAATAAAGTTTTATCCAGATAAAAATTCCTCACCAGTAATCATGTATTATAAGAAAAGTCCTGAAAGCTCCATAAGTAGAAGGAGAATACTAGTTAGAAACTTTGATATACACAAAGTAATAAAAAACATTTAAGTAGTAAATATGAGGGCAAATATAAAACAATTCTTTCTTGCCTTTATTTTTTTTAAAAGATACAGCTGGGGATACAGCTCAGTAGCCAAGCATTTCCCAAGCATGCACAAGGTCCTGGTTTTAATCCCCAACATTGAAAAAGCATAAAGACAATTAACTTTATAGCAAAAGTGATAACAGCGTGTCCTGGTGTTTATAAAATGTGTAAAAGTATAGTCATGTACTGTATAATGGTATTTGCTCAATGATGGACTCTATACGTGACAGTTATACTTTATGTATGCTAAGTAAGTATATACTAGGCTTAGGTATATAGCAGCCATACATTCTAGTTTGTGTATACTCTGTGCTATTCACACCATGAAGAAATTGATGAAGAATTCTAAATTTCTTACAATGTATTACTATTAAATGATACATGATTATAAAATCAATAACAAAAATAGTAAAAGGGTTGAATGGGAGCACAAAAATATCACAGAATTAATTTATTTACATTAGGGAGTATAATATTATTTAAAAGCACAGTGAGGGTGGGGCTGAAAATCAAAAAAAGTGCAGCAAAAGCTGGAGGCTGGAGCAGTCAGGGAGGAGATGGTCTCTAGGTGGGGCAGGTGCCTGTCCTATAGACTCCACTGCCTACTTGGAGTCTGTTCTTGACTATCAGTCAGTACAAAGCTGTTAAGTCAGAGGTGAACACCACTCAGCTCTTGCAGCACTTGAAGGTAATTTCTGAGCAAAGGCTCACATGACTGTTTATATCAAATCAGATATCACCAAGTAAATGCCTGAGTTTCCTTGTAAAGCTGTTTGAAGACCCAAATATAAGTGCTTCACTGATCTTAAATGTTAGCAATTTGCTCTTTCAACTAGCTGTAGACAACGAAACCAGACACTGTCTTCAAAATACATAAAACCTGAAGAGTGTGCTGGCCAGAGTGGTTTGTCACAATGATGCTTGTCACAGTGATTCAGTGTTTTTGCAGGTATATAGACCCATACAGTATGCTATCACCAACTGTTCCCCCTTCTTTAGTCTCAGTTAAAAATTGTTAATATCTATTATAAACTGCTAATTTATAATGTATATGAAAATATACAGCATCATTAGACAGGGTTCTTGTCATTGAGAATCAGTTGGACACAAATGTACTACATTTAAATGCTCCTAGAGAAGAGAATCTTACCCATATCTGACACCATTATTGAACAAAAACATATCTATATTACAACGGCTTTGACTTAAACACAGATGTCTACATTTTAAAATGTAAGATTTTCATATTAAAATTATAATTTGAATTGGCATCTAGTCTCTGGTGAGGAAACATTCTACAAAAATTAAAGCTATGGTTATAGTATTTAGCATAGGTTCAAAGCTCTTACAACCATCACATTTCATTGAATCTAAAATGTGATCAGTTGAAAGAAAGAAAAATGTCACCAGTTAAACTGCCATGCAGTTTTAGAGATGATGCCTGTGAAGAAATTATCTTAAAAGTAATTGATTGTCAAAGTATGTATTTCAACTTGCATTGAATTTTAAGGCCAATAAATGAACAAGTTTGATGATTATGTTAAATTTGCTTTACTAAATACCTGGTGCAGTTCCTTTAGAAAGAGAAACGGTTTATTTAAGTCACATTTTGGGAGTTTTAAAGGCATGGCATCTGCATTGGCTCAGTTCCTGCAAAGGTCCTTAAAGCTGGGGCCACATCATACAGATAGCAATGGTGGGATTGTAATTACATCTCGAACCAGGAGCACAGAGACAGAGAGAGAGAGAGAGAGAGTAGGGGCAGGCTTGCTTCTTTTATACCCTCCTCACAAAAACTATCAAAGTTATCGCATGAGAAATACTTCATGTTTCCAATGACCTAAAGACCTCCCACCAGGCCACACCTCCAAAAGGATCCAACACCTCTCAGTTACACCACTATGGGGATCAAATTTTAATCACAGTGAGCACTGAGGGACACAAACCACAAACAAACCATACCAATGAGATGTTCTATTTGAGCAAGTGTGTGAATTGAGCTATGAACCCCAAGGTTCTTCTATGTATTTGAAAAGGGAAGAAAAAAGAAATGACAAATTCTTGCCATAACCTTTACCTCCTAAAATGAGACGTGCTTAGCATATAAATCAGAAACACAAGATAAATATTACATGGTTTTTCTTATATGAGAAACCCAAAATACAAATAAAGAATAAAAGATAGATAATTGCAAACAGAGAGATCTTTTTCAAATGGGAAGGAGAGTAAGAGATGGAGAGGGAGGGAGGAAAGGGAAAGGGAATGAAAAAAATTGTTTAAATGGAAACAGCTTTCGTGAATGGGAAGGGGATCGAGAGATGGAACTAACAGAAAGGGGCTGGGGAGAGAGAAGGGATAAAAAGGTAAAATGTGTTGTGTACATGTACCAATTCCCCACAATACATGTAATCCTTATGTACTGCACACATATACTACTAAAAAATAAAGAATATCTGTAATTTAAAAAAGCACAAAGATAAGAAGTAGATACTGTAAACCTAAGAGTGACAACTGAAGAAAAGAAACAATATAATGTATCTAAGCTGAATGGAATCCTAAAAATTACTCAGTTAACCTAAAAAGGATGCAGGGGAAAAATAAAGAAGAGATGGAAACAATAGAAAACAAACACTAACATGAAAGGCATATATCCTACCATGCAAATATAGCTATTAAATTAGCTATTAATTATAGTAAATTTAAATGCTCTAAGCACTCCAATGAAGGCAAGTACAAGATGCCTTCCCCAATAGTCTACTTTAAACATAAAGACACAGTCTAATTAAAAGTAAAAGAATAAAATAAATTATACTATTCAAACAATAAATATAGTAAGACCAGAATGACTACACTAATGTCAGATAAACTAGACTTCAGAAACAGATCTTCTCTGTGAATGAAGGATGGAGATTTTGTTAGCAAAGATAATTCATCTAGAAGACAAAATTTCAGATATAATTACACTCAGATTCAGCTGAGGGGTAGCTCAGAGGTAGAGTGCCTGCCTGCCTAGCATGCCTCATGCCCTGGTTTGGATCCCAGCACCACGGTAATGATTAATAATAACAGCAATAGAGCTTCAATATATATGAAGCCAGGACTGCTAAATTTGAAATAAGAGGTAGACAAATCCTCAATTAGAGAATTCCTCTTGCAACAATCACAATAACAAATAGAGGATAGTAAGCATATAAAACACTTTAAAAAATACCATCTATGAAACTAGCATTTACATTTATAGGACATAGTACCCAATAATAGCAGAATGTACATTTCATCAGCTTACATGAACATTCACCAATCTAGACCATATGCAGATCCATAAAACAAGTCTCAATATGTTGTAAGATTGAAGTCATACATGGACTATTCGTTGATCATAATGGATTTATATTAGAAGGCAATAGTGAAATTGTGTGGAAAACCTCACAAATACTTGGAAAATAACACATAGGTTACATGGAAATCACAAGGAAACTTAGAAAATATTTCAACTAAATAAAATGAAATCAAATTTTAAGATTTATATACACCTAAAGTTACACTTAAAGGAAAATTTATAGCTTAAAAGCTTCTATTAGAATATAGAAGGCTCTAAATCTAATGATCCATGTTTCCACCAGGACAAAAAGAGCAAATGACATCCAAACTAAGAAGAAAGAAGAATGTTAAGTCAAACAAACCAGTCACAGAAAGAGAACTACTACATATTCTGATTTCTATATGCAACCTAAGAAAGATGATTTCATAGAAGTACAGTAGAATTGTGTTAGAGTCTAGGGAGAGGAAGAGGAAGAGGGAATAGAGGGAGCCTGGATAATGGATTAAAAAAAACAGTTAAATAAGTGAAGTGTGTTATGGCACAATAGAATGAATATAGTTTACAATACTTTATTGTATATTTTATAAAGAACTAGGAGAGAGGAGATTAAAGCTTCCCAACACAAAGAAATTAAAAGTGTTTAAGGAGAGGGAACTGCTGATGTGATTACTACTCAATGTATACATATATCCAGCTATCACTCTCTACCCCGAGTACATATCATTATCATACGCTGAATAAATAAAGCAGAAATTAATTAATAGAAAACAGGTAAGCAACGGCAAACTCAAATTCAAAAGCTGGGGTTTGAAAGGTCAATAAAATTGATAAGCTGTTAGTAATACTGGTCAATCTTTAAAAAGACTACACCAATTACAGACATCAGGAACCTATAGCCATTAAAAGTAACGAGGGAATATTACAAACAAAAGTACATCAATAAATTCACAAATTAAATAAAATGGACATGTTCCCAGAAAAACTCAAAGTACTAAAACTCATTTAAAAGGAAAGTTTTTAAATCTAAATTTCCCTGTACTCATTAAAGAAATTGAACTTGTGTTTAAAGACGTATTCACAAAGACAGCTTCAATCCCAGAAATATTCTCTGGAAAATTCTACAAAACTTAGAAGGCAGAAATAATACCTACAATAATATTTTCATAGAATTGAGCAGTAGAAAGTTCCTTACAGCTCATGGTATAAAACTAAAATTATCCACCTGCTAAGCCCCCCCCCACAAAAGATAGTACAAAAAAGAGAAATACAAATAAATACAGCCCTGAACAGAGGTATAAAGACCTTTGACAAAATTCAGCAAACAAATTCTGGCAATATATTGAAAAGATAGTGCACTATGACCAAGTTGTGTCTATTCTGAGAATGCAAGGGTAGCTTCACATTCTCATACCAATGTGTAAAAAGATAAAATCAAACTCTTACTTCACACTATATGCAAAAACTAACTAAAGATGTGACAAAACCTAACATTAAGAGCTAAAATTCTCACCTGGGATTTAGCTCAGTGGCTCTGCCACCTGCTTCACAAACCCAAGGTCCCGAGTTCGATCTCCCGTACAAAGAAAGAGACAAAAATTCTAAACCACCTTGGAGGAGAAAAGTTATACGGAAATCTTTATGACCTTGAATTTGACATTGTATTCTCATATGATATCAACAGCACAAGCAACAAAAGAAAAAGCAGATAAACTGGACTTCATCAAAATTAAAAATGCACAGATGAAAGGACTCTATCAAGAGAATAAAAGCACTCCAAATCAAATGATAAAATATTTGTATAATAAATTTATGTATATAATATACATAATAAATAAAAATACTAGATCTTGGCCTTTGTCTCATATATATATATACATATGTCATATATGACAAAAGCCAAGATCTAGTATTTTTTAATTTATCCCATTAAGTTTATTGGTAATTTTAGGTAAACATTATGATCACATTTATCTTTGGGCATTTGTACCTGTACATGATATATTGGCTCTTCTTTTTTCCCCATTCCCTTTCCTTCCCTTCCACTCCACCATCCACTGCCCCATTTACAATAACTTTGTTTCCATTTTTTCCTTCTTTTCTCATATTTTTCCTTCCATTCTTTCTTTTCTCCCACACCCTTCTCTACTTCCCCTTCCCTTTTGGACCTTTTCTTTCTATTTTGCATTACCTGTTATATGTTTTGTTTCTCATTTACTCTTGAAGTTTCTCACATCAGAGAAACTATATGATATTTACACGTGTGTGTCCTATTTATTTCACTTAAGAGTGTGTCCTCAATGTGCACCCATTTAGCTATATATGCCTCTAGTTTATTACTCTTTATGGCTGAGTAGTACTCCATTTTATTTTTTTAAAAACCCACACCCCCTTTATCTCCAGTAGATGGGCATTTGGACTGTTTCCAAGAGTTAGCTACTACAAAGTGTGCCACTATAAATATGGGTGTGCATATATCACTGTGGTATGATGCTTTTAAATCTTTTGGGGAGAAACTCAGCAGGGTCAAATGGGACCTCCAAACCTAGTTCTTTGAGGAATTGCTACACTGATTTCCACAGTGGTTGCAGCAGACTATACTCCCACCAACTGTGGAGGGGGGGTTCCTTTCTCCCCACAGCCCTGCCAGCATTTGTTGTTGGTTGAATTCTTGACAGCAGCCATTCTTTCTGGAGTGACATGGAATCTCAGTGTTGTTTTCATCTGCATCTCTCTAATGACCAATGATGTTAAACATTTTTTCATATGTTTATTTACTGATTATACTTCTTCATCTGAGAAATGTCTATTTCAGAAGCCCATTATTTTTGTACCAGGCGTTGAACTCCGATGCTTGTGCTTGCAAGGCAGGCAGCGGAACCACTGAGCTAAATCCCGTCCTCAGAAGGCCATTTTTGAATTGGGTCATTAAATTTGGGGGGTTGTGATTTTTTAAATTATTTATGTATTCTAGATAATAGTCCTTTGTCTGAGGAATAGCTGGTGAAAAAATTTTCCTACATTTCAGGCTGTCTCTTCACTCTGTTGGTGGTTTCTCTTTCTGTGCAGAAGTTAGCATATATTTTTTAAATTCTTATAACACAACTACAAGACACTTCAACTCAAAAAAGGAAAAAGAACTTGAATAAATATTTACAAAGAAGATACGCAAATGGCCAAGAAGTACATGAAAAGATGCTCTACATCAATAGCCAATAAAAGAAATGAAGTTAAAAACTGCAATGAGATGTCAGTTTATACCCACTAGAATGACTATAATTTTTTAAAGAAAGGAAAATAGCAAGTGTTGGAAATTATGTGGAAGAACTGGAATCCTTATATATTGTTCTGCTGAAAAGTAAAGTGGTGAT
This sequence comes from Fukomys damarensis, assembly GCF_012274545.1. Classification (NCBI taxonomy): domain Eukaryota; kingdom Metazoa; phylum Chordata; class Mammalia; order Rodentia; family Bathyergidae; genus Fukomys; species Fukomys damarensis. Next base: position 59,591,160 of record NW_022900913.1, on the reverse strand, counting down.
GTGCTATGGTTTCAATGCATCTCTCCAAAATTCACATGTTGAGAGGTGGAGCTAATTTAGGGCATGAGAGATTCGTCCTTGTATTAATCACTTTCCAGCTGTTGGGACACAATACCCAGTACCACCAAATTAGAAGGAGAGGAGATTTATTTTGGCTTACATTTCCAGTGCATTGAGTCCATGGTCAGCTGTCTCCAAGATAGAAAGAGTATGCTAAAAGGGCCTGGAAAGAAAAACTGCTCACCCACTGGAAGCAGAGCAAGAAAGAAGAAGCTTGGACAAGATCACACCCTTCCTGGTCACATCCCCAGTGACCAGCACCCTTCTGACTATGGCTCACCTCTGAATAGTAGTCAGCTATGACTCACCAATGGAACAGCCCAGTGATGAGTCAAGCACTCCAATGAGCCAATCACCTTCCAAAAGCCCTACTACTGAATGCATGAGACCTCTGGGGGACATTTTAGAACTAAGCCATTGCCACTGGTGAGAATGGACTAATGCTGTTTCTGTAAGTTTCATCTCTCACCTTTTTGCTCTTCTGCTTCCTTCCTATCTGGGGAAGATGCTGTGCTCCTCCCCACTATGAACGCTCTCCCAGCTGCAGCAGCCTTGATCTTGGACTCCTTGCTCTCTGAGATTGTGAAAAAATAAGTTTCTGTTGTCTATAAATTATATCCTCTCTGGTATTTTGCCATATCAGCACAGATTAAGACATGGAGTCACTATGGAAAAGCATTCAACAGTTCCTAGAAGGTAACCAGAGTTACTATATGATTCGGCAATTCCACTCCTGGGTATATATTACCCAGAATTGACAGCAAGTGTTTGGATGATAATTTGCGCATAAATATTCATAACCGCACTATTCACAAGAGCCCCAAAGTGGAAATAACTCAAACGCTCATCAATTGATGAATGAATAAATGATATGTGGTATACATATATACTGGAATAGTATTATTCAGCCATGAAAATGAAGCACACATGCTACAAAATGAATGAAACTTAAAAACACACTAAAAGAAAGAGCCAGACATAAAGTCCACATACTATGGTTTCATTTATATGAAATGTATAAAACAAGCAAACTGAGAGACAGAAAGTAAGGAAGTGGGCAGTGAGGAGTGTCTTCTTAGTAGGTGTGGCCTTTCCTTTTGGAGATATAAAAGTTTCTGGAACTACATGGGCAGAGTTTGCACTCGATACTGCTGAATTGTACACTTTAAAATGACTGAAAAGGTGACTTTTACATTATGCATGTTTTACCATGTGAAAGAATGGAATTCACCACTTCAACGGGAAAAAAGAAAAATGTATCATTTTAATAAACAGAGGAAAAGTACTTGACAATTCATTACTTATGTTGGTAAGAACCCTCTAAAGAACCTTTTCAGTTTGGGACAAAACTTCTGGGGGCTGTGGCTGCAGTGCTTACCTAGCATGCCCAGCCCCACAGTGAAAGAGTAGGAGAAGCTAGCAAGTGTGATTTAAAAAAAAATACAGTGAATGTTTAATTTTTAAAAAATACAATAAAAGACACATTGCCATTACTCCTCCCTCAAAATAGTTCTCTTTCATTTCAAATACACTTATCACATTACTCTTGGCACTTTACAAGGCAGCTCTGAAAGTCTTGCACTGTTGTGTTTGCTTGCACATCCTGAAGTGATCCAAAACATGTATCTTTCCTGATATTTTGACCTTTGGGAAGAGCCAGAAGTTGCATAGTGCCAGATTGGAAGAATAAGTTGGATGAGGACACTCCATAATATTTTTACCAGCCTGTCTTGCTGTTGGATGGCACTTGGCAGCAGCATTCATTATATTTTAGGCCATAACTCATAAGGATACTCATGAAAGAAGACATCCAGAATCGCTTCAGAAAGTGGCAAAAACAATGGGATAAATGCATTTAAAGTGAAAGAGAGGATTTTGAGGGGGCTTAATGGTCGTGTGTCTTTTATTGTAATCAATTTTTAAAAATTTAAACATTCACCGAATATTTTAATTACAATTTTTATAGTAAGCATCATACTTAAAAGTGGAATGCTGAATGTTTTCTACCTAAAATCAGGAACAAAAGACAGATGTGCATCATCATCACATCTATATTGGAGGTCTTAGCTAGGAAAATAAAGGAAGAAAAGAAAAAAGATACACAGACTTAAAAACGAAAAACTTATTCACAGGCAACGTAATTGTGCAGTAGAAAATCTAAAGACTAAAAAGAAAAAGTTACTAGAACTATTAAGTTAATTTAGCAAAAACCAGAGACTACAAGGCCAATAAGCAAAACACAATTGTAGTCTACATAATAGTAACGAAAAACTGCAAATTGGAATTAAAAACAACACTTATAATAACATTGAAAAACATAAAAATTTCTCTCTAGATCTCCACACTGAAAGCTATAAAAACTGATGAGAGAAATTAAGAATTCTAAAAAGAGACACATAATATTCTTTAAAAGAAAACTCCATATTGCCAAAATATCAATTCTCCAAAAATCAATCCATAGATTCAATTTAATCCAAAACAAATCCAATAAGCTTTTTTGTCAAAATTAGCCAAATAGTTCTAAAACTTATATAGCTGGAAAAATATGGAAATGCAAGTAATATAGATAAGCAAAATAAGCCAATTGTGACACACCCATAAAATGATGAGCTGAAAGGTAAAAAGTGGCACACTGCTGATGCACAGAGCAACGTATATAACTCTCACATCTGCATCCTGTGTGAAAGAAGACCCAAAAGTTTACTTGCATCACATCAGTGATATGAAATTAGCAAAGATGGTTTGAGGCTACTGAAACAGAAAGATCAGTGGCCACTTGGGGGCCCTACTAGGATTAGGAAGTGACAACAGGCTACTGGAGCTAAGCCATGTCAAGTTGTGGCAGAGACAGCGACACAAGCACACTACATGGTAACACACTTTGTCAAAACTCATCAAACTGTACACTTTCAAAGATACATACCTTATGGTACATATGTTAGACCTCCACACAGCTTGCCGTGTTCTAAAAAAGCTTGCAGCATTTACCTAATATTATAGGCCAAAGTGTGTACTTCAAAACTCACAGAATCAAGCCATAGCTCCCAATGTGACTACACTTGGAGAGGGGGCCTTTAGGGATGTAATTAAAATGAAATGAGGACAAGGGTGGGGCCCTAACCAAAAGGATTTGTGTCCTTATAAGAGGAAGAGCCACCACAGAGCTCTTTCTCTGTATGCACATGGGGAAAGAGCCATGCGTAGATGCAGCAGGCAGCTGTGTGCAAGTGTGGAAGAGAAGCCTCAGAGAAACCAACCCTGATAGCACCTTGATCTTGAACTTCCAGCCTTCAGAACTGGGAGAAAATGACTATCTATTATTTGGGCCATTGGGTGAGTGGTATTTTGTTATGGCAGCTACACAGATGAAAATAACTAAGCTTTAAATCTAAGAAAATAACAAATGCAACATTCCTTGCTGATCACAGTGTTTTGAGGTTTATTTGAACTTTAGTCAGTAGACATTACTAGAGTATGTATCGAAAGGCCAGCAGTTGTTTTAATCCTAGAGGTGTTAGCCAGCAGATCATACAACTGATCCATACATTAGAATCCAAGTGGTGATGGGACAACTTTTAGGTCTATAAAAACAATCATGGATACCAGACAGAGCTGTTGAAATCCCTTCAAAGGATGACTGCAGGAGCATTTCTGTCACATCCCAACTGTGTGTCAGATCAGATTTTAAGGAAACCATGGTTTCTCTTGGTTTCTGAATGAGCCTTCTTTGGTACTGACCCCTAAACTATAGATGTGGGCATCTGTGTATGTATATGTCTTTCTATCATTTCATTTCATTCATTAAAAAAAAAAACTCTAATGAATAATTGCCTGGTTCTTGTCTCAGGGAATGTAGCTATACTAGATTGCCCTTGTACTCCCCTGCTCTTCACAACTCCTACTGCCCTCCAGATGGCAAGCCACATGGATAGTGGTGGCAGCACAGAAGACTGTTACGGCTGAGTAAGTCCCTCTGGAGGCAGGAGAAGGGCTTGGGAAGGACTTAGGCAGGAGATTAGGGCTGGCAAATTGGCTGAGCAAGTAGGTGTGACCTGTCGATCATAGAGATCCAGGACATGCACAGAACAGCTAGCAGGTCCTGCCTCTGGGACCAATCAGAGAATGCCATCCTCAAGTCTTCTGGTACAAGATCAAGCATGTTTCTGATAGGATGGCCTAGATCTGACATTAGAATGGAGATATAAAGAGGCCACCTCTGTGTCCACTGTGAGCCTTTTCATTGGCCTGCTCTGCACTTTGCAGAGCTTATTTCTTTTCCCTACTTTTCTTACTTTTAATACCTCTGATAAATGTAAAACCTTGCTACCTCAATTCCTGCCCAATTGTTTGTTCAGGACAACAAGAACCTGGAAAGAATCTCTAGAAGGAGCTCACAGCATCCAAAGAGCCCCAGTAAAAGTCCCAGGAAGGTCAGCTACATCTAAGACACAGCAAGAGATCATGTGCATGGCCATGTGGATGGAAACAGGTTCTGTGTTGTGTGCCCTGGCCTCCTCCCGTTTGCCCTCTGCCCCCAGGGCTTCGTCTACTGAGTTTCCTCACCAGCCTGTTGAATGAAAACAGTACAGAATGCCAAATTAGTGACTCTCCAGCTCTCGGGTTACCTTGGCAGGGCCTCGTGCAAACAGATTCCGGTGCCCCAGACAATGTCACCAAGTCCCCTGTAATGCTGTGGTGCCAAAGGGTTCCCTTCTATATCCTCCATGCTTTCTCCCAGCTCCATGTCCTCCTGTGCAGTCTTGTCAGCATTGAGCCTCCCTACTTCTGCAGGAGGCAATGGCCCAGCCATGGCCATCCTGACAGAAGTCATTTGCACAAGGAACAGCACATGGAGAGCGGTGAGAGCGTGCTGTGCTGAGACCCAGAATGCCCTTCCTCACATGAAAAACACCTGCTCCATAGAAGACAGATGGGAAAAATGCCTCAGTTCCACTGCCCCTCTGTGCTGCTCTGGAATAAACTGACTGGTTTTCCTCCTCTGGACATGAACAAGAGTGCTGCAAAATGATGCTCTCTGATCAGAAATGCTGGTCACTGGGATGTAGAACAAACAGACTCGTAGTAAATCCTTTATCAATATTATCTAACTTAATCCTCCTGCAGTCATTCATTCCATAACAGACAAGACGACTGGAATTCCTCCTCACACCAACTAGCTCCTTCCTCCCTCTCTCCGTCCCTCCCTCTCCCCCTCTAGCCTCCGCCTCTCTCTTTTGTGACAGGGTCTTCCTAAGTATCCCAGGCTGGGTTCAAACTTGCACTCCTCCTGCCTCAGCCTCCCAAGTAGCTGAAATCACAGGGGCATGCTGCTGCCCCTGGCACCCCTCCTCAAGAGGGTCCTCTATGTTGTTTTTAAAACAGAGACTTGTTCAACTCCCTGAACAAATTTATCTTCCTCTTTCTGTTCCATTTTGTCCTAACAAAGATGCTCTTGAATTTTCTATTACAAAATTCTAAATGGAAGCAGAAAACAAGTGCTAAAAACTTAAATCATTTGTTTTCCTATTATGTAATCAGCTACAACCTCCTAATGTACAGTAACAAAGACTTCATGGAGTGCCAGTATATTTATTAGTCACTCACTTACTCAGAAATGTCCCATCTTACTTATAGCCCTCCACAGATCTCTCTGAAAAGGACTGATACTTACATCTGACATGCACGAATATTCACTGGCCATGTGTGTAAGATGGTTGTTTTTACATCCTCTTATGCCTCTGTGTGCCTGCAGAGTTAGCACCATGTGGGCACTGCCAAGGTTTACTGCTTGTGCCTCACAGTTCAGGGGGCTGGGGAGCCCAAATGCATGACTCTGGCACCTGCTTGGCTTTTGGTAAGGCTGCCTCAGAACATGGCAGAGGGCATCCCATGACAAGACTGAGCAGGTATGCCATCTTGGGTCTCTCTCTTGTTCTCGTAAAGTTACTCATCCTTTTTCAGGGGCTCAGAGCTGTGGCATGGGGGGCAGAATGGTTTCAGGGAACAGGTTCCTGAGCAGGGGCTGCCTCAGGTCCTTTTCACCTGCATCCCAGCCCCACACTCTGAGCAGCCATGGCTCAAGCAGGGCCATTGCCTCAGAGGGCACAAGAGCTAAAGCTTGATGGAGTCCATGTGGTGTTAATTCTGCTGGCACGCAGAATTACAGGTGAAGTTATGGCTTTCCTTACCTAGATTTCAAAAAATGTCTGAAATATCTTGAGGACCCAGGCAGGACAGGGCCTCTAGAGAGAACCACTACTGATACAACAATGAATAGAAATGTGGGTCATAGCTGCTGCAGAAAGTCCCCTACACAATCCTTAGTGGAGCCACAGGAGTGGTACTGCCACTAAGACGCCAGAACTTGAAAGCAAAGTTTGTATAGTACCCTTCTTTGGATATTCAGCAATAGCAATAGAAAATATAATAAGACACAGTGGGAATGTCCCTTCTGAAACTTATTTGATTTCACAGGCTTGCGGAGGGAGGGTAATATGCCTTGGGATTAATTGTGCTTTGAGTCTCACCCACATCTGATTTAGATAAGACTGTGGACTTTACACTTTTGAGTTGGTGCTGGGACTGCTTAAAACTTTGGGGGCCATTAGAAGGGAATGAATGATTTTATAAGTGAGAAGGATGTGAATTTGGGGAAGCAAGGGCAAAATGCTAGAGCTTAATGTGTCCCCAAAATATATGTTAGAAACTCCATCCCCAGTGGACAGGTGGCACCTTTGGGGAGGCTTGTGAATAGATTAATGCTGTTATTTCAGGGCTCTAAAGAGACAGTTTGGTCCCTTTCCCACCCCTCCAGGCCCTGCCCCCATGAGAGGATGTAGCATCTCTCTCTCTGTCTGGTGGACACAGCCACAAGGAAGCATCCTGGGAGCAGAGAGCAGCCTCACAGACAATAGAACCTGCTAAAGTCTTGATCTGGGAATTTCCACCTACAGAACTATGAGAAATACATTTCTGTAGTTTATGCACTACCCAGTCTCAGGTGTCTTGTTGTTGCAGCACAAATAGACTAAGACACTAGGAGTCTCCCTGCTAAGGAGGAACTCAATCTCTGGGTTGTGCAAGTGACTTCTGTCACCATTCTGGAAGTTGGAGTCCAGTGACTGCCAGGGAATGTGCACCTTGGAGTGGGGAGGAAGAAGATCACTTAGGTTCCAGTCTTTGTTGCCTTTGTCACACTTTCTCACATCTAAGACACTACTGATTGTACTAAACACTATCACTTGTATCACAAGAACAAAAATGACAACCATTAAATAATGCCGAAGTGGGCTAGTAGCAGACCTGCAAGATACAAGAATTGATCCCACTCACCTCTCACTGTCTTCAATGTTTCTTATAAAATAACTCCTGACTTCAGTTACCAGTTTAGTAACTTGACATGTAATAGATAATCTTTTGGCACACATCTCAATAGCAAAATATAAACTAAGCTTTGCATACTTGAGGGTATCTTATCTTTCTTAAATGCACTTGGTTGCGACTTTGCAAAATAGCCAAAGCAAAACTGAAATTGCGTCATTCCTCCAAAGGCAAATATTTGCTCTATTAATATCAAATTTATACACTATCCTTTATTTCCTTGACTCCCCTTGTAAACAGTAACTTTTTGTTTCAATGCCAAATCACAGTGTAGCCTTTTGAAACCATCTTAATCAGCAATCAAGTTCAACATATGTATTGCCAGCTACACACTTACCTCAACTGAAATTCTGAAAAGACAAAAAGCTAAAACTGTGTACACACTTCCACAAGCAATGACAAGTCTATTACACCTTCTGCCTGGCTAACAGCATCATCTCAGACGCTGCCTAGCCAGGAGCAGTGGTCACAGATTTAGAGCAGCAATCAACTCGCAAGATACAATGGGCTCTACTCTGTGGCCACCATTATTTAGCTGTCCAGTAGGAAGCCAGTCAGGAAATTCAGTCTGCACAATGTCCGTGGTCTCCCAGGAAGGCCCAGCAACCACCCACAATTGCAGTCCCATCTTCCCTTCCCTGCCTCTGGAATGCACACAGTTGCTGGGATGGAGTTTGCAGCTCCTCTGGGCCAGAAGCCACTGTCTAAGTCTCCTGCTGGACTGTATACTGCTCCAGTTGTGCAGGGCCAAGGCCACCTGGCAAGTCCCACCTCTCCCAGTCCTAAGGCACCCCCAGGCATCAATAAACACATAATAATCAAGCCAGATAACCTCCACCCCACTTGTATAAAACAATCATCTTCCCAGGTAGGTCAGTGGGAGAAGGTTGCAGGCCTAATTCTCCCCTGTTTTTAACTGACAAACACGCCCTGAGCACTGTGTCATTAAATGGGAGGGAAGGGAGGCCATCTCAGAAAAACTGCAATGCTGCTGTCACAGCAGCTGTAACTGACAATCCTAGTTGCCTCCATTGTAGTCAAATAATAATCATAAGGTGCTATTTAAGGGGACAGTCCCTTTCCTATATTCCTTTCTAAATTCTAATTGGGAGCCTATGACTTTAATGTACAGAAGCTGGGACTGCAGCTGCTGTCCCACTAAGGAGTCTGTCCTTCCTGGTTATGCCATGGAAGCTGTAAGGAACCCAGGACCTCTAGGTTTCTGTCCCTGACACAGTTCTGAGGTGCAGCTCACTGGGCTTGAAGATTCTATAAGTTTCTGAGGTTACAAAGAATCAGTCAGGATTTTTTGATCCCTTACTATATGCCAACCCCTATACACACAGTATCTCATCTAAACAGGGCACTAAGCATGCAAGGGAAATATCACTGTCTCCATTTTGCAGATGAGGAAATGTTCCCAATGAGAGGTAGAGCTGGGATTAGAGTCCAAGAAATCCTGCATTGGGGTTCCTGATCTTAACCACCATGTTTTCCATGTCCTATCCAAAGGTACCCTCCTTGCATCAGTCAATTCCATCAATAAAAAGTTACTTGATGCAAGAAGTAAAGTTGGATACCCTTAAATAACACCCAGGGAATTTATAAAGTAATTTTTTGTTAAGAAATATGGGGAAGGAGACTTGGAGAGACAAACGTGATGTAAAGAGGAAGATGACTCTATGACGTGGCTTCAGAAACTCACAGCCCTCCTCAAATGAAACCAGGGTGACTCTAACTCAGTATGTGTTGTCTGACAATGTGTTATGGGATGAATTGTGTTCCCAAATTTATATATCAACATGTTAACCTCTGGTACTTCTCCAAATACGGCTGTGTTTAGAGACAGAATCTTTAAAGAAGAGTTAATGCTGAATGAGGTCATTACACAGACCTTAATCTACTGTGACTAGCATCTTTCTAAGAAGAGATTAGGATGCAGACATGCAGAAGAAACAGCACATAAACACAGAGAAGAGGGCCACCTATGAGCTGGGGAGAGAGGTCCTTGGAGGGACCAGTCCTGCTGGTATTTGGACCTTGGGTTTCTAGCCTCTAGAACTATGATGGAGGAAATTTTTATTGTGAGCTACTAACTAGATTTAGGACTCTGCTATGGCAGCCCCAGCCCTCCAATAAAGAGCACCATGTATTCACCATTTGCTCTTCTTGGAAAATAATATTGGCCATCCCTGTGCCTCGGGGTGGGGTGGGGTCCATTTGGCTACTTCCAATGGAAGGACTGGAAATAAAAGAATCATGCTCTATCCTAGGCCAAGGTATCTAAGAGCAGGTGTTAATTCCCCACTGGCTCTGTCCCCTCCCCTGCCATTGGATCTGGTACCAAGACTGCACATTCCAGAGCTTCTCTCAGCCTGGCTCCTGATGGCTGTGTGGAGCAGACCCTCTGCTAACCACCTTAGGACACACAGTATGAGAGAGACATAAACCTTTTCATTTAGGTCACTAAGGTTTCAGGTTGACTTGTGCCTAAAGCATAGCCACATCCCACATGCAAATCTACCTCACAAAATCCAGGTCACCAGAAAAAGACAATCCTGGAGTTTATGTAATATTAGGTGAAACCGTAGTAAATTGCTGTTTTATAAATTTTTTAAAAAAGATCAAATACAATTTCATATTTTCCCCTCTAATTTTACATATTTGCAGAACTTTATAATTGGAAAAGATCTTTGCAACTAGCAAGTCCTACCATTCCTGGTTTATGGGTAATATTCCTGAGACCACTTTAGATTAAATAATTTACCAAAATCCAAAGTATGTCAATGGAAGAACTGGACTCCAGATTAGAAATTACTTTTTTTTTTTTTTTGGCAGGAGAAGGCAAGTTCACAGTGT
>NW_022900913.1:59577909-59580632 GCF_012274545.1 Fukomys damarensis | reverse complement strand
ACATATATATATATATCGAGATCCACTATGCTAATAATATATGCTATTGTGAAAATCTAGAAATAATCCAAAACCCCATACCCCATTTCTAAGGAATTAGTTAAATAAACTACAGTTCATCCCATGAGAGATCAACTTTTTTGCTGGCATGAAAAGATACCCAAGTCACAGTGAGAAAAATCTAAGTAGAAAAAGAAAATTCCCGCCCACAAAAGATTTTTAAATTTAAAGGCACTGCAATGTGTGAAGTTATCTGACACTTAGTAGGTTTTTCTGCCCTCCTTTTTATTACCTCTTTCCTATTCCTTAGAACTTTGTAAGTCAACCCAGCTAATGGCCCAACTTCACCGCCTTCTAGCTGTGTGATCTCAGGCCAGAAACTTCAGTTTCCTCATCTAAAGAACTGTAATAGCCACAGTTCTCCCTTCAGAAGGCCCTGAGAGGATCGCCTGAGATTGTGCACACAAAGTGCTTAGTCCAATGCCCAGCACAAGGCAAGTACTTAATGAATATTCTCCATGATGGTGCTATTCGTCTCTGAAAACCTGAAGAAACAAAGTTTCAAGTGGTCTGTGCTCCATTTTCTTCTGTCCTTTTAGAATGTTATCCAGTTTTAAAAAAAAAAAACTATAAATCATTCTGCTTCTTTCCTTTCCTAAAACTAAATTTAAAAGTAGTATTTTTTAAAAGCAGTGCTTAGCCCCAATAAACTGCGGTAATGTTAGGCATTCCAATATGTAATGCAGCTTCTAAAGACAATTACATTATTTCATTACCGAACTGATACACTGCTTTCCTGAGAAGTTAGTACTCACTGGGTCATCTCCAGGTAAATAAACTGTTCATTGGGTGTAACTCAAGGTGCCCCATGAGTTACCCCAGTCCTCTGTTTGGGAGTCAATTGGTGGCCCTCAATCATAGGAGGCTGGTTAGGGCGGGTTGAGACGCATCAAATGCACAGATCCTTTCCTTCCCTTCCTTCTGCCCCCTCCAGCCGGCTCTCCCTCCCTTCCTTCTCTTCCTTCCTTGTTTCATTCCAAATGATCAAGCTCAAGCTTAACCAGGACTTTCGAAGGAAGGTCCTTCCCCATGCATTTTAAGTGTTTGTGTCTAAACACTTAAACTAAATCAACCAACTAAACTAAACCAAGGAGGTTTATTGCCACAGATTTTAAACTGGAAAGATTTGTTGGTGTCTCTAAGTAGGTTAGGATTAAAATTCGATTCACCCACAGCTCTGATCTTGTCTCTCTTCAATCCCTGAGTGTTATTTGGCGCTCAGTACAATCTGCCCGAGACTGTGAAGGACTAGCAGGCGCCTGTGGGCCATCTACGAACTTGACACATTCTTGCTGGAGTGGTCCTCAGACCCCAAGGTTCCTCGTGAGCCCCTGCAGCAGCAGAGGCCAGGGCAGGGGGTGTGGTTGCCGGGTGGGTTCGTAGCTGGTGCGCCCGACAGCTCGGGCTGGAACGCAGCCCTGGCTCCCAGTCCCTGCTCTTCCGACTGCTAGTGAATTCTCCTTCTTCTGTTTCTGCTTCTTGGAAGACGGAGCCTCTGCGAAGTTAAAATAGCTCATTCAAGGTCAGAAGGGCAGTCAAGCAAGAACTGGCAATGCGAACCGTGGAATATAAAATCCTAGCGGGCGGGTCCTCTGGCGCTCACCTCCCCCATGCGCCCTGTGTAAATGTTTTTGTTGATCCTCTCCCAACACACACTTCAGAGGAAGGCGCTCTTCTGGGTTAGCACTGCGTTTCCACAGCAGGTTCCGACACACACGTCCCTAACTGTCAGGACAGACACAAACCCCAGTGCTCTGCCCAGGCGGCCAGCTTTGAACTGCAGGGGCCTTATGGGGCTGGCAACTCTCAGCTCCGCCGCCACCTGGGCTGGGCTTTTCTGGGGCTGGTACCTGGGGACAGTGAACTAGTGTCCATGTCGTGCCGCAGGCAGCGTGGACGGGCACGGCTGTTCTTGGGGGTACAGTAGCTTGCTGGAGGTTCAGAACGCCCAGCCCTGGCTCTGTTAAGGCTGATGCGAGGCTCACCTCCCACAGCAGTCTGGGGAGCCGCGTTCACATGGTCCTGATGACTCCGCGCATTTCAGGTGACCCTGGCCCCTATCAGAATGCCCCGAGTTCACAGTAGCAGAGCTGCCGTGCGCTCAGTTTTGAACGGAAGAAGCGCTCCGTCGCGTCGCAGATCTAGTCACAGGCCCTTTCCTGGGACCCCAGCGCGCGGCCCCTCTCGGAGAGGAGCGCACCTCCCTTTTCCTCTCCAGGCCCTGCGCTCTGTCCCTTCCCATGAGGACCGGGGATCGCAGGTGAACCCTGCCGCTGTGTGTCCGCCTTCGGAGCCGAGCGCGAAGGAGATTTGGGTCCTGAGACGGTAGGGTCTGGGTCGTGCATACAGGTGAGCACTCATGCACATACGCACACGCCGGGCGGGTCTACACAATTCGCTCCCCCCGAGGGAAGGTGGCGCCGTGACCCCTGGAACACGCGCACACGGGAGCGCTAGGCGGCTGCGGTGACGCTCATGTCACCCGAGGGCCGCCACCCCTGGGCGATTATTCTACCTGAAAATTATAAACCAGACGGCCACCGCCGCTGCAGGTGCCCCTGGCCAAGCACCGGGAAGCAGAAGGAGCCAAGCACCCGGACTCGCAGACCCTTGCCAGGTGTTGCGGAGCGGGTCCCGGACGTCTCTGGGCCAGTACCCCCCCC
>NW_022900913.1:59573324-59577576 GCF_012274545.1 Fukomys damarensis | reverse complement strand
CGGGCAGGGTCCGTTGGCTCCGAGGGACGCTGGCTGCTAGCCTGAGCCTCTGCGCGCCTTTGCTCCCCTAGCGGCCTGAGGTTGGCGAGTGCCTGGGTCCTAGCGCCCCTCCGGGGGTGCTGGGTCCCGACTCAGCGCTCGCTCCGACCCCCCTCAGTTGCTTGGTTCCTGGCAACGCCTCTCCGGCTGCTCGAGGGAAGCCGAGTTTCTCTGGAGCTCCTGAACCAGCGCCTTTCCAGGGACTAGGAGTTTGGATTCCACGCATCCCTTTAACGGTGCCCACGGTTCTCCACGAGCCCCTCTGTGGCCCTCTGCCTCCCACCCCCAAAAGCTGAAAATCAGGGTTGTTTGAACTGTTCAACTCAAATTAGGGTTCACTATCTTAAAGAGGTGTTACAGTGACCGATATCGGTCGTTTTATATATGCACACACACACACACACACACACACACACAAACACACACACACACTCTCACACACACACACACACCCCACCTATAGTAAAGATCGCTCAACCTCAAAGACTTGTATTCAAACGAATATGTAAACAACAACCCACTGTAGTGTGTATGTGGGGGGAGCAGTTTTTCTTCCCTCCTAATTGCACAATTTGCAAAGGTTGAGTCATACTAGGATCCAGCCAAAAATGCCCCTCTCCTTCTGGTGCCCTCCCTTTGCCTTCCCACGTGCCCCCTCAACTTGTTTGGGAGCTGGAATCATTAAAGGTCTAAGCAGATACTACAAAGCTTTCAGACACTTTCAAAGGGTAACCAATCATGCCTGGTGTCTTGCTGGCTGTCCTCCCCAGGAGAGCCTACCTGGCCCCAAGGGTGGAGGGGTTTCTAACAAAGTCCTAGACAGCATTGCCAGGGGCCTTTCCGCCCTCTGTGAACTATCCACAGTGCTAAGTCCGTCCAGCCCAAACCAAGACCAAACAATGATCCTACTAACCTTCTCAGTCAGAGAGGCTGATGAGATTTCTAATGGCACGAAAGGAAAACAAGACATTTTTAGAAAACCTAGTTCAAAGGGCATAGAGACAGAATTACTTGGCTGTAAGGTCGTACCATAAAGCATGAGACCAAAATGAATGGAGCCTTTATGGTGTTTTTCTCTAAGAGAGTAAAGTATTTGCACAAAAACTTTCCTTCTTAGGAGCTAAAGGTGTAGGGAAGGTGTGATACGTAGGGGAAGAACAAAAAGGGAAAAGAAAAAAATGTGAGAGAATGAAAAGATGAAAATAAAGTGTTTGTAGATGGGGAGGGGAGGAGGGGGTGAAGGGAGGGCAGAGGTAAGGGGAAAAAATGAGAATCAAGACTTGCCATGTAAAGGTACATGATCCCAACAATGAATGTAACTGTACTGTATCCCTAAATGTACCAATAAACTCAATAAAAAAAAAAAAAAACTTTCCTTCTTGTGTGAAGGACCTCATTCTCAGAGACCTCCAGTTGTCCCCACTTCAGGGTTCACTCTCTGTGTCACTCCCTCCCCTTGGGTGTGGGTGGAAGCTGTGACCTGCTGCTTGTCAAGGGCGTATGACACTGGTGGTAAGGATGTAACTCCACAGATTCCATTATGGAGCTTTGCTAACAGATGCTTTTCCCTGTGGTATCCATGAAGCCAGAAGTCTAGTAGGGAAAGCCTAGGCAGCAAGGAGATGTTCAGGCAAGAGCTTGAGAAACCGAGGCTCTCCTGCTACCACTGAAGGGGGCTGCAAGCGGCGGGCACCTGGGGGCTTGAGCTGAGCCATCCTCCAGTCCAGCCTGGAGATGAGACTGTGCCCAGGACCCCAAAAGGCTGTGCCCAGACTTCTGCCCCACAGAAACTGTAATGATAAATGTATACAAATACACTTCTTTCTTCGAGAATGGAAAGAGCAGCAGGAGGGGGTGGGGTAGATGGGCCAAGGCCATTTAAATTAGCAGCACGATCTATCAGTGTTCCATCTTCATAGCCTTCCTACCCATGCAGACAGGACAAGCAGAACAGCAAGGACAACCGGGGGTAGATGATCGTTTAGGCTGAGGTTTGGTGGGAAATAAAGCAAAGGAAAACTAAGAAAATCTGAGGCAAAACCCAGCAGGTGAAAGGACAATTTAAGAAACTCAGTGGAAATTGGCCCCAGGGGGAAAGATACAAATGTTTTCAGAGAGAATAGTAAATATAATGAAAAGAAAACAAGAAGAGGGAAAAGAACAAAGAGACGATGAAAAAGAGATGACAGGGAAAAGTAAGAGCCCCAAATCCTCTGAATCCCTTTTCTAATGATCTATAAAAAGAAAACAAAAGCCATATTATCTGCTCCTCTGACGTGGGGATTTTCCAGAGCTCTCACGAAAGAGCAGGATGCCTAGGAGGAGCCCATGAACATTACACACCTGCAGCAGTCAGAAAAGCCCCGGTTTTCCTGACAAATTACACAAAAGCAGGTGTCTCAACACCATTAGCGAGTTCTGAGGCTTTGTGTGGGCTGACAGGTCTAAGTGCCTTTGGATGTCTGGTGCTTAAAAGTCCTCCATTCTATCTCTGCTTGACACAGCAAGGACAAGCCCAAGACCAAGCCACCAGATCCTTTCTAAGTACAATGCTCCTGGAAGGAGACTGGGAAGTGGTGTATTATTGTTTCCCTTTTGAAAGCTAGTGTCTGCTTCTGGTGCTTAGTACATATCTTCACTGTGGAGATTTGGTACATACACACGTTGCATCTTGCTTCTTTTTACTTCTCCTTCCATTCCTCTGCCTTGTGTCTTCCCATCCCCAGAACCTCTTTCCATCTCCACATCAGCTGTTTCTCTCTTTCCTATTATCTGTCTTTTATTTTACTCTTTATTTATACTCTGGCTTTCTGTTATAAGAGAAATCATGGGTACACCTTAAAACCATCATGCTAAGTGAAATAAGTTAGATAAAGATGGTGCCTGCTTTTGAAAAAGGAAGACAAAGGAAGAGGGAGAAAAAGGGAAGAAAGAAGAAAATAAAGGGACAAAAGAGGAACAGAAGGGCTTTAGAAAGAGCAGGAAAAGGAACTGAAGCAAAGGGAAGAAAGGATAAAGAGGAAAGGAGGAACACACTAAAGGTTGGAGTTTACAATCTGGCTAGAGCAGGGTCAGGAGTGTCTAATACTGCGTGATGAAGCCCTGTTTTCTTGTTCCCCATTGGTGACTGGCTGTCTCTAAGTGTGAATCCCAGAGATGGCCTCCCTACCAAATGTTACTCCTAGTGCCTGAAGCTACTGCTCCAAACTCACACCACAGCCACTTGGCTTTCCTTCTTTCCTCTTGCTTTCCACACCAACCAACCACTACTCCCACTAGAATGTCACTGCCTTGTGTCCTTTCCTTTGCACCCCTATTGCCAGGGGTGGACAGAGCCCTCTGAGCCCCTGTTCAACTCCCTCTGGACAGGTGCCTGGAAATAGACAACATGATGAATTTTCCTTAGATGCACCAAATAGTTCACCTCTCCCCTGCTCATGCCCATAAATATCTTCCTTCCTCAGACTTATAGGGCTTGGAATACCTTAAAGTGATTTTTCTCACTGGTTCAGCATTGCTTTATCCTAAATGTCTCTTTTGTAGTAAATTTTTGGGCTTCTAAAACCTACATAAAACTATTTAATCATATGTTCTTTCCTTTTCTTTGCTTACTCTTGGAAACCAATCATTGCTGGAGGAAAAGGAAAGGGATAGCAAAAACCAACTTTCACTTTTCATGTTTTGCTGATGGCCCTGTGTGTTGAGCTGTTTGGAAAATGAGCAGGAGTGAGGAGGCTTCTGATTGACTCTTGCTGGCTGGTTTATTCCTGATGTGCAGTGGTATCTTCTTGTTTCAGGTCTGCAATTCAATGAGCAGAGATGCCAAGGATCAAGACAGTGGATTTCCCATTGGGAACAGAAAAATGCCCCATCCCTACCACATAGGGTTGCAAGAACAGTGGCCATCCAGTTCACTAAGAAGGTTAAAACAATGGGGCACACCATATAGATTCGTTGGCCATTCTCCCTCCAAGAATGGAGATGTTGATGGTACTGGAAAACTGATGCTTGCCATAGTATGGAAGACAGATGCCATCAAGTGCCACTGGTGTTTGACAGTTTCTGGAGAAATGAAGTCCATGGTTAACTTGCCATGATCATCAAAGTCACTGGCAACACATCTATAACCCCGACCCCTTGTAATTCATGCAGGTGCAGCATTACCTCATCATCACCATTCTTCCCCCAACAAAAGGACTATGCATTATATATA
>NW_022900913.1:59532807-59573240 GCF_012274545.1 Fukomys damarensis | reverse complement strand
TATAATAATATATATAATCAGTACCACCTGTATCCCCTCTTACTCTAAATTTGTAAGTAGACTTGGAATCTAGCCTCAGCTCCCAAATCATGTTGAAATCTCAGACAGGATCAACCAAAGGTACTCCAAGAAAAACAAACACACCTCCTACACAGTTCTCCTCCAGACATTGCTCAACCTGGATTGATGTCCTTAAAATGGCTCCAGTCAAAGAGAGAAGAATCAAAAGTTCAGCGTAAACCCGAAGTTGGCACCTGGGTGAGCACAAGCCCAGTGGCTTATGGTTACAAAGTTGCAGAGATTAAATGTGGACTGGAAGGTTCAGAATTATCAATAGAATACATGTCATTATTCTTCAGCGGAAACATTAATAGTGACAGCCTTGCACTTGTATCTGAGGAGATGACAGTGTCGTGTACCTGCCACATATTCTTTTAAGTGTGTCTGAGAGCCCAGTTGTGCTCACCTCCCCTTCTACTTACACTATCACTATATTTTGGATGTTCAGTGTCTCCAAGGTCCTGTGTTTCACGACTGGTCAAGGGTGGTGCCCTTGGCAGGTGGGGCCTGGTGCAGGGTTTATAGTTGCTGGAGTGCACTCTCAGCCCCTTCTCCTTCTTCTCTTTGGCTTCTGAGCCATGAAATTCTGCTAGGCACTCACCACGATGTAGTGCCTCACCATAACCTGAGCAAAGGGCAAACTGATGGAGGACAGGACCCCTAAAACTGTGAGCCAGAGCACCCAATACAGCACTGGGGATTGAACCTGGGGCCTGAACAATCTACCACTGAACTACAGCCCAGCCCCTTTTTGTTTTCATTTTGAGACAGTCTCACTAAATTGCCCAAACTTAATATCCTCCTGCCTCAGCCTCCCAAGATTTGGCGATTTCAAGACATGCCTCATCACCTGGAAAATCCTTTCTTTATAAGATATAGCTTAGGTGTTTTGCTATGCACACAAATATGTTAATAGATATGTTTGTATATACGTATACATAAATTAGTAGGAAGATATTTCTCACTTCTCACACAAGCAAGTTTGTTTAATTATATATTCATTCACTCAACAAATATTTTCAAGCAACTCTTATGTGCCCGGGGTTATTTTAGGTACTGAAGACAGGTTATAAACAAGATGAAGTCATTTTGATGGATGTCGTGATTCTCACATTCTAGTGGAGAAAAGGGAGACAATTCGATTCACAAGGAAAATGATAGAAACCAATATGTCCCATACTGACAGTAAAAACAAAACAAAACAAATTATTGCAACAGAAAGGCTGAGGGGAAGGATACTGGAGGGGGAGATCTGGACGACTTCTCTGGGAAAAGACCTTTGGCCTTGCACCTGAGTTATCGAAAGAGCTGGAAAGAGGGTGCATGGGAAGGGAGCAGCTAGAGAAGGAAGAGGCTGGAGAGGTCACAGTTCAGGGAGGCTGCAAGCAGGCCGGGGAGCAGTGAAGCAGAGAAGTCGCTCTTTGCAAAGACGATTCCACCTTCTGTGTGGAGAAGCTTTTTCAGGGGATCTGCCGGAGTGGCCACTGGGAGGGCTTTGGAGGCTGTTGGAGAAATCTTGGGAAGGTGGCAGACCCTGACAGGATGGCCAGGCTTTGAATGCAGGTAAGTGGAATGGAAGGTTGAGAGGACCTGGGAATAGCTGCATGAAGGCAATGGAGATAGGACAGAGAAGAAACAAATTAACCTGCAGGTTTTGGCCTGAGGGGCTAGGTTGCTAAAGGTGCCACTCACTGAGATGGCGAAAGTTGGGAGACTTGGCCGTGTTATGTGTTAGTCCCAATTAGACATCCATGGAAAGATATCAAGGGAGCAGCTGGGTCTGTGTCTAGAGCACAGGAGACAGGTCTGAGTTGGAGCCAGAGATGTGAAGGATCTCCTTCACATGGATCTCCTGGATCTGTGGGGCTGGATAAAGTCATCTGCAAGGGGCAGGTACCAAAAAGGACAGCAGAGTGGCAAACCACACCCCGGGGCTGTCAGCTCTTAAGAAGAGGACAAGGAGACAGCAGCAGGGACTCATCGGACTGGGACCAGGAGATAGGAGGAGAACCAGAGTGGAGAATGAAATGATCTGAATGACTTGGCCCAGATGGGAAGAGCTAGAAACTGGGAAGCTCCTGAAAGGTTGTACACAAGAAGGATGAGGCTTCTGTGCACTAAAATCTTTAACCCGGTGGATGAGAGAAGCTTGGAAAGTCCAATGAGGATGGAGAGACCACTACTAATAATCCAGAAAGTGCTGGCCAGAGTAGTGGCTTTAGGGATGGAGAGGAAGGGAAGGAGGAGAAAGAAATTCAGAAAAAGAAAAGGACTTCAGAACCCAGAGGCTGTGTGTGGGTGACTCTGGGAGGCTGGTCCCTCCCACAAAGGCAGGGAGAGGCTGGGCAGGAGCAAGCACTGGCGAGAAGTTTTGAGCATGGTGGGTTCATGGTTTTCACCTGGAAAAATATCTGGCAGATAAGAGAAATGAGGCCTGCAGTAAAGGGAAGAGCTTGCGTTAGAGCTAAATATTCAGGCAGCATCAATACAAAGGACACAGAGGAACGCTAAGGAAGGAAGGATCAAGCCTTAAAAATGATGAGCAGCCAGGCTCGGTGGCACATGCCTCTATTCCCAGCATTTCGGGAAGCTGAGGCAGGAGCATAGCAAATTTGAGGCCTTCCTGGGAAACTTACTGGGGCCCTGTATCAAAATAAAAAATAAAAAGGGGCTGGAGATGTAGCTCAGTGGTAGAGTTGTACCCCACTACTTGGAAAAAAAGACTACCGACTTTCTAGGGTGAACAGAGAGCAGGTGGGGACAAAGGAGAATTGAGCAGATGGCAGAGGGTAGGAGAATCAGTTCTCATGCCACGGAGCGAGTGTATGAATAGTAAAGAAAGTTCAGAAGTAACATAGAAAATGCAATACACTCCACCCCCATCCCCACACAGATACTTAACTAAGCAACACTTTCCAGAGCTGGTAGGATTTTTCTGTCCTTTAGAAAATGAAGTGGAGCAGATTTCCCAGATTTAGCTAGGAATTAAAATGCATCTTCATCAAATTCTCACAACTCCTCGGCGAGCTTTTTTTTTTTTTTTTTTTAAGAAAGCTATATGGACACATTAGGACATTTTCACCGCTTAGATTTTGACCTACACACCATTTCTTTTATTCTCCCCCTCTATGCCTCTTTCCTAAATTGTTTTTCTCCAGTTTGAGGATTTCTCAAAATCCTCAAATATACACATATTCCAATTAACAAATCTAAGAAGGAAGCAATTTTGAAATAAAATTACCCATGCATAAAAACCAGCCAGCTACCTCCACAAATCAGACAGAAAGTGCTAGTCTGGGTTGTGCAGGTCAGTAGCAACAGTTCTGACACCTTGTACCCTACCGTCAGTTGCTGGAGACTAAAAGCCAAATCAACGAACAAAAAACACCCTTGTGTACCTTCCACCTGATTGTAAAGTGTTAGAGGTAAGTATTTAATCCTTCCTGGGTCTCCCTACCTATCTGTTTTCTGCTCTTTCTAACCCAGACATCTGCTTTATACACTCCTGACCTCTTCTTCCTCTCCTCTGTAAGAACAAGAGCTATGACCTGGATGGGTTTGAGTGTTCCTATGTCCTAAGGGTCTGTGTGCTGGAAGCTTGGTGCCCAGCAAGATGGGACCATTACAAATTGGGGAAGTGTGTTAGTTAGGCTTCTATGAGCATTGACTTCGAATAGAACAGATGTATTTCTAATGGGACCCTGGTGAGTTCCTAAGAGATGGTTCTTACAGTGAAACAGGAATGACCATTCCACCTCTCTTTGGTTTCCCATCTTCCCATGTGATCTCTCCACATGTGTACCCACCATGATGGCACCTGCCCCAAAAACCTTGCCAGAGCCACACTATGCTACTTGAATTTTCAGCTTCTGAAACTGTGAGCTAAATAAACCTCTTTTCTTTATAAGTCACCCAGCCTCAGGAATTTCATCATAGCAATGGAAAACAGATGAATACAGCCAGGGATGAAGGATGCATCTTCTATACACTTTCACTGATTGGATGATGCAAAAGGCCCTCCACATGTTTTCATTGGTTGGCTCATGGCATTTTGGTATAAATGCATCCAAATCTGTTAGCTCAGCCAGAAATGTGCACTGTAAGTCTTTACTAAAGTCCTGTTGGGTGGTAGTGGTGGTGGTGAGATTGATGCAAGAAACAAACAAGAGGGGGAATCCTTCAGTACTCAGGTTCCCTATTCTGACACCTGTAGCCTGTATAAAGTGTTCTCTTACTGTCCCAAAGTGGCCTGCTTTCCCCTTAGCCAGCACTAGTAATAGCAATTTCCTAGTGTCTCATTTCCAGGCCTACCAAAGGAAGTGCCTTGAAAGCTAAGGCTATATCCATCTTATATTTGAATTCCCAGGCACAGAACAAGCACCAAATGCATCTTCATGGATGGATGAAGAGACTGTGATTGGGAAGCAAGAACTATAATGCTGCTCTTTTAACTGAGTAGAAAAGATTGGGGGAAGGACAATTCTTTATCTCCCCACCACCAATTATTCTCTGGGAGAGGTTGGAAGCTTAGGTCTGAAAGTCACATGAAGTAGAAAAGCAAGCACTGGCTCTACGGCTTCTCTTAGGTCCAAGTCTGTTAGCTCCTGACTCTAGCACTGAGTTCCCCAGTCCTGAGAATTCCAGTTACACAATGGATGTTGCTTGGTGTTCTTGATGTTTCATTAACAAAGTTGTTCGGACAAATGTTTATTGGAGGTTTGAGCACTGAGCATTCTGCAGCGACCAACCTGACCTAGCTCATGTGTTCACCAAGCTTGCAATCTGCTTTGGTTACTATTTGGTGGACTCTCTCAGCAAGAGACTCCTTCATCATCCCCATCCATTCATCAATCCATCCAATTGGTTTGTTGTACTTTTTATTTTTTATGAATCTCTGAGAAAAACGTGAGAATTTGGAATACATTGCCAAAAGAAGGCTCCCTGTAGCTTGGGTTGCTTTGCAATCGTAAGAATAGTCACACTGGAAAAGACCGTGCTAAGATTTACTATTGCACATCTGGTTGTCCCTCCAGATCAGCTCTCTATGCTTTCCCCCTACTCTGTGCCCTAGGAACCTGACCTGGGCCCCTTACCCTCTGGCTTCCCATCAGGCAGGTTTAACCAAGGTCAGTTTAGACAACTGGAGACACCAGACCAGAACTGTCAGCACAGGTAGTAGCCGTGTCCTTCACAGAAGCCCTAAGCTTCTCAGCTTCTTCTCCTGCCTCTTTATCAAAGGCCAAATCTAGGAAAAAAGGCGTTCCCTTGTGAGCCCATAGGTGCCATACCTGCCAACACATGCATAAATCAGCATTCATCCATCCATCCTGCATGGACTCCAATTCAAAAGCCGGGTCTTTCAACCTTCAGAAAGAGGTTCTATGGCTTTTAGGACTACTTGGAGCCACGGCCAGGGCAACCATGTTCAACCTTAGTGTGAGGCTGGCTTCTACCTAGGCCAGCTCTTCCCACAGCCATATTCCTAAACAGGACAAAGTGCCACTTGGACAAATTCCAAGTGGCGTTGGGTTCTCCCATTGTTCACCGGTTTCATTCTGCGTATGCTCACCCCCCCTCCATTTCTGCGCATGCGTGCACATGGCTGCTCCTCTGTAAAAGGCCAGCTCTGTAGGCGTCCCAGTCACAAATCTGCTCGCTTCCCCTAGATTGTCAGAGCCCGTTGTAGTTACTCATACTGTTTACCACCCACTCCTGTCAGAATTATTTATGTTCAGGTATTTTTCTCACTCCTGGACTTTGATGGAGCCAAAGAACAGAGCAAGATCTTATTTCTGTGTCCCCTCACTGACCTCTTGTGGAATTTCAAAAGTGTAAATTTCTAACTAAATATTTGTTGACTGGTAAAAATGAATGAATGGACAAAGTAACAACCAAAATTATTTTCCCCTAGGATGGTGATGTAATTTCTTCTGAATCTCAGAAGAAATATGGTTTGCCATATTTCACATATTCATCCAGAAATAGAAAATTCACAAAAGCAAATGGCTCTATATTTGAGGAGAAATATTTTCAGATTGTTTCCATATGTGTTTCTATATATAATGGTTTATGTAATATTTTAAATCAAATTCCACACCATGTGGCCATGTATCTTCTAGAAGCTCATAACGATGATTTAGGTCGGGGCTTAGAACAATAACAAGAAAGTTCTTTAAAGGGATCCGTTCACTTATTCTCCAGTTCTACTCATCCTCTGGAAATTTCCTTTCCAAACTTGGCTCCTGCTTTCTGTGACCTTCTCTGACTTCCCCAGGCAGAACTGCTCTCCCGCTTGAGTTTTTAGTGCTCTTTGTGCAGGCCCTGGGTGTGGCTTTTACCCCACTGCTCTGTGGTTGAAAGGGAGTGGAAGATAGGACCATCTCCCTATGAGCAGGGAGCCAGGCTTCTTCACCTCAGCCTCTCCAGCCCCTATCATGGCACCTAGTACTGAGTGAGCACTAGGTACATGTGATCTGAGTGAAATCAATCCAATGTCAATTGTGCTCCTATACCTTCTCTACACCTTGAGACCATAAAGTGAAGTGAGATAAATCAAACACACAAATTTAAGTATCGCATGGTTTCTCTTATATGAAAGACTCAAACGATAAATAAAAAACAAAATAAGAGGCAGTAGAAAGTGGGGATATAGTTCTTTCTCAAATAGGAAGGGGGCCAATAGATCGAGGAGAGAAGGAGAGGAGATGAAAAATTGGAATTAAGTTATGCCATGTGCATGTACCAGCTCCACACAAGGAATGTAAGTGTTATGTACTGAAAACATGCACCCATAAAAATCTATTATGCTAAAAAAATTCTATGACATTTATGAACTGAGTGTGATGGAGGAAAGCAGATACACACACACACACACACACACACACTCACACACACTCCATTCCTTTTAGGAAGTGGAAACCTAACTTTTTATATATAGTTTCTTGACTGGAGCCCAGTTGGGGAATCATGAATCCCCTCCACATTAACCCCTGTTGCTCACAGTGTAGGACAGCACCTCAGTACCTACTGAAGAATGTGTTGTCATTTTAGAGCTAAAATAAGGACTGTGAGATAGGGCCATGTTCCAAGTCATGGAATATAAGGAAAAAAGAAAGCTTGGATGGCTTGAGCACTTCCTCCCTTCAGGGCCCAGCCCTCTGCCTATCTCCCCTTTGACATTGCTATGGGATATCTCCTGGAATCGGAGAACTACCCCCGTAGCTGCCATCACTGGAGGTGGCTGTGTGCAGGAAGCTTCAGGATGGGCAAGAGGAGCCAGTCTCTCTCTAACAACATTGCCCAGCCATGGTCTTTCAGACTCGCTGCCCTCTCCATCCCCTGAAGCCACCAAACTCACTCTCTGCCCCTGCTGCTCCCTGTGTTTCCTCTGATTTCTCTGTCTCTTCACCTGGGTAAGTTGTTCTGGTTCTCTAGGCCAGAAATCCTCCAAGTGTGGTCTCCAAACCAGCAACCTCGGCATCACCCAGGAACTTGCTGAAAGAGTGAGTTCTTAAGGCCCACTCAGGCCGATAGAGCCAAGAACCTCCATGGTGGGACACAGAAACAAACTCTTGAGGTCACTGAGACATACGGGATGTGAGAAGCACTGTTCGAGGCCAGCTCCTACTTGTGTCTTCTTTGACCCCTTCCAGTCTGTACCGTGTCCCAGCTGTTACTCTCTCTCATAACAGTGTCTATTTGCCGCAATCTGAAAATTATATTGGTGTATTTGTGTATAGTATGACTGGTGAGCTTTTGATGGTAGGAGCTATATGTACCCAGAGCTTTCCTCTATGCCTGGCATCCAGTAGGTGTTCAATAAATGCCTATTTATTATTACATCTCTCCCACTCATAGCCTGTGCATGGTTTGACCTCGCTATGAGACTCTGAAGTACTTGTTGAGACCACCATGCGGGCTTTTGTCTCCAGCAAAGAAAGGTATGGTGGGGAAGACAGCCACATCTCACTTCTTCACCACTGAGGTGGGTTGGAGGCTACCACCTAAGTACCTCATGTTTCAGCCTCCCTTTCTTTCTTCTCAAAGCATATATAGACGTAAAAGATGAGAAACAGTAGGATTTAGACAACTTGTTGTTTATCAATATCTAGAAGAAATAATTCCATTGTTCTTACAGCAACATTTTTAGCTCTGTGAGATTTTAAGATTCTCAGTGGATTCTCAGTTATTTTCATGACCAAGAGCTTGCACTGTCTCTGTTAACCCAATAGCTCCTTCCTCTCTTCCAGGCATATTGTATGTAATATGGAAGCTAGATTCACATCCACCTTGGCTTGGTTACATAGGTAGGATGTTTAGGCTTCCACTTACTCAGAAAAATAATTTTTGGTACACATAAATTTTTCCTGAGGCCCAATGGAACTTCAAGGTAAGATTCCCCCCTGAAAACAATGATTATTCCAGCCAAGTATTCCACACCCCACAGAAACTCCTAGAACAATACCCAGAAAGACTATGGGTATCTGACAGCACCTCCTTTTAGGAGCCATGGCGGGAGGTGGGGCGTGGGATAAGGGACCAGGGTCTTGTCCTGGGGATCCTGGGTTGGGGTAAAGTATGCTATGCACCCTGCACTAGACCTCAGTGTTCTTCTCTTGAGACAAAATCAGGTTCATGTAAACCTCCACAGTAGCCATAGGCACAAAGGGTCTCCTCAGAAGCAGCCTCACCCCATCTCTGTGTTGAAGGGCATGGACCAGGAGCCCAACCTGTGCCTCAGCTCTTCTCTTCCAGCACCTGCCTAGGAAGACAATTTCTTCTCCCCACACTGCTTTGCTGAGTCTTGGGGCTCACCTGGCACTCCACCCACTTCTCAATTCAGCACGGTCCTCAATTACTGAAAGGAAACTCAGGTCAGCCAAGCCACCTGGCTGGGCCAGGACCCCAAGCTGCCAACCCCTCTGAAATATTCTCTGTACCCCGGTTCAAATGAGGGTGCTGAAGGAGGTCCTCATATGTGATAATGCTGTGGCCATGTCTTTGCTTCCTAATCTCACTGAACCCTGAAATTCTGCATCAGTATCTCCCTAGAAATTGAGTCCTGTGTGGTGGCACATACCTGTAATCCCAGTACTCTGGATGCTGAGGCAGGAGGATCGTGGATTTGAGGCCAGCCTGGGCTATACAGTGAGATACTGTCTCAAAACAAAACAAAACAAACAAACCAACTCATATATGAACATCTTTTGTCTTAAAAGAAAAACCACGCGCGTGCCATAAATTCGCCACCACAGTCCTACCTACATCGCTCCCAATTCCTCTACCTCTACTGCCTCCTTGATGCTGGCTCCATAACAACTGCACAGTGCTGTTCTTGCTAACACCTCCATGTCACCACAAGTGAGGCTTAGAATATAAGTACCTCTCAGAGATCACAGAGCTAGTAAGCAAGACAATACTTGAACCCAGGGCTGGGGATTTAGCTCAGTGGTTCCACCACTTGCCTGGCAAGTTCAAGCCCCAGTACAAAAAAAACAAAACTTGAACCTAAAACTGTCTGACTGTACACTTCTGTCTTCATCCCAAACAAACCCCCAGTAGGCTTTGGACAGGGATTTCTAAGTCACACCTGCACCCTGGCCTGGAACCTGGAGCTCTTCAGTGACACTACTGAGGCCACACCTAGTGCTACCTTGCGTTAATCATGCTTTTCTGCTGCCAGCTGACAGGCATAGACTATGTATCATTCGTACCCCTCACCCTAGGCCCCATCTCTGCCCCAGTGTCTAGGAGGAGCAGCAGACCTGTCCCGGGGGTGCAGTTGACATGGCCTGATGGACCTCATAGAGGCTTTCAGAATTAGGTCTGAGACAGAGTGTTGCTGGTGGGATGGCAGAGACCTCACCCTGAGCCGGTTTACAGGAAGACAGCTGGTCAGCAGGGTGGGTGCCAAGAAGGGCAGCTTTACAGGCGATGCTGCCTCTTCATCTCCAGACAGCAGCCCATCCTGGGTCATTTTACCTCAATTCCCAGAGAAAAGTGACAGAGAGTTAGAAGGCAACCAGGAACAACATGTATGAATTGTAACAGACTTGATAAAAGGGTTCCTTCTGAACATGCACAAACACAAAAACAAAACCAAAGAAGACATCCAAGGTCAAGCAGTGAGAACTCTCACTGATGCATATTTCTAAACACTCTAGGTTTCAGGTGACCAGAGCTGGTACCATGCCACCTCTCAGAGTGTGGCTGTCTTTGTGATTCTAAATTCTTTAAACTCTCACACCTTACTGGTTTACTGGGTAGAAGGCCCAGAAGCCTCCCTATCGGACCTCTGCATCAGAACCCTGAATAACAAACATCTCTGAATCAGAGTACAAGGAAGTCTGATTTATCTGGAGTCAGAGCCAGAAAGACATTGCTGCAAAGCTGGTGACCAAGGACCTGCTGGGCAAGTCTTCTGGGTGCCAGGCAGAGCTTTCCTTTTAGGGTGGGAAAAGGGACACATGTTAGAGACCCCACAGCTGGGAAATAACAGAGAGAGGCTGGTGATGGACTGGTGAATTGCTCAGCAGAGCAAGGATTTGGTTAAGAGTCCACTCTGCCTGCTGACTGGGCACATGTGCCAGTCTCCCTATCTGCAAAGGCTAGTTCTACACAAAGGAGACAGCTTATCCCTGCCCCCTCCCCATGTGTTCCAGCTATCCCATCTTTGTCCCAGTCTGTCCTGCCTCCAAGGGGCAGAAGCAGCAGGGGAGTTGCTGCACATTCTGACCCATTCTGGGTCAGGCAGCTGGAACCCACTCCTGGATCAGTGCCCACTCCATGCCCAGACAGTGGCCAGGGCTTGGTGCCAAGGTGGCTGTGTGGCCTCACTGCTCCCTGGCCTCACTCTGGCACAGGTGCCAGGGAGGAAATCCTGTGATGAGGACTGGCAACTAGACACTTGCAGCTTGACTTCTTGGGCAACTGTGTCAGGCAGGAGTGCGATTCCTCGAGCTTCCCATGGTTCATAGTTCAGCTGTTCAAGAGAAGAAGGGGCAGTGGGACACAGAGCTAGACACAGAATCCTATTTGGTTCCTGCCTTCAAATTTTAAATATCTTTTCTCGAGGCTCAGACACAAATTCACTTGTCATCACTTGGTTCCTAACAGAGAAAAAATACAATGGAAAATTAGATCCTGTGTCACAATGTCATGGGTATAAATAAAATGAAAGGCAAGCTTGACGTCAGCAGCAAGGATTCTCACATTCCACTCCACTTCCTCATCAGAAAATATTCAGCTCAATTTACCGAGTTGCGTGGTGGAAGCCATTAGTATAAACAGGTGGGGCCAGGCTTGTCTCTCACAGTCCCACAGGGTGGGCCTCATCCCTGGGCTGGGCACTTCCTGGGCTGGAAGTGACTTCCTGACAAACACCAGCTCCTTCTCCTCAGCCCCTCAGCGTCTCCATCTGTGTCCTCCCACGCTAACACCCCTTCTCAGGGCAACTGCCTTGTCTCTCCATCAGACTTCCTGGGAATACATTCTGGAGAAGAGAGGAGATGCAGGAGGGGACAGCTGAGGTTCCCCTGCACGGGAAGGGACAGATGGGGACGTCTCCTCTGCTTCCTCAACTTCAATGAGCTGTGCTGTGTGAATCAGCCTGGGGGTTTGCTTCATGTTTAAAGACATTCTGGAATATGACCATCTGAAGGGAACACGTGGTGAAAAATTCTGTAGCATGAACACTCTCTGTAAGGTCTCTTTGCAAACCTAGCTCTTCCTTTTTCCTCTAAGTGACGAACACTCTTGTGCTTAAAGTTAAGACCATCCATAGTCTGGCATACAACCCAACATACCTTTGTTGTCAAAGGCCATCTGGCTCCTAAGTGTGTGGAGGAATGTTGACAAGCAGACCATACCTACAAATAAACCTGGAATTATCAACACACGTACCGGGAACACTGTCTGAAGTCATCTTGGACAGCATGGCTACCTTTCCCTGGGCCTAGGAGCTGCAGTCTTCCCAATTCACACATTATGATTCTGATGTTTAGATGTCAAATCTTCCTTTGAAATCACCACATTCAGCAGATGTTTGTGAGCTCTGGCATACTGAGGTAGGGACAACCCATTCCTCTAGCCAGCTCTGGTCTATTCGAAGAAGGAGGCACTGAGCAGAAGCATAGTGTGGGGAAGAGACTGGCCTTTGGGGTCAGTGGAAAAGTTTAAAATACACTTCCATATCTTTCTGGCTGTTTAACTCTGAGCTTGAACTTGTCCTCTCTCTGCAATAAAGCTAGTGCCTGAGAACTTCGCAGAAACTACATGAGCTAATCAATGGGAGGTACTGTGCATTAGTACCTGTGACCTAACAGGTCCTGCTAAATCCTCAGCAGTGTGTGCCCTCTCCCTACTCCAGAGTTGCACCTGGTACCTAGCAAGAAAACATAAAGATGGGAAAGAAAATTCTTTTTGTACATATGTGCTAGGTAGCATATATTCTCCATCCCATCCTACACACACACATACACTGACACACGTGAAAACTTTGGCCTGGCTTCACGTAGGTATGCTTATTCCAGGCCACATTTTTTTCAATGTTATTTTTAGAATGAGATTTCTAACTCTGCTCCCACTCAAGTAGATTGGATTGATAATGGACTGAAATGGCATCAGGTCATTTTCCCCTCTGTCTTCCTCTCAGTGGGGCAGGATTTAGTAGCGCCTAGCTCTCAGGTCCTTCTCATTTTGAGTCCCATTATGACGCCGAGGATGACTCTGTGGCCTGAATTCTAGAAGACCTATTTTATCAGATGTGTTTCTATGACCACAAGAGAATTTTTTTTCTTTACCAAAAGAATCTCATGGGAGAACATCATTCTTAAGAACTGTGCCAGTCCTGGCCCAGGGCAGATCTGTTAGGTAGAGGGGGTTAGTTTCTATCCATATTTTTTCCTGTTCCTTTCCCCAACCTAAACATCCAGCATCCAAATACCACACCTGGCTTCTGGAACATTCCAGAAATGGCTTATTTATTTTTACTTCTTTCAAGCTTCCCTCTTCCCTAAAATTCAGAAGTTTTCCTTCCTGTAAGTTTTGCCCCCCATACCTGCTATCTGCTAGATGGATATGGTTGAATCAAGGTGAGATGGAAATGTTATGTCAGAAGAGTAAAGGGTTTTGGTTTTTAAGGTTTATTGTACTTGTTCATTAAAGAAGCTCTGTTGATTGTGCTAGACCCATTCCAGGGCTGTTCATTTGCCAGAGAGGGAATGAAACCTGAAGGAGTTGCCTTCTTCTCTGCAGAGATTGGGTGTTCTAGTTAGACATACAGCATTTTGTCCTTTCCTTAGGACATAGTGGCATGCTTGTCAGTTCATACGGGCTCATGAGAACTGAGAGTCACAATTTCAGGAATTTTGCAAGATAAGCATTAATCATTGCCATTATTAAATTATATTAATTAATAAATATAATTATCTTAAACTATATAATCATGCAATTAAAGTATATTAAAAACAAAAGCAATTAATACTTAAACCTGATCACACCCTAATTATTTCATTTTACTTTCTCTTATCAACGTACTCCAAGTTCTACATGTCCATTAGACCAGTATAATGGGAATACTACTTGGCCATGACAGGAGTATTTATACCAGAGAATTTGGCAAACTATCAATCTGGGTCTCATTTATTGCTCCTTCTCCCACCATGGCAGCTGTTTGGTATTTATCAGCGTACCACTATTATGAGCCCAGCAAGCACCAATATCTAAATTCACTGATGTGTGGAAAAATATGTAGAACCTCCCAGAATCCCTACTTTCCCCAAGTCACCTTTCTAGGTAATTTCTGACACTCTCAAGTCGCTCCTGCTGTAGCCCTTCCCATCTGTGCTACTGCTACCCAACTCCCATGCAGTCAATGTACTCTGCCTCCAGGGGATCCAGTTAATACCAGTGCAAGCCTGGGAAATCTAAGAGCCTACAGGAGGGGTGTGGCTTGGTTCTGAAGTGTAAGATGGGATGAGCAGAGCTAATGGTGTGCTGTGCAGATATTTGGTTACTGTTAATGCTACCTCTTGTCACCATCTGGTCTTACGAGTTGAGTGATGAACAGTTCTCCCCAGTCCTCTACACTAGACATGTTCTTGGCAGACACATACAGAGTGAGTTGGGTGAAGGGCTGAATAAGTAAGAAGTAAACCAATTTAGAATTCTGGTTTTCCAAACACTTGACCTGCTTTTCTTTTCCCAGAGTGAGTGGGTCAAAAATTATCATCCTTAAAAGAATTCAGTGTTCTGTACTTTAAAAAGTTCTATCATATTTGTTATTGCATATAATATTTAGAATAACACCATGAGATAGGTACAATATTAACTGTTAGAAACAAAGTAGTCCAAAATAATTAATAAGCAACCTTATTTACCACTGCCCATTTGGCTAGTTAGGAAGCAT
Organism: Fukomys damarensis; assembly: GCF_012274545.1. Taxonomy (NCBI): domain Eukaryota; kingdom Metazoa; phylum Chordata; class Mammalia; order Rodentia; family Bathyergidae; genus Fukomys; species Fukomys damarensis. The sequence goes on along the minus strand of NW_022900913.1, from coordinate 59,558,773 downwards.
GCCATGCCAGGGATAGAAATCAGCCAAGCAAACCCTGGCACTTTTCTCTTCCTCTTCCTACCCGGGGAAGAGCCTGCCACCTAATTCCACAGGATGGAGCTACTTAGAATTTTACCCTGGCCAGGTGCATTTATTTACTAGAAAGTAAGATTAGAAGTTGACCTTCAGTGTCCTTAACAGATGATATGAGAGTACAAAGAGACAAGGCCTCCAGACCACAAGGCCACACCAAGCTGATCTACGGAGAAAGCTCAAAATCGTGTGGAAGCTCTGCTTTGTAAATAACATGAAGTTCTTAAAAATGTGACTTTACGTATGATAGACTCCTAGATCATTTTATGAGACCTTAGTTTATTATTCCAACTAAATGACCTTAAGACTTACGAGTTTGCTGGCCAATTGGTCAAAAACTGTGGCAGGGAGAAAGACAGTGGTTAGCTTTTATAAGCCAGCTGTTCAGCCAGGCCTTGTGCCAGGCCCAAAGAACTGGAGAAAACTCCTCATTATATCCTTGTAATGGGAATTTTCGTTTCATAAGCTATGACTGGAAAACTTTGTATCAAACTGCTCACAGTGGTTATTTGAGGGGAAATAAAGTTATTTTTTTAAGTCCTACTACTAACAGTGTTCAGCAGGCAACCACCTTTGTTCAGTCTTCCTTATACTACTTTCAGAAGCTCAGTCACATGACCTTATATTTGTAAGGCTGGTCCATCTTTGCAAAGTCATTTTTGTCCATTACTTCCAATGAGTCACCGGAGCACCACATATAAGAATCCTACCCTGAAATAAACTGCAACAAAGTTCCCCAGAAACAAAGGAAATGTAAAGAGAAATACTGTCCCAAGAAGGTGGGAAATACTACATAGGCCACGCCCCTGGTCCCTTCTCATCTTCAGTTGCTGTGTCCCCTCTGGTTCACACAATTCTATTTCTGACCCTCATTCCCACCACAAAATTGAGTTCAATAAAGGCTCTGTTTGTTCTTTATCTGGTTGTCTAATGTGCCTGGCTTATGAGTAAAATCAACAGCAAAAGCTACTTTGAAAAGTAAGATAGAAATCATTTTAATGTAACTTTCCCATGAGCAGAGTAATACAACCTTTTAACCCATCTTCTTTATTCAGAGTCAAGTATATTTAGTTCTTATGCTGGCAAAGCAAATTTGGAAACCAATTCTTTGTGCAAATAAGTCAGTTACTACTGAGAACAACTGGGAATGGTGAACAATTCTTTGGGGTCACCTAACAGACAGGTACAACCCTGGTAAGGCAATTTACAAGTTAGATTCCTATGATTTGGATTCAGGATCACTGGATTATAGGTAGTAATGGCCTAGCTTGTCAGTAGCTTTAATATCCCTATTTCTGTATTCTTCCAAGTAAAAGTGACTTAAATATTAAAATCAAGAATATTCTCACTAAATCCAAATGTAACATTAAGGGGATTTGGTGGGGAAAGTTAGCTGGTATGGAGAACAACTGGAATTCAAAATATCTTTGGAGGCAAGAGAAAGAAAAGATGGAGGGACTAAGTAGGGAGGGAAGAAGTTGGGAGAGGAGGGAGAGAAATGTCATATTCACAGGGTACACACGAAAAGTACTTAAGTACACGTTAAGGTACTTAACGAAAAGTACTAATGAAAGAGTTCAGCTGCTCCCATGACCAAAAATAATAAAAAGCCCAGAGCAAACCCAAATGTCTATACATATTTAATACTCAATAAAAATGGCATTTTAAATGGGGGTAAGAATAGCAATAAACAGCATCAGAATAAATTTCTAACACTTTTATTTTAAAAAGTTAATTTAAAAATATCTAAAATTTTAATATTTTTCTTTTAGATTTCATTTTAACTTTAGGTTATAATTTTCAAATTACAAAGGTCATAAAATTATAAATAAACATTGTCATAAAGTTGGGGTTAATGGATCTTCCTAAGAATAATATCAAATGCATAAGCCATAAAAATTATATATTTGATTATAATAATTTTAAACATTCATGTATTAAAAACATCCACAGTACAAGTCCCTTGTTAAATAAGACTATTTTGAATCTTCTCCGTCTACAACTTACCTCTTCATTTTCCTAGTTATTTTGAAAACAGGAAATTTTGCTGAAATCCAGTTTAGCAATTTTATTCATTCTGTTTAGTAATTTTTGTGTTCTGAGAAAGCTTTGTCTAACTCCAAGGTCACAGAGATTTTTCTCTAATGTTTTTGTCTTAGTCACTTCCTTTGTCACTAAGACATAATACTTGACACCTGCAACTTTAAAGAGGCGCGGTTTACTTTAGCCACAGTTACAGACTATTATGGGCAGCCTCAAGGCAGTTAAAGAAAGGCAGAGCCAGAGAGCAGAGAAGCAGCGTCTGTCATGGCTGCCGGAAGCAGAGAGAATGAAAGAGCCAGGGAGGGAGAGGCCCCCTTCTGGCCACGCCCCTCCTTCTGACCAGGCCGGGCTTCCCAACAGCACAGTTACCACCATTAGTATAGTTAGTGCACACAGGACCCACTCACCTTCCAGAAACATAAATCCTTTTTTTTTTTTTTGTACCCGGGGATCGAACTTGGGTCCTTGCGCTTGCGAGGCAGGCCACCAAACCACTGAGCTAAATCCCCGGCCCTAAGTCCTTTTAAATTAATCTTTGTCAGAGCTGTGAAAAAGGGTTGTGGGACATTTTTCTTTCATGTAGATATTCCAGTTCTCTTGCGTTATTTGTCAAAGATTTTTTCCTCATCAAAGTATCTTGGCATGTTGGCAAGAAATCAACGGGTCACATAAATGTGGGTCTATTCTCAACTTTCTATTTTGTTCCATTGGTTGATTTCTGTCTTTTCACCAATATCACATTGTCTTGATTACTACAGCTTTATTCTGATTCTTGCAATCAGCATGAATTGCTCATCTTTGCCCTTTTCCAAACAATTTTTCAACACTTCTGGGTGATTTATATTTCAATATAAATTTTAGAGGCAACCTGTCAATTTCAACAAAGTAGCCAGAAAAGTTTTGATTCAGGTTGTTAAATTTATAGATTTGGGGAAAATTGACATGTTTTCAATAGTGACTCTAATATAAACATGGTATATTCTGTTGCCCACATAAATCTTTTAATTTATCTCAGCTCTTTTATAGTTTTTTTCATGTATATGTTTGGATATATTTTAAATTCATTGCTAAGTATTTTAAGTGTTTGATAACATTATAAATGGTAACTTAAATTTTTTTGTGCTCCAATTTTTTATTGTTGCTATATAGAAATACAATTGATTCTTGTATATTGGCCTTATACCATCAAACCTGGCTACATTCAGTTCAAGAGTTTGTTTATTTGAGGTTAGAGTTATCTGCATATATGATCATGTTTTCCTCAGATAAAAGTCACTTACAACTAAAAAATAAGAAGATAATTCAGCTGGGCATCATGGTGCATGCTTGTAAACCCAGAACTCAGGAGGCTGATGTGAGTTTGAGGCCAGCCTGGGTTACATAGTGAGTTGAGGGCCAACCTGAACTACATAATGAAAGCCTGTCCCAACAATCAAACAAACAAACAAATAAACACATAAATAAATTAAATGAAGACAATCCAACATAAGGAAAAGCTGGTGCCCTAGAAAAAGCCTACTTCAACCCAGAAAGTTCTGCACGTGAAATAGGTTGACTATGGATGATCAAAGGGGTGCCACCCACAGATCACCATCTGGGTTCCATGCGTAGGAGCCCATAGCTAGAGAATCCAGCAGATGTCCAGTTTGTACCACTTTTTCCCCTTAATTTCCAGCTGCAATTTTCATTAGCCCACAAATGACCTTCTAGCTGTTCTTGCATTGTTAGAAGGACTTCCACAGGCAGAATATGGGTGTGGGGGGTGACTCAGTAGTAGAACACCTTGCCTAGCAGCAGAAGGCTATGGGTTAGATCCCCAGCACTGGGGGAGCAGGAGCTGGGCAGCAGCTGAGCTCCTTAACTAGCCGGAAAGCCAGGGGTTGAAGCCTACCTGCCTTCTTCTTTAAGCCTCCTTGATGACTCCAGGCTGGGATGATCACCCTACCTTTCATGCTGGCAGGAATCACATTCTGGTTGTGGTGGTTTTTCTTTTGTTGCCTTGAATTACAATGCATTTTTTAGTGTTAAAGTTCACTCTGTACATTTGTTTTTTTTGCACCTGCCAGTTTTGTCTTACACATCTTTATAACCCCAGGTGCCTATAGCACACCATGTTAGACAGGATAGTGCAACGGCTCAGAATCTGAGCATATAGAGCCAAGTGTGTGGGTATAAATTCCAGCTCAGTCAAGTACGGCTGTGTGATCTGCAGCATCTTCCTTACCTCTGCCTGTCTGCATTGGTTCTGGGAGGGCACAAGTAGCCCTGCTTCACAGGGCTACAGGGAGGACTGAGGCCAATGCTGACTCTTATTTAGCATGTGCCTGGCTGTGCTGTAAGTGCTCAATAAACATCAGCTTGAGGGCATAAGAGCTTGTAATTAACTGCTGATTGAATGGCTCCAATCAGGGAAGGACATTAAGTAAACAGAGGGGGGCCAGGAAGCCAGAGCTCAGTGATGGTAACCCCATGCTGTCCTGAAAGCAGAGGGTGGCAGAAACCTGCTGGACAAGTGGAATGTTGTCCTGGCCCCTTGGGGTTCTTGCTGAGGCAAAGAAATGTGGGGAAGAAAGGGCAAAAGTGAGGTTTTCTTACATAAATAAGACATTCAAATATTATTAATTCATTCAACAAATATTTATTTAACACCAATTATGGTCCAGAAAAGTATGACATTTCTTTTCTTGGGCACAATAGGAGAATAATAGCTAGAATGTGTTCTCTCGTCACATCCAGCCATCAAGCTGTTGTATGAGCCTCAGTGACTTCTGGCCTCTTAACTAGTCTGCATGCCCACCTTGCTCTTTATTAATCTACAGTGAATAGAGCCGGTCAAATGAGTTTTCTAAAATACTTGAATCTTTCATTCTCTTTCTGGAAGTATTATGGCTCCCCACTGTTAGGGCTATGTGCCGCTCCTGGACCCCATACTCAATGGTGTCACATTTCCAAGTATATTCAGGAAAACATTTCCCTTCCTGCCTGGTGAATTCCTTCTTCTTCTCCAAGATTCATCTGACAGCACCCCTGTGCAGCCTCCATCCCATATCCACCAGTGCCCACCAGACATGCATAAACTATATTCCAGGTTGAAATAGAGTAGATTTCATGCAAGGAGTGGTCTTGTGGGTGAAAACTAAGCCACTGATGAGAGGACAGTGAGGCAAATAAGATCTCAGCACCAACAAGAAGCTGGCAGTATCTTGCTACAGGAAGGGCCATCAGGAGCTTTCCAGATCCCAAGGGATACAGGGTTACCTTGTTGAGCTGAAGGACAGCAGCTTTGCAGACCGAAGACGCCAGGTAAGGTGCAGGAGCAGGAGAGCTCTGTTGACTGCCCTTTTTTCCCACCATTCTTTCTGTTCCCAGAGCCTCCGGTAGTCTCAGAAAGCCAGATGCTGACACTGAGCTTCCCAGGTTCCCAGCACCCTGTGCCCAACCCCTGAGGCTTGCATGCTCTCCACTCTCCCCTCTCCCCATCCCTCCAGCAGGGTGAGGGGAGGAAGAGGCAAGGGATGGAGCTGCCTCCGCTCAGCCCCCTCTCTTCTCTGCTCCCTCAGCTCTGACCCTTTCTCTGCAGCCGGTCTTCTCCTGGGCTGTGAGTTCTCTGTTTACCAGCCTGCTTCCCTTTCTAGACTGTGGACTTCCACAGGGGCAGACAATGGCCTTATTCATTCTTGTATCCGCAGCAACCACATAATTCACAGTATGTCATAGGCAGTTGACTGTCCTTGCATAGAGACTGAAAGGAAACTCTGGGGTCACCTCCAGCTAGCTCTCCTTTCCTTCGGCTTGATCTCCTTACCTTGACTGAACTCCACTGAGCACTGAAAAGTAAGGTGTGTGTGTGTGTGTGTGTGTGTGTGTGTGTGTGTGTGTGTGTGTGTATACATTCACCTTGAGTCTGCAATCTGTCACCTTGTAGTTAAGGCCTCCAACAAGTCACAATAATCATTTTGGTCAAGCACCATCAGCCTAGCAGCCTTCCCACAGCCATGTGAAAATTAGCCAAGGAAATTCCCTCAAATTTCAGACTATTTCCCTCTACTACCCAAGATGCTTCTAGGCCACCTCTCCCTGCTGTTCATCAGTATATGCTCAGGGTAAACAAACTAATTTTAAAATCAGCTTAATCAAAACATAATTAAGCAGATAAATTAGCTGCCCCCAAACTGCATAATGAATGGCCAAGCAGAAATCACTCTTATCATCTGAATAATGCTTTTCCTTCCATCCTGAAGCTGGACCCTCAGCTCCCAGCAGAAAGAAAATAACCACCAAACTGAACTTCTGACTGTGATTCTCTGCAGAGCACTTACCACTGTATTTTCAGTTGATAAAAATGTCAGTTAACGTGGGTCAGGCACAGCTTTTGGGGATTTCTGTAACCTGGGTCCTAGCTATGTGAGACAAAAGGAAAATGAGCCCTGTGGTTACCACCTAATCCCAAAGACTGAGTGGTTCCCCAGCACAGCAGTGAGTTGGAAGAAGAGGAAGAGGGGCAGAGGTCCTGTTTCCATATTTATTCAATTATTGGTTAAATATTTATTGAGTTCCTGTGGCATATCCAATCCTACACTGGTCCACAGTGAGGCACTTGGCTTCAGATGGAATCTTTCAGGGCACCCAAATTCAAGGTGCCAACCCTGAGGTAACCCAAGCCAGAAGCTGGGCTTCTCTCCTCCTGTACCAGGCACATGCCTCAGCTCCAGCCACCTGTTGCCCTTAAGATCTGAAAGCCCAGATCTGCCAGATTTTTAGATTTTTCAAGAGAAACTGTAAGGCAGAATTTTGATGTGAAATCTTTTAACTTTGAATCACAGGTCAAATTTTTAAAAAGAAAAACACACAGTATTATCACATGAACAAAATAAAGCCAGCTTGCGAAGCCTTCCATTTATAATTTCTGCTTCAGAGACAGCAGGCCATAGTGGTTAAGACTGAGATGACTAAAAGGGGTGAGAAGGGTGTGGTCTTGCAAAAATGATGTAACCTTGCTGTGCCTCACTTTCCCTCCCATATAAAATGAGCTCGATGAGTCATATTGTAGACTTAATCAAGAAAAGTATGTGCACAGGTGTACATGTGAACTATTATTTTCAGAGTATCTGGTCCTCTCTCTCTGAGGAATCTCTTTTTCAACATCCTTGACAGTTGAACATTCAGCCACTGCTTGTGGAATTCCTAAGACAGGAACCTCCTGGCTCCCTCGAGAGAGGCAGTTGAATAGTGACCCCACATCTCAGTGGCTTAATCCCATGTCTGTTCACCTATTGCTTATGTCCCAGACCTGGGTAGTCAGGTGCCCCTGGGGTTCATGCACTGTCCATCCCCAGGGCCATCCAGAATCCTATGCTGGGCTCTCTGCTTTCAGCCAGGAGAGTAAGAATTGGGTCTCCTACCTGCCAGATTGTTCACTTTCATGGCAGTCCCCATGGATGTTCCCTTGGTGGCCTCAGGTCATCTAGGCTTGTGGTTGACCTTCCCTGGATTTGATTTCAATTTGTGTGACACTTGGGTCAGGTGTGTGTGGTTATGGTCATAATGAAGGACCACTACTTCTGAGAAATTCCCTTTGTTGACAAGGTCAAAGGTAACAAGGAGGAACATATGTTTCAGCCTGCCCTGGTGGGGTTCCTGCTCATATCTATGGGTTCCCCCCTGCTGCTGTATACTTCACATGTTTCTCTGAGGTTGCATCTGCTTCCAAGCTCCCATGGCTGTTAATCAATCAGTTTCTTGTGGGGAGTCAGGCTGAGGACCTCATTTTCTATCAGTTAAAGGATGCATTCAGTTGCTCACTGCTTGGGTGGCCTCTTCATATAATGGCTAATAGCATAAATTGCTGCTTCAAAGCCAACAAGGAAAAGAGACCCTCCTAGAAAGATGGACTCTAGTCTTCTGTAATCATGTGCACATAGTTACATGTCCCATCATTTTTGCACAATTGTACTATTAGAAGCCAGTCACAGGTCCTGTCCACACTCAAGGGGAGGAAATCACACATGGTGCAATGAGAAGGTGGGAATCCTAGGGATCCCTTGGAATCTCTTCTTTGATCCCCAATGATCTGGGTCTGCCCCATATGTAAAGTATCTCCCAACATCCCCAAGAACATCCAACCATTATAACCCCTGCTCAGAGTCCAGAATCTCTTGATCTATACCAGAGTCAGGTATGGATGAGGGTCCTTGGGTATAATTCCTTCAATCTATAAAACTAAAGACAAGTTATCTGACTCCTAACCCACAATGGAGGAATAGGAATATCACACTTACAGACATTCTCATTTTTAAAAAAATGAACAATAGTAGAAACGAATTACCAGTCTAAAATTCCAACCTGAAGACTCCAGTCAGAACTCTTTGATTAGATTTCAAGAGCTAAGAGTAATCCCTCATGTCTGTTGATTCTACCTTCTGAGTTGTCTTTTCTTTTTTCATAAAGGTAGCACATGTTTGAAACTGAGAAGTTTTATCATCCTGCTTCCTGCTAGTACAATTTTGAGATCTATCAGCATCCTTTCATGTTTCACTCTTTCTGTTCCTTTCAGTCTAAGTTGCCAGTGTTTTTGCAAAAGATAATTTTCTCAAATACCCTGTGGGTCTCCTGTGAATTTCCCTTCTCACAAAAGCCAAATCCATGGTTCCCCATGATGGGCCCTATCTTCTTGGTTCCTACTCAGATGGTTGAAGGACAACTCAGTTAAGCTTCCCCAAATTCTGTTGTTTGACAGGTTCTCTGAATGCTAGCTAGGAGAGGTCCCTGTGTGTGATTGTACTAGTCTGACCTTTTCACCTGCCCAATGTGTAACAAAGCCAATACAATCTCTGTTTGGCTTTCTCTCTGCTTCAGGACTTATTTCTAGGCCACATGCTCAAAAGTAATTTCTTATTTTTAACATCTTTTGCCATCTGGAGAGATAGAGAATTTGCAAAATTATCAAATCTTGGTTCCTTTTGGCTAGCAGATATTTCCTCAATTCACTGAAAATCCCTCTCTCTCTCTCTCTCTCTCTCTCCCTCCCTCATTCTCTCTCCCTCTCTCCCTCGCTCTTTCCCTCTCCCTCCCTCCCTCTCCCCACCATTGAATTTTACTATAAACACCAAAAGAAACCTGGTGCCACCTTCAATGTTTCCTTGGAAATCTCAGCCACATAATCAAATCTATCACTTACTTCATATACATATCACTGTGATGATCCATTTTGTGTTTCTGCTTTTAGAGTATCTGTAGTATTTCTGAGATTTGGGTATATTTGTGACTTTAGGAGAATATCTCATTTAAATATGGTGAATGTTTAAATTTTAAAATTTTATCACAGTGAAAGATACCTTGTCATTAATCCTCCTCAAAATCATTTCCCTCAATTTGAACACACATCCCATTGTTCTTACTGCTTTCCTGAGTATTTTTAGGTGTGCTGTTGTGGCTGTCTCTATGTCCTCAGTTGGTTCAAAACATTTATCTTTCACACTCATTTTGACTTTAGGAAGAACCAGAATCACACAGTGCCAGATCTGGTAAATAAGGTGAATGAGGACACACAGTTTAATGTGTTACAAGCCTCTCTTTCCATCTGATGGCCCTCAGCAGCAGCATTCACTGTATTTTTAAACACATTTTATGAAGACTCTCACAAAGAGGACTTCAGAACTGCTTTAGAAAGAAGCAAGACTGCTGGAATAAGTGTGTTCAAAGCAAAGAGAAAGATTTTGAAGGGGATTAATAGTAACATGTCTTTACTGTAATAACTTTAAATTTAAACATTCACTGTATATTTTGATCATATCTCATATATTAAGAATTCATTGGGCTGGGGATTTAGCTCAGCAGTTCGGTGGCCTGCCTTGCAAGCGCAAGGACCTGAGTTAAGGTTCAAACAGGGAACAAAAAAAAAAAAAAAAAAAAAAAAGAATTCAATTAGCTTATAGATAAATGTTTAAATGTTTAGAAAATTTTCTATTAAGTTCATAAGTTTCCACTTTTTAGTTCTTTAAGAAATGCTTGGATTTTTAGAAGAAAACAGTGTATGTAATTAATATATCAACCACTAAACAGATTACAAACAGCTATGATGTGCCTTTGTATGTACAGAGGCCCCTCAGACAGTGATGAATTAATAAAACACAAACATCCCAGGAAGATTCATGGGAGTGTGTGTGTGTGTGTGTGTGTGTGTGTGTGTGTGTGTAGGGTTGTAGGGGTGTGGGGGGGGATACTAAGAGCTTGCAGGCGATGGGAGACAAGAGCCAGGGTGGGGTGTGAGCCACTATTTGGCTCCAGAGTGGATGTTGGCTGGCAACGCTACTCCTTGGTCCCTCTAGTGGCTAAAACTGTAAAGTTCACCTTTCCTGAGCACAGGAGAAAAAAAAATCTCTCTCTAAAAGTTTAATTTGATTAGCAAGAGAAGAAAAAAAACAAAAAGCCAGAAATTCTTCCCCAGATAAATACTCTCTGCACACTTTCTGTGTCTCCAGACACCGCAATCCACAGTTGGACATCTCAAATCATTATAAAGTGTTTCCTTCTTCTGTCCTTGTAATCTGACCCCTGGGCCCCACATTTGCCCTCTGGAGCTGCCCAGATTAAATAATCTCTCTTCCACGTCATAACACTTCAAAGATTCGAACACAGCTTCTTGAGTATCCTGTCCTGCTCCAGGTGTCTCTTCTCCCAGCCAACACAGGCAGCTTCTGAGCCAGTTTCCACATTCTTCTCTCTGCCTCACGGGCTCTCCTTCAGCGGTCCACAGCCCCCACAGATGCGCTGGATTCCAGTCCCACCCCAGTCCCTGAGATGTGAGCCTGCTGTCCCAGAATGGTGGGGCTGTACCACTCTCCCACCACAAACTGCCACAGGGACCCGTGCTCCTCAGAGCGGTTCGTCGAATGACGGACCAAAGGCTGTGATTGCTCTTATCTGGACTTTTCATACAAGGTACCTTCCTGCTGGCCTAACTTGACCTTCTTTGTAGCCCTGAAACACGTTCTTGGGCAAAAGACAACAGTGCCCTGAATACAGCACTGTACATCCACAGCGATAAGCTGAAGTACCAGTTTGCATGAACTTGACCTGCGCCCGATCAGAGAGGTCAAAGGCACTCTCAGGAATGACCTGCTCCTGGGTGAGATGGAAACTTGAGAACTTGACAGTGGTGTCCAGTTGGGAGTAACGCCTAGCCTAAATTCCTTCTTCTGTAGTGTAAACTCATTTTTTCTAATATTGACTTCGATGGACAAAGAAAAAAAATACTTGATGTAACATCTCTCTATGGTTTGCAGACTAATATTATCAAGTCTAATCACGCCTCTCATTGAATCAATGTAGACTTTTCCCTGAAGGGCTATTTTTCAAAACCTTTCATCACTGAGTTTGTCTCCCTGGCTCCCTTCCAATCTCTTCATAACATCTTCCACTTCATAACATCCCCCAAGACTGAACAGTATGTCTTAATGACTGATATTGGCTATAGATTAAGAATTACATCTGTGAAAATATTTCCATTATAACATAGCTCATTGTTACCAGGATTTATATATGTAAGGAGCCCCTGGAGTACAACAGCTTATGTTTCAAAACTTTCTTTGTAGATCAAATATTTGCTATTTGGGCATGTTTTCTTACAAAAACAATGCTATATCTGATGGGCTCCCAGCCAAGCCAACAAGATATGATTTAATCCACAGAAGAATAATGAGATCAGGTTGGATTTAGGGAATAAGAATTGTCTGATATGGAGAACAGGAGATGCAGGAAGATGGAATGGGATTTTCTTCTACTATATTCTCAGTAAGGGGCTGCCCACAGGGCACATTATATAAAGGGGTGATTCTTATGTAAGTCTGCATGTCTCCTCAGTGCTTTGCTGGCCCTCTCCCACCTCTCTGTCCTCATCCCACTATCCTAGTTCCCCTCACCCCAGGGATGCCCAGGGTGCTGCTCCTTCACTATGATCTCCCTACAGACCCTATACCATGCTTGAGTACAGTACATCCTTCTAGGATCTAAACCCAAGCTGTTGGTGAGGCTAAGTTCAGAGGAGTCCTGAGGTGGCAGGCATCTCAGTGAACCATCTGTCTTGAGAGGATGCTCGGTGATGCTTCTGGCATTATGTGGGCCACTTAGTTATCAAAAGACTCTGTACTCTCTGTGCAGTTTCAGGCAGTGTCACAAGATGACCACTTACAGATTGCATGAGGGGAGACTTGTGGAATGTGGAAGCTACTGTAAAGATTTGCTGACGGTCAGCTTGGAAACCTATCCTAGATGGTACCCACTTCCCAAGGATTTGTCTCTTTCCTCCATTTCCAAATAATGTATTACATGCTCCAGTGTATTTCCAACAGTTCCAAGATCTTTTGGAATGCCTTCATTTTGAGAAATTTCTGAATGAAAGTTGCCAGACAGCCTCTCTTCAAAAGCTTACATAATATAAGATTTCACTTATAAAAAATTATCAAGAAAGCAAATTCATCAATAGTGACATACAGCTGATGAACGACTGTCCAAAATCAGGGGTGGAGGGGGAAGTAGATTACTGATAGGATTAGGGGAACTACTGCAAGTGACAGAAGTGGGCTTTGTCTGTATTGCAGGAAGGTTTCATGGGTGCTGAGTTATGGATAAGTGTCCCTGCTGGGGCAAATTTGCTAAAGGCTTCATTTTTGCTGCAGTTCTGGGAGTTGGCAGACCAGTTAAGAGGTGGAGCCTTGCTGGTTGAGGTGGCACCTTCCTGTAATCTCAACTACCCTGGAGTCTGAGGTAGAAGGATTAAGATTTTGAGGCCAGCCTAGGTAACTTAGCAAGTTCTCTGTCAGAATAAACTTTAAAAATTGCTAGCATGTGGCTCAGTGTTTGATGAAGTCCTGGGTTCAATCCCAAACACCAGCACTGCAAACAGCAAATAAAAAAAAAAAAGTGGAGCCTTGATGGAATTCTTCTGGTCACTTTATGAGGTGGGCCCCTGAAGTGGGTTTTGGGACCGGCCCCTTCTTTTTCTCACTTTTTGCTTCCCAGCTTTTACCATGAGGTAAAAGTTTGCCCACCAAACATTCCCTGCCATGATGTACTCTCGCATCAGAAGCCCAAAAGCAACAGGGCTGTTATGGTTTACATCTAGATGTCCCCCAAAAGCCTCATGTGCTCATAGGGAGGGCTTTGGGGGGACGATTGGATCATGGGAATTTATAACTAAGTGTGATTTGGGAGGTGAAACTTGTAGGAGGTAGGTCAGTGGGGGCGTGACCTGGAAGGGTCTATCTCCCTCCTCCCCCCTTGATCTCTGCTTCCCACTTCCATGCCTTGAATTGTTTCTCCACTTCTATGCTCCTCTTCCATGACTCCCTGCCTTGGAGCCAGCCACCTATGGACTACAACCTCTGAAAACTATGAGCTAAAATAAACCTTTCCTTCCTTAAATTGTAGGTGTTGTGTATTTTGTCTTGACCATGATAAAAGTAAGACAAGTGCCAGATAACTGGATTGAAACTGCCAAGGCTATGAGCCAAAAATAAACCTCTCCTCTCACAGGTATTTTGTTACATTAATAGGAAGCTAACACAATACGTTTGTCAAAACTCATCACACTGTACATTTAAAATATGTGTAGTTTGTTGTACAATTATACTTCAATGAAAGGATAAATGTAAAAGATTAATACACAGACTCAATGACATTTACTATTGTATTTGTTTCAAGTATTGTGTAAGATTGCTTGTATATAAAAGAAAGGAAATAAAACAGATAAAAGTGAAGTCCTCCACTACCAATTTCTTACCCTAATCTCCAGAAAAGTGTGAATTTAGTATATAATTTACTCCACTGCTAATAATTTCACATGCATAGATATGTATCTTTAAATAATATATCATTTCTCTGTACTGAAAAATTTAGATAAATTATATGTATAATTTTTTTTACAAATTTTCTTCTTACATTATTATGTGTTGATCTCATACAGGTAGATATTTTATAACATATAAGTGCAACCTTTCAATAGCTATGTTGTAATAGCTATTATAAACATGTCATAATATAACGAATTAAGGTCACGCGTATCTTACCTGAGCACTAAACCAGGAAGGAATCTAGTTTGTTTGTTTGTTTGTTTGTTTGTTTGTTTATTTATTTATTGAGACAAGGCCTAGGTTTGTAGTTCAGGCTGGACTTGAGCTCACTATGTAGCCCAGAATGGCCTAGAACTCACAGTGATCCTCCTGCCTCAGCCTCTCAAATTCTTGGATTACAGGCCTTTGCTGCCACGCCCAGCCAGGGAGGAATCTGGAAACTAATGACCAAGTACCCTGGCTTCAAGTGATGCCACTCTTGTCCCTGGGGTCTCCTGCACAGGGCAACAGCAGTGAAAATCAACAGACCAACCTCAATGAAAAAGAGATCAATTCCCAGAAGAACTGTGCCTCAGGACTGAAGTGTTATCACAGAGACCAGGTGAATGACAGCCTTAGGAGATAGGGTTGGAGAGGGGGAAGCTAAATAGGGATCTCCTGGGATCCCGTGGGTGGCCTGGGACCAAACTAGAAAGTTTACAAGGCCTGTATTCCATTATGGGAGGCCAGATTTGGTGGGTATAAATGTCAGAAGGGGTAGTCCTGAAGAAGGCAGTTAGTGTAGTGAGATCTTTGAGCTCTGGCACTGCTGCCTCCATCCAGCAGAAATGAGTGGTCTGAAGTACTATGGGCAATATATGGGTGGTCTAATTGTCTTCAGTAAAATCACAGTCTCCTTAGAAGGGATTGGGGGTTGTTCATGACTCCTAGGTTTGTCACTATCCGGTTGACATTTGTATCGACTGATACTACTGAATTTACTACTTTGGCAAGGTAATATAGTAGTGACTGACAACTGGTCTTCTCTCTATGCCAGTATCTGGACTTCCTGAGGATCATAAACAATTAAAAAGGATACACATACACATAGGAATGTGGGAAAGCAAGGTAACATATGGTGCCCAGCTCTTCTAGGCAGGTCAAGGGGCACAAAGGGCAAGGAAAGCAAATGCCAGAAAGTGGAACACTACAAAAGGGTTATAGAGAAAATGAAGAAGCTAGACAAAGTTCCAAGAGGAAATGAACCAAAAGTTCACAGAAATATTACTCAAAACACCCAAAGTGGGTAGAGGGGAAATAAGTGAAAAATCGGAAGAGCTGACCAAATCAGTTCAAATCATGAATGGTAAATTCACCAAAGATTTAGAAACCTTGAAAAGACATCAGTCAGAAATAACTGAAATAAAAAACTGTGTAGAATTCATAAATGACAGAAATGATCAATGTGAAGACAGAATGCCTGAAATTGAGGACAAAATGATAAATCATGAAGAAGTTCTCAGAGAAAGCACGCGCGCGTGTGCACACACACACACACACACCCCCCAGAACAAGAGCAAACCATCCAGAAGCTACTAGATGACAATAAAAGACTAACCTAAGGATAAATGGCATTGGAGAAAAGCTAGAATATAATACAGGTGGAATTATTAATATGTTTAAGGAAGTCATAGCAGAAAATTTCTCAAATTTGAGAAAAAAATTTAAAATACAAGTAAGTGAGGCTGCCAGAACATCAACAACTGTGATGAAAAAAGATACTCACAAAAATATATCTTTATTTAATTGCCAGATAACCAACAAAAAACATAAAATTTCAAAAGCAGTTAGAGTAAACAAAAAAATTCCATGTAAAAGTAAACCCATTAGAATTATAGCAGACCTCTCAACACAAACTTTAAAGGCCAGAAGTGCTTGGAGTAAAAGTATTTCAAACCCTAACAGCAAACAATTTTTAACCCAGATTAATATAACCACTAAAACTTTCCTTCAAAATCGATGGAGAAATGAGGACAATTCATGAAAAAATCAACCTAAGTGATAGCTGACTACAAAGCCAGCACTCCAGAAAATACTCAAGAAATACTAAACAGTGAAACCAATACCCATAGCCCAGATAAGATCAAAACATGAAACAAGGTCAATGGATAGACAACAACAAAAAACGATAGGGAAAGAAAAACAAGGGAGTCACCAATACAGAAAGAGTTGTAGTAAATAACATATCTCAACAATATCTCTCAATATTAACCACTTAATCAAAATTTGCATATTTTTTCATTAATTTAAAGCTAGTACAACAGGAAAATATATAAATATAAAAATTTTATCAAATTTATTCAGTAACTTGCTGTTATGACATATCTTAAAATGTTCAATGTACAAGGCAAAGTTACAGTCTGAATAGTAGTATCTAATCTCTTTCTGAATTCTTTTTAAATATTACACTGTCATGTTGGCCTTTCCTTTTTTCCTGTGGGTGGGATAATTTCAATAAGATGTCTGGCCACTAAACATTAATAGTGAAGTTGTTGATGATGGACATCCTGGTCGGTGATTTGCAATTCCATATTTTTCCATTATTTGGTCTATTAGATCTAATCTAAATTGTAAATGACTTTTTGATCCCCCTTGTTTTACATAAATGACAAATGACTTCCATTTGGTTTGGTCTAGCAGGTGCATATTTTATAATAATATTTTTCCTTGTTTTTTTATTATACTATATTTTGTTAGATGTTGGTTAACTCTGTCAAAACCACCTAAAGAATTATTGTAATCATTGACCACTATTGAAAATTTTTAGTTTCATTTCTCCTTTCAAGTTGTACCATTTCTTTATTATGAATAGTTGACTATAGTTGTCTTTCAATTTCATATCACAGATTTTCTTCTCTTTTGTATTGTAAAAGAATATCACAGAGTCTTAAAGAAGTATAAAAATTATATCTAATGTACTTATGATAAAATTTATAGATTGTAGCACAAGATTATACATTTTTCACAAATACAATAAACATGAATTAGTAAAAGAAAATAACCAAAACTCCCTTTAGATTTCACTAGAATCAAACATCAAAGGTGAATAAAATATTCTAAATTTAAAAGTATGCAAAATTAGTGGATTTAAAACAAATAAACAGATGTACAAGTGTACCTCATGCAGACAAGAATCCAAAAGTCTGTTGCATCCAAGAAACTCATCTAATCCAACAAGATATCCATAGACGAAAAAATCAAAGGGTGGAAAATAATATTTCATGCACAAAGACCCAGGAAACAATTAGGAATAGCAATTTTAATCTTAGACATGGTAAACTTCAAGCTAAAACTTATCAGAAGTGTCAAAGAGGGCCAGGGATTTAGCTCAGAGGTTTGGTGGCCTGCCTTGCAAGTGCAAAGACCTGAGTTCAATCCCTGGTACCAAAAAAAAAAAGAAGTGGCAAAGAAAGTCAATATATATTAAGGGAACAACTGAACAAGGATAAATAATGCTTATGAATATTTATGTACAAATAGTAGAATACCTATCTTTGTAAAACAAATATTGTTGAACGTAAAAGGTCAAATAAGTACTAACACAATTGTAATGGAGGATCTTAATGCCACACTTTCACAAAGAAATAAATCAGCTAAACAAAAAAGTCAATTAAAAAATCAGAGCTGAACTACACCCTTGAAGATATAAACTTAACAGATACCCACAGAGTTTTCCACCCAACTACAACAGTGCATACATTCTTTTCTGCAGCACATGGTACTTTCTCTAAAATAGATAATTTACTAGTCCTCAAAGCCTGTTTAAATAAATATAAAAGAATCAAAATCACCCTAAGTGTACTATGAGACCACTATGCAATGAAATTAAAAATCAATGACAAAAGAAACTATTAAAAAAAGCAGGATCATTTGGCAAATTATTAGTATGCTGCTAAATAACCAATATATAACAATAGATTACAGAAGAAATAAAAGAAGAAATTTTAAAATTTCTGGAAGTTAATAATAATGCCTGAATAACTTACAAAAGTTGTTACATTACAAAAAGGGACATTACAAAAAGCAGTCCAAAGAGGGAAGTTTATTGCAATCAGTGCTCACCTTAGGAAAACAGATAAATAACCTCATAAGAAATTTCCAGATATTTGAGAAATAATCCAGGACCCAATAAAAATAAAAGGAGAAATCATAAAGATTAGAGTGAAAATCAGTGAAATTGAGACTAAGAAAACAATACAACAAATGAACAAATCAAAAAGCTGGTTCTCTGAAAGAATAAACAAAAATTCACAAATCCTTAGCCAAAATTACCAAGAAAAAGGGAGAAAAGATTCACATCAGTACAATTAGAAATGAGAAAGATAAAATCACAATAGATACTGTTGAAATCTAGAAGATACTAACTATTCTGAATAATTGTATTTTAACAAATGGGACAATTCTGAAGAATTAGACAATTCCTAGATTCACATAATTTACCAAGCTAACTGACAAAGATATAAAAATGCTGAACAACCCAATAACAAACAATGAAATTGAGACAGTACTAAAGAGTCTACCAATTAAAAAATCTCAGGACATGATGGATTCACTACTGAGTTCTACAAAACACTAAAGGATGGAGAAAAAAACAAGAACCAAGATATATCACGTAAAGGTACAAGATCCCAATGATAAATGTAACTGTATGACAAAGATATAAAAATGCTGAACAACCCAATAACAAACAATGAAATTGAGACAGTACTAAAGAGTCTACCAATTAAAAAATCTCAGGACATGATGGATTCACTACTGAGTTCTACAAAACACTAAAGGATGGAGAAAAAAACAAGAACCAAGATATATCACGTAAAGGTACAAGATCCCAATGATAAATGTAACTGTATAAATAAACTTAACAGAAAAAAATGTAAATGTACCAATAAACTTAATGGTAAAAAATTGAAGGATGTTATATCATCAGTACTTCTCAAATTCTTCAATGAAATTGAAAGGGTTAGAGTGCTACCAAGTTCATTTATGGAAGCCAGAATAACTCTGATTCCAAAACCAAAGACCCATTGAAAAAAGAAAACATCTCATTAATGAATCTAGATGCAAAAATCTCCATTAAGATATTAGCAAATAGAAGGCAGCTCATCATCTAAAAGATCATACCTCATAACCAAGTAGGTTTCATCCCAGAGATGCAAGGATGGTTCAACATATACAAATCAATAAATGTAATATATTTTAGGAAGTGGGGACATTATCAGGACCTCTACTGTGGTTCCTGGCCTGTCAGTCACCACAGCTCAAAATTAATTCAAAAACAGACAGAAAGGAGACACCTAGCATGATGGTGCCAGGCAAGTCTGCAAGGGAGTAGGCACTGCTTATCTTACTAGGATAGAAGAAACTAGTACTGGGACCAGGTACAAATAGCAAGTAACGCACAAGGTCAGTGAGAAGCATTACTTCAGGGGAAAAGATTATAACTGGGGTCATGCTGACCTCAGCTGCACGCAACTTATAAGGGCCCTGCCATTTCACAGACCAGGACTTAGGCCTCAGTGACAGTCATCAGCAGAGGAGTAATATTTGCTCAACTTTGCTAACTGACATGTCCGTCTGAGTTACCCAGGGCTTCAGTCTTACTCCTGGTATAAAACAGTACAACTGAATTATAGAAGGCAAGAAGCATGTGTCACTCATGGCCCACTAGTACTGGGCAGGGATGTCTCCTACACTCTATCACATAAACAGAAGCACGGTAAATAACAACATGATTATATCCATAAATGCAGAAAAGCCTTTTGACAAAATCCAACAGCCCTTCATGATAAGAACTCAAAGCAGTAGCCAGAGTACTCAGTGTTGTAGTCAGCAGGATTGGGTGAGGGAATACATTAAATACAGGACACATAATTTATAAGGTTATTTTATGATAAATACCAAAAGAGTCAAATGCAAGGAGTGCAAGAGATTAAATGCACACTAGAAGCCCAAAGCATTCAACTAAGGGTCTAGATCTCAGAAGTTTCCCACACAAGTCCAGGTAAAGGCTTAGAGACCAAGACAATGTCCTCCTCGAGTTCAGTCAGTGGCCAAGAGCCCATGGCAAAGTCTCATGCTTGTCTAGGGCCAGAGATTTAGCTCATTGGTTCTGCTTGCCTGCTTGCAAGAGCAAGGACCGGATTTGATCCCCCATATCAAGCACACACACAAAAAATCTCATGCTTGTCCATATTAAGGATCTGCACCTGGAAGGCCCAAAGGCCAGTAGGGGAAGCCAGAAAATCTATGTTCGTGGGATGAAGGATTTGTGCCACCAAGCTGAGGGATCTGTATTGGAGCCAGGAAGTGAGGCTTATGGTAAAGATCAGAGCTCCCCTAATGAAAGCAGCAGCCATTCCCAGTGACAGTGAGGTCCCAAGCTCCTCCAATGAGAATAGCCTAGCTAGCATCAGGAAAACCATCCACAGCAAGCTTCTCTTAGAAAATTAATAGGCCAAGATCTTCCTCCCCAGTTATCTCTTTATGGCAATTGGTAACAATCTTCAGGTGGATCCTCCATGCCCAGACCACACTGGTTCAGTTCAGCTGAGTATTACAAGTTGACCATCAGTCAAACCACTACATGAGCAAGAGAAAGAAATACAGGGGATACACATAGGAAAGGAAGAATTCAAATTATCACTGTTTGCAGATGACATAATACTCTCTATAGAAAATCCAAAGAATTCCAAAAACTCTTAGAATTAATAACCAACTGTAGGAATGTAGCAGGATACAAAATTAATACACAAAACTCAATAGGATTTGTGTACTCCAATAGTGACTTTAATGAGAAGGAAACTGTGAAAAAAATACCATTCATGGTAGTTTCAAGAAAAATAAAATATCTAGGTATTAATCTAATCAAGGAAGTGAAAGACCTCTATAAAGAAAACTACAACCTATTTGCCCATCAGTTGGAAACTCGATAAAGAAGATGTGGTCTTTCTATTAAAATGGAATATTACTCAGCCATAAAGAATAATAAAATGGATTCATTCATAGGAAAATGGATACATATTGAAGATATACTCCTAACTGAAATAAATAAGGCACACATGTGTAAATACCGAATAGTTTCTCTGGTGTGAATAATCTGCAATAGTACAGAAGATCCTAATAAGATTACTGACATTGAGAAATGGGAAGAAAGGACTAAAGGTGTAGGGAAGATGGGACGGGTAGGGGAAGGGTAAAAGGGAAAAGAAAAAAGCGTGAGATAATGAAAAAATGGAAATAAAGTGGTTGTAGATGGGAAGGGGAGGAGGGGGTGAAGGGAGGGCAGGGACAAGGGGAAAAAATGAGAACCAAGACTTGTCATGTAGAGGTACAAGATGCCAACAATGAATGTAACTGTACTGTATCCCTAAAATGTAACAATAAACTCAATTAAAGCTGAAAAAAAAAAGCAAACTACAGTACTCTGAAAAAGAAGACTGGGGCCGGGGATTTAGCTCAGTGGTGCCACTGGCTGCCTTGCAAGTGCAAGGTCCCAAGTTCAACCTCCAGTACTGAAAAAAGAAAAGAAAGCAAGAAAAGAAAAACAAGATTGAAGAGGACATCAGAGAATGGAAGGATGTCCCCTGCTCCTGGATAGGCAGAATCAATATTGTCAAAATGGCCTTCGTTTCAAAAAATGTTATACAGATTCAATGAAGTCCCAACCAAAATATCAACATCATACTTCACAGATGTAGAGAAAACAATCCTAAAATGTATACAGAACCAGAAGAGACCCAGGGCAGTAAAAGTAATCTTGGGCAGAGCAAAGCAAGAGTCATCACACTACCTGACTTCAAGCTATATTACAAAGTAGCAGTGATAAAAACAGCACAGTACTGGAACAGAAACTAATGTGGATCAATGGAACAGAATAGAAAAAACAGAAACAATTCCGAATAGTCTCTGTCATGTGAAAAACTATAATAGTACACAAGATCCCAATGGGATAATTAATAGTGTGAAATAGGAAGAAAAGGGCTCAAGGTCCGGGGAAACTGGGAAGGGTAGGGGAAAGGGAACATGGGAAAAGAAAAAAAATTATGAGAAAATGAAAAAATGGAAATAAAGTGTTTGTAAATGGGGGATGAAGTGAAGGGAGGGCAGGGACAAGGGGAAAAAATGAGAACCACGACCTGTCATGTGAAGATACAGGATTGCAGTAATGAATGTAACTGTATTATATACCTAGATTGTACCAATAAACTCAATAAAAAGAAAAAAGAAAAAAGAAATACAGAAACATCCCCAGACAATTTTTCTCTTTGATCTTTGACAAAGGATCCAAGAGCATACAATAGACAAAAGACAGCCTATTTAACAAATGGTGCTGGAGCTGGAACAAGAGAGGAAATTATAAAGATTAGAGCAGAAATCAATGCAATGGAAACTAATAAAACTATACAAAAAATTAGTGAACCAAAGAGTTGGTTTTTTGAAAGAATAAATAAAATTGATAAACCCTTAGCTAACCTTAAAAAAAAAAAAAAGGAAAAAAAGGCTCAGATCCATGCATTCAGGAATGAAAAAGGTGAAGTCACAGCAGATCACACAGAAATCCAGAGGATCATTAATACCTACTTTGAGAACCTGTACTCTAATAAAATGGAAAACACAGAAAAAATGGACAGATTTTTAGATACTTATAAATTACCAAAGTTGAACAAAGAAGATAAAAACATTTTAAACACCCCAGTTACAATCAGTGAAATTGAAAATGTAATTAAAAATTTACCAACAAAGAAAAGCCCAGGTCCTGATGGATCCACTGCTGAATTTTATAAGACATTTAGAGAAGAACTACTGCCTTTGCCCTTCAAATTTTTCATTGAAATCAAAAGGGAAGCAATACTTCCAAATTCATTCCTGGAAGCAAGTATCACTTTGAATCCCAAACCAGGGAAAGCCGCAACTAAAAAAAGAGAACTACAGGCCAATCTCCTTAGTTAATATAGATGCAAAAATCTTTATTAAGAAACTAGCAAACAGAATACAGAGGATCATCAAGAAGATCATACACACTGACCAAGTGGGATTTATTCCAGGGATGCAAGGATGGTTCAACATATGTAAGTCAATAAATGTAATGCACTATATTAACAGAGTCAAGGACAAAAACCATATGATCCTCTAAATAGATGCAGAAAAAGCATTTGACAAAATTCAATACCCATTCATGATAAAAAAAACCGAAAAAAATTGGAATAGATGGTCTCTGTCTCAACTTAATAAAGGCTATCTGTGAAAAACCAACAGCCAACATCCTATGAAATGGCCCAAAACTGAAAACTTTCAAGTTAAAATCAGGAACAAGACAAGGATGCCCACTATCACCACTCCTCTTTGATATAGTTCTGGAAACATTAGCCATAGCAATTAGACAAGAGAAAGAAATTAAAGCAATAAAGAGAGGAAAGGAAGAAGTTAGACTGTCATTATTTGCTGATAATATGATACTCTACATTGAAGACCAAAAAAACACTACCAAAAGACTTCTAGACTTAATTGACACTTTTAGCAGAGTAGCTGGATACAAGGTCAACACCCAAAAAGCAATAGCCTTCTTGTACACAAATAACCGACTCACTGAGAGAGAAATTAGGGAAATAATTCCTTTCACAATAGCATCCCAAAAAAAATGAAGTATCTTGGAATCAATCTAACAAAAGAAGCAAAAGACCTCTACACTGAAAACTACAGCACTCTGAAAAAAGAGATTGAAGAGGATATAAGAAAATGGAAAGATATCCCCTGCTCCTGGGTAGGAAGAATCAACATAGTGAAAATGGCCATACTACCAAAACTGCTATACAGATTCAATGCAATACCAATTGAAATTCCAAGACTATATTTCACAGAACTAGAAAAAAGAATCCAAAAATTCATTTGGAACCATAAGAGACCTAGAATAGCATAAGACATACTAGGCAACAGACACATGGCAGCGGGTATAACAGTTCCCAATCTGAAACTATACTACAAAGCCACTGTGGTACTGGCAAAGAAACAGACCTGAGGATCAGTAGAACAGACTGGAAGACACAAAAACAACTCCAGATGTACTCAGTTACCTCATCTTTGACAAAGGAGCTGACTGTCCCCACTGGAGGAAAGATAACCTCTTTAATAAATGGTGTTGGAAAAACTGAATCTCAACCTGCCATGGACCCTTATCTTTCACCATGCACTAAATTAAAATCCAAGTAGATGAAAGATCTAAATATTAAAACAGAAACACTAAACTTGCTGGAAGCTAAGTTAGGCTGAACTCTGGAAGACATCGGCATAGGAAAAGATTTTATGAACAAATCCTCAGTAGCATGGGAACTAGCAGAAAGAATCAACAACTGGGGTCTCACCTTGTTAAAAAGCTTCTGCTTTGCAAAAGAAACCATCAACAGAACTAAGAGACAACCTCCAATGTGGGAAAGAATTTTTACCAGCTGCTCCTCAAAGGACTATTATCTAGAATATATAAAGAACTCAAAACAATTAGCCCTCCCAAAATATAAAGACCTGATTCAAAAATGGGCATCTGAAATGAAGACATTTCTCAGACAAAGAAGTAAAAGGAGCAAGTAAATATATGAAAAAATGTTCCACATCACTGATCATTGGAGAGATGCAGATGAAAACAACACTGAGATTCCACCTCACCCCACACAGAATGGCTGCTATCAAGAAATCAAACAATAACAAATGTTGGTGGGGTTGTGGGGAGAAAGGAACCCTTCTCCATTGTTGGTGGGAGTGCAGACTGGTGCAACCACTATGGAAATCAATATGCAGATACCTCAAAGTGTTTGAATTGGAGGTTCCACTTGACCCAGCCATCCCTCTGCTGAGTATCTTCCCAGAAGAACTAAAAGAATCATATCACAGAGAATATGCGTACTCATGTTTATAGCGGCACAGTTTGTAATAGCTAAAACTTGGAAACAGATCATTTGCCCTTCAGCTGGAAACTGTATGAAGAAGATGTGGTTTCTCTATAAAATGGAATAATACTCAGCCATAAAGAATGAGCAATTAGATTCATTCATAGAAAAATGTGTACATATTGAGGATATACTCCTAAGTGAAATAAATAAGTCACATATGTGTAAATACTGAATAGTTTCTCTGGTGTGAATAAGCTATAATAGTACATAAGATCTTATTGATATAATAGACAATATGAAATAGGAAGAGGGCTAAAGGTGTAGGGAAAGTGGAAAGTGTAGGGGAAAGCTAATAAGGGAAAAGAAAAAAATATGAGAAAATTAAAAAATGGAAATGAATTGTTTGTAAAGGGGGAGAGGAGGAGGGGTGAAGGGAGGGCAGGGACAAGGGGAAAAAATGAGAACCAAGACCTGTCATGTAAGGGTACAAGATCCCAATAATGAATGTAACTGTACTCTATACCTAAAATGTACCAATAATCTCAATGAGGGAGGAAAAAAAAAAACAAGTGGTGCTGGAAAAACTGATTATCTGTTTGCAAAGATTGAAAGTGGAGCCATAACTCTCACGATGTACCAAAGTAAAATCAAAATATTTCAAAGATCTAAACATTAAAATAGAAAAAGTGAACCTACTGGAGGATAAAATAGGTAAAACCTCTGAAGCCATAGGTGTAGGAAAGGACTCTTTTAATCAGAACTACAACTTCACAAGAATTAAGAATCAATAAGATTACATCAAATTTAAAAGTTTCTGCATAGCAAAGGAATCAATTAGTAGAATGAAAAGACAACATACAGAATGATAAAAATTTTTTTCCATCTATACCTTAGACAGAGAACTAATATCTACAATATATAAAGAACTCAAAAAAGAGACCACCTAAAACAAAAGACTCAGAAAGAAATGGGTTGGGCCAGGGATTTAGCTTAGTGGTGCTGTCTCCTGCCTCAAAAGTGCAAGGTCCCAAGTTCAATCCCTGGTACAGAAAGAAGGGGGTGGGAGAGAGGAAAGAGGAAAGA
>NW_022900913.1:59503644-59532756 GCF_012274545.1 Fukomys damarensis | reverse complement strand
AAAAAATGGAAATGAAGTGTTTGTAAAAGGGGAGGGGAGGAGAGGTGAAGGGAGGGCAAGGACAAGGGGAAAAAATAAGAACCAAGACCTGTCATGTAAAGGTACAAGATCCCAATAATGAATGTAACTGTACTGTATACCTAAAAAGTACCAATAAACTCAATGAGAAAAAAAAAAAGAGGAAAGGAAGGAAGGATGGAAAAGAAGAAAAATAAGAAAGAGAAAAAAGAAGGAAGGAAGGAAGGAAAAGAAAGAAAGAAAGAAAGAAAGAAAGAAAGAAAGAAAGAAAGAAAGAGAAAGAAAGAAAGAAAGGCAATTGAAATGAACAGACATTTCTTCAAAGAAGGAATACAAATGGCCAGCAAATACATAAACAAAATGCTCAACATCTCCGGCCATTAGAGAAATGCAAATTTAAATGCTGTTACAGTTTGTACTAGACACCCCACTCCTCATTTGCTCATTGGTGGATCTTTTCAGAGCTTTCTTGATCAAGTGTGTGTGATACTGGGATTGAGGGTGTGTGGTACTAAATTAGTCCACTGATTAGAATTAGCATAGTTCTACCTGTGAATAATGGGAAACCCCATCCTGGGTGTGAATGGCACCAATCAGTAAGCTTGTAGCCTGGATTGAATATAAAGAAAGAAGGCAGGCTCACTGCTTTGCTGCTTGCTGCTTTACTGCTTTCTGCCTGCCATGCCATGAACTGTTATTTCTCACCTGTGATGCCCCACTGCTATGCCACCTTGGCTTGGAGCCAGCTGGCTATGGTCTAAACACTCTACAAACTGTGAGCTGAAATAAGCCTTTTCTCTTTTAATTTGTGGGTGTCAGGTAGTTTGTCTCAGCAACAAGAAAAGTAACTAAGACAAATGCCAAGATTCCACTTACACCAGACCAAAAGGGCAATCATCAAGAAATCAAAAAATAATAAATGCTGATGTAGTTTCAGTTGAAAGGGAACCCTCCTATAGTGTTGGTGGGAACTTAACCTAGTACAACCATTGTGGAAATTCTTAAAAGAATTAAAATTAGAAATTCCATGTAGATATACCCTTCTAGGTATTTCTTCCATGAGCTAATGACATCATGCTACAGTGATATGTGCATACCAATTTTGAAGTAGCACAACTCATAATAGCTATATCCTGGAGGCAGCCTATATGCCCATGCATAGATGACTGAATAAAGAAAATGTGGTAGATATACATAATGGAACACTTTGGGTATAAAGAAGCACAAATTTGAGACATCTGTAGAAAAATGGATGCACATGGAAAATACAATGTTAAGTAAAAAAGTAAGACACACGGGTTTAAACACCATGTAGTATCTCTCATTTGAGTATGGAAAAATACAAAGAACACAATAAAGGATGGATAGAAAGAGATGGATCTCTTGCAAATGGGAGAGGGTCCTGGAGACCAAGGGTGATAGGAGAGGGGGAGGGGAAGGGGAAGTAATAGAATAAAGATATGCCACACACAGGAACCTGATAATCTAAATGAAGGTAAACAGTGTATGTCATAAACGTGAGATAAGATTAATAATATCGGCAAGAATAAAAATGGGGGAAAGGGAATTAGAAGAGGAGAAAGAAAGGGAGGCAGGAGGGAAAGGGGATTGAAAACAGAACCAAGCTGTACTATGCACATGTACCCACTCTGCAAGATGATTGTAAACTGCATGTACTGCAAACATGCACTAAAAATATGACAGTGTTTAATTATAATATAATGTGAATATAGTATTACATGTCTCTCCATTCTCCCTTCAATAGGCATTTCCGCTGTTTCCTATTTTCATAATTACAAACAATAGTGCAATAAGTATTGAGGTTTCAAAACAAATCTCCTAATATGGGCAGGAGGAATCGCCAGGTAGAAGCCACAAGAAAGATATACAGGTGCGTTTTCCGTGAGTCAGATGTTGGTAAATCAGAATGCCCTGTTCCAAGGATCTATGGATGGAGTGCACAAGAATAGCTAAAGTCAAACACGACCCTTTTCCAAATCCCAGCACAGCGAAGCAGCTCACTTACGTATCCTTCAGCGTAGAGGTGATTCACAAGACAACTCTGGCCGCCCCCACCACTGAAATCTGACTCCAATACACTAGAAATCCTCAAAGCGGAAGGGGGACAGATGCCTTCAGCAACAGGCCATGAACAGCTCAACTGCATCCATTGCTGTTCAAAACCTAAGTTCTTCACGGCTGTTATTTTCAAACAAGCATCAGAAAATGTATAGTCACAGTTTCCAGGTTACTAAGTTTAATAAATATGTATTAAACCTACTTTATTTACAGTATCTTCCAGATCCCCCTCTTGTGCTTAATTTTTATGTTTTTGATTTGATAAAAAGTTAATGCAGCATGTTGAAATACCCCATTACTGCTGTGTTTCTAACAATTTTCCTAACAAGCATATATACTTTCTCACATATTATATCTTTGTTGTGAAATTTTACCTTTTATTATTATAAAATTATATCTTACAAGTGTGCAGGAGGGAAGTTCAAGTGATATAGTATAATAAGGTGTTGCAAAATAATTCCCCTGCAGCTGTTCTTACAGAGAAAGACACAGACATATGTGACAGGTTTATGACAGTTGATATCTATCTACATCTATCCATCTCCTTATACATCTGTATCTGTCAAAGAGAAAGGGAAATCTCCAGATTCCTGAAACAAGCAGGTACCTCAGAGACTGAGCAAGAAGTAGGGGCTAATTATATCATAGCCTCTGCATGGCTTGGACCAATTCTAAGACCTACGGGTTCCTGGAATTTTAACACTCTTGCAAGCCAATAAGATGTTGTCCCTGGTGTAAGCAAGGAAGGCAACTGGAATTCAGCCCTTGGCAAAATCTGAGTTCCTGAGGGCTGGGCTGTTGGCATAAACAGGATCAGACAAACTCCTCTGTCTTCAGGCTAGAGGTGAACAGAAGGTCACCCACAAAAATTTGAAACCCAGCCCAAGCAATACCCGCCATGAAGTTCCACAGCAGGGCTAGAGTATGAAGCTGAGAAGACACACAAAGGCTGGCCAAGGGCTGTGATGTCTGTAAGACTCCAGCTGAAGAAAACTGGGAGTCACGACAAAGGTACAGCCCAAGGTACACAGATCTTCACTAGGGAAAAATCTGAAAATAAATCCTAAATAAAACTTCAAGCCACAGGAGGAAACCACCATGAGAGTTAGATCCTGAAATTTACAGGAAATATAATCATAAAAAAGAAGAGAGATTAGAAAAAAGAAAAGGCAGCTGGGCATGATGGTGCCTTCTGTAGTCCCAGCTACTTAGGAATCTGAGGCAGTAGACGTGTCTGAGCCCAGGAGTTCCACACCTGCCCTGGGCAATGTAACATGATTCTGTTTCAAAAAGCAAAATTTAAAAAGAAGCAGAATTATAAATGAACCAAATAGTTCTTTCATCAATAAAATTCATAGTCACTGAAACTCAAAATTAAATGGACACATTCAATGGATGAATTAAAAAAGAAAACAAACTAATGGAATGATTCAGAATGTAGCACAGAGATATAAAAATGAAAAACTCAGTGAATAAGAATTGAAGAAGCACAAAGGAAAGATTGACAAATGAAAGGACACCCAATAGGAACTATGGGAGGGATGCATGGAAAATGGGAAAGAAGTACAATTTGAAGTGATACATATTGAGAATTATTTTCAGAATGGATCAGACAGGAATTCTGCGCTAATACCTATGTTGTCTAAAAAGCCACCTCAAAGTTCAGTGGATTACAACTACCACAACAGCTTTAGTTCACAGTCTGTGTGTGAACAACCTGGGGTTGGCTCAGTCCACAGGTTCTCTCAGTCTTTGGGGGTTCATTCACAACTTTGGGGCCCACCTGGCAGAGGAGTTAGTGGGCACTGGCCTCACTCACATTCACCCAGTGAGAGCCAAAGGAGCAGAGAAGGAGCCTCAGCCCATGAGGGCTCCCTGAGAAAAAAACTCTGTTTCACTTGGCAACTGCCATGGTACAAGTTGGCCTTGTAGTGACCAACAGCCTCTGTGCTCTGACTTAATGTTTTGCAGATGGTTTTAAAATGTGCTGTTGTATAGCATGTTCTGCCCTTTCACACAGATTTTGACAGATGTTGACTCACTGGGGGCAAGTTGGATCCAAGAAGGAAGTTGAAGTTATTTTAATGAATGGCTTGACATTTCTTTGCTGCAGTTGCAAGCCTGGGTTACTAATTGTCAATTTCACCTATGACCCCTTCACCCTCTAGAGTCTGCTCCACATATCTAAATAAATCAACAAATCACTTCGATTAGCGTTACACTTTGTGCTCTCAGTACTCTAAGATTAAGAATTTTTGGATTATGGACAATGTTTAATAAATCAACAAAAATTTTCTTTATACAATACATTAGACTGGGAGATGGGTAAAATAGGAAAGAGTGGTCTAGATTGTAGGAAGAAACAGCATGCAGAAAAAAAGTAGAATATGGATCAGTGAAAAGAAGAAAACAGCAAGGTTTCCCTACTTTGGCTTCCTGAAACATGAGTTCCTCTCAGCCAACAAGTGGGAAGGAGAAAACAACTTGTTTTTCCTAAGTAAACTTCAAATAGGATCTTTGATAAAGTGATAGGAAATAAGAAAGCGGTTTTTTTCAAAATCACAGTAAACTTCAGAATACAAACAGCCTATTCACCTCTGTTCTGGAAATACTTTGTTCTATAAAACTCTTTCAGGCAGATAATCCTTACACATTATTCTACTTAAAATATTCAAGCTGTTGGGGAAAGAATCCTGAGGAGCAAGAAGGAAAATGTCACTTTCCCTAGAAAACATCTAATTTAACCCATTGTAAATCCATAAGCAGGGCTAGCATATTGGCCAAGTTTCCTGTTGCTGGGACACAATACTTGACATTCATAATTTAGCCACTTACTGGTCCAATCATTAAAATACATGGTAAACAAAACCTGCATTTTTGTTAATTTTTATAAGCTAGTATAACAGGAAATATTAAAAACAACAATATTCTCAAATTTAATACAAGAATCAACTGTTTGAAATGACACCTACCCAAGCAATGCTCAGGATAGTCAGTACATAAACAAATGCACCTTCCAAATGATGCTCAGAATCAACTATTAAATAGTTAAAGGAGGAGAGGCTTAATTTAGTTTATGGTTTTAGGGGATTCAGTATATGGTTAGCAAGTTCTAAGTCAGGAACATCATGGCAGATGAGTGTGGTACAGCAAAGCTCCTTAGTTTGTAGCAGCTGGGAAGCGCAGCAAGGAAACAGTGCCAGAAAAGAAGGGATCAGGGGCCAGACATAGACCCCAAGGTCACACCTAAATGACCCACCCAGACACACCCAGAAATATGCTCCAACAATCCCCTGAGTGGCCCTCAAGCCACTCAGGTTTACATAGTTAAGCTTAGCCATCAGAACCAAAGAGTGAAGTAGGAAAGTGTGGCTTCAGGATAAGACAGATCTGAGGAGATGGCACACCCAGACTCCAAACTCCCAAGGATGGTACCTATTTCAAGTATTTAGGTTTCTTGTCTTCATAAATGCCCTTGGACTTATCACACCCAATGTTCAAATACATATTTTGAAAATTTGGTTACTACTGACAGAATTCTAATGGCTGACTAGAGGAGCCCTTACAACAAAGAAACAGAAAGGATCTTCTGACAAAGGAAGTATTCAGAAGGTGGAACGAGCTCTGACACTGCAATGGAAAACTATTGAGAAAGACAATATATGCACATCAAGTGAAAAATGGACAATTGGTAAAGGAAGGCAGAGCTGCTGTGGCAGGTCTGCCCATCACCACACTCCACGCCTCTGGGGGGCAGCCATTTTGATAGTGTGAGGCAGGAAGTCTGAGGGACCAAACTAGTGCTGTAGAGACCAGATTCCTGGAACCGTCTTTGCATCCCCCCACTCCAAGTAGTCCCATTCTGAACACTGAAGAAAACAGCATTCCTACCTTTTCTGCTCCAGTGCTTAATGAGAGGAGCTGAGCCTCCACCCCACCAGACTCTGGCCAGAGACAGGACAGACAGGTAAGGACATCCTGCATTCTCAGAGTACTGGCCAATTTGCCAGTGTGTGTGCTCATGGCCCTGACACTTGCCTGGGTGACTCGCTTGCTGTAGAGTCATAGGCACATGCATAGAGACCGACTGACACGAGCACTGTGGGCTCATAGATCAGCTGAGTTGGTAGCACGTCACCAAGGAATCTGCACAGTGAGGGGCAGAGCAATTCCACACCATTCACTGCCCTCTCCTACAGAACCCACGGCCAGCATGTAAAGGCAACTGCAGTCTCCTGAGGACACCCGCTGGAGATTGTGCATAGGTGCACACCCAGCTTGGTGGACGCTTACTTTCCAGTGTATCTGCCTGCTGATTCCACCATTGTGCTCAGGAAGATGACAGGAGAATTCCCAACCCAAGAACTGGGTCCAGGTCAGACTCAGTCTGCATGCCTGCAAGCTGGTGGGATCAAGTTGTGAGGCTGGGTGCACTTCAGCTTTGCAGTGGAAGGATAAGAGTTGATATTAGGGTGCAAACACCCAGGCTTTGTGACAAAGAGGTTACATGTGAATCATATGTACATTGTCTTGATGGAGCATTTAAATGGCGTTCCCATTGGACATCTTCTAGGGTTTTTTCTGTTTTATATTCAGTGGTTATGTTTCAGTTTTTAATGTTTTTTGTGTGTTGATGTGGTTTTGCTTATTTTTTCTATTTTTTTTTATTCAGTTGGTGTCTAGATTCGCTCTCTTATCTCATCTCTCTGTCTAGTTTCTTCACTTCAAACCCCACAGGAGTACTACTACCTTACTGCTTCTCTCAGTATAAACACACCTTCTCTCAAGTTTTTAATTTTCCATATTCTGCTCTCACAGTCACTCCTAACTTCTCCAGAATTAAACCTCAATCCTTCCCATCCTATTCTTTTGGTGCTTCTGTATCTTACCAAGCCCCTGTCTTCCCATACTATTTTCTATATTACACATACACAAACCTGTCAACAGGTTCTGAATGCTGCACAACTTTCCTCAAACACAAAGTACATCTCCTTTCTGCTATATCTCGCCCTCTCCTCCACAAATATCTTTTTAAATCTCTCAACACCAGTCCTTCGAGTCAACTAAAAGTACTCCAACAATATCTGACCCGTATCACATTCTTTTTTCTTTCACCTACCACTATCACCCTTGCCAACCTCCCACCCTACTGTCTTACACTCCTCTTTCACTCACTGTTCAGTCTCTTCCTTCCACTTCTCCTACCTCATTGCAGAATAACTGTTAACAACAAATGAACATAGTTTGCACAGAAGATTGGTAAAGGGTGAAAGTGCAAATGTAGGATCTATCTTATATAAGTGATGGACGATTGGATGTGCTGAGGCTGTTATAACTAGAAGTTATTCTTTCTGCAAAACATAAGAACAGAGTCCAAATCACTTACATTAAATAACTGAAGGGGTAAATACTATTGCTGGACATAGAAAGCTGATGATACATAATGGGGAAGTAGTATTCTACTAAAAATCTTCATAAAAACTCTCCCTATCAACCAGAAGTACCAAAAAAAAAGAAGAAGAAAAAGTGGGAGTGTACAAAAATTAAAAATAGATATAAATACACACAGGATCGTGGAAACCAAAACAACAGAAGACCTCACAGGTCTTCTAACTCTCTCAAGGCAGATCCAGGGGGCATAAATGGAGAAAAAAAGCAAATACCAGATAGCAGAATGCTACAAAAATATTACAGCAGATATGAAGAAAGTATGTACAAAGAGGAAATAAACCAAAAGTTCATGGAATTACCCATTAAAATCCCCAATATGGATTAGGGGGGAAAAGATAAAAAATTGGAAGAGCTGACCAAAATAGTTCAAAACATGAATAACAAATTCACCTAAGATATAGATTCCAAAAAAAAGATAGTAGGCAGAAATAAATGAAAGTAAAAACTGCCATTTATAAACTGCAGGAATTACCAACGTGAAATTGAGGATAAAAATGATAAATTATAAAAAAGTACTCAGAGCAGCCACAAAAAAAAAAAAAGAGAGAGAACAAGAAAAGATCATTCAGCAGCTACTAGGCAACACCGAGAAAACCAACCTAAGACTACTTGTAGAAAGAGAAAAGACAGAAGATAACACAGATGGAGTTATTATTATGTTTATGAAAATCATAGTGGAAAATTTCCCAAACCTGAGAAAGGAGTTCAACATACAAGTAAGCAAGGTTTTCAGAATACCACTAAACTATGATGAAAACAGAAGCTCATGAAGGCATATCCTCATTAAATTGCCAGATGCCCAACAACAAAAAATAGAATTTTAAAAGAAGTCAGAGAAAAACAAAAAAATACATGTAAAGGTAAACCCAGTAGATTCACAGCAGACTTCTCAACACAAACCTTAAAGGCCAGAAGAGCTTGGAGTGAAGTATTTCAAGCCCTAAGAGAAAACACCTTCCAATGCAGGTTAACATAACCAGCAAAGCTTTCCTTCAAAATAGACAAAGAAATACACACATTTCATGAGAAAACAACAACGAACAAACAGCTAAAGAGATATATGACTACAAAACTGTTTCTCCAGAAAATAATCAAGAATACCCTAAACAGAAATGATAACATAAAAGTAAAACCCAGATGGAATAAACACATTAAGCAAAGCAAGTAGATAAACAATGAAAAAATGACAAGACAAGAAAAATAAAGGAATCCCCACCACAGAAAGAGTGCAATGATAGTAAATAATCAACACCTTTCGGTAATATCACTCAATGCCAGTGACCTCAACTCTCCAGCTAAAAGACAGAGATTGGCAGAATCCAATAGTCTGCTGCATTCAGAAAACTCATCCAATCCAAAAATATATTCCTAGACTTAAAAATCAAAGGATGCAAAACAATATTTCATGCACCAGGACCCTGAAAACAAATAGGGTAGCAATTTTAACCTCAGACAAGGTAAACTTTAAACTAAAACCAATTAGAAGAGACAAAGAAGGTCATTACATATTAGTTAATGGAACAATCGAAGAAGAAGACATACACTTATAAATATTTATGCATTGGGCCGGGGATTTAGCTCAGTGGTTCTGCCACCTTCTTTGTAAGCACAAGATCCTGAGTTCAATCCCTAGTACCAAAATAAATAAATAAATAAATAAAAATATGTATGCATTGAATACTTGAACATCCATCTTCATAAAATAAATACTTCTGAACATAAAATATCAAACAAGTACTAACATAATCATAGTGGTGGATCTTCATACCCCACTTTCATAAAGAGAGAGATCAACTAAGCAAGACACAAAAATACTGAACAATGCAATACAAGCAATGAAATCAAGACAATAATTAAGAAGCCTATAAAGTAAAAAAAAAAACACCAGACACTTGTAATCACTGCTGAATTCTACAAAACCTTTAAGGTTGTTGTATCACCAAAAACCCTAGAGGTTTCCAAAGAAATTGAAAGAGACAGAGTGCTTCCAAAGTCGTTTATGGATACCAGCGCTCTGACACCCAAGCCAGATAAAGGCCCGGCTAAAATAGAAAATTACAAGCAGGACTATAAGAGCCACTGACCCTGAAATTGGATCACTGGTGCTTCTCTGTGTGAAGACACTGAGAACCAAGAAGGAGTCTTACCTCAGGTGGTGCCATCAAGGCAGAGCTGAAGACAAATAAGTTTGGACAGACGTGCAAATGAGCTGCTTCCATCTTGCCTCTGCTTTGGCCCGCCATCAGTGCTAGAGTAGCCCGTATCTACTCCTCCTCCACGACTGATGGGTCTGCCCTCACCCAGTGGCAGTTCCCACCATTTTTGAATAGGTCATGTAGAAATGCGCCCTTTCCCAGTTCTGCCTGCTCTTGACATTCTAGTCCAGCTGCATCTGTATGCCCTTCCCATGTTTACCCCCGCCCTCCTAAGCCAAGTTTCCAGGGGAATGCTGCACTCACTAAGAATTAAGCATTTATTCTTTTAACGTCAAAATGACCTGGGAGGACTTTCTATTCAACATGACAGAGAAAAGACCGTTCTGCTTTCCCCCTCTCTGCCACAGTAACACAAGAAACAGACATACATGCAGCATTGGTGAAACCAAGAGAACCCTCTGTTTCAAATCACAATGCACAAAGACAGAAAGTAACTGGAGAGTTCCGGCCTTGTCAGAATAGAGGAATAAAATTCAGGAATCTACAGAGAATGAAATGACCAAGAAACAAAATGTTTTTGCCCAATAAAACCTTTGAAAAGCTCCAGCTCTGGGCAGTTGGGGTAAAGCAACTGAAGCATGGAGAGAGCATATTAGGCTGGTTTTTGTTACTGTAACAAAATATCTGAGACTGAAAACTTTATAAGAAAAGAGATTTGTTTGGCTTATAGTTTTGGAGGCTGAGAGTACAAATAGCATGGTTCTGGCTCTACCAAGGGCCTGGTGAGGGATGGCATCATGGTGGGAGTGTGTGAGAGAGATCACATGGTGAGAGAAGAAGCCAGAGCATGGAGAGGGAACAGGTTGCTCTTACAGCCCTCCCAAGAGCTAATCTGAGTCTCAGGAGAACTATATCAAATCCTTCCAAGGGCAGCACCCTCAATGACCTGATTACTTCCCACTAGGCCCCGCTTCTTAAAGATACCATCTCTTAGCACTAACACCTGGGAAATGAGGCTGTCAACACATGTGTCTTTGGGGATCACACTCAAATAATAACAGGGTACTTACAAAATTGACTTAATCAGCATGTAGTCCTCCTCCACACTCCAAACAAAGTGATAAAAATCCTTCCCTGTGTATTTTTGGGAAAATGAACCAGAAGGATTTTCGTGTATGGTGGGGGTTAGATTCGAAAGTAAAAATACTGAGCCATGAAAAGTCCTCCTCATCCAAGCTGCAAAAATGCCAGCTTCCTCCCTTCAGAAGGAGATGGGATCTGTCCTCTCCAGCATTGGTGCTCCCTGTGAGGAGTCCAGCAGACACTGCATGGTATTCCATACTATTGCACAGAGAGCAACAAAAACAGCCAGACACAGAGATGGAGGGCTCTGTGCTCCTTGCTTGCTATGTGGCAAATTTATGTGGAAAAAAAATATCTAGAATGCTATTGTAGAGAATGGGAGAACTCAAGTATAGGTAAAATGAAAAACTAAGCACATGTAAAAATAACACAATTGTTTAACTCTAGAAAGAAAAAAGATGTCCATGAAAGGAAACAAATCATAGTCCTCTATTTTGTTCAGCTGTTAACAATATTTCATATCATGGCAGTTATAAAATATGTGGTGTAACTATAGTGGGAGAAGAGCAAGAAGAAAGTGAAATCTTTATCTATCATAATAGAAAGTCACTACATAATATCCAAGGTCAATATAGCAGAAGAAAGCAATATGATACACATTATTTGGCGATATGGAAGAAATGTGTTGACTGGAAAGTGGAGTTTAAAAATGTGAGGAGACATGGGGTTGCTACTTTTGTTCCAAGCCTTTTATCAAGATCTGATTTCTTTTGTAAAAATATGTGCATATGTTACTCTGATACATTTTTGAAGCCCTAGGTAAAGATAATACAATAAGCCTATAGAATACCTTGTTGACAGCAAATTTTATTTATTTTATAATTTACTAAAGAAACATTTATGCTACATTCAGAACATCAAACTAACTACCAAGCTGGGCATACTGATGCAGGAGGATTTGTTTGAAGCCAGCCTGGGCAACTTAGTGAGTGAGACCCATCTCCAAACAAGACAACAAAATCCAAAAACTATCAATATAGCACAGTGTTCAGTGATTACCAAACAGATCTGCATATATTTAGTCTTCCTATTTCATTTTCATAGCACTATCAGGTTGATACGGGAGCACATGTACTATGAGATTGATGAATGTTAAGCTTTGGGAGCCCTGCTGAATGGAGCCTTACTAACTCCAGTAAGAGGTCCTAGCAATAAGTTCATGCAGTCAAATATTCTGGTAAATTATACCCCCAAAATGGCCTTTTGCTAGGATTCCTCCAACTTCTAATGCATGATACTTCTCCTTGGGTGGCCATGGCATAATTTTTAAATAAATTTTGTTCTCAATTCAGTCATGAGTTTGTGTTCTTTTGTTTAAAGAAGGCTCCACAAAACTATATGAATTACAGCATCTACAAAACCTGAATTCATCCAAAGTAAATATTATCTGTCTTATATTACAGACTGATGAATAAAGTCAAATGGCTTTGCCCAAGTTTGCATATCAGGATTTAAACTCACTTTCTGCCCACTACTCCATAGCCTACCTGTAGAGAGGTCATTGGCCCTTTTCCTAGGAATCCATGTTGGAATACAGGTGGAAAGGGGCAACCTTGAGCCATGGGTCTCACACAGTGTTGTTCTGGGAGCAGGCAATGGCGAAAGGTACAAAAATGAAGTCCCTGAAGACAAATGATGGTGTGACACCCTTTTTTCCTGAGCTGCCCTTGCTCAATTTGACTCAGCGCCCCCTATTAGAAGAAGTCTTCTTTTTCTAAACATCTCTTGCTCCAGCCAGGTCTCCGACCATGGGCTCTTGGTGTCTCTCTAGGAGCTTCCTACAACTGATTGAAGCTAGAGGTCAGGGAATCAAAGACTTGCAGAGTAGGAAGAGACATTTGTGGTGTTCAGCCTGGCTTCTCCACCGCAGTGTAAGAGGGCACAGAACACCAGCCATTAAGGTCCTGGTGTTGATCTATAGGTTATATCTATAAGTTATTTCATCTCTGTACGTCAGTTTCTTCAGGTGTAAATGAGGAATAGTAATATGAGTCCCCATTCCCTTTACCTACAATTCAGCAGCCAAAAAACTTAAATTATTTCAAAATATGGGCAGCAAACTGGAAAACAACTCATGTCAAATCATTTATTTTATTTAATTATAAAAATTCAGGGAGCTAAAACACTTCAGGGACCTCACCACAAAAATATTAGCACATTTGACTATAGAGTACAGACTGTGGGGGTTTCTAACATAAGTCATACACATTTCTAAAATCCAGAAAATTAAGAATTTTGAAACATGTCTGCTTCTGAAGTTTTTTTGATAAAAAGCTATGGCTCTGAAGTCCCTGTCCATAAGGTTACTGTGAGAATTAAATTAGTAAGATAGGAAAGGTTCTTAGAATAATATTTAGGTCTACAACCATACCACCCTAAACACACCTAATCTCGTCAGAATAGTATTTAGCACAAAATAAGAGCACTAAATTGGTTTGTCATTAAAGGGATATTCCCTGGAGAGGTATAGTCCTGCGACTATAGGAACCCAAATGTTGCTCATTATGAATCAACCCAGTTTAAATAGTGGCTATGTCTATTACAATCAGCTGAAATCGGCCTCCTGCTAGCTTCCCCACACAGCCCATGTTACATTTCAACGCAGCTTTTGCAGGTGGCTACTCCATCTCCCTGGGCCTTCTCTTCTCCATGGTTAATTGTTCATTTATTGCTCGGACCAGCTCATGAGCTTCCCCTGACATGCACACCCCAGTTTGCCAATAGATACTTCCACATGCAGCACCCCAAAGAAAATTCAGAGGCTTGTATGGGTTCTGATCAACACAGGGTACAGTCTACATTTTTTCTGTGCTCTAGACTGTGGAAAACAACTGTATCTCAGTGTGAAAACAGAAGAGTGAAGGGAGGAGATGTGGAAAACACAATCAAGGCCATTGAGGACTTTCATTAGAAAAACATACTTAAAAAATTCAATTTTCACCCAAATTTTTTTCTGGCTTCCCTGAACTAAGATAGAAAACAGTGAGCAGCCTGGATTGACTGAAATGCAAACATCAAACAATGAAGAGGTTCCATGATCTTATGCCAATTCAGTTACTGTGAAATACTACAGCCAGTAACGCTAGAGCCAGTGTGAAGGTCACAGACTGCATCCCACAGTCCCAGAAAAACAAATGCTATACTGGCAGAAGGAGAAGAACAACAGCGCTAAATAAAACTCTGACAAGTATCAGATCCAATTTACAGTGGATTACGGAGAAACAGGAGGACACTGCTCCCTCCAGTGGGCACAGCTGGACCCTGCCTCACTCCTGGCCCTGGCCCTGACCTCCTCTGATTAAGGGAACCTGAACAAATAAACTCACTGGAGAGGAAAAAATCCATTTCTAAGGTGCTTGATGTGATCACTCACTCAAGCAGAGACAAGGATGGTAAGAAAGATATTTTCCTCTCATGCTGCCCATCTGGGCAATCTTTAAAGCAGGTCAGGAATTCCAGATTTCTTTGGAGGATGGGTAAAGATCCCTAAAGGCTGGCTGAGGCAAACACAGGGATTATGTATATGTTTAAATTTTTCCATAATAAAATGTTTTGAAAAATCCTCAAGCACTTATAACTTTTTAAAACTAGTGAACACACATGACAATAACCTAATTATATCTGTCTTTCTCAGCATACTAAATTTTTTTTTCTTAATCAGAAGGTACCTACCATAATAAACTGGTTGGGAACACAGTGGTAAATTTTTATGTAGACGCAACAGGTCCTGCACTGTATTTCAGATCTAATAACTGAATATAAAAAAAAAACAGAGTTTTGACACTGGATACTGTATTTTTCATAGCTGTGTTGGGGAATAAAATCACTATTGGGTTAATGTCTGGCTCCAGGCAAAAATGCTAAGTTTGGGGTTCTTTGGCTTTGTTTCTCCATAGATTTTCCGAGACTCGAACCAAACCTAGTTTCAGAACCACACAGGTAAAAGGGATATTGATCAGGTAAATGGACGTTGGTCTTGTTCCGGCCAACTGCATCCAGGAATTCACCTCCAATTTGTCTGGGTTCATGTCAATGTTCAGCAACGAGCTGACAATGTTTGTATCCTGACACCTGGCTACAGGTAGAATCTCCAGAATACCAAAACTTTGAGTGTCATTTGCATCCTGGTGGCCCAGTACTCACTCCCTCGACAGCTTCAGACAACCATTTCCATGTAGATGTAGATCCATTTCACACAAGTGTAACCTGAGGGTGTCAAGGCCCAGAACCTCACCCTACAGATTTGCTCCAGGGCTCCTGTGATACTCTGCAAAGCTTTTTGTAGTCACTCATGTAGGAGCCAGAAGCACACGGAAATTAGACCTTTGAGCTCTATTTGAATAGGTGATTGTGAGTAGATGGAAACTTGAAATAAGGACCCCATCTGGTGGCCAGGCAAGGCTCTTACTGTGGGATGAGGTGCAGGTGGAAGGAGACCCTGAGCACGTAACTGTGGCACTCGAGCAATGTGGGAGTGATAACAATTACAGTGTAAGAGATGTGGAATTCATGGGCTTTTGTTCATTGCTTTGGAAATCTTCAAAAAAGAAAATGACAAAGGTTAGCCAACTTCAAGTCAAGCACAGTGTGATCTTCAGAAGGTCTCCATGGCAATATTGAAAGAAACTTGTTCTCCTACTGTCTTGAAAATTAAGGCAAAGATTTAGTCATCAGGTGGCAGTCATAAAGGAGACAGACTGCAAAGCCCCAACAGGTCTATTTCAAGGTTAGGGCACTGACAGCAAAAGTGTACACTCTTAAGACCTTGGATGAGGTAGATAAGACTGGGAATATTGAGTCACTAGATTCATTTTAATCCTGTGGGAGAGCAAAATGGTCCTTCTGCCCCTTGCTGGAGGAGAACCTGAAAAGATTCTCCTGAATCTTGTCTACACAGTGACACTTTTCTTTCACTCACACTTGAACTCACTGACTCTGTAAACATGATTAGAGGTGGATATGGGCTCAAGCAGGTGGGCAAATGTTCTTGTGCTCCAGTAGGAAGCCCCTTCCTGAAGGGAGTGAAGGGTTGGCTATGTACACTCGCAAGAACCTGCATGTGCTGGTGTGAGTGGCCTTGGAGGATGTTGGGCCAAAAGAGAAATAGCCTGGATCAAAGAGACTTAGGGCAAGAGAGCACCCTTTCTTGATTTAATGAGATACTGGCAAGGATACCTGCAGCATGGATGGTTTCTCAAGGCTTCAG
The DNA here is from genome assembly GCF_012274545.1 of Fukomys damarensis. Classification (NCBI taxonomy): domain Eukaryota; kingdom Metazoa; phylum Chordata; class Mammalia; order Rodentia; family Bathyergidae; genus Fukomys; species Fukomys damarensis. The sequence continues at coordinate 59,516,703 of NW_022900913.1, read as the reverse complement.
CAAAACAACAGCCTGCAATAAATAAAGTCCACCTGGGAGGCCTGGCACCAAGGAAGGAGTCCAAAGGCTCAGGGACATGGAAATATTGGAATCGACTTATTTTTTTTCTTTCACTTATTTATAACAGATCTCAGAAAATGTTCACTGGGAATGCATAGAGGAAAATGCAGTTTAAATTTCTCTAAGCATTATGCCTTTAAAAATCTGTAGGAAGCACATCATTGTAAGTGTATCATTCAGTGTCATAAGACATATTCATATTGTTGTATAACCAACAGCACCATCCAAACCCATAGCTTTATTCCAAACTGTGCCATTCCAAACTGAAACTCCACCCTACAAACAGTGACTCTATTCTCCTCTTCCCTAGCTCCTAGCTGCTATTTTACTTTCTGTTTCTATGAACTTCATATTTGTGCAATCATACAATATTTTTCCTTTGTGTTTGACTTAACAATGTCTTCAAAGTTCACCCATGAGGTAGTGTGTATTCAAATTTCATTCTCTTAAAAGAATGAATAAGCTTGTGATCCTGGTCACTCAGCAGTGTCAGCCAGGAGAATTGCAAGTTCAGGATCAGCCTGAGAAACATAGGAAGACTTTGCTAGGAAATAAAATTTAAAATGGGCTGGGGACATAAGCAACCATAGGTGAGATCCTGGGTCCAATCTCCAGTACCAAAGCAGAGAAAAAGAAATGAAAAAAAGTTGAATCACATTCCATTGTATGTGTATACCATATTTTGTCCATCCATTCATTTTGACATTTAGGTTGTTTCTCCTTTGGAATTCTGATTCTATGGACCGTGAAGTACAAGTACTTGTTTGGGTCCCTGTTTTCAATTGTTTGGGGTATATACTTAGGAGCAGAATCGCTGGATCACATGATAATTTCATGTCTCCCTATTTGAAAAACCACCAAATTATTTTCTGCAGCAGCTGCACAATATGACATTTCCACCAGCAACACACAAGCATCCCAACTTCTCCACATCGTTACCAAACTACATTATTTTCCTTTTTTAGGAAATAATGACATCCTAATGTGTGTGACAAATTCAGAAACTTTTCTTACTTCTTCAAACAGTTTTCTCCCTCTTTCTTTCTAATATGCCTGTGTGCATAGTTTGCTATTATTTCATAACTTGCTGACACTACCTCAGTTTGGATAGTTTGTTTTCCTGGGTCTTTGTGCTTACTGTTCTTTTCTTCTGCCCTCCAGTGGATTTTAAATTTTGTATACTGTATTTTTGTTTCTGGAAGATTGAGTTTGGCCCATTTAAAATCCTTTGTAACAGTTTTTTTTTAATTAATATATGTTACGGTTTATATTTAGATGTCTCCCAAAGCCTCATGTGTTCATAGGTGGGGCTTTTCCGGAGGTGGCTGGAATCATGGGTGTGTGATACTGACATTAAAGATGTGTGGTATTAAATTAGTCCATTAATTGTTTAGCATAGCTCTGAGTGTGGCTGAATGGATTTATTTATTTGCTTATTTTTGTTTTGTTTTGTTTTTGAGACAGGGTCTCACTATGTAGTTGATACTGACCTGGAACTCACTATGCAGTCCAGGCTGGTCTTGAACTCACAGTGATCCTCCTGCCTCAGCCTCCCTAGTGCTGGGATTATAGGTGTGCGCCACCATGCCCAGCTGAATGGGTTTATTGAAGACAGAAGCCCCACCCTGGGTGTGCATGGCACCAACCAGTAGGCTGTTGCCTGGATGAAATTAAAGAGAAAGGGCGGCTAGCTACTTCACTGCCTTAGCTAGTGCCTGCCCAGCCACCCTGCCCCGAAGCCAGCTGACTATGGATTGAAACCTCTTATCTTTTGTGAATTCAAATAAACCTTTCCTCCTTTAATTTAGGGTGTCAGGTATTTTGTCTCAGCAACAAGAAAGTAACCAAGACAGTACTATATGTTTGTGATGCAAAATGTAGTAAGAACTAGAGGAAAGATAGGCAGGGACATAGGGCGTGAAGCATCTAACATGGCAGATGGTTATAGAAATGAACACCTGCTTACTGGAAATTGCATCTTGGAGAACATTTGCAGGTGCAGAACAGTTATTTTTGAGGACCGGCTTGCATGCATTCTATGTGCCCCTAGACCCCATGAGCCTTAGCTCTCCCTAGCAACAGCTCACCCCAGCAACAAAGGCTAAGGCCCTTATTGTTTTAGAGTATACCAATCAGTAAGAACCCACAGCCCTTAACTCACCTCAGACTAGCTTACCCCTAGAAGCACGGGCCGAGCAAAAACAGCAGGTAGGAAAGCTTGAGCTCTCCCTGCTGTCACTTGCTGCTCAGCAGCTTTGCCTCCATCTTCAAAATACTATAAATAAACCTCTGTTCACACTGCCTTCATTTCTGACTTTGTCATTCTTCTCAAGACCTGACTTCCTTGTTCCCCATTTGGGAGGTCTTTGCTTTGGAGCCAGCCTCGCCTCACTTTTACATTCCTCACCAGAGTAAAAGCACAGACCCAGAAAAACAGAGGGTCTTTTGTGGAGCCCCCCTTACTCCCTAGACACCCACTGAAGCCACAACAATAATCACATTCCTCTTGGGGAATCAGCGCACATGCATACTGCATCTTAGTCATTCTTACATCTCCTACCCCTCTCTTCCCTCCCATCTCCTGCATTCACAGTTCCCTTCCCACCTCTGCAAAGCCCATCTCCCTATTTCCTATGTTCCATCTTATATTTTGCTCTTTAAATGATTTATATTTTGGACTCCTCATGTAAGAGAAATCATGTAATATTTAACTTTCTGTGCCTGATTTATTTTACTTAATATTTTGGACTCGAGGAGCATCCATTTTCCTACAACTACTTCAAAGTTATCTTTCTTTGTGTCTGAATAGTACACCTATATATGATATAAATATATGTGGTATATATATTTATATATACACACATTTTCTCCATCCATTCATCTGTTGATGGGCATATAGGCCTCTTCCAAGATTTAGCTAAGCCCTTTTAAAATCTTCCTTTTCTCATTGTGTTATTGTTATGTCCTTTAATCCTTGTGTATGTGGAGCATATTTCTAACAGCTCTATTAATATAATTGTCTGTTAATCTTATAGTCTCTGGCATATCTGGATCTGAATCTTAGGGCTAATTTTTCTCTTGTCTATTTTTTAATCTTTTCTTGTTTCTTCATCCATCTTTAAATTTCAGGTCAGATCCTTAATGTAAGTTTTACTTTGTTGGGTGCTGGACCTAGTTGTATTTCTTTAAAGCCTGTTGAACTTGTACTCACAGCTTAGATTGATTCCTTTGAGGTCTGTTTTTAGGACTCTTTATGTAGTCTGTAGTAGCATTTATTTGAGAGGTAATTCAGCTTAACATTAAATTAGTATCTTTCTAGGATTTCTTCTGACGTCAATGTGCATCCAACCAGGTCTTTTTACTCTGGCCGGAGGGAGCACAAATGATTCTTGGCTCTGCATGAACTCTGCTTTGCAGTTTATTTATCTCACTGATAACACAGAGCAGTTCTTTTCTGGGAAGTTGTCCTTACCCAGTCTTGTAATTCTAGCCTGGCTTACTCCCTTGTGGCTTAAAGCAGACATTCTTGAAAGGCCTTTTCTTGTCATCTCATAGACAACATCCTATTAGTTTTGATCCTGTCCTCCCCTTGTATATATGTGCATATGTGCTAAAATCACAGCTGATATATGATGCTGTCTCCAATGTCTAGTAATATTGATCCAAGAAATGTGAGACAGAAGGAGGATTGGCCAATCTCTGCATTATTTCTTTTGATCTCCTTAGAAGTTTGTGTTTCTCATCCTCACAGTCTTAGATCCTGCCGAGTTAATTGTCCTATTTTGAGTAGAAGATCATATCCACTGGGGAAATGGTAAATCTCCCAGTCAACTTCAGGCTATGATTGTTATCTGTAAGCTAGCAGCAGACTGCAAAGAAAGGAGCTACCACTCTGAAAAAAGATTATCACACAGAGGGAAAGCAATGGCACATAGTGTGTGGGGGGATGGTTTGCCTGGAACATAGGAGATTTGCTGGGGCATTTATTGATGATGCCATGACTATGAGCAATCATAGTGTCATGAAGGCAACTAGGCCCAGACCCCGCAGAGATGAAGGTCTGAGTCATCCATCAGGAAAGCAATCTAGATCAGCCAAAGAATGGGCTGAGGGTAAAAGTAATTGATGTGTCTCTTTTCTTAAATATTTGTGAAATGATTCTACCAACTGGGAAGTGTATTACTGGCATATTTGTCTTCCTTTATATGCATGATGGTAAAATAAACACATGTCATTCTGCTAGGTTTATTTTTCACTCTGCCCATAAACATTCTTGAATGAAATTGTTCAAGTTAATGAGACATTATGGAATCATTAATGTTCTCAGATGGGCACACGAGGCATTATCCCAAAGGCAAGGACATAAGGCCCAGTATTGTTCCCTCCAAGGTCAGGAAAGTTGTTATTGCATTGAAACATTAACGATGGCAACTGCTAACTCATGGGTGTCATTTTCTCCATTCAACTAGAGCAAGAACCCTTCCCTCCTGCTCTGCTCCTTCAAATCCTCCATTTCTGTCTCCACAAACAGTATCATTTTCAAGTCATTCAAGATCTTCCTATTATCTATTTGGGTATTTAATCAGCAAATGTTCAGAGTGATATACTTCTAATCCCACACTTTCTCATCTGTAAATTCTTGTTCAGTCTTTTCCTTAAATCTCCTCATCACCACCTTTTTCTGTTTATGTTAAGGCCTCAACCACCTGGCCCATATAACTCCTACACCTTAAGCTTGTTCCCACTCTCCTTAGGGAAGATGAGATATTTCTCCAATCCCAGTGACTTCCCAGGGATTACTCTCCTGGAAGATAACACAGCCATTGTAGTTAATTCCACAAGTACCTATGGAGGCACTTTGTTAGGTCCCGAGCCAATAAAAGGAATAAAAAGAGAAAGTCTATTTCCCTTCATTCCAATTGGGGGAAACTAATATGGAAACAAATAATTGACATAGAGATAGCAGTCAAATAAAACACAAAAATACGTTCACATATATGTCTTTCACTTTCCCTTTCTCACTGGTATGGAAATGGGTCTGTGTACTTTTTACATCCTTCACTGTATTTAGCATATGCTTTTCAAATAGCTGTCAGCAGGTAGGTATTTATGGAATGACAGAACATCTCTTAAATGGAGATGAGAATGAACAAGTGCCAGAAAGACTTGTGATGAAGTCATGGAAAGAGGAAGTCACTTCCAAAGTGTTTATAATAGTGATATCCAAAAGATTAGCAGTCATTTCTAAATCACAGCAGAATTTCTCACTTGTGCAATTAGAAAAGATCTAAATACCGCATTTTATTTCTCACTTGCCATCTTAATTGATATTACTTAACTCTGGGTAAGCTCTTAGGGACCTTTTTTTTTGTACATTTTAAGGTATTGTACTGCAGGTTCAAAACTGGTATCCACTTCCACTGTCTTGCTGTCCTATGATGGTCAACAACATATCCAACATGAAACTGGGAGGCAGATTACTCAATGTTCTCTGGCAATCCTTTTAATTAGTTATTAAACTGCAGGTGCCAACCTCCCAATGCAAATGTACTCAGAGAACAATTAATCATACTTGACTTTCTCATTAGAAACCCATAGATTCCCCAACCTTTCATTCAGGCCATGGATTTCACGTGATGAATGTCAGCTTATCGTTTATCCTATCAGTCATATTTCTTGACTTTGTCTTGCAAAATTGGTATAAATAGCTCCCAATTTTGCAGAATAAGTTTGAAGGGACAAAGCACTGGCCATTTAATAATTAAAGCTATTGTGAAATAACAAAGGCAGTAAAATATATTGTGGTAATTTGTTTCTATTTTATCAGTTTCGAACCATTTTTCAAATCCCCATCTTGGTCCTCCTATGTGAATGGTGCTCTAACTTTAGGGTGCGTTATAGCAACTGGCAGACATGTGTAGGTAAGAGCAGGTTCCTGGGCCGCCAGATTTGTCCCAGTAGATCTGGACACTTGCCAAGGGTTCTGATGCAGGTGATCCATGAGCGCCCTTGGTAAGCTCTGACTTCTGATATCATGCCCTCTGCTGCCAAAAACAAGATTTTGTCTAGAACTTTATAAAATTATTTTGTGGCTATTTGTCATTAATCCGTCTGTCTCATTGTGTTCCTGGCTTAGAACAAAACCCCAAATGTTCCCCAGAAGCAAATAATTGCAAGCACTGAAGTTATTGAGCTGATGGGCAGCCAACTGCCTGATCTTGCCATGCACCCAGTCCTCCCACCGAAGTGGAAGCAGCTTGCTGCATCCAGACCACCTTCCCATTTCTATGCTAAAGTTACACCATGGATAACCATGACCTGAGATAAACAGTAGCAATCACCAGAAAACAAATGCTGACAATGAAAGTTTTTTTTTTTTTCTCATTGCGTTTATTGATACTTTTTAGGTATACAGTACAGTTACATTCATCATTGGGATCTTGTACCTTTACATGACAGGTCTTGGTTCTTATTTTTTCCCCTTGTTCCTGCCCTCCCTTCACCCCCTCCTCCCCTCCCCTTTTACAAACACTTTATTTCCATTTTCTCATATTTTTTCTTTACCCTTATTACCTTTCCCCTACCTTCCTTTCCTCTTTTCTCTTTCCTCTCTCCCACCCGATTCTTTCTGTACCAGGGATTGAACTTGGGACCTTGCACTTTTGAGGCGGAGACAGCACCACTAAGCTAAATCCCTGGCCCAACCCATTTCTTTCTGAGTCTTTTGTTTTAGGTGGTCTCATTTTTTGAGTTCTTTATATATTCTAGACATTAGTTCTCTGTCTAAGGTACAGATGGAAAAATTGTTTTATCATTCTGTATGTTGTCTTCTCATTCTTCTAATTGATTCCTTTGCTATGCAGAAACTTTTAAATTTGGTGTAATCTCATTTATTGATTCTTGCTGTTAATTCTTGTGAAGTTGTAGTTCTGATTAAAAGAGTCCTTTCCTACACCTATGGCTTCAGGGGTTTTACCTATTTTATCCTCCAGGAGGTTCACTCTTTCTATTTTAATGTTTAGATCTTTGAAACATTTTGATTTTACTTTGGTACATGGTGAGAGATATAGCTCCAGTTTCAATCTTTGCAAACAGGTAACCAGTTTTTCCAGCACCATTGTTTTTTTTTTTTTCTCCCTCATTGAGTTTATTGGTACATTTTAGGTAAACAGTACAGTTACATTCATTATTGGGATCTTGTACCTTTTCATGACAGGTCTTGGTTCTCATTTTTTCCCCTTGTCCCTGCCCTCCCTTCACCCCCTCCTCCCCTCCCCTTTACAAACACTTCATTTCCATTTTTTCATTTTCTCATATTTTTATTTTCCCTTATTAGCTTTCCCCTACCCTTCCCACTTTCCCTACACCTTTAGCCCCTTTCTTCCTATTTCACATTGTCAATTATATCATTAGGATCTTATGTACTATTACAGTTTATTCACACCAGAGAAAAGTTTTTTATTTGAATGGTGTACACACAAGTGTGCCAAAAGTAAAAAGAAAGAAGATATCACAGTATAGACAAACAAAAATAACAACATTTCTTTCATTCCATTAATGTATTTTTAAAGGGAAAAAACTTGAACCTACATATCGGTTTTCCATAGAAATGAGTAATTAAATAACAAATAACAAGAATGGTAATTAAAATGAATTGACTTCAGTTTTAGATATATGACTCAAATCAGTAAACATATATGGAGGAATATTTACCCTTGCCAAACAAAAAAAATTACACCTTACAGTTTCACTATTTTAAATTTTAAGCACGGGAAAAACTCCAGTGGTCATACAGATGACAAAACAGAACTGGAGTGAGTCCTGCTTCCTCATCTTGCAATCATCATGGCATAACTGGTTACCTAGACACTATCATATAAATACAGGACGAGGTATCCCTGGGGGTTGGAGGCACACACCACACCTGAAACAAGAAGGGTGATTTAAATCTGTTACACAGCAGATTATAGCTGTGAGAGGGGGTGGGTACTGGGAAGAGAGGAGGGAAAAGGACAGTGGTATAACTGGGAAATCTCTTCATTAATTTCCATGAAAAATATAATACTAAAGGGTAATTGATACAGATATACATGTTTGAAGCTTACATGAGTATCAATAAAACCAACAGAAGATATTTTGGGGCTGATGAGTATTTTATCTTTGGCTTTGTTTGAAATTTCCAGAACATGATAATATTTAAGAGCACACTATATTTTAGGATCTTTATGAAGAACCTACAGCTACTTAGTGTCAAAAACTGAATGTGTCTACCTAAGGAGGTGAACAGGCAAGGAAATCCTCTCACCAGTTCTATTCAATACTGTGCTAAAGTTTTAACCACAATGTCTTCGTTACTTTCTCGTCCCAGACACAATACCCAACACCCACAACTTAAAGGAAAAGAGGTTTATTTTGACTCACAATTTGTAAAGGTTTCAGTCCATAATCGGCTGGCTCCAAGGTAAGGTAGCTTGCCAGAAGGGTGTGGCAGAGGAGAGACAGCTCATGGCATGGTAGCAGGAAGCAGACAGGGATCAAGGGAGGAGGAGGGACATATACCCTCTCAGCCACATGCACAGTGACCCTTCTCTTCCCACCAGGCTTCACCAAACATCATACCCACATATAAGCCCACCAATGGACTTATCCAGTGCCACACACTCATAACCCAGTATTGCACACTGATGATGCAGGCACCTCCCCAAAGCCCCACCTATGACTACATAAGGCTTTGGAGATGCCTAGGTATAAGCCATAACACACTGCAAAATGGCACTTAAAAGAGAAAATGCATACATTTTGGACAGAAAATAATACAATAATCTCTTTCAATTAAATAGAGGCAAAAATATGAATGACAAATCATAAAAGAGGATATATAAATGACTAATAAGTATTTGGAAAGACCTTAACATCAGTAGACATTAAGCTACAGAAAATGCCACTGGGCAGTAGGAAAAAGCACATTAAAATCAAAGTGAGATACTGTTTCACACCCAATGGAAGGAAAAACGTTACAGAGACAGAGAATTCTAAATGTCAATGAGGACCTAGAGCACACAGAACCTTCCTGAATTTCTGGTAGGAGCACAATATTACTGCTATTTAGGAAAACGTTCTAGTAGCTTCTCATAAATTTGTACTTACCATATGATCCATCAATCCTATCGACGTATTTATCCAAAATAAATGAAAACATGTATCCAAAGACTTGTACACAAATGTTCATAGTAGTTTTTCAATATATACATAATATGCCTCAAATCAAAAACTACTCTAATGTTCATTAAGAGGGAATGGATCAGTTATGGTCTAACTACATAATGGAATACAACTTAGCAATAAAAATAAAGAATCTACTGATACATGCAACACTATGGATGAGTTTCATAAATTGTATGATAAATGAAAGAGGCCTGATTCTTTCCATTTGTAAAAAATTCTAGAAAATCCAAACTTTTCTACAGAACATAAAGCAAATCAGTGGTTGCCTAGGGCTAGAGAAGATTAATTGCAACAGGACATAAAAGAACTTTTGAGAGTTATGGAAATGTTCTGTGCTTTGATTGAGGTGATGCTTACAACCGTATACAGTTTTCAAAACCTTTACAGGTTTTACATTTAAAATGGAAGCATATCTAAAATACGTCACAGGGCCGGGGATTTAGTGCAGTGGTACTGCACCTGCCTCACAAGTGCCAGGTCTTAAATTTGATCCCAGGTACCAAAATAAATAAATAATATAAAATATGCCACAAAAAAGCTTGCTAAAAACAAAATCACAGCCAAGTTCTTGAATTCTCTTGGCTGCCTTAGTCTACTCCTGCTACTATAACAAATACCATGCTGTGGCTTGGATGTGGTTTAATTATGTAATTATGCACCCCCAAGCATTTCTTGTAACTGCAGGCTTGGTCCAGAGTGGCATTGCTGGGGAGAATGTGGCCTAGTGGGAGGTCTGTAGGTCACTAGGGCATACTTTCACAAGCCAGTTCTCGTAGAATGCTGGCTGTTCTTTTCAGAGGGTTGTTATAAAAGCCTGAGTTTGCCACACACACACACACACACACACACACACACACACACCCTAGTCTAGCTTTGAGATGATGCACTTAATGGGCAGCCCTCACTAAGCCTAAGCGACACCCTTTGGACTTTAAGCCTCCAAAATTGTGAGCTATATAAACCTCCTTTTCTTCAGAAGGAGCCTGTCTCAGGCATTCTGTGATAGTGATGAAAAGCTGACTAATACAGCCACAAGATGGTAACTTATAAATAATAGCAATATATTTCTCACAGTTTTGGTGGCTGGAATATCTGAGGTCAAGGAGCCAGCACCATCGATGTCTGCTGAAGGCTGCTCTCAGCTTCCAAGATGGTGCCTGGTCTCTATATCCTCCTACAAAGGAAAGCAGAAGGGTAAATGGAGGTGAACATCATGTGAGACCCCTTCCATAAAGGTCTTAATCACAAGGGAGAAGCCTTCATGACCTCTTGCCTTGTAAAGGCCTGACCTTTGCTCTGGGGATTAAGATTCCACATGAATTTTGGAGGGCCACCAATATTCAAAGCACCCAGGTCATAGGGTTGCAGAAGAAACTGTAGAGGAAATGGTTCTCAGGGGCCATGTGATTCCTAGTAAAGAGAAGTAGGCCCATGGAATCTCCACTTGAGGTGGGGCCAGAGGCAAGTTGAAGGCCCTACTCAGTAGTCCTCTCATTCTCCACATGCCTTAGCTTTCTTACACCCACGTAGAGAGCACAGCTGTCCTCAGCCACATCTTCCCAAGATGTAAACTCAAGGGGAAAGGGTTCAAGGAGAAGAAATCACCTTGTTCTGCTTATGTAACACTCAGCATCATTTATTGATCATGCTTTCCCTTATTCTCGTTTTACGATTCTGACTATAATTCTTGTGGTAAGGTTTACAGAGGAAAGTGCAAAAGGAGTGGAAATGCCGAGGCTGTCCCCAGCTTTCACATCCAGTACACAGCATGATGGGACCCAGGAAGCACAGGTCAAAACCTCTGCTCCTAACTGCTGGAGCCCATCTATCCATGCAGGCTCTCCTCACCCCAAGCACACAGAGTTAGCCTTGGCCTCTTGTTTAGAATAGAAGGGAATGGGACCCAGAGACGAAGATCTTGTCTCTGCTCTCCTCCAGCTACCTCAACAGGGCCCAAAATTCAGAATCCCATTAAGTAATTTTCTCTATAATTCAAATACTAAAGAACTTTCAAGAAATACTTAGCATTCCTGTTATTCCCAGTGTGCTATAAATATGTAATTTATGGGGGAAAATGGAAACTCTGAGTCATTCAAATGGAGAGCTATTTGAAAGGAGTAGAAAAATAGCTCATTGTACTGAGACATGGGGGGAAATAACCATAGTACACCATACTAGTAAATAAGAATGTAAAAACACCTTCTGTTCAGAAGTGTAAATTAAATGTTAATGTAGCCTTCAGTTTACTTCAAGTATTTTCATTTTCACAACTACATAAAGTCCTTGATATTAAACCAAAATCAAATAATTTTACATGCTAACTTGAAAAATCTTAAGATCAATGTGCTCAAAGTCTTTGAAAAGAAGAAATATAGAACATCTGCTTCTTGAAGATATCATGGCACATGGGCCATTGTCAATGAAGAGCAAGACCATTGAGATGGAGCCCATGGCTGCTGTTTCTTTGGCCTGCCTGAAGCACACAGTTCCACAAGGGAGGACACCTCATTGTTCTCCTGATTTCAGCAGGGGTCTTCACTGGGAAAAGTGCCTGGCACCCCGGCCATATGGTCACATGAGCACTGGCCACCTGAGCAACCAGGTTTGAAAACCAGCCATGCTGGGTTCTTCATGTCATGTCCTTCCCAATACTTTTTGAACTTGAACTAAAGAAAAAGGGCTAAAGGTGTAGGGAAAGTGGGAAGGGTAGGGGAAAGGGAATAAGGGAAAAGAAAAAAATAAGAGAAAATGAAAAATGGAAATGAAGTGTTTGTAAATGGGGAGGGGAGGAGGGGGTGAAGGGAGGGCAGAGACAAGGGAAAAAATGAGAACCAAGACCTGTCATATAAAGGTACAAGATCCCAATAATGAATGTAACTGTATGTAGAATGTACCAATAAACTCAATAAAAAGAAAAAAAAAAGAGGCACAGCTGGGGAGAGGTGAACCCAGGAGCTGCTGATAGCTGGATTCTGGCTGAGTGGGGGCAGCCAGTTTTCAAGAAACAGCCCTGACACCCTGGCTTGTTCCTTCAGCCACCAACCTGTTGGTTTGCCAGAGTTTGGCTACATGTGGGATTATAGTCAAGGTACTGTTTCAAGGAATCTGTGCTCTATTTGCTCTTGAATCCATGCTAAAGTCACAGAATGAAAGAACTTTGAGGTGCCATTTATAAACAGTGCATCATGTTTCACAACTCCTGCTCTGCCTCATTCAATTCATTTTGCTCAATTCTGACAACACTATGGAAGTCGGTACTATTAGTATCACCATTTTACAGATGAAAAATAAAGCCAAACAAAAATTGAGGCTCTGAGGCATTAAGCAATTTGCCCTTTATCCCATCATCACATCGTCTTCCATTACGCTGAGCGAAACTAGAACTTTGCTTGCTATGGATTTGGACTGTTTGCCAATTGTTCTAATGCAGACACATAAACTACAAAGCAAATCTAAACTAAACACCTGATGTAAATGTTTCTATTTTTAAAATGGAGACAGCAACTGGGAAGCTGAGTCTAGGACCTGCAGCCAGTCAAGCATGCCCAACAGATCTGTCCTTTAGAAAGTGGACAGTTTGATGGCATTAAGTACATTTGCACTATTTTGCAACCATCATCACAATCCATGTCCAGAATTTTTCATTTTCCCAAAATGAAATTCCATAGTCAAGAAACACCTAGATGTGAACCAGACTTCTGTTTGTCTCCCCAAGCCACACACATAAGTGGTTTACTTGTCTCCCACTGCAAAACAGACATGAACATATATACA
>NW_022900913.1:59501646-59503582 GCF_012274545.1 Fukomys damarensis | reverse complement strand
CTATTGTTCTTTGTAATTATTTCAGAAAATAACTGAAGCAACTCTTTCATGCAAGTTTGTATTTTCCTCTGGCACAAGGAGTTTGTAAACTTCTGCAGATTGTGTGGAATGTCTGCCAGGTCACACCAACTCTGACCACAGCTGCAGATGGACTCCTGGCATCACCGTGAGATAAGCCTGTAGGTGTTCACTCCAGCCAGGCCCTTAGCCCAGCAGCAAGGATGCCACCCGCTCCATCTGCAGCTCCAGTGGGCAGGGGTCCAGGCTTACTCTGCAGTGTCAGCCATGACTCCTGCCTGCTCTATGCTCTTCTCCTTATCCAAGCACAAGCTTCTCTTAGGGACACTGTCACACAGATGAATAGGAATAGGAAGGTCTACCGTTTCTTCCTTCCTCCCCTCATCCCCTCCTCTCTTCCCTCCTCCCTCCCTCTCCTGCTCTGATTTGGACATTGTCCAAGGATGGATGGCCCCCAAAACAGGCACCTCAATTTCTTCTGGAAGTTTGTCCAGGCCTCCTGAAGGGTGACTGGGTCATGGGCACCACCCTGGGCAGGCCTTGATGCAGGGTGTGTGGAGGATGGGCTGTGCTGTGAAAGCCTGGCACCTGCTCCATAAAGACCACACAGTGTTCTCAGCGGTACCCTCTCCACTGCCATGCCATCTGCCTTAAGGCCTTCAGCAGATACCAGCACCATACTCTTAAACGTCCAGATCTGTGAGCTAAATAAACCTACTTTCTTTGTAACATACCAGCCTCAGTTACTGTTGTTAGGGCAATGGAAAACAGACTAGGATACCTAGCACTTCCCTTTAAGATGTAGCAGTTTTATTATAAAATATCCCCTACTGTTAGACATGAACATTTCTCAGCGGGTCCCACAGGAGAAGGGTTTGATTGTCACAGTCCTGTTGCCTCCATTTATGTTAAGAGGAAGTGCGACGGTGGAGGAGGTGAAGCAACCAGTGAGGGTTTCAGGAGGAGGTACCTCAGAGTCACAGGAAAGGAAGCATGTGAGGATGCAGGGGTGGACACAGCCTTAACCCCACTAGCCTTCTCCAGGCTTAGGCAAGTAGTACATTATGGTGAAGAGAGGCATAAAACACAGCCAAATGTGGGAGGGCAGACTAATGGATTCTTAAAAGGAGCTGAAATTCTGGAGTGAATCTCTGAGACATTTCTTCCTAATAGTTCTGAGAAATATAAATTAATTTCTGAGGCTTCCCGTAGGAGAAGGACCATTTCTACCTGCTATCAAAAGAATGCGATCTAAGGACACAGAAAGAAAATCTTCTAAGAAAACCTCCGTAAATGTTTTTCTCAAACTGGGTAGCATAGCCCTGCCCAGACCTTGATTTTGGCTCTAACCTGTAGAACTATGGGAGAATAAGTATCTGTTTAAGTAAAGCAGTGTGTGGCACTTAGTTTTGACCACCTTAGGAAACGAAGAGAGTGGGGAATTTGTATTGGACTTTTATCCTTCCTACAGCTCAGTCCGGGAAATAGTTCATTATATCATCCACCTTGGAATTAAAAGGTCCCATTTGTTCAGGGGACGCAGACACGGCCATATCAGGAAAACACAAGGAATGCAGTGGGCAGATTTGGGGATGACACCATGACTCAGATGTGGCCCATCTGAAGGCCACTGTCTGACCTCAAGGGACAGCTTAGTGAAAGCACACAGAGAGCCAGATGACAGGAACATTACTGCCAAGTTTCAGAAACAACAGGATTTAAAAGAATGCTATGAACAATTGTGTACCAACTATATACCAATTAAAGAACAAATGAAATGGACAGATTCTTCAAAAGATACAAACACAGTGGGGCTGGGGATTTAGCTCAGTGGTTCCCCTGCTTTCCTCACAAGTGCAAGGACCTGAGTTTGATTCCCGGTACCAAAAAAAAAAAAAAAAAAAAAAAAAAAAAAAAA
>NW_022900913.1:59498860-59501522 GCF_012274545.1 Fukomys damarensis | reverse complement strand
AAAAAAAAAAAAAAAAAAAAAAAGATACAAACACAGGAAGATATAATCTGAACCTGCAACAAATGAAGACATTGAATTAGTAATCAAAAAAGGATCCACAAAGAAAAGTCACTGCTAAAAAGAAGGCATTCTTCACTGTTTCTTACAATTCTTTATCATTTATCTTTACCAGGCCCTGCCAAAAAACAAGAGGGAAAAACACTTCTCTATTCATTTTATGAAGCCTTTATTACTCTGGTACCCAAACAGGATCAAACAGCACAAAAAGAAAAGCTACAGAACAAAAACATGTTTAGGATGCACTGAAAACACATGATTTGAGCACACAGCTCTATACAATGCCACATCTCTGAGGCCATCTCCATAGTTTCCTTAAATTGGCTTATCAGTAGGGATTAGGAGGAGGATTTCAAGTTTATAATTTCAGGAAAGAATCTGGAGAGCAAATATTCTGCTTTAATAGTGAAAGACAGGTCCTTACTCTTTGCCAAATTCTAGAGCGGAGGCTATAAATGAGGTCATTTATGAAAATGAAAGGTTTTGTATTCACTGTTAAAAGAGTATCAAGGGAACTGCTATGACCAAACAAGAACTGGTGTATTTTTTCCTGCTGAAATTTGAAGAAAGAATGTGAGGTGAAGAAGAGTTAACAGATATTTGAGACATTTTTTATAATTTATTTACAATTTCTTTTAAACATACAAGGAAGAGATTTCTGATTATGGAAAGTTCAAGAACTGGATCAAAAATGGGAAGACAGTCTTCTTTTCTCTGGACTTTAAAAAATAAACCCAAAGTACATCTTCCTAGGATAATGAGTGGATAAAGCCAGGAGTTCCATTCCCTCTGTTTCCCAGGTCTTTCCCGCTGCTTTCAAAAACACGTAGCTGTTCTCAATTTGGTATCACACTTGACAGCTTCCTCTTATATCACGTGTTCCATTCTTCCTACCTTTCCATTTTACTGGAGCGGAAGCTTCTTCGGGTCAGGAATGGTCTTTTCAAAGTCTAGACTCCTATTGACACTACTTTATTGATACAGCTTTGGGAGCCGGGTGTGAAGAGTACTCCTACAATCCCAGCAACTTCTGAGGCTAAGGCAGGAAGATGGCTTGTTGAAGACAATGAGGAGCACAGCAAGACACCATTAAAAAAAAATCCTGATTTACCCATAAGCAACACATACTGAAAACTCTTCTATGAGCTCATGAAAACATGTTTTATTACATTGTCACTTTAAAGCCAAACAGATTTTAAGGGAGGATAAGGCTGGAGAATGGCAAGTTCCAATCCAGAGTAGGCAATCTAACAACTTAACGAGACCTGTCTCAAAATAAAACACATTAATAAAAAGGGCTGGTGATGTAGCTCAGCACGAAGGCCCTGGGTTTAATCCCCAGTACTGGAGGAACAAAACAAGTAACTCAAAAACAAAAACAAGCCAGTAGCTTAGTGGCGAGCGTTTGCTCAGCATGTGTGAGTTCCTGGGTTTGATTCCCAGCACCAAAAAATAAATAAAGTGTCTTGTTGAAAAAAGACTGTGGTACAATAAACTTTAAAAAATCTATTCATACATTAAAACGTTTGACTTACAGATGTTTTTAACCTGACTCATTTACCTTTACTCAGATGACCACATTAATGTGTCCTTTGGACCTGAAGAAAAGTGGTAACCTAATAGTAATGATTCCCTTGAAGATACCCAACCACTTTTTTCTTCTGAAATCATTCGAAACTCCATTAAATGGACTTTGTAAATACAGTACATAGAAAAAAAAAATCCATTAAAGAAATGAAAGGCCAGGGGTGCAGCGGAGGGGCTGAGCATGTGCTGTTTGGTATTCACAATGGCCTGGGTTTCATCCTCAGCACCAAAAGGGTAAAAAAGTGCTTGATCCAAAGCAGGCAGGGTGGATTGTATTACTGTACAGTTTGCTGCCAGCCACTCTTTTCTCTTTTACAAATGACGCTTCCTTCCCACCCATTCGCTGCAGGCTCATTCACGTCACTTGCATTGACCAATAGCACAAGAGCAGAGTGTCACGTGTGTACCAGTCGGGAGGTTAAATCCAGGAACTTCCTAGGCTCCTGTTAAACTATTTGCAGTTTGAAATCGGATATGGTAACATGACCATCGAAAGAGCCAACACTATAAGTCAAGACTTCACTCCCCCTTCCCCGAAGTTGGTTTAGCAGCTCTCCAGAGAGTGGTCTCAGCACGCCTCCGGGAGACTGACGCTGGAGGATCACAAAGTCGAACCCGTCCTGGGCAATTTCTAGACTTGGCGAGACCTGGTCTCAAAGTGAAAAATGTAAAGGGGCTGGGGCGGGGGGATGTTTCAGACTGGAGTCCAGAATAGAGAAAACCGGCGGAGTAGCCCCCAGAGCTGCTGCAAATGACGTAACTGCTTTGGGAAGTGGACCTCTGTTCGGAGCTCGGCGTTGCCGGGTTGTTCCTCACCCGCGCCCAGGGCAACAGAACAGGCCGCCAGGCTCTAGGCGCGGATTTCTCTTCCCAGCCGGGGTCGATCCGAATCTTGGAAGCTGAAAGACCACTACGCAGGGACAGCAGCCCCTTCCCGAGCCTCGCCGAGCCCCGGGGACACCCGAGACTCGAGAATTGGGTTCTGTGTCTTTAAGGGGAGCGGGGGCTTCCGGCGGGG
>NW_022900913.1:59483524-59498840 GCF_012274545.1 Fukomys damarensis | reverse complement strand
GGCTGGGTCCAGCGCCTCCTCGCCGCGGCTCCACTCCCACCCCAAGCCTTGCAGGCCACGCCCTCCGCCGTCCCCGCCGGGTCCCTCCTTCCCCTCAGTGCTGAACAAAGGGACTCGGTCCTCCAGACGCCCTGGGCGGTTCTCTGTGAACACTCACTGTCCGCCCAGGACCCGAAGCTTCCCAAAGTCGAGGGTTTTTGGCCCTGGGAAAGGAAGAAAGAAGGACTCGCCCCAGCTGAACTTGTGATCAGCAGCGACTACAAGGACACCGTGTTTCAGAGCCGCTGCTGTAGAAATAGCTTAGTAAGTGGGCGTAATCAGGGTTATTCTTTGTTGTACTTTTTATTAACGGGTTATTAGGTACATCTTTTTTGGCCAGAAATAGCTCGAGGCAGTCAACAACAGAAAGCATACAATATATAGAAATGCCAAATTTTCACTTTAAAGATATTTTGCATTAAGGCCTTCAAAGTAGGTCAGCTTTAAATCCCTCTAATTCACATTAAATTAATTTTTACAAGAAAAAATAGCTCACTACCATTCTTTTAGGACCCTTTGTATTAAAGTAATGCAGAGCGGAAATAAAGGTCTACTTTAGGGCAGAATGCTTTACAATATTCATTTTAAAAATACAATAATAGAGGGCTGGGGATTTAGCTCAGCGGTTCAGTGGCCTGCCTTGGAAGCCCAAGGACCTGAGTTCAATCCCCGGTACCAACAAACAAACATTAATACAGAAGAGAGTGCATCGTTGCCTGTTAGCTAATAGAAATATCTAAGAGTTTGGCTTATGATGTTTTAAAAATATCTCTGACTCACCAGATAATTAGCAGTGGGTCCAGTACATTTTTAGTCCAGACATAACTTTTACTAACTTTTTATATCCCATCCAGAATCTATATTTTACAGTTTAGAGGCATTTGTGCCTGCTTTTTAATTTCATCTAAGCCTTCATCCTGATTATTCCAGACTAATTTTTCTAATTGTCTGGACTTCATAAGATGAATACATGTAGATCAACAGATATGGACAGATAGTAGGTGAATTAATTGTGGTTTTTCTTAACATTTCCATTGTCGAGGTTCATTATTTTATTTATTATGTCTCGCTTTGGTTTAAATTACTAGTGGATACAGTAAAATGAAAATGTTTTTAGTATTTTCACACAGTCTGTGAATTTCATATTAGAGTGAAACTAGTAATTGCTAACATGAGTAGCCTTTTATTATAGAAGGACAAATAAAAATGTAATTCATTTTTTATTTTCTCTTGAGAACAATTCTTGGTTCTTTGGCTTTTGACCTTCCTAGTATTTTTATGTGTACAAATGTAAGTATAAAATAATAAAATTCATCTTTGTAGGTGGCTTATAGGAAGATCTCATCTGTTCAATAAAGGTATATGGGTCTGAAAAGTAATACTTCATAGAAGAATGCTTGAGAATCTATAAAAATTGAATTTATGAAAATTATAAATCATTCTTCTTTGGAAACCCTTGGGGGAGTTATACTGAGGAATCTGGGTTCTAACTAGATAGGTTGTTAGAAGAACAGAACTTCAGGAAAAGACCCAAATGCCAAACAAATTTATGTGAAGTTATGATCTTCCACAGGCTCATGCTTCTCATCATTCCTTCCAGATAATGGGTGCTCAAATTCAGTTCACGCAAAAGAGTGTTTGGAGACATGGTACCCCTTGATTTTCTCTGTCCCTTTCTATGAAATATCCAAACTCTACATTTGTTTTTTCAACTTTTTTTTCCTAAAATTAAACTAAAAATTCCCACGTTTAAATTAAATTTATGCTAGTAGTGCTTTTATGTACCTTCAAGACCTTTTATCTTCAAATAGGAGCATAGGAGTCTAGTTACGTATAGAAAAATCGGGAATTTATTGGAGCCAAACACTGATTGTAATGTGTTTTGGTGATGGACAACACAATGCATTTTATACCCAGTAGGGGTGGGCACAGAAAGATGCTGAGCATTATAAACATTGAGGTCAGGGCCCCCAAGTCTCAGCTTGTTGGGCTCCCTTTCTCCAGTGTACATATGTAGCATGATGGAATGTACCCTAACGAATGAGTACCAGCCTGACCTTTACCAGGGGTATCACACTTGTCAGCAATATCTCTTTCCCCATCAGGTGGTGAACTTCCTGAAGGTACAGACCATGTTGTGTTCTTGGAATGCTTAGGAGCAAGCGTGTGTGTGACCCTGTTTGAATGAAAGAGTTCGATGGAGTAAATGGATGAAAGCGAAATAATTGTATCTGTTGGCACTTTTGTGGTAGTTTTTAAAATGACTAGAGAAAAATCAAGGGACTTCTTATTGTTCATTTTCTTCTTATCATCTAAACACAAATGAATGGGTACTTGGTCAGGGAGAAATATATATTACAAGAAATATGCATTGGCAAATTATCTAAGACACTCCTCTGGGCATCCCAAGGCTAATCAAAACCTCAACTTTGCGTACTTTGACCTGAGTGATGAGCAGCCTGTTTTGCATGAAGGTCATTTAGGAAATGAAACTAAATTTGAGCGTATAGGTCTTGGATCTGTTATTCCTTTTTCAAATTTGCTTTTTATATTAAATCCTTTAGGGGATTCTTCCAACTTTGACTCCCTACTGTGCTGAATAATAGAATGTCAGTTTTAGCCACTTTTCTGTCACTGGGACAAAACACCCAACAACCACAATTTAAAGGAGGAGAGTTTATTTTGGCTCAGAGTTTAAGTGGATTCCATCCATGGTTGGTTGGCTGCAAGGCAGAAATAGCATGGCAGAGGAAAGCTTTTCACTGCATGGTAGCCAGGAAGCAGAGAAGAGAGGACTCTAGGGTAAGACGACATCCTCCCAAGTTAGCTCCCAGTGACCTGCCTGTTCCAGCCAGATCCCATCTCCAAATGTGAGACTTTTGGGGGACATTTTAGATATTACAATACTGTATTCCTGATCCCCAAAAGACTCGTATTTATCTCATTATGCAAAATATATCTAGTCCATATCTAAGAGTTGCTGAAGTCTTATCAGTTCCAACGTTGCTGAAAAGTCCAAGTCCAAAGTCTCCTCTGAGACTAAAGGCAAACTCTAACTGTGAGCCTCTCTGAAAATCAAAAGGAAAGTTCCATACTGCCAGCATTCATTGGCATAGTAAAATTCCCATTCCAAAAGGGATGGATAGGGGAACAGACAGCAATTGACCAAAAGAATATTAAAAGCCAACAGGTCAAACATTAAATCCTACAGTTGCATGTCCAGTGCCCAGGGTAGGCTGTGGTGAGATGTGAGCTTCAAAGGGCTTGGGCAGCCCCACCCCTACAGCATTGCTGTTTGCAGCCCATATAGCCTTTCTCCTGGGCTGGCTCTGTTTGCTGCCTGTGAGTTTCCTCAGCAGATGGTTTATGGCCCTGACATCTCTAATTTTCTAGGGTCCCCATTCCATTTCTGTCTTCACTCTCACAGCTTCAAGCATCACCTTCTCAGGGGTACCTGGTAGGGATTGTAACCCTGTCACATATTTTTGCCTGGCTTCCCAGGCCTTGTTCTGAAATCTGCATGTAAGCCTCCCTGACCCTGTTAACTCTTACATTCTGCATGACTAAAAGACCAGTGCCACATGGATGAAGACAAGGTAGGCTGTCATTTTGAGCAGTCTGGTCCCCCTTCAACTATGACTGCAGTGATGTCTGACCTGCCTGGATGGCTGAACTCTGAAACACTTCCCTTGATGGCCCTGAACAAGCAAGCATCCTAGGCACTCTCTTCTCAAATGAAAGATTTAAAGTTTTCCACCTCTGAACCTGTTGTGGATGGAATCTTGCTGATTCCTGAGATGCCCCTCAAGATGTCTTTCCTTTTGTGCCTGTACAAAGTACTTAGATTTTTTAAAATGCTGTTTTCAGCAACTGTGTCTCCCCTTTGCTCCAAATTTGAAGGTGCTTCCTTTCTGGTGAAACTGAAAACTTTTTACATCTGCTTTTTTTTTTTTCCTGCTTCTCACTATAAATAAGACTAAAAGTGACTGGCAGTACCTGTGCCACAACTTGAACATCAGACTGCCTTGAAATTTCATCTCAATTAATCTATCTGTCTCCTGCAAAATCTCAGAATGTGGGCAAAATGAAGACAAATTTTCTGCCAGGTTATAGTACACATGGCCTCTAGTCAAACTACTATGCAACTCTTGTTCCCAGCTGAAGCCCATTAAGCCTGGCCTTGCCTATCTAATAACATTCTGATCTTCTGAGCTCTGCCCCAAATCTCCCATCAGTCTCTTTACTGTGTTTATCGCCTTCTAAGGCTCTCTACTCAACACCTTCAAACCTCTCCAAACTCCTCCCAGAAACCAATTCCAAAGGCTTCTAAACCACACGATCAGGTACAATCACTGCAATGATCCTATACTTGGTACCAATTTTCTGTTATTAGTCTCTTTTCTGCCACTGGAACAAAATTCATGATGACTACAGTTTAATGGAGGAGAGGTTTCATTTGGCTCATAGTTTCAGTGAGTTCAGGCTATGGTCAGGTGGCTCCCAGGCAGAAATGGCATGGAAAAAAAGCATGGGAGATGAAAGTTGTTTACTACATAGTGGCCAGAAAGCAAAGAGAGAGAGAGAGAGAGAGAGAGAGAGAGAGAGAGAGAGAGAAGGGAGGATCTGACCCATCAGTGACCTGCCCCTTCCAACCAGGCCCCACCTCTGAACATGAGATTTTTGGGCAACATTTTATATCTAAATAATAATAATGACCAACAGAAACATAACTCTGCTTTTTAGCCACTGAAATTTCAGTATTTTCATAAATGAGTAGTAAATGTTGGTAGCTTCTTTGTGGTTCATGCCTTAAGTATACATAGCACTGGTAAGTCCAACTGTGATTATTTGCAGTACCTGATATCAGCCACCTGTTTAGAGGCAGATAACCTTATCATTTCATTTAATGGCTGGAGAGACTGAGACTTAGTGACCTGCAGCTACAAAACATGGAGGGCCAGGGTGTCATTTCATTGAATGCAGTATCCCTCAGTGCAGGGAGATGAATGAGATTAGCTCCTCTCCCATCACATCCTCCTCCTCCTCCTATAGATACAGGATCTCCTGCTCGGGCAGGGCAGTGGCCCACCTGGTACTGAGTTTTGTCCAGGCCATGTGGCAGCACAATATGTGCATACATCTCTCAAGGGGCCCATCAGTTGCCTTCCCTATGATATTGTGTCCTCCAACCTCCAAAGATAAGGCTGGCCTGGTCCTGATGATGCTCATATGCCTGAGGAACCAAGGATTATTTTACAAAGCTATTTTTTATTTATTTATAGATCGCATGTTATACATATATAGTCTACCTAACTGCATACACATAAACACATGTGTGCTTAATACCTTTTAATTTTATTTTTGTATATATCTATTCCCCCACTTGTTTTCAAATCAGCTGCCACTGCCTCAACCCACAATGTCTCCTTTCTTATTTTTCTTCATATCTGTCTAGGCAGAAGGTCCTTGACCAACTATTGCGCAACTTAGGATTTTTTTTTTATGGATGTATAAAAACCATATGCATTTAGAAGAAACCATACCTTGAATTTTTTATCTTTGCCTGGGCTTGCCGTGTGTAGTATCATACTTCTGTGGTGCTGGGCAGCTGCAGTGGAGCTGCACCTTCTAGTCCATCGCACTATCCCAAGGGTAAACAACAATGCAGTCCCATGTTGCTGAGCTAAGATGTTCAGCAGGTTAGATATATTACATGCATTTTCTGCTTACAGTATTTTCAATTTATAATGGATTTATAGGGGCACAGCTGAACCATAACTTGAAGAACATCTGTATCTTTGTAATACCTATACAGATCTATGTGTTATTTAATAATGATGACATCATATTATGCACACTGAATGATTCCTCCAGAAATCCCTCCAGGATCTCTGGCAGAGCTTTTATCTCTTCAGATGGCTAAATTATATTCCCTAGTGTGAGCAGACATTAGGTGCTCAGCCATTCTCCTGCCCTCAGCCCTTCCTCTGCCTTTTGCCATTTGAAATAATGCTGCAGTTGACATACTGAAACATATGACTTTGTACATTAGTACTTTAGTTCTACAAAGGAGAGATTACATCTATTTTTAGCTAATCTGAAAACTTCCAGAGTGCTTTCCTAAAAGTTGTCACATCTTCACTCGTAATGTGTTAGTGTGCCATTTTCTCTATCTCTTCTAGTGCTGGCTCTTAGACATCTTTGTTTGTAAGTGTGATGGATATGAAGTGATGCCTTATTGATACTCTTATAGCATATTTGTGAATATAAGTCAAGTGTATCTTTTCACAAAATTCCCTGCTTTTTCAGCTTGATCTCAAGTCATTTGCCTACTCATTTTCTTGCCCATTTTTCTACTGGGTAGCTTGTCTTTCTTGTGTCAGTTTGTAAGAGCTCTTTTGGGGTTCCATTATTGCAGAAGAATCCTAGGGGCTCTTCCTCCAAGCCAGATAGTTGACTTTTGGGTCCCACCTGCTATGCATAGTTAGGGCAGTTGAAATGAGCTCGGGATCGGGATCAGCTTCTGGAGCCAGGCAGGCTGGCAGCACTGTGACCACTGATTGTACTCTTCACTTTTCAGATATCCATTCTGAACAGATCACACTGAGCTGGAATGCAGCCAGTGTGGAGGCTGAGAAAGTGAGGTGGCTCTTCACTGTGCTGCCTTCCACCGGTTAAGTCCTCCAACAGCAAAATGGCTGCCCAGGGAGATGATGTCCCTTTGCCACTCTCAGAGGGGCAGCCCTGTTCTGGGCAACATTTGTGGTGCTGCGCCTGCCTGACTTGAATGAGTTTTTCTGCTAAGTCCAAAGAATTAAGACATCAGAACCAGTGTTTATCACCCTGTGCCCACTTTAACTCATATAGCAGATGGCATTCACATGAGTGAAAGTCCTCTGGGCATCCCAGAATTTTAAAGAATCCCAGAGACATCTTGCATGGATATAAAATGCATGCATGAAAGTAAGCAGTAACCTCTGGCACTGTGAGGGGCCCTCCAGCGATGACAACTCAGTTTTGGTACCAGTAAGAGAATCTGTAGTTTACTGCAGTTTTCAAGCCCAAGCTCAAGAAAGCATATCACAATACAGATCTGTAGTCTTGATACTACTGGAAAGTTTAAACCTTTCTTTAAATTTAAGAAATAAATCATAGTGACTAATCATAGCATCTCCAATTTTTTTCTATGTCTAGTAATAATAAAAAGGGAACTCTGAGAAGATCAGAGTCAATGTAGAAAGAAAAGGAACTCTAAAGTAAAAAAGAGATGTAGAAAATATTTTGGGTAATGTTGAATCATTGAAAATGTTTTTAATACCAAGATCTTGTTGCGTTACTAACCATAATGTTACATAGCCTTAATATGCACCGACCATAAAAAAAGTTCCTTGAAATTTCATCCTACGTACTCCAACTTTTGAGACTAGCAATTTAATAAATCTCTTGAGGGAAATGTAGAATTTAATTTCTAAAGCCCCTTAGTTGTTATGAGCACACACATCAATGCCTACATATCAGAAGATATATAAATAGCCATTTTTTATTATCCTCTATCTTTGTTCTCTTTCTTCTTCCCTATTTAGTCCTGCTATTTTCATCTTCTCTTTTTCGCTCTCATCTCTTCCTCACACTCCCTTTCTCCTTTTCTCCCAATATTCTACATACAAGGTATGATAGAATATATAGTAAATGTTTACATTAAAAATGTATTACTGTAAAAAACACATTGCCCTTAATCCCCCTCAAAATATTAAGCCTTGCTTCAAACACACTTATCCCATTGTCCTTGCCACTTTCTGAAGCAGTTCTGGAAGTCTTCTTTTGTCAAAATGTGACCAAATATTCAAATGTCATCCAAAGGAAAGACAGGCTCATAAAAACATTACAGTGTGTCCTTATTCACCAGATCTGGCACTATGTGACTTCTGGTTCTTTCCTAAAGTCAAAATGAAAGGAAAATGTTTGGAATTGAGTCAGAACATGGAGGCAGTTATTACTACACAGTTAAAAACATTCATGAAAGAGGATTTCTAGAACTCCTTCAGATAGTGGCAAAAATGGCTGGATATGTATGTTAAAGCAAGTGGGATGATTTTGAGGGATGATAGTAGCAATATGTCCTTTACTGTAATTTAATTTAGACATTAACTGTACTTTTCAATCATACTTTATATTAAAGAAAATTTATGAAACTTGTCTTCCTCGGTCTGGCATATTTTTCTTAACATGATGATCATCCATTTTCTTTCAAGTGACAGATTTCATTCTTCTTTATTGCTGAATAATACTTCATTGTGTAGTTACACAATTTCTTTATTCCCTCATCTATTGATGGTTACTTAGGCTGATTCCAAACTTTGCTATTGTAAATAGTGCCATGATAAACATGGATATATATATAGATACTTCTACTGTATGTGAACTTTGCATTCCACCAAAGTATGTTATAGCTGAATCATATGGTATTTCTATATTTAGTACTTTAAGGAACCTCGGCACAAATTTCCAGAGTGAATATACTAATTTACATTCCCAGAAACAATGGATAGTATTCCTTTACACCCTACATCTTTGTCAGCATGTGTTATTTTTTTTCTCTCATTGAATTTATTGGTACATTTTAGGTATACAGTACAGTTACATTCATCATTGGGATCTTGTACCTTGACATGACAGGTCTTGGTTCTCATTTTTTTCCCCTTATCCCTGCCCTCCCTTCACCCCCTCCTGCCTTCCCTATTTACAAATACTTTATTTCCATTTTTTCATTTTGTTATTTTTTTAGTAACAGCCAAAATATTGGCAGAAATCATCCTATTCCACTGATCTATGTACCTAACTTTCTGCCAATAATATGCTTTTTTTGTTACTATGGCTCTATAGTATATCTTGAAGTCAGGTATTTTGATACCTCCAGAATTGTTCTTATTGCCTAGTGTTGCTGTGGCTATTTGAGGTCTTTTGTTCTTCTACATACATTTTAGGATTGTTTTTTCCAATTTTGTGAAAAATGTCAGTGGTATTTTGATGAAGAATCTATAACTTGCTCTCAGTAAGTATGGCATTTAAACAATATTATTTTTCTCAATCCATGAACATGGGTGTCTTTCCATTGTCAATTCCTTTAATCTATTATGAATGGGGTTGTTTTCCTGATTTCTTTCTCAGTGACTTCATTATTAATGTATAGGAAACCTACTAATTTTTGTATGTTGTCTTTGTATCCTTACTACTTTACTGAAAATGTTTTTATCAGTTCTAAGACTTGCTGGACTATAGGATTTTCTAGTTACAGAATCATATCATCTGCAAACAGGAATAATTTGAATTCTTTTTCTATTTGTATCTGCTTTTCTTTCTCTTACCGGATTGTTCTAACATTTACAAATTCTTGATTTTATAGGAAATGTTTTCAGTTTTTCCTCATTGAGAATGTGTGGTTTTTTATCATGAAGTTATATTAAATTTTCTCAAAGCCCTTTTCTGCAGCTGTTAAAACAATCATATGATTTTTATCCATGATTTTATTTATGTGATGTATTACATTTATTGATTTGCATATATTGAATCAACCTTGCATACCTAGGATAAAACCCACTTGGTCACAATGTATGATCTTTTTAATGTGATACTGAATTCAGTTTGAAAGTATTTTACTGAGGAATATTGTGTGTTCATCAAGGATATTGGTTTTATTGTTTTTTTTGTTGTTATATAACTGTTTCAACCTTTGTATTGTTCTTTTGTCTTTTTTGCCCTGATATATATTTTTAATTTCTTTCCTTCTACTGACTTGAGGTTTGATTTATTCTTGTTTTTCATGCCATGAAATGTCTCATTAGGTTATATGAGATCCTTTTTTTTTTTTTTTTAATGTAGCTATAATCTTCCTTCTTAGAACTGTCTTTACTGTGTCCCTTAGTTCTGGTAGGTTGTTTTATTCCCATTTTGGTTTTATCATAAGAGTCTTTAACCCCATCCCCCATCTCTTCACTGATCCACTGCTAGTTCAGAAGTGTATTGTTCAATCTCCATGTGTTTATATAATTTCTGCAGTTTCCCTTGCTGTTGATTTTTAGTTTCATTCCATGTGGCTAAGTTTCAAGAAATTATTTCAGACTTTAACATTTTTTAAGATTTGCTTTGTGACCTAAAATGTGATCTATTTTGGAGAAAGCTCTATGTGCTGATAAAATCAAGTGTATTCTATAGCTGTTGGATGAAATATTGTGCAGATGTCCATTAAGCTTATCTGATCTTTAACTGTGATTTTTATGGTTGTTGATGATGATGATTTTTTTGTCTTGATGATCCAGTAGTAAGACTTAGGTATTGAAGTCACTTTTTATTATTGTGTTTGGTCTGTCCTATAGTGTTTGTTTTATTAAATTATGTTTTCCTATGTTTGGAGCACATCTATTTATTACTGATGGATTGTTCTCTTTATTAATATGTAATGATTTTCTTTGTCTTCTCTGATCAATTTTAGTGAAGTCACTTTGTTAGTTATGGGTATAGCTACTTCTCTTTGCTTTTGAATTCTACTTGATTGGATTATTCTCCATCCTTTCCTTTTCAGACTATGTATGTCTTTGGTAGTTAGGTTTTGCAGACAGCAAATAGTCGAGTCCAGTCTGTGTTCTTTAATAGAAAAAATTATACCATTCACATTTAGTTGTTATTGAAAGAAACATACTAGTTCCTCTCATTTTGTTGTTCTTGTAGCTGTTTTGAATATTCTATATTCATTCCTTTTCTCTTTTTCATTTTAGCACTTTGATGGTTTACTGAAGTAATCATGTTTCTTTCCTCCTTATTTACTTAACTATCTTCTAGTGAGATTTACTTTTTCCCATGTTGTTTTTGTTATGTTTATCTTGATTCTCCATCTGAGTGTAGAATTCCTTTGAGTACCTCCTATAATGCTGGTTTAGTGGTCATGAATTCTTTCAGTTTATGCTTATCATGGAAAATTTATTTCTCTTTCACTTTTGCTGAACATAATAATCTAGGTTACCAGGCGTTTTTTCCAGGGTATATTTTTCTATGGGTTGGCTATTAATGTATTTCTGCTGAAAAAAATCTTCTGTTATACAGGTGGGATTACCTCTATAAGTCATTTGACATTTCTCTCCTGCAATTTTGAATATACTTTCTTTGTTGCGTACTTCTGGCAACTTAATGTGTCTGGTCAGGTCTGTTTAGGTTTCTCAATGCCTCCAGTACCTGCATATTAATGTCATTTCCAAGATTTTGGAAATTTTCTTTTACTGAATAGGTTTCCTATACCATTAACCCATATTTAAACTTCATCTAAACCTATAATTTTAAGGTTGGTTTCTTAATGTGTCTCATGGATAAAAATTATTTTTATTTTTTTTCATTATTACTGTCTGAAACATGCTAGTTCATTCACCTTATCTTCAAGCCCCAATATTCTTTCACTTAATCTTGTCTATTAGTGAGGTTTTCACTTGAGTTTTTTATTTGAGTTATTGAGTTTTCATTTCCAAGATTTCTGTTTATTTCTTTTCAGAAGCCCTCTGTATTGAATTTCTCTTTCATATCCTGCATTGTCACTCTTAATTCATTCATTTATTTTCCTTTTTTAAATTAATCGATCATTTTAGAAACCAGTCTTTTGACTTCTTTGGCATTCTAGCCACTTTGATATCTTTGGATTCAACTTCTAAGGAGTTATGAAGTTTTGGAGAAATCATGATGCCTTGTTTATTCTTTTTCTTGGTTTCTATGTTGAGATTTATCTCTTGGGATAGATATCTCTTTAATTGTCATGTGAAGATCTTGCTAATGAGAAGCCTTCTCTTAACCTTATGCCCTGGGATACTGGTTTGTTATGTAGTATGCTTAATTCCAAATGGACTTGATATTGTAATTTCCTTATGGCTTCTTAGGCTGTGATGATTGAATTTGACTCTGGGTATACTGTGCTGGAACCTAAGGGACCTCCCTCCTCTGTAGGACGCACATGATTGGTTTCCTTTGGTAGATCAGGTAGATAATGTTGTGTATAGCAGAGTATACAAAGTATATTTTCTGTGGTTTCTCCTCCAGTCTTGTTAGCACTGCGCAGTCTGAAACAACATGGAACACTCTATGTTAGGGCTTCTACTTGGTGAAATCACTACACTTATGTATTTTTTTCTATTATTGCTAAGGGGGTAAATTTTTAGTAGGTATCTTCAAATCTCCCATCTATGCCTACTTGGGTCTGGTCATCACCCAGGGATTTTTGTCTCCCCTATTTTTGAGTATTTGACAAAGTTTCAGCAGGACTAGGTTATGGTTAAAGTTCAGCTTCTCTCAGCTGAGCTGGGTCTATAGTTCAGTGGCAAAGTATCAACTCTACAAGTTTAAATGCTGAGCTCAATTGTCAGCACTTCTTCAAGAGGTGAAAACAACCAACAGTTAAAAAACAAACAAACAGGGAGGGGAGGAGGGGTGAAGGGAGGGCAGGGACAAGGGGAAAAAATGAGAACCAAGGCCTGTCATGTAAAGGTGCAAGATCCCAATGGTGAATGTAACTGTACCGTATACCTAAAATGTACCAATAAACTCAGTGAGGGGGAAAAAAAACCCTTAAAAGTAGATCAGATATAGAAATACAATAAAAACCTATTTACAAAAAATATCTATAACACCAATAGCCATAGAGAGGAAAAGGGCAGACATAATATGAAATAGACTAAAAGGATAAACTGTGAAAGTAAAATTAATAATTAAAATGGAAGAATAAAAGGAAGAAAAAACTAAATAATTTAAAAGTATATAAAATTACATAAAACTGTGAAATAATGAGGAAAAACAAAACAAGATAAAAACCAAACCATTATTAAAATTCCTCTTTTCCAGTGGGCATGGTGGCATGCACGAATAACTCTTGCTAATTAGGAGACTAGGGTAGGAGGATTGTAGATTTGAATCCAGCCTGGGCAATTTAGTGAGATCATATCTCATAAGTAACTTCTTTGTTTTTTGTTTTGTGTGTGTGTGTGTGTGTGTGTGTGTGTGTGTGTTTGTTTTTTTTGTTTTTTTACAGGGCTGAGGATGTAACTCAGTGGGAGAGCACTTGCCTAGCATGTACCAGGCCCTGGGTTCCATCCCCAATACAGAAAAAAATCAATCAAACAAACAAACAAAAAACATCTCCTTGCTGAGACATTTAGAAGGGGGGAAAAACCTCAATTGAGCTGTTTCTTTCCAGAGCCTCTAATCCTAGAATTAGCCAGAAAAGAGAGGGGTTGGAGAAATAGGTCATAGTTGCAGTCAGGTGTGTTGTATCTCAGTTCTAGTCAAACAGGCTAACCTGGAGAAGACGCTAGTATGGAGGCTGAGCCCTGCCCAACTTACCAACCAGAACTGAGGCAGTGTTGTATACAGCACAGCCATATTGACGCCAAAAGCCTCTGCATGTGTAGCAAAGGACACAGCAACTTTAGGAGCCACCCTGTGAGCCCTTCTCACTGGTTGCACCTGTGGCCCAATTGGGTCAGTGTCCCCTTACTCCCAAGACTCTCTGTACCCAGGGGTGTGGCACATGCAGAAGCCATGGTGTTGTATCCGCTGAATGCCTCATGTTGTGGAGAAAGGAACCAAACTTTCAGTCTGTGCTTGTGGGGAGCCACAGGAACTCAGTGAGATGCAGGTCTGGCCATGGTACTCTCAGATCCAGCTCTGGGTGAATCCCACACACAGTTGGTCTTACTCCTCATCACAGAGGTCGGACACCAATTTTAAATTGAACCAAAGTATCTAAACCACACTTTGGTCACTGGGATCTCTCTGGATCTGTGTCATAGTCCCTTCCTTGGGCCCACATGGTCACTCTTGGGTTTTGGAGATATAAAATGTAGGGGCTTCTGATCCCCTAAACAGTAAACTCAGATGATAGGACTTAAGGTGGTTCCCAGTTGCACATTGGCCACATGTGAATATGCTGGGAACCTCTTGCTCAGCACCAGCTCACTGTGTGGATCCCAGGTCTTCCCATCTGCTCAGGGCCGTATGTTTGCAAGGTGCCGGATTCTGCACTTGTGGAATTCACTGGGGCTCTATGTCTCTCACTTAGGTCCCTTCAGTGGGAGCTCTCCTCACCTTTGAGTTGTCCCCCAGCATGTTTATTCAAATTCCTGCACCATACAGTTATGTACCCATTTTTAAAATTTCAATCTCATGGACACACAGGCATGCTAGGTGTCTCTAATCTTCCAGCTTCTTATCCTCTTTTTTTTTTAAATCCAAGAGATATGTTAAATGGCACACCTAAACCTGAGTGGATTTGCTTGGTGGGAAAAAGAATAAATTAGGTTTAGAAAATTATAACGCAGGTGTAAGAAGACTATTGTCAGTTGAATTAAAAGCTTCCAATAAATGCTGTTATTACAGTGGCTTATTTTTCCTGTTATCATCTTTGTCTTTAGTCCTTCCCAGTTGTGTTTAATCAGAGAGCATCTGGACTTTTATCATCTCCCTGTCTCTGATTCAGACGCTGTCAGATGACACAGGCACTGGAGAGCTCACTGAGGTAAATTCTCTGCAGGATCCAGGAGTCTTTCCTTTGTTGTCTCACTGCCATGAAATGTCCCCAGCAAGCTTGTCTAGGATGCTACTCACTTCTACTCCTAAAGAAACAAAATTTTAATCCTCAAAGTTTTATGTTTTTGTTCATTTCTGAAGTTTGCAGTACCCAGAGAAGAATGACCCCTGTTCCAAAGAGAAAAAAAGTAACATTTTTTAAGGACGTGAAGACTAGTTAGATCTATGCCCACAACACTTACTTTGGTAGCTTCTTTCCATCCAAGAAGTTCCGCTTTCCACCAGTAGTGTAAATGTTACCTGGAGTAATTTGATCTCAGAGAGTATTCCTAGTACGAGAAGGGTGAGACCCTGCTAATTTGCTTTTCTGTGGCATCCACACGGTTAGTATTATAAGGAGGAAGAAGACCCAGGGATCAGTAAGAGTTGCACGTGTAATAAACGGAGGCAAAGCATAGTCAGCTAATCACAGCCATAGTTGTGTGTGTATAATAATTGCTCCTCTTATTCTTTGGATGCAGATGCTGCTGAAACGATGCCCAGTGAAGAGCTTGCGCTGACCATGGAAGAAAGCAGCAGTCAAGATGAAGCTGAGGCGCAGGTCGGCCCGTGTCCTGGCCGCCTGGGGGCGTCCTACGCCGAGGCCTGGGGGTACTTCCACCTGGCATCTTCGCGCCCCGGGTACCCGTCGGGCCGCTGGGCCACCTGCCGGCTGTGCGGG
>NW_022900913.1:59455356-59482965 GCF_012274545.1 Fukomys damarensis | reverse complement strand
GGCTGCAGGTGGAGCGCGAGGTCCTGCAAGCGAGGGTGCGAGAGCTGGCCTGGCCCGCCCCGCCGCCTCCGGCCTCGGTACCTAAAGAGGACCCCGAGGACCGGGTCGGGGACAGCTGCGTGGCCGCCAAGGTCCCGCTGTAGAGGTTGGCTGTTTCCACTGTGCGCGGTGACATGCCAAATGGGGGGCCTCCCACGCGAAGTTCACACCAGCGCAAGAGCAAAACCACCACCTCTCGGGTGCCTTTTACTTCCTGGGCCTTGGCGCCTACGGAAAGAGTTGCACAAAAAGGGAACCAAAGAGCCCCAGCAGCCTTAGTACCATGCCACTTGAGGCTGGTGACTGAAAGGACAGAAGCTGCTTTACACGCCAGACTCCTCACGCCACGCGTTTTATACGCCGTGCCAGCCCAGGGAGGGTATGGAAATGCGGATTACGGTTTTAACCGATGAGTTTTACTCTATTCTTGATGGGTAATATACCCAAAGCCAAGTTCTGAAAAGGGAACTTTAGTTTCCATGGCTGCTTTCCAACCTCACTCATCTCTGGAACCTCATCCGGGCAGTGGCCGACTGCCTCCCACACGTTGCTCATCCAGTGCCAGGAGCACCTGCACCGCAGCTGTCTTTTCCCTGAGGCACAACCCAACAGCAGGTGTAGCGCACTCCCTTCTTGCCTTATACTTCCTGCCACGTGACTAGCATGACATTACCTCATCTCTCGTCACTAGAGGGCTCCCTTCCCCGTGCCCAAAGGCGGAAAGCATGCCTCCCATTCAAAGCTACTCCCCGCACTCCCCATTCTCCTTCCTTTCCCAGGCAATCCTCAGTCTCTAGGAGGAAAACCAAGGCTCTCAGCTGACAGGGTCAAACAGTCCCTGCTGCCTCCCCTGCAGGTCAGCTTTCTTGTGTCACTCAGGTCTTTCCAAAGACCAAACAGGACTTCTTTCCACCTTTATCTTCCTTAACGTCTCCCTTCTTGAAATCCCTCGTTTGGTAGGTGGAACATGCTTTCTCTCCAAAGAACTCCTTTTCCAGGTGTAGACCAGTTCGCTAACAGTTTTTCCTCAGGCCTCTCTACTTCTCAATTTTTTTTTATGTTGCAAATGCCCAAGCATCTAGAAAGTCGAAAAGCTAGTACAATGAATACCATATGCATCCCCTTCACCTAGACTGCACAGTTGATGTTTAGCCTTATTATCTACACCCAGTGCATGTGTAACTTTTCATCCCTAGGTATTTCATCTTGTATCTAAAGGATAAAGACACTGTTGTCATGGTTACAGTATGATTGTCATACTTAAGAATATAAACAACTTCCTTATAGCCTCTGATACAAAACCCTTAATCAGACCTCTCCAATTGCTTCTACAATGACTCTTCAGGTCGGATCAAGGTTCATACATATATTACTGTTGGTTATACCCCTTCCATCTCTTCCACCCCAATGATTTTGTGAAGCATCCACTTATGATGGATTTTTTTTTTTAATTTCTCTGGGCCAATTTCTACAGTCCCGTCCTGACTCATGTCCATGAAGAGCTACAATAATCTGTGCCAGTGACTCCTACCCTAGCCTCAAATGCTCTCCTTGGGGTCTGCCCCCCCCACCCAGTCCCTGCTTCACATCTCCTCTCCCTTCCACATTCTGCCACTGCCAATGGAAGGGAAAACCTGATGCCCATCACTGACAGTCATTATTTTCGAAGCATTTCAAAGTTCATCAGGTACACAGCCCACAAGTCACATGCATTCAGTCATTTTGTTCTCAGCAGCTCCGTGGAGAACCACTGACAGGACCTGTTTTAGAGCAGTGATGTGAAGGACTAAGCAGCCTGAGAAAGATACAGCTGGGGAGGAGAAGGAATCCGAATGCAGTCTGCCTGCCTCGGATGCCAGGCTTCCAGCTACTGTGCTCCTTCCCCAGAGGTCTCCATCCCTGTCCATCACCGGAGTGGGCACTTGTTTCCTTCCTACTTCCATTTCCAATTCAGTAGAATTAGCTGGAATTAGGGACATTATTAACATTTACTGAACACTCAGCATGTGTCACACCTGTGCTAAGTGCTTTAGATGAGTAATTTCCTGTCACATAGCAACCCTGTGACCTACGTGCATTTGGTAGATGGGAAAGACTCAGAAATTAATATCCTCACAGTCACACAACTGCTAAGAAAGTGATTTATTTTATGAAAAAAATTAAAATTTCATAATCAAATAAGAGTAACAAGTTATCACACCATGTATTGTTATCTTTAGGTACTCAGTACAAAACAGCAACCAAAAAGGATTCTTACAAAGAACAAGCAGGTAATACAAATCAGTGATCAGATTTCCAGTTTCACTGGACCCTAGACACTTACTCCACTAAGCCTATGTCCACAAAGTCTTGAGCTTGCCTTCCTTCCGATGCCACAACACAGGAGCAGTTACCATCATCCACATGGGACTCATCTTCCCGTCCTTGGCTGCCTCACCGTGTCTACCAACTTGGCCAATGTCAAAACTTTGTCTCAAGTTAGTATCGATTAAATCACTTTTCTTGCTCCTAAGCCTTCGAGGTCACCCATCACTTACTTAGAAAGCTTTGATTCTGTGGCCTTTCAGTTAAGTCCCCCACCATTGCATGTTCCCCTACATGTACTGGATACTCCAGCCAAATTGGACTCATCTACCTGACATCCTGGTCTTGGCAACTCTACGCCTGTTTGTGCCCGCCCCCCAGCCCTTCAATCTTGAGTATGAAAAATTCTTCCTCCCAGGCCTGAGTGTTGCTCAATGGCAGAGAACTTGTCTAGCATGTTTGAACTGCTGGGTCTGGTCCCCAGCATCATCAAAAGATAAAACACACACACACACCAAGTAACACTCATCTTCTAAGGCCCCACAATGCCTTGACTGTTCTTCACTTGGATGCATTTCCCTATTTTATATGCACAACTCTTGGAAGAGACCATCCAGCAGATAGCTGTGGTTTCCTGTCTTACTCCTGCCAGGCCCTAACTGCTTGGAAGTAGCTTACTCGCCCTTCTACTCCCACTGTGCCTTGCATCTAATAGCTACTCAATCAGTATTTGAGGCATTGACTCCATTGTGTTTAAGATTTTAAAAGTTGGTTCCCTGTAATTCTCCATTTGTCTTTTTCTGAATATAAGTGATAGTTTAAAAAAAATTAGACTAAAAGGAAGCGGCAATAATCTGTTAAAACTTTGGCCAATAAAAATTGTATATGTGCCATTTATTAGGGTGTTTTACTTGAATCAGGTCAACTCTCCCAGCATAGATTTGTTAAAATATTTGTGTAAAACTTTAAAATATTATTATATGAGTGATACAAATGTAATGTGGGATCTAGGTTATAGGTTGGATCAAGAATGACCCCAAACTCTCACGTACTCAAGAGGTGGGGTTTCTAGGAGGTGACTGGATCAGCTGAGTGTGATGTCAGGAGGTGGGACATGGTCAGAAGAGGTGGTCACTGGGGGTGACCTGGAAGGATGTATCTCCCTCTCTGGCCCCTCCCTTCTCTCTTGCTTCCTGGCCACCATGATAGCAGCCTTCTTTTGCTGTTTCTGTGTTTCAGCTTACAAACCATGGATAGAAACTTGAGACCATGAGCCAAAATAAACTCTTCTCCTTTACACTACAGATGTCAGGTGTTCTGTCTGAAACACAAGGAAACTAAGACAACAGCAGAAAAAAAATCCCATAAAGTCCTGTCACTTCTTTTGTCTTCTGCAGTTTTTGTATGACTCTAAAAACAATAAAATTCTCTCAAGAATTGGAATTTAACTTCACATTGATTTATTAATTAGGCTGTTAAGATCTGAATTTGGATCTCTTGGGTCCAAAACAGCCTTTTATAAATAATACTCTTCTCCTTCACTAATTGTCAGAAGCATCGAAAGAAAACAAAAATTCACCTTTAGAATTTTACCTACTCCCCTGAGAGTGTAGACAGGAGGCCAAGGGCCTCTCCTGGATGGAGAATCATTGGCCAGGCACCGCCTGCATGCAGGCTGTGGCAGCTAAGGGACAGGTTTGCTCTCTGTTCTACATGTCTGCATTATGGTGCTTTTATAATACAAGTTAGTTACATAAAAATCACATTTATAAACAAATCCTCTCCCTCACCATTCAGCTTCCTTAAACTGAAGCTCCAACACAAGGATGGATGTAACCTCCATTTCCAGAAAAGCCTTGCGAGAAATGGAGCCCTTATCCACTCCAGCTCCTTCATCTGAAGAGGAAAATGAGTCCCAATGATTCACCTACCCCCAGGAGACAGTAGCAACAGCAGGTCACCTAAATCCAGCTTGATATCATCAGCTAAGGGAGATGTGAGCACAGAGGGGAGTTTGGGAGATTGCTCTGGCTGAAGGCTTGTGGGGCAGGTGTTGTCCCGGCTGACAGGATGGTGCCACACCATGCATGCAGCAGCAGCACTCCTGCTGATGTGACGGACTTGCAGAGGAGCACACACGGTCAAGGTAGAAGCTGGGGCTAGGACACACGCTGTGCCTTGAACTTAAACTCCTTATGTTCTACCATGAGGTAAAGTACATATTCATTCTTTAGGGTGAAATCTGCCAGGAGGAGCGGGTGAGGGAAAAGCAGAATAAGATAACCAAACCTGCAATGGCTAGGACCCTTCAGATACCTAAGTTCATCCTTGAAAAGTTCACATCCTTTGAGTCTGGAGAACTGTTTTGCTTCATATTATTGCCCAAATTTCCACTTTGTATAGGAATTCATAAACACTGGGTTTATGTTCTTTTTAAAGTTTTGGTTTTTCTGCATGGACAAATTCAGGAGATCTATTTCTAAGGGCCTTACCTTACTTTTCAACAACCTGAACATGTGCCTTTCCCTGAAAAATGGATGAAGTCATCATTTAGCTCTCATATGCTATAATTACCAGGAAATACATTAAAACATCAGTCGTCATTTTAGTAAATAAATTGCTTGGCTGAACTGGATTTTCTTGTTAACTGCAGATTTAGAAGAAAATGATGAAAGTCACACATATATATTTGATACTACACACAACAGCATGAAGGTACAGTTTCATCAGCTTCATGATGGAAAACTGAACCAAAGTAACTGCACAGCCTCCATGCTGTATTCCCTTTTGTCCACACAACACCTGGCATGGAAGAGCACACAGAACTGTCATGGTTTATAGATGTCCTGAATCTCCAAAAGGCTGAGTGCCCTACTGAAGACCACATGGCTAGTAAGGAGCAGACGGGAGTATGGAGCTCAGCATGAGCCACTCACCATCCACATGCCAAGCAGCCAGCCATGCTTCCATCAAGGCCTCTCAGCCTGTCTCCTTGACAGCCCTGCAACCACAGGATCTTGACCGGAGTACCTTGATAACACTTGGGTGTTTGGAGACTATTCCAATGCAGGAGCTCTGGTGTTGGGACAGAGCAGCTAGCTCTCCCAGAGGAAGCCAGATCAGCATATTTTAGTAACTGAACGCATTTATCTTCCAGCTCTGCAGGTCTGAAGTCCAAGATAGTGGTCTGTTTCTGGAGATTCTAGAGAATTTGTTTCTGCTTTTTCCTGCTTCCATGGACTGCCCCATTCCTTGCTGTGGCCACCTCTAACTCCAAGGCTAGCAAGGACCAGTCAATTCTCTTACACTGCATCACTCAGCATTCCTCTTCAACACTTAATGGATACTTTGTTATGGTTAGCTGGTCAGCAACCTAATTCTAATATTGTGCCCCACCTCCACACAATACATGAAGAAGTTCCAAGGACTGGATACAGCCACCTTTGAAGAGTGCATTATTTTGCCTAGTACAGTGTTACACTGTGGGCTTAGGCAGATGAGAAAGAGATGTACCTAACGGGTGAGCCCCTTTCCTAGAAATTTAACACTACAGTGGGCCCCTAATCTGCCCCTTCCTGTATTAACCTCTGTGCCAGTACTGGAAGCACTCACATTTTTCTGGGATATACCTGGCAGGAAGGTGGGTGTCAAGAATTCTTCCAATAAAAAAAAAAAGGCCTGCATGCTCCTGAAAATGTTTGTGAATTTTTGCAATGATGAATGCTGTGTGGTGGGTGTGAGGAGTTACCAACCTTCTGTAGTCAAATGTGAATGAAAATCTAAGCTTCCAAGCTGGGGATGTAGCTCAGTGTTTTAGCACTTGCTAGTATGCCCGAGGCTCTGGGTTTGATCCCCAGCACAAAAAACAAATTTTTTTAAAAATTCAAGCTTCCTCCTAGTCATATTAGGAGTTAACTCTGGCAACCACTTACCTCTTTGAAATTCAGTTTCCTCATCTGTAAAATGGAGATACCTTATAGAGTTGCTATAAGGAAGATATCATTTAGAAAAATTCTGACACATGGTTTGCACTGTATGACTTCTATTTCTCTTGTTTATTGACTGGAAACAACTGCAAGCAAGCCAAAGTTTGCCAACAGGTCTACTTTTCTATCAAATAAAAATTTCACTCTTGATTTGCCCAGTGAGCTATTCCAGTCAAAATTCAACACACCTGGTAACGACTAAGTAATGATACATCTTATAAGTCCACCCAAGGCAGTTTTCCCTTCAAAGTGGTCACCCTGGAAGACTACAGTTATTCTAAGAGCTTCCATGCTTAATTCCTTTCTGGAATACCTCCTTTAGAGTGGCCATCTGTTCCTGTAACACAGTATCACATCCTTAAGTCAGCAAATATTCATTTTCTAGGATAAATTTTTTATTTTTAAAGATTGCTATCAATTATTCACAGCCCAGTCTGATGCATAACCAGATTAATGTTTCTGGTTAGGGGCCAGGGATTTAGCTCGGTGGTGCCACCGCCTGCCTTGCAAGTGCAAGGTTCTGAGTTCAATTCCAGGTACCACCAAAAAATAAAATATAAAAAATTTCTGGTTAGTGAGATAATAATAAAGCAATGTTAGTTACTTTCATGTAGCTAATAAATTGGTCTTGATAACAATGTACATTAAGGTTAATGGAAATGTAGCCATGGTAAAGATTAAAGCTCACTTTAGTTGGCTTATGGTAGGAATTAATTCAGAGAGCACTGGGAGTCATTACGTATTTAAATAGTATGAAATGTTTCTTTAATGAAAATCTTAATTATGATATTCTCTGAAATCTGATTTCATAGTATTAAAATGAGGCTTTAAAGAACATTAAATGGCAAGGAGCATTTTATTCTTTCAGTATATATTCTTGTGGGCTTTTGGTCAAGATAAGTAATGACAGATGAGTGAGCTGGTGACCCTCCCGCCCTCTGAAGTCTGCTAGTAATTGGAAGCTAAGTAACAATGTCACATGTTTAAACACATTTCATAATGTCCACCAACTTCTCCTTGTCCTCTGCTTGCTGGCAATGAAACACCATCTCATTTTAACTCAGATGAAGGACGCTAGCTTTCTGATGAAAGAACTTCTGAGAATCGTCATCCTTCCTCCTCATGCAGAAATGACTGCTATTCCCACGAGCTTTCCCAACTCTGCTATCCTCCAGGGACTTTCGGGTTCACGAGTTTTCTCTCAACACCAATTTCCAGCAACTGAATTCTCAGTTTTTCTATGTCTTCTTCCTTTTCACTTGTTTCATACTTCAATAACCCATTGCTAAGACTGAGAGCTGTAAAATCCAACATGTGAGCAGGTGCTCACTATCATTCTCAGGCCACTAGAGGAGATGCATCAAGTGAGGAGCTGCAGCCCTGGTTAGTTTTTACTATTGTCTGTCTATGCATTCCAACTCGCAGAAACATAGGTCTGCTTAAAGATGGTTCTGAGTTCTTCCTCCTCCCCCTGCCTCTCCAAGAATTTTGGTTTTAAAATTCTGGAATGCATATGAACTATCTGAGATTATGGAACCATCAGGGCCTTCATATGTTACTTGTCTTTATGTCTAGCCAAATGCTATCTAAAAATAAATGTATGCTCATGAAGACAGAGTATTTTTTCTGTTTTATTCATGACTATCTCTAGTGCCTAGGACACTGGCCTGGGCTGTGTTGGATCCTCAATGCATGCTGCTGAAAGCTTTTTACAGACAAGTATTTGAACTCTATTTCATCCTGGAGCTGTCCCTATAGCTTCCCGCTCCCGTGGGGTACCTAGAGTTAGGGCTGGCCCGTGTGATCTCCCCATCATTTCTCCAGATAGTGCCTTTCCTAGTCATGCAGAATCCCTCTCCTCCCCAAGATTTTTGGCTTTAAAACTTTGGAATGAATACATCTCCAGCTCCTTTAATTTTTAATTTTGAGACAGAGTTGCTAAGTTGCCCCAGCTAGGCTCAAATTTGTGATGTTCCTGCTTCAGCCTCCCAGAGTGCTGAGATTACAGGCATGTGATGCAATGTCTAGTATAGCTTCCTGCCACTTTTTTATGAACCTGAAAACTTAGGCTTAAGAGACTTTTATCTGTCTCAAAGTAAAAAAGCCTGTGCAATAGGAGTGGCAAAGTAGGGACTTTGATCTTTTCATTCCAGCGGGGTGTATTAAGAGTAGAGTCTGATGGATTGGGTTTCTGTTACACTTCCTCACTTCTGAGCTCACTGACAACACCAGTGACTGAACCCTCTGTACCTCAGTGGCAGGTATCAGGAGTGTGTTTGGTGCCACACCACACGGGTACACTCCACATGCTTGCTGAAGGCCATGAGGCAGCTGATGTCATACAAGGTACTCAGGACACAGCGGAGAGTGAGACACAGGTTTTCAGCCTTCCAGGCCTATGCAGCTAGCAGTTTTCTATGTCTGAGATTTCTATTTTCTTTTACTTGTTCTCTAAAGTTATACAAAGTTAATAAGTACTATTTAACATTAAAAATTAGAATGTTTTACATTGGGATGAACAATTAATTTTCTTAAGATCACAACTAGAATAAAAATGAAATACTGGAGGTGAAAATTATTTCAAAAGTAGAAAAAACTTCTTTTTTTGAGGATAAAGGTCATTCCTCTATCAGAAAACTGTTATTACTTTAATGTAGATGTTATCTTCTGCTCTCAACTGTGCTAGTTTCTCATATTCTCATATTCTAACATATGAGATGTTAAATTGTTTAAAACTTCAGCAATCTAATCCAGTGTGATGTTGCATACCTATAATCCCTGCACTCTGGGCAGCTGAGGCAGGAGGATCAGAAATTTGAGCCCAGCCAGGACAATTTAGCAGCTTAGGGAGACCCTGTCTCAAAATATAAAAAGAGCTGGGATGTAGTTCAGTATGAAGGCCCTAGGCTCAACCTCTAGTACTGACAAAAAATAAAACTAAAATAAAAGGCCAGCAACTTGCAGCTCTATTTAAAATAAACATTTAAAAGCTATTACGTTAGCAAATGTATACTGTGTAACTAACCTAGCATTTAAAATATTACATATAAAACAATTTTGTACATAAACCAAACTATGTAAGTATAACTATATGCTTATGCTTTCAAACAAATAGAAGCTCATACCTGTACTACTTTTAGTACTTACATATACATTTTCTCATTAGATATCCAACAAGGGACTAAGACATGTGACCAAGAATTATTCTTATTTTACACATGGAAACAGACAAAGACATTATTCGGTACATTAAACCCTATACAATGGAGCCCTGAGAGTTTGGATCTGCAAAGTGGTTTAATAGTGTAGACACTACATATATTTAAATTTTTACCACTATCTTCAACTTTTCCATTTTCTTAGCAAAACAACCTATAAAAAATGTTTTCCCCAAATAATAAAAATGGGAAATATTACAGACTGTCATATACTAAGCCAGTGAGTTCCAGCACAAGCAAAAGTCTATTTTAAGGGCCCCATGCCGTTACACACTTGAGATAGCACCATTAGAACCACATTTAGACCAATTGCTGTTATGTTCTATTTTAGAGAAAATAATGCAGAGCAGTCCTGTTGCTTCCAAGCCTATTGTACCCGTATGTGTATAGCTGGGTAGAAGACTGCATCCAGTAGGAGATACAGGGCCTAATTATCCCAGCCTAAGCCTACAGGGACTTGATAATCTGATGCCTTCTCTCCCCTGCAGTCACAATTTATTTCTCTCTCCTCATTCTTTTTCCCTTAACTATGTACCATGTAGACTGGCATTACCAAAAGGCATTCACAGTTTTTGTTTGTTTTTGGTACCGGGGTTTGAACTCGGGACCTTGTGCTTGCAAGGAGGGCAGCAGAACAACCTAGTAATACCAAAAGGTAGCTTTTCTTTCTGAGCTATCTTCCCTACTATATAGTTTTTATTTTCAGAATTTTCTTCTTTTGTTCTAAATCTGAAAACATTTCTTTATCATAGATGGGGAACCTGTATATTCACTGCAGATAAAAGTCAGCTTCATTGTTAATTTCCCAGCAAAAAGTACACAGAAAAGCTGAACAGAAAGGAAAGCAAGAGTGGTGCAGAGAGTAGGGACACTCCACCGGGGAGCTGCCCTGCAGTTCTCCACCACAGGAGTGACCTTCCTCTGCCATCACCCTGCAACCTGAAGAGCAAGGTGCTGGCTGGCTGCAAATTCAAAGTGCATCAACATTTTAAGGTCACTGTTCAATGAGCTAGTCCTTTAAATGGTAAAATGTTTTTATTGTATTTGAGGACATTTTCGATAAATATTTGAGTTGGAAGCCTTAGCTAGAAATTCACTATCACTAGAAATCAGATCTCTCTGGCACAACTCCATTGCCTGCAATGGTATTTATCAAAACTACAAACGCCAGCACACAGACAATACACTACACTCCATTGTCCCTATCCTTAACTAGAAACAAACCAAAGGTAAATGCTGAGTGTACAGTGCAAATCAAAAGATTCTTCACAGAAGAAAAGACTAACAGACTGATTTTCAACATGTCACCTGTTCGCTAGTCCTTGAGTAACACTATTTCGGCTATTTCAAGGATAGTAAAATTTACTACCCCTGTTTTCTTAACATGGTTTATGTAAGTCCTAAAGGGTGTACAGAAGGATGTATACAGTCAGAACTATTTCTGTAAACTTCTGGTATTTCTTTTGCTGTGCATCTTATAATAACATGTGAAGGAGAATGTACATTAAGTTGTTAGTGGTTACATGAATTCCGATCATGTGCTAGTTGTATATATGGGTGCTGTAAGAGAGAAGAGAAAGTTTGATATGCTCACCTGTGCCTGGCAACTTTGGTCCACTCACGATGTAACTTGATTCGGTCACTGTCTACTCATTCATTACAAAAATGGTTTTTATAAGCTGCAAACCACACTTTATTACACATTTCTGAATCACGAGAGAATCATCTGTGAAACAGCTCTCTATGTCACTG
Source organism: Fukomys damarensis (assembly GCF_012274545.1). Lineage (NCBI taxonomy): Eukaryota > Metazoa > Chordata > Mammalia > Rodentia > Bathyergidae > Fukomys > Fukomys damarensis. The sequence continues at coordinate 59,471,666 of NW_022900913.1, read as the reverse complement.
ACTCTAATGGGGAAAAAAGTTTTTTTCAATAAAATAAAGAGTCCCCAGATTCTTTTTGTAAAAGAAGCTGAAGTTTTTTTGATGACTGCCCTTCACTCCACAGTCCCTTTTACCCAAGGTGTGGTCCCTGGTGTATCCTTTGGAGGTTTGGTTTCAGGGAAGCTTTCAGCAAACCTCTCTCGTGCTTTGTCCCAGTTTTTTTTGCTCTTGCTTTGGAGAAGGGGAACATCTTCAATTGAGGATGGTTTGCCTGTTCCCAAGCCTGCATGTGTTCGCCGAAGCTGAAGCGGGATCTGTCACCAAAAGTAGAGCAGAATGCTTATTTAAGCACACTCACATCTGCTGTGTCCAACATACTATTCTAACTACAACTCTTTGATTTATTAAAGATTTATGTGAAAGAAAATTTGTCAACTGCATCAAATACATACAGAAATACATATACCATTATCTGTAAAATGGTGACTTTTCTGTTCACTCTTTGCTTGTCAGCAAGTATAGACAACTCCGCAGAAAAACAAGGCTGCTTAAGGAGCAACCACCAAACTACATCCAGATGCTACAGAATACCCCATCCCATTCTATCCAGAAGTAAAGGCCATGGCATGTTTAAACCCGTCCCATCCTCATCTAAGTAAGTAAACAAGAAGTTACACATTAATAATCATAAAGAAGGACTGGGGGTGTAGCTCAGTGCTAGGCACAAGCAAGGACTTGGTTTGCTGCCCAGCACTGCAAAATTAAATAAATAAATACAAATCATAAAGTAATTTTATTTTTCTAACATGAAACAAGGACTTCCCATTATTTTGTAAACATTAAAACCTACCAGTTACTGAGTGCCTATGTAAGTGCCAATCTCAGGGGTTTATCTTTAGGACACCATAGACAAATAGTTTTTATACTCAAGTGAAGTATAAACTTGCCTAAACCCATAATCAATGGCAGATCATACACATACTCTAACCAAGGTCTGACATAATCAATGTTCTTTACAGCGTGACTCAATGAAAATGAGAAAACTGGTATCATATTCATACTGACCCATCTATTTCTGTAAGAATATTAGGAAAATTCTGTTACTCAGTCAATTTATAAGGTGCCTTGGTGAAAGATAATGAGTAGCCTATGAATCATTACTGAAGAATTAAACCTCTGGATTGTTTTCTAGACATTATTCTCCATACTGCACATTACATGCTGATTCTTAAACTTAACAGATTCTCCAGGTAACACAGAACCCACCTGTTAGTAAACTAACACTAATTGTTCCGTCAATGCTCAGTTCAGTTGCACAAAGGACGTCACTAAAAGCAACTAAAAGGGATGGGGATGTAGTTCAGTTATAGAGCACTTGTTCAGCATGCAAATGTCCCAGGTTTGATTCCCAGTACCACAAAGCAAACTAACAAAATTAGAAGACACAGATGGTTCAGGAATTATCTCATATTATCCTAGCCTTTGTGTAGGACAGAATGCTAAAACAGGCTTTCATAAAACATAAAATGCCAGACAACAACAAAAACCCACATTTGGGAATGGCAAAGTCCACAAAGGCAGAACCTTGTCTGTTTGGGCTTGATGCTGTATTCCAAGGGTTTAAGCCACTGCCCCTCACATGCAGAGAGTACTGCTGCAAGATCAGGTGAATGAAAGGAAGCGCAAGCCTTACCGGAGTTTTCATTCCTCCACCATCCTTTCCCAGGCCCTCTCCTTTTTTCCAGCCCATCTTCTCCAGCATCTTCCGACCTTTGTTGCTATCAGTAATTTCACTTAAAGAAAAATCAGGATGATAGCTGATTTACAAAAGATCTTTTAGGCCATATATGAATAAATTCATAAATTAAAAATAAATGGTACAAGTACTTTAGAAAACTCTTTGGCATTACTCAATAAACTGGAAAACATAAATTCACTCCTACACATACTAAAAAGAAAAGTGTGTACCCATGCTTCAAATGACAAATACAAGAATGTTTTTCTAGCAAATCTAATAGTAACAAACAATTCAGATGTCCCTCAAGGGTAAAACAAAATAGATTCATAAAACAATATTATACAGCAATGAAAATAAACTATTCCTAACAAAATCGTGTACGATAAAAAGAATACAGAAAGAAATAAACTTTTTTTTTTTTTTTTTTTTGGAACCGGGTCCTTGCACTTGTGAGGCAGGAGGTGGCACCCCTGAGGTAAATCCTTGGCCACAAGAAACATTAAATTGTTCCATTTGTTTAAAATTTTCAAATGAGTGAAATTAATCTATTGCTATCAGGATTACCTTCCAGAAGAAGAGAGGGACAGAGATTAGCAGAGGGTTCAAGGAGAATCAGCTGTTGGGTTACCATAATTTCCTATTTATTGTCTAAAAATAGTACATTCTACAGTATGTTAACCTTATGGTCTAGCATTGAAGCTAGATATTTAAAATTTATATACTTTTCTGTACATAAATCAATAAAAAGGTAGAATAAAACTTGTCACTCTTTATATTTTGCGCTGTGATTTTTATATTCTTCTAATTCTAAAATTTAATTTTATGTTCGCTACATTTTCAGTTCTACTAAAGATGCTAATTTATCATTTCAGTAATAAACCATGCCATGTCAGATCAATGTTTCAGTTTTTAATCCTGCCCTCCAATTTAAATCTAATGTTATTTTCATAGTCTCCAATAATTATTTTTAAAATGTTCAAATAATATATCATATGGCTCAGTGTATGTAACTAGCAATGATATAGTTCATTAAATCTGACTCTATAAATAGTTAGGAGCACCACTGTTTTATGTACCATTGAGAAAAAACTGCTGCCATTTGTAACTGTAAGCTCTCACAAGCAAATCTTGGAATCAACCAAATACAATATTGAATTTAAACCTTACAATTAGTTACAACTTCTACATGCAAGATTCAAATTTTGACTCATCCTAAAATGAGAAAAAAATAGCTAATATATGACTAAGTACAGAAATAGTCATACTGTAAGCATCAAAATCCCGTTTTTCATATTTACTGAAGCCAACCTACCAAAAACAAAGAACTAAGTCAAAGAAACATGAGCAAAATAGTGTTTCAGAGTTACCAAGAAAATATTTGAATGTTAAAATAATTATAAAAATCACTAGTAGGGCCAGGGAGTTAGCTCAGTGGTTCCACTGCCTGCCTAGCAAGTGCAAGGACCAGAGTTCAATCTCTGGTACCAAACAACTACCTAAATAAATAAATAACCACTGGCACACTAACTTCTTACTGGCCCAGGCTTCTTGATGTCTAGTATACATAAAACTATACTTACACAACTAGGTATCTAGAATGTCAGCCATGCATTTATGGGTGTGTTTATGTATGTGTGCACAATTATAATTTTCTGAGAATAATGGAACACCAGCATTAAAGTGTAAAAAGACCTCAATGTTTGCATCTTGTTCTAATGTTCCTTCAAAGGCTCTCTATCAGGATACACTGCTCTGTAAGTCAGATGACCTGCCAATGTAATTACGAACAATGGCTGTCTTAAGTGGTGTCACTCAATACTCACGAGTGGACAGACGCAGGAGCATCGTCTCTCTGGAAAGTCCCCTCACTTCCAACCTGCTCCCTGCGTTTTCCAGCTCTATCTTTATATTTTGGATTCTTCAGTGCCTTTTCATCTTCATAATCTGTATTCTTAAAAAACACAAAATATTCACTGATAAAAGGAAAGCTAACAGATAAAAATATAATTTTTGTACGTTTGCTTTACTTTTGGAAATAAGGTTTGATGTGGCCACAACAATGAAATAGAATAAGCTATGATACAGCATAAAACAAAGTGTTATATGTTGATTTTCTTCTGTTTAAAATTTTTATATTTCAAGTTGTACAACAGAAATACAAATGACAAGGAAGTAACATGGTAAAAATGTAATACATCTTGACTTAATGTTGTGTTCTTATATTGTCATATTAACTACCTGTATTTAAAGAAAAATACAGAACCCCTGAGGGTGAAATAAATAATCTATTTTTCCTTTTCTCTAAAGAACTGAAAGTTCCTGTGGTAAGGACTTAACACAATATGATAATGCTTTTTTGAAAGGGAAAAATATAGAAAGTCTTTGAAAAATAAGAAAAAGGGAAATACTCTTTCACCCTGGTAATAATAACAACTTATAGGGACCAGGGATTTAGCTCAGTGGTTCTACTGGCTGCTTCCAAAGCTCAAGGTCCCAAGTTTGATCCCTGGTACCACCCCCACCCCACACCAAAACAGCTTTTGCTTCTGTACCACTTTATTTTTATGACTAACCCACCATCAAACAAATATTCACAAATATTTTATGACTAAACCACTATCAAACAAATACCAGGTAGTGGAACATATTTAAATCATAATGCCCAAGGAAAAACATCTAACTCAAGCTACTACAGCTGTAGAGGTATGCCATGCTGTGGCACTGGTATGAAGATATTCAGTGCTCCTTCAGTCATCAGAGGTTTCCCTCCTCCTACTGTTATTAATTGCTCACCTTTACATAAAAAGAATGACATGCTGGGGACTGGAGAGCGACTCGAGGAAAGCACATACTACAAAGATGTTTTAATTTTGCTGTTAAACAGACAAAAAATAGAAAACCAATATCCTAGTGAGTTTATTCCCCAGTAGATAATATAGTATAGTCTGTTTGCCTGTATATGATGGGTATCCCAGTTTTAGGCTATTACGAAACAGCAGCTATATACGTTATGTTTACTAGTCTGTATCAACAAACGCTTGTACTTCCCCTGGGTAAGTATCCAGAAGTAGAACAGCTGGATCATACAGCAGGTGTATATTTCACTTTTTTAAAAAAGTGGTTCTGGGGATGGAACCTAGATCTTCCTGCATGCTAAGTAAATGCGCTACCACTGAGCCAGCCCTTAGTCCCCAGCAGCTTTTAAAAAATGACCAACTGTTCTCTAAAGCAACTGCACCAATTTATACTCTCATCAGCATTATATGAGTTCCAGTTCCTCTACATCCCTTTCAGTATCTGGTATATTCAGTGTAAAAATTTAGCTATTTTGATGGATATGTAATGATGTCACTAAGGTTTAAGTTAATGATAATAATACTGAACATCTTTCCTTGTATGTCCTTGCCGTGTGTATATTATTGGTAAAGCAACTATGCATACTCTTGGCATTTATTCATTCATGCAATCTTACCTCAGCTCTCTAAATAGTGTGACTCGACAATGCAAGGCAACCGTTTTTTGGTTTTTGGAGTTGTTTCCTCTCTACTGAATTTTGAGTTTTTCCATATTCTAGATATGTCTTTCATCAGATACATGATTTGCAATTTTCTTTTTCAGTCTATGGTTTGTTTCCATTGTCTCTGTCTTTCCCTTGCTCTTGCCCTCCCTCCCCATCTCCACCTCTTTTGGCAGCAGTGACGATCGAGATCAAGGGCACTTCATTTGGGCTTTTAATTTTTTGAACTGTGAGCTAGAGCCTTACTAAATTGCTCAGGCTGGCCATGAACCTGCAATCCCCCTGCCTCAGCCTCCCAAGTAGCTAAGAATACAGGTTTGTACCTCTATGCCTAGTTTCTTTTCTTCCTTTTAACAGTAACTTTAGAAGAGCAGACATTTTAAATTTTGAAATTCTTTCTTATGGGCTGTGCTTTTGCTGTTAGGCATCTTAGAAATCTTTGCACAACCAATTTTTAAATGTTGATTCTTAGGCTTTATATTTACATCTAAAATACATTCTCAGGTCATTTTTGTATAAGATACAACACACAGATCAACTCTTCATTGTTCATTCATTTGCTTTTCTTTTGCATGTAGTTATCCAATGTGTTGGGGGGAAAAAACCCCACACTTTTATCACCAAACTGCCTTTTTGTCTTTGTTGAATCTGCTGTCAGATGTATTTATCACACACACACACACACACACACACACACACACACACACACACACTGGTCGATTTCTAGACTCGATCCAGTTATTTATCTTTAAAACAATATAAAACTGGCTTACATATAGCTTATGAAGAAAATTAGATTAGTCCTATGAGCTTTTATGCACTGTAATGCAATTTTTTTAGAGCTAGAAATATAAGCTATTATTATCATTTTTATACTCCAATCTCAATATCTACTAGGTTGAGACCACCAGAATAGAAATAAATCTCAAATTTAACACTAAGTAGCTTTTTTTGGTTATACATATTATCACTAAAGACATTTTTTATTCAAAACCAGATATATGGTTTAATATATGAAACAATGTTTAACATCCTTACCTGCAAACCATATTTTACTCGTATTTTCTTTAATTCTTTTCTTCTTTCCAATTCTTTTTCCTCCTTACTTAATGCTGGACTAACTAAAACAAAAAAGTAAGTGATGAAAAAGATCCACTAAATATGATAGACTCTTTAAAATATTAATACAAATGTTATTTGATTAAAAAACTAATATTACTAGTACCTTAAGATTATCCAGAAGTTGAGATAAATATTAATGTAAAAGATCTTGGGTTATAACAATGTGCTTTCAGCTTTTTGAAAACTAAATACACTTGGAAAGCAAACTGAAATCCAAAGATTAGGACATGACAGCACAGATAGCAAAATAAATGGTGAACATCTTACTTGCTCAATATGACTATTGTAATAGAATCCCAGACACAGAACTATGAAAAACATTTCCCAAAGGAACACAGAAATGTACAAAATGAAAATAAAAATCGCAGAAGCCAAGATTCACATTATCATATGATGTTGATATGCTCATTTTCAAATTAGTATCAGAACACAAAGCAAACAATAAACATGTATGCTTTGTATTCAGAGGAAAAGCTTAAATAAAAATTCTCATACTACTTCAAAGTATTTAAATTTTAGAAGCTATAGATGGCTGAGTTCAAAGCATTACGGCAATACTCTAAACCGCTATTTATTATTAAAAAAAATTGGTATACATAGACAAGATGTCACCACCAACTAACAATTGGACAGAAATTAATAACCTTTTGTGCTTTGGTCCACTGTGCTCTATCTTAACATTTTATGGCAAGTGCAGGCCAGGAGTATAGTTCAATGGTAGAATGCTTACCTATGAAGTAAAAGGCCCTGAGCTCAATCCTTCACACCAGAAAAACAAAACAAAATAAATGAAAACAAAAGTCAAGTATATAACCTATCTGTCTAGGTCTGTCTAAATATATGTCATATGCTGGTTTCATAATATTCACTGAAATAGAAATGCATCTCAATCCACTATTTCATCAACTAGACATAAGACTGATGGATTTGTGTATCTCAATACCTATCACACTGATTAGACATGGAGCCCACAGCTGACACTCCCTTAGAACACTGAGTCAGAACATATTTACCAGTATGTTTTACATACCAAAAGATTCATCTTTCTTATCGAGGCGAAGGTGGGCTCTAACCTGCCCTGGCTCACAGCCATCACAGGTATCACTGCCAGAGTGAATGTGAAAGGACAACACGGTCTCTCCAATTTTTACTTCATCTCCATGCTCAAGTACATAAGGGTCACATTTAGTTTTTGGCTGGAGAGGGGAAATTTAATAAGACAGATCCAAAACAGTCACACATAGTCATTTTATGTCTACTGTTAAGTAATGTCTGATTATAATAAACAAATATTTGAAATAGTTCTCAGTGAGATTATATGCACATATCTTTACAACATGATAAATGACATAAAAATGTCCTACTAGGGGCTGGGGATTTAGCTCAGTGGTAGTGTATGAACTTAGCACACGTGAGGCCTCAAGTTCAATCTCTACCATACACATCAAAAAGTTCTACTACAGGAGGCAACTGCTGAATCCTACCAGAAATGCCCAGCTCTGGACCTCAAAGAATGCATTACCAAACCATGTGCTACCCCAGTCAGCAAGATGGAGCACTGAGAGAGGGCTAAGGCATCATCTCTTTCCTTTCTCCCCTTCTCTGTTTTTAATACAATTTTATTTCAATTTTTCAATCTTAAAGACTGAGAATACAGTCTGCCTCCACCCCTCTCTCCACTTCCATATGTTTACTATACTTTAAGGTCTTTTCTATTTCCTGGGAATATCCCCATTAACTGGACAGACACAGCTCCTGCTTCTTAAGGAATTTCCAGTTTAGTAATATTTTCACTAAGACAGTTAAAAAAATTTTTTAAAAGCCAAAGGACTGGCTTGGCCTGGTGGCAATGCTTATAATGCAACCTATGTGGGAGGCGGAGGCAAGAAGGTAAAGGTTTAAGGCCAACTGGGCCACTTCCTAAGACTCTGACTCAAAAAAAATACAAAGGTATGGGGATGTAGCTCAGTGAAGAAGGCCCTGGGTCTGACCCCCAGTACCACAAGCAAATAAATACGTGAAGTAAATAAAATTTTAAAAAATAAGGAATAGATGCATAATTAGAAAGCAGTAGTCAACAGCTAAGTATCCACTGATTATAATTTTCCAGTCTTGGTAATTCCCTTCCAAGTGACACATTTGGGCTTCAACTCTGATCTGAACCAAATGTTATCTATAAAAACTAGTGCGCCTAAAGAAATAAAAATTTCAGTTATTTAAAAAGTAATTTCAGTAAGTTTAGATAATTAACATATATTTACTCACCTGAAGAATCTGTTTTCCATTAACAATTGTGCCATTTTGACTGCCTTGATCCACAAGGACGTAACTTTGTAATTCATGGTCAAAATAAATTTCTGCATGAAACTTAAAAGAAATCAAGAAATTATAAAGTATCATACTTTTTTTTTTTTTTTTAAACCATGGATAACAATTTCCCATGATATGATGTGGGCTTTAGTTTCTGGTAATTTTAACTTATGTTAAAACTTTTTTCTGAATATAAATTTCATATGCTTCTAGGAGAAATATGAAGGCTAAAAAAGGAAAAATCATTTATAATTCCACTTTTACCTACCATTAATAAATATATGCCCAGCCTTTTCTACTTAATATGCCCCAAGATTAGACCATAGAGACAATGTGAAAATTTTTCCCTAAAAGTAACTAACCATACCATTAAAATTTTTCAATACTAAAATAACACTTGGAACACTCAAGGCCAACTTCTCAGAGAAGTTACCCAGATATTCGATAATCACTGATCACTTCCTCTTTGTTCCACACACTTTATGTACATATTCCTCTTACTCTGCTTTGCAGGCCTAACATGTCATGGGCTTCATCTAGTGGCCCCATTTTGCTGAAGAGTAACCCATTACTCAGATAAAAACCACAATTGAATCTTCTGAAAATAGACATGTTAAGTTTTTCTAGGGCTTTATTATTTTTAAAAATACTATAAACACAATCTGTCTGTATATATAATGCATATATTTCTCTGGGGTATATACAAAAGCATACAACTACTAAATCATAGCATATATAAATTTCAAACTAAATACTGCCATAATGCTTTTCCAAAGTGGTGCACCAATACATTCCCACCAGTAGTCTATGACAATTCTTGTTCTAAATATCCCTAACCAAAACTTGGTATTGTGAGCCAGATATGGTAGCACACACCTATAATTCCAGCACTCAGGACGCTGAGGAAGGATAATCTCAAGCCTGCGCTACAGTGATAATGATACTTTGTTACACACACACACACACACACACACACACACACACACTAAAAACACCCGATATTTTTAGAATTTTTAATTTTTCTTAGCCTAGCAAGTATGAAATAATGCCTTACAATTGTGATTTTAATTTGGGTTTTTTTGATTACTAATGAAAACTTTTCTTTTTTTGGCACCAGGGATCGAACTTGGGACCTTGTGCTTGCAGAGACACCACTAAGCTAAATCCCTAGCCCTGAAAATTTTTCTTATGTGTAGTACAAATTTGGATTTGTAAATTTTCTTTATGTCCTTTGTATATTTTTTTCCAACTGGGTTGTTCAGGATAACGATATCAAAAGGTTTAAACAGTTTCCAGTCTTTGGGCCCTGCCACACTCTATTCCAAAAAGCTGTTCTAAATGATCCAACAGGAACGACACTTAGTAAATAATAAATATGATGAATAAAAACTGACATCTGGGCTCGGGATTTAGCTCAGTAGTTCTACTGCCTGCTTCAAAAGCACAAGGACCCAAGTTTGATCTCCGGTACCAAAAACAAAAACAAAACTAAAAACCTGACGTCTTGGTTTCATCTATATTTCTTAGATTGCTCTAAAGACAAATGGTTTTCATCTTAATTCTGTACTTTTCTCTACTGTGAACTGCATGTTTATAATCTTCTCATTTAACTAATGGTGTCACAATGTGGCTTGAGAAGAAAAATCTGCATGTGCTGTTGAAAGAGAAAAGAAGGACATTTGTGCTTTTCTAATATGCTCGTTAAACACTGGTTCTTTACATACAGAGATTTAAATTTAAACAAAATTACTTTGACCCTTGTGATTTTTACCATTTTTTTAAAAATTCAGAAAGCCTTTTGTCTGTTAGTTTAACATCTGAACATTTATGTTTGTCCCCTGAACATTAATGAGTTATTAGTTATTAAGTATTTTTTATCTGAATACATGGTATTATATGCTGTCAACCTTATCTGTCAACAGATTATTTACCCCACTAGTAGATGTTAGCTTAAAAGAAAGAAATTAAAAACAAATTCTCTGGTAGGATTTCTGTTTTTAATTTCCTTCTACTTATATTTTCAATTGGGGATGAGAAGGATTTCTTTACCACTAAAGTTACAGATGCACTTTTCTTCAGAAGCAAGAAAATCAAGGGTCATAGTAAAGTAAAAACGCCAGATATTTTGGATAGAGTTAAATTATGAGGATTTTCCCTTCTCAAAATGAGTCCCCCACAAGTTGAAAGTAATTTAACTTTGAAATTAATAAAAAAAATTCATTTCAAATAACAAAAATTACACATAAAGTTCATTAAATAATGAGATGGGAGCTGGGGATACAGAATAGTAGCAAAGCATTTGCCTAGCATGTGAAGGGTCCAAGGTCAGCCCCACTACCACAAAAAAAAAGGAAAAGACGGTCCAAAAGAAGGTCCAAAAGAGAAAGGTAAACAAGGAAAGAGATAATAAGCACAAAGGAGAATAACAAAATAAACTTCGTAACTTTGCACTCAAAGCAACTTTATCCTAAAGTAGCTTCAATCTAGGTCTGATTTATTTCTCAATTGCCATAAAGTATAGCATGTATATTTCAATCAATAATCATGTTAAATGGTTACTAATTTAATATTTAGATCAAATAAATCCATGTTTTCTACTCCTACTCCAGACTGTTGAAAAATAAACACAACTAGCAGAGTATCACAGTAGTCCCAGAGTTTAGCAGGCTGATGCAGGAGGACCACTTCAGCCCATGAAGTCTAGATTAGCCTAGGCAATATAGCAACATGCTGCCTCAAAAAACAAAAACAAAGCAAGCACAACTCAGTTTATTCAAATTGTGGTAATTTTTATTTTCTCAAGCACTACACAAACAAATCTACACTGCCTTTACCACCACTGCGACAGCGAACATTAACCATTCATTAAATGGGAAAAACCTTAAGCTCTCTACATCATGATTTTTACTTTTTCTTATTCTATGATGCTTTTGGAAAATTTTATCTTGGTCACTATATTAGAAAAATCAAGGTCTTACCTTACTAACACCAACTTCAGGGATTCGGAGAGTGTGCTCCATGTCTTTTTCTCTGCAGAGTTGAATAAAGTGTTTTAAATAAATTCTGAAGCCTATACAAACACAGCATTTAAGACAGAAACATGGTAAAACATGCTTAAAATGGTTATTAAAATGCAAGTCTATAGCAGCAGATATCTTTGCTACTCTAGATTTCCTACGCTTTCACCTAATTACTTCTTCATGTCTGTATCTTCAGACTGTTCTTTCTCTGCTTAGAGATCTTGCCTTAGTACTGTTTGTATCCATAGCACATAGGACAATGATTTATAAAAAATACACGAATAAAGCTTTCTGAAGTCAAATAATAATAGAGCAATATTAACCATTTTTACCTTCCAATTGTAGCAGACTTTACAGCTGTGATGATGAAAAGTGATCCTGTCTGTAACACAGGTGACCTAATAACAATGACTCTAATACACGGAGGCCAAATCTTTTCTTCATCTGCCAAGGAAAGAAGTGGCCAAACATTAACTTAAATGGTATGAAACAAAAAATTTCACAGATACCTAGGAAACATCCATAAAACAAAAATGTATTGGTTATGGCTGATGGTAGAGCTCAGTGGAATGGCAGGACTCAGAATGCAGAAGGCCCCAGAGTCAATCAATGCTCGGCACCTGGAGCACAGGCACAACACTGCACTGCTCAGCAGTGCATGGTGACACAGGCCTGTAATCCAAGCACTCTAGGAGGATGAGGCAGGAGGATCACAACTTTGAGACCACTGAGTAACTTAATGAGACCCTATCTTAAAATAAAGGTTGGGGGTTGGGGATTAAGCTTAGTGCAAAAGCCTTGGGTTCAACTCCCAGTAACAACAACAAAAAAAGAAATGTACTGATCGAACTCTTAATTCCAGGGATTGAGGAAAGATACTTCAGTGGCAGAGCCATAGCCTACCACAGAATGAGATCTTGGGTTCAACCCCAGCGCTGGGAAAACAGAAAAAAAGAAACTTAGACTAAAACAAATATCTAACATTCTGCTATATATTTATAGCAATGAGTAAGGCTTAACACTATTATTAAAGTGATCGACATAAAGTTGTACAGCATATTTAGGATCAGAGGAATTAAAAAAATTATCTTGAGGTTTTTAAGAATCTTTAAAATATCCCAGATATTTTTATATTAGGTCAGAAAAACTGAGTCCAATTTTTAAAAATATGAGAAATTCCACTGAGAACACAATTCATATATTATAATGTAAAATCCTGTGTTTTAAAAGTGTCTTTCTATAAACATGGGTACACATACATCACTGTGATATGATTTTTTTAGTTCTTTTGGAAAGATACCCAGCAGAGGGATGGCTGGGTCAAATGGAACCTCCAGTCCAAGCTCTTTGAGGTATCTCCATATTGATTTCCATAGTGGTTGCACCAGTCTGCACTCCCACCAACAATGGAGAAGGGTTCCTTTCTCCCCACAACCCCGCCAACATTTGTTATTGTGTGATTTCTTGATAGCAGCCATTCTTTGTGGGGTGAGGTGGAATCTCAGTGTTGTTTTCATCTGCATCTCTCAAATGACCAGTGATGTGGAACATTTTTTCAAATATTTTCTTGCTGCTTTTACTTCTTTGTCTGAGAAATGTCTGTTCATTTCGGATGCCCATTTTTGAATTGGGTCTTTATATTTGGGGGGACTGATTGTTTTGAGTTCTTTATATATCCTTGATAATAGTCCTTTGTCTGAGGAACAGCTGGTAAAAAACTTTTCCTATGCTAATGTCTTCCAGAGTTCTGCCTAACTTAGCTTCCAGCAAGTTTAGTGTTTCTGTTTTAATATTTAGATCTTTAATACACTTGGATTTTAATTTAGTGCATGGTGAAAGATAAGGGTCCAGGTTTAATCTGTGGCAGGTTGAAATCCAGTTTTTCCAACACCATTTATTAAAGAGGCTATCTTTCCTCCACTGAAGATGGTCAGCTCCTTTGTCAAAGATGAGGTAGCTGAATACATCTGGATTTGTTTTAGCTAAAACTTGGAAACAGCCCATTTGCCCATCAGTTGGAAACTGGATAAAGATGTGGTTTGTCTATAAAATGGAATATTACTCAGCCATAAAGAATGAGAAAATAGATTCATTCATAGGAAAATGGATACATATTGAAGATATACTCCTAAGTGAAATAAGTAAGTCACACATGTGTAAATACCGAATAGTTTCTCTGGTGTGAACAAACTGGAATAATACATAAGATCCTAAAAAGATTACTGACATTGTGAAATGGGAATAAAGGGGCTAAAAAAAAGGTGTAGGGAAGGTGGGATGGATAGGGGAAGGGTAATAAGGGAAAAGAAAAAAATGTGAGATAATGAAAAGATGGAAATAAAGTGTTTGAAGATGGGGAGGGGAGGAGGGGGTGAAGGGAGGGCAGGGACAAGGGGAAAAAATGAGAACCAAGATCTGTCATTCCCAACAATGAATGTAACTGTACTGTATCCCTAAAATGTACCAATAAACTCAATTAAAGCTGAAAAAAAAAGTGTCTTTCATATCAAGTAAAAAATACATTCAGCAGAATACTTATATACTGAACTCATAAGCTATACTTTTTTTAAAGCAGCTTGGTTTTTCTTCAACAGTAAAAAAAGACTACAAATAAGTAACTCACTAAAACAGCCTACAAATATTAAAAAGTATATACTAGGATTAGATCATAGGAAGCTTGATTTTTTATGTTCTACTGATTAGGCATTAAACACAATGGAATGTTTTTAAGGTCTAAGGATTAGTCATCCATCCTATTTCCTAAAATTTACTAAGTGGGAGCTCATATTATTTTCAATAATGTCATTACAATAGTCATTTTACTTTTTGGCACATATCTACATGGGTCACTAACATTTTTAACTATTCTGCTCTTTCACAACTACTAGACTGGGTCATTTGCCTAAAATTAAGTACTGATCACTTACCTTCATCTTCTGTCTCCTCTGCAGTCCTATTGTCTTCGCTGGTAGCATCTTCATCGTAACTACTTTCGGTCTGAGAGTCTGTGATTTCACCTTCTTCTGGCTCACTATCACTCTCTATAATTTTGTCATCTTTAAATGAGGCTGATTTAGAGATGTTCTCATTAACAGGAGATTCTAGACTGTCTATTTTGACCTTCTTTTTCACATTTGCAAAATTTTCTCCTTCACTGCAGTTTAAATATTCAACACTGGAGGCTTTTTGGTTTTCTGAATTCAAATCCTGGAAAAAGATAGGAAAGTAGGTGTGTAACAGGGGAGAATAATTTTAAACATTACTATAATAATACATGAAGTGACTACTTTCCAATGAATAGTGACTGTATATACAGTGAAAAAACAAGTGAACTTTGTACCTACTCTTCTTCTCACGTTCTTTCTTGGTTAATGATGTTATCATCCTCTTACAATGAAAATTAAAAATCTTATACTCATCACTGACATCGCCTTAACCTGACATGCAGTCAACTGCTGAATGCTCTGGACTACACCTACATTTTGGTTTTCCTATTCTCAGTGTCTCAATATTCCCAGTCCAGGCCCCCATGTATGGTCTGGACTATGTGACATCCTATACCAAAGCTGTTCAACAGAAGTACAACTTCTGCCATATTTGTACATTTAAATCTCTTAATAGCCATACTTAAAAGCAAAATGATTAATGAGATAGTTTACACTGATTTTGGTATTAAGCCCTCAAAATTCAAAGTATATTCATAGAGGACATACCGATTTAGACTAGCTATTCTTCAAATGGCTGCCATATACATCTAGTTGCCACTTTACTGGAAGAAGCACAGAGAATGTGTTTACTCTAAATTTTTTTTCTTTAAATTTTTCATCAATTAGCAAGTCAATACACATAAAATATAGAATGTTTCATTTACAATATGAATTTAAAGATCCAAATGCACCTAATATATTAAAGCTGTAGATTTACAAAAATTTACTATTTTAGAGTGGCTCAATAATGCACAAGTTTTTGTATTCCAAATTAGTTTTATCTTTTATTCTAAAATTTCAATTTAGCTAATATAAGCCTTTTCTTATTAATTTATTGTACAGGTATAGCTGGCATATCTTGTGAAAACTAAATAAACCTATTATTTTTAATTAATGAATAAAAAGTATGTAGGTTTTTCCTATACAACATGTTTTGAAATATGTGTATGTTGAATGGAATTACCTCACACATTTTTTGTGGTGAAAACACTTAAAATAACTTTCTTGCTGACTCTCAAAAATGTAATACATAGGCTGCAGGAGGAGCTCAGCAGAAGATTACTTGCCTAGCATGTGTGGGCCCTGCATTTGATTCCCAGCAGGGCAAAGAAAGAATAGAGTAAGACAGAATATAATCTACTGTTATTAAATATAGTCACTGTGTTA
Organism: Fukomys damarensis; assembly: GCF_012274545.1. NCBI lineage: Eukaryota > Metazoa > Chordata > Mammalia > Rodentia > Bathyergidae > Fukomys > Fukomys damarensis. Next base: position 59,455,607 of record NW_022900913.1, on the reverse strand, counting down.
TATAATAGGCAAGCCTATGATGTCAGCCTTGGCCAAAGGAGAAAATTATTTTCCTTTTTCCCTTTGATTTGTATAATACTTTCAATTTTCCTTTTACTGTAGAGCAACATGATGAAGTGAACGATAAGTTCTTTTGTTATTTTTTACAATATGTGAGAGTCTTATATACATGTTTTTAATAGCAGCATAAATTCAATTTAGAGACTGGCTAAGCATTTACCATGTGATAAAGTATATATATATATATATAT
>NW_022900913.1:59369040-59455280 GCF_012274545.1 Fukomys damarensis | reverse complement strand
ACACACACACACACTAGCAATACAAACTCACCAAAGACAAGAACAAGGGTACAGAGCTGAAAAATCATCAGTTACATAAGCCATGTAATTTATAGCAAAACATTTCCTCAACTATATGTACTTTTTCAAAAGCCATTTCTAATTTTGTATATTTTATTATTATTGCTTACCAGACAACATCTGCTGGGGAAAAGTGACTGTCGGAGGGGCTGTGTTTTTTAATCAGCTATGCATTTGCCCATACAGAATATCTGATAAATACTAAGAGAAAAGAAGGGGTCTTACAGGTAAGCTTTGAGGCATATTACGGATCTTTCAAGTTATTTTCTCCAATCTCTTTATCCTACTGCCTTATTTTTATATCTCCTCATCTACAAAAGGCTCAAGAGTATCTTTAAAAGTAAAGAAAATAATGAGGATGTTTTAACCAGTCCTGCATGGCTTCACAGCTATTTTTGAGAATCTTCAAAATTCTCAAAATCATATCAGAAATTTTCTAAAGTTCCTATGCTGAAGTTCACATGTTTTGAAAAAGAATGGTAAAGGTGAACAGTTAGGGAAGCCAGGTAAGATCACACTACCAAAAAATGCTTTCAATGCCAGTCCTTAAAATTGGTCAGGAAAGGTCACTTGAGGGCCCCTTTCCACTCTTCTCACTGCTAGCGAGAGGTGCTTTTACAACCTAGCCTCTCAGACAGTTCAACCTCTATTAGAACACAAATCCTGAAAGTAAATAGAAACATTACTTTTAGCAATTTAGTCATACATTCTTCTATTCCTATCTATTGTCAGTTAAAGCGGGGTGGTGGTAAAAACAAACTATGTAAGGAACAGAAAATAAATCAACAGCACACATTCCATATGTGAACTTTAGAATTTAGTATGATTTTCAGTAAATGCTCTTGGGTTAAGAGGAGAAAAATAGGAGATAAAATTGCCAGAGTCAAGTACCAAATACATAGCTGCCACAATTCAAAACATGTCAATAAAATAAGCCTTCTGTCTAGCATATAAACCACCAAACTTATCTGCTTAGAGTACAAATAAGAGCACTGATAACATTTCAATTAACATTATATCGTGTTGGAAAAAAGTACCCCTCAATCTTTATATCTTCCATTTAAGGGTCTACACAATATATTTTCAATTAAACAGACCATCTTTTTCATAATTAATGTTTTACAGACTCAGTCTTTTGCTGCTCTTATAAATACTGTTCTGTAATAAGGCAAAATAATTTTTCTTCAATCTAATTTTGAAGAAAACAATTATAGGAAATGAGATTTTTCCAATTAATGCACTATATAAACATTTTAATGATTATTGATGCTATAGCTAACCTCTTTTCCAAAAACAAAACATACCAATTTATAGACCTATTCCACTGTCAGCAATAGATTTTGTAAAAATGTGTCCTAACAAAGTACTCAAAATGACTAAGAAAGCTGAATGTGTAACTAAGTTGGCTTACAAACTGTTTTTCTTTTATTGTAAATGGTGCAGTGACACTGACATGTTAGTTGAGGTGCTGAATTTTGTTCCAAACTATGTAACATGAGGCATTTTACCTGCCCTAAGTCTACCTCCATCAAATTGTAAGAAATACTTCTATTTGTAGTCACAAAGAATTTGTGAAAAGTCCTCATTTGCTCCATTGAATGCTCCTTAGTTGTTTGATCTGGTATCTTAATGGATGTTTGAAATATACAGTTACAGGATGATTTTGTTTCATTAAAATATTATGGTTTAATCATGTTATTAAAATTATATAAGCTGCAAAAATTAAGAAAACATTACCTTTTCTTCATTTGTTGAAGGACAATCTGGATCCTTTCTTTTCTTCTTCAATTTTTTATCTTTACTTTGTTTTCTGGTAGCAGTCTGGTAAGGCTGCAAATCTATTCGAGAGTGAAATTGATATCGACCACTTTCCACATCACAATAGTAATAAATCCCAGTGGAAGGATCATAATATAGTTGATTTTCCTTTTAAAATCAAGAAAACAGTTAGGTTCTATTCCTGTATGATAAAATAAAATAGAGAAACAAGCTTAACAGAAATACCAAGTACATTCAACTGTAGTCCGCTTCACTTAACTACCACAGTTACAGAATGTAATGAACTAAAGATAGTAAAATAAAAAGTGCTTACAATTTTCAAAATACCATTCAGTATCTGCTCTAATTTTCCTAGTGTGAAAATAAACCTAAATATTAAATTGAAAAACATGAAATTGCTAATATTTGATTTTTTATTCTATAATAGAAATTTCATACAGTTCAATACATTAATTTTAAAAAATGATAAAAACTTTCTCAAAGCCTGAAAACTAAGGCATGCATCAGAAAAACTGCATATTAAAGCAATTCCAGACATATTATGCTCAATAATAATTGCATGGTGATACTTTGGTAGCAAAAGCCCCCAGGCCTTCCTCCCATTGTCATGAACAAGAAACTACCTTTTCATGGTGACTAGTTAATGTCCCTGAAGAGAATTTGACAAAAAAGTGAAGCTTGTAATTACCACAATGTAACATACTATAAAACAAAACGGAAAAAGCATCTTCATTAATTAATTTCACAATAAAGTAAATAAATAAGACTTATGAGTAAAGCAGCCATGCACAAATGAATTTTGGCAAATTGTGGATTAAAAACTAGAAAGATAAAATTTTGTAATCACCTGCATTTATTTAGGTACTGGCCAGTACTCCATAAGCAAGATTTAATTGAACAGTCTATATTTTATTAACATCATAAATCCATGCAGACCAGACCTGGAAACATCATATGATGTACTGAGATTGAGCAACTAAAACTTCCTGAAAAAGAATAATTTATTTTTCTAACTGTTGATACTACTGTAATTTATCATCTTTAATCCATGCATTTTGCAAATTTCTTACAAAAATATTTAAATTCTCATCATCTTTACCTTAGCTAGGAAACCAAATGGGCCTTGCTAGTCTTTATTTCTAGTGATAATGGAACTTTTATACCAAATCCTTTCAAATTGGCTAAGTCTGGCAGTTCAATATATAGGCATTTTCAAAATATAAGAAAAATAGTATCTGATTGAAATAAAATGAAAAATTGCACAATAAAAGTAGAAAAACAATGAAGTTCCTAATACAAACATATCCCACAGAATGCAACCATTTAGAGAGTAGATGTCAGAAGAAAGATATGGAAAGGAAGGCAGAGGAATAAAAGCTAATGTCTATGTGGAAACTATATTTTCAACTTTCTGGCTATTAGTTGGCATTATCACTTATCACACTCCCATGAGAGAAAAAAATCTCTTCAAACTTAAGCCTACCATGTGCAGATACACAAACTATCTTAACTAAGCTGTGCAGTACTGTCATGATTTCTGATTAGTTAACAGCAGGGCAGTAACAGGAATGATGAACATCTGCTCCACTTCTGGCCCACATTCTGTAATCTCCTAGGTTGCCAGATCACATCTTAGACCCCTGAGGGTGAGGTCAGGAGTCAGGGGTTCCATCATCATCATCATCATCTGTGTGTGTGTGTGTGTGTGTGTGTGTGTGTGTGTGTGTGTTACTACTAAGGCTTGAACTATGTGTCTTGTGCATGCTGGGCAAATACTGTACTGCTAAGCTAAGTCTGCAGCCCTTTCCTCCTTTTCCCCCTGTACCGGTGATTGATTCCCAGGGATTTTGTACTGAGCGACATCCCTGAAAGAGAGAATGTCTCCCTAAATTTCTCAGACTGGATATGAACTTGCGATCTTCCTGCCTCAGCCTACCACAGTGCTAGGATTACAGACATATGGCTAGCCCATCCCTTTATGTTGTCTGAGACATAAATTGGCTAAGGTGCCTAAACTGGCCTCAAACTTGTGATCTTTCTGTCTCAGCCTTTCAGGAAGCTGGGATTATAGGATGTACCACCACATTCGGTGTCATGCAAGCATGAATGAAATCCAAGTAAGCATTAAATCCAGCAGCCATTATACTTTATAATGGTACCAGTATTCATCATTAACGTGCTCCAGAAGTGTGACAACTATCAAACAAATTGTTTTGGCTGGAAAAGGTACTGAGTCACCAAGCAGATGAAACTGACAAGTTCTAGCTTTTGAGTTTAATGCCAAAGGATAAGTACAGGGACAAAATGTTCATGTAAAAATTCACTGAATATTAAGTTTGATGAGTTTCAAAACAGCCGAGTTCTAAGGTATGACTGTATTACAAATCATTCTAGTCCTCCTTTAATCAGGGGTCCATTATATTTCTAATTTCACATTAATTCTCTAGCTCTCATTGTTAAAGGTACTGATTTTTTAATTTTATTTTTTTATTTGTGGTGCCTAGTGCCTTGTGCATGCCTGGCAAGCACTCTACCACTGACCTACATTCCCAACCCAAGACTCATTTCTTAAAGTTTAAATGCTTAAAAACCAGAGAATATAAAATACTAACAATAAACATGCCACCACCTACTGGAGAGGCTGAGGCAGGACAACTGCAAGCTCAAAGCTAACCTCAGCAACTCAGTGAGACCGTCTCAAAACTAACAAAAGGGCTAAGAATATAACTTAGTAGTAGAGTTCTTGTCTGGCATGCATGGGGCCCTGTGTTCAACCTCCAGTCTCTCTCTCACACACACAAAGCAAGACTGAGAATTCAGAAAGTCTCCCTAGCTAGCCATGGTGGTGGACCCTAGTAGTCCCACCTACTGGGGTGGGTACAAAAGAACTAAACAGACACCATTTCAGAAAGAAAAAGGCGAGTCTCCCTCTGTGGCCTAAAATATATTCATAAAGATAAATGTTTGAAATGATTTTTTAAAATCTTACCCCAAACTGAGAATTAACAATCTCACTTCCTTATACATTCTATGAGAAAGTACTAATTTAGGTTCTTAAATGTTTTACAATACAATTAATCATCAGCTTTTACTAGATATCTATCATTTTAGTATGTTACTTCATAAACTGTCATCAGTCTTCTCTAAAACACTGATCAGTGGTGCCAAATCTATGGCACATGTGCTACAGCAGGCTGTTATCAATGCAAGCTCTAAAAGGTTCACCATCGCTGATCTACAACAATAACTTTAAAACTTAGAAATGTAGCTTAGGAGTCTATTTTATAATTTTTTTGTCAAATAGCCTTGAATCAAACAAAATTTTACAATGCTGCTTCTTGTTTATACTTCCTCTTAGGGTTTAATACTTACTATTAGGCAGCTACATACACAATCAAACTATTAGAAACGTCTGAGACACTTACAGAATCATAATAGAAGCCAGTGCTGTGGTCAAAGTACAATCCTGTACTTTCATCATAACTAAATCCCGTCTGTGACACAGCAGCTTCTGCAGCAGCTCTCAAGCTTTCAGCTAATGACGAACCTTCTAAGGATGGACTTTCTGTTGCCAATGCAGATGCTGCTTCCTATAGAAGACAGTCACATCAATCAGACACAACTTTCACACAGCCTTATTCAGACTTAGAAGACAGGATTCAAATATCACCTGTCTTAAAGCTACACTTTACTTTCTACAATGGAAAGATTAGCTTTCAATTACAATTTGAATCTTTCAAAACAATATTGACTAGTGTATTATTTAATTCAACTCTGACTCAATTTTTTGTCACAGTCATGCCCTACCAGTTTAAAGACCCAAGAAGCAAGGGAATAATTATTATGAAAAAGTAAATGTATGATACCATAGGGAAGCAATTCACAAAATACAGACCATAAAATATTTTATAAAACCAATGATCAAGATGGTTCAACACAAATGGGAAGGGGAACAAGAGAGGAGGGACAGAAAAAGGAAGGAAAGAATGAGAAAAAAAAAAGTGAAAAATAGAAGGAAAAAATAGAAACAAAGCTTTTCTACTTAGGGAGGGAAGGGGGCTTGAGGGAAGGAACGGGATAAAATAAAATTTATTAAAAACAGATTGTTCAACAATTATATGCTCAGTAAGAAAAATAAGAAGAGGAAAACACTATAGATTATAACACATCCTTTGAACAGAATCCTGATTCAAACAAATTTTAAAGCCTATAAACATTAGGAAAAACATTCAGATATTTAAACAGTGATAAGACATCTAATATAAAGAAAGCATTAAAAACTTTAGGGCCAGGGATGTAGCTCAGTGATAGAGCACTTGCTTAGCACACACAAGGTTCTGGGTTCAATCTCCTACACTAAGAAAAAAAAAGTTTCAAGTGTAGCTGGGTGCCATGGCACAAGCCTGTGATTCCAGCAACTTGGAAGACTGCAGCAGGAGGATCCAAATTCAGTGCTAGCTTTAGTGAGATCCTGAATCAAGAAACAAAACAGAGTGTAACCAAGTGTGGTGTCACGTGCCTATAGTCTCAGCTGTTCAAGAGGATAAAATAGAAGGGATCCCTTGAGCCTGGGGTTTGAGACTAGACTGGGCCACACAGCAAGATGCCATCTCAAGAAACAAAACTTTAATATTCTTGGCATAGTTATACGTAAGAGTATTTATAATCTTTGTTTATGACAAACTGAAAAAGTTTATCTCTCTACGTAACTACCAGAAGGAAGGCAAATTCTTGGCATCAACAATTTCACATTTAGTGTTTCAGTACCTGTGAATCTAAGATGAAATGGTCCTCTTCTCTACATTTAACATTTCCTGTTACATCAGTACCGGTACAGGTATCACTTTCTATTTGTGACTGGTGTTTAGAATCAAAAGGAGGCGCTTCAGTATACTGACACTGCTGAATTGAGAGTTCAGTCTCTTTATTTGGAAGACCATCATCATTATAGTATGTCTGATGATAATAATCTGTGGCAAAACAAATCGACACCTTTGATTAGTATATTTAAATGGGCCTTAATTCTAAAACACTGGCACTGAGCACAATTCACACTGAAAATAAACATGATTTTTACAACTGTACACATTTTAAAACATTAAAGTTGATAGTGCAACTAAATTTGCAGAAGTGTGTATCTCTGATGCTAAATGTCTCAGTATCCCAGGTACCACCCTAAAAAAGTAAAATTTGGATTTTCCACAACAAGAGTAAAAAAGAAAATACATAGATGGGTTATCTTCTGTCAAAAACAAAAAAACCTGGCAACTCTTAACTTCTAATCACGTACCTAATAATGATGCTTATCAAATGACAAAAAGGGCAGGACCAGGGTCTCAATCTGCTGTCAAATTTTTCTTGTGATGTTGACTGCTTAAAAAGCTTATTATACCGATATGCTAGCACTTTTGCTAAATGGTATCTGTGTGAACCCAGCCAAAACTTAACGGGAAAGATTCCTGCTTCTGGTGATCCACATGTACTAATCCTCACTGGCTACCTTATTTTTCCACGTAATACAATGCTTTTAATGAGGTCATGGTGGTGGACTTGCCATGGCCACAAGAACTAAGAGCCTGGAACTAAACACATCAACAAGAAAACACTACCCTGGTCAGAGTAAGGACACAGGATATTAGGCTTACTACACAGCAAAGTTTACTAAGTGACCTGGGGATGGCAGTGTGCACTTGTTATCCCAGTACTCAGGAGGCAGAGGTAGGAGGATCACTTAACCCAGACTTTGTGACCAGGCTGGGAAAAATACAGTGAGACCCCGATGCAAAAAAAATGCTCAGTGAGTGAACCACTAAAGACATGGTAGCAACATTACAGAAATTACAGGAATGATAATACAGTTCTTTTTTTTTCCCACAAGGACAAACTGATTATTTGAAAATACCAAAGGAGAGAAGTCAATAATTATTATTTATGTAGATCTTTTTGTATTTAAGATTTAAAGAAAATACCATATTAGCATGATTTAAATATTTTCATTATTAAGGTGAATACCTGAAATTGACCAAGAAGCATGGTTTTCTGTTTGTACTTCTACATCAGACTTTTTATTATCTTCACTTCTCCCACAGTGGAGTATTTTACTGAGTTCTTCCACCTGAAAGAAAACAAGGCTTTAGGAGAAATAAATCATAAAGCAATATAATAATATGTATACCATTTTCTTGATATCACAACAAAAAATTATTTTTCTTGGTAAAAGTTTTAAAGATGTGGATGGGCATGGTGAATGCCTGTAATCCCAGCTACTCATGGAGGCTGAAGCAGGAGGATCTTAAATTCAAGGATGACCTGGGTAATTTAGCAAGACTGTGTCTCAAAAGTGAAAAAATAAAAATAAAATAATAACACTGGGGATACATTTCAGTGGTGGAGCTCCCATGGGTACAATTCCCCATATTGAAAATATAAAAGTTTTAGAGATGTGCCATGAATAGCTAAAATCTAAAAATAATCCCAACTCTTAGTTAATTTTCAAAGAATTTAGTGGGGAGGGGTGGGAGGGACAGAGTCTCATTATGTTGCCCACACTGGTTTTTAACTTATGGGCCTCCTGTGTGCTGGGACCAGAAATATGTGCCATCATGTCCAGCTCACAAATGTTTTTATTCTTGAGCTCTACTAAACATTCAAATATGCTCCTCCAAAATCAGACTAATGGAACTTTGTGGAGAGGATCTTTCATTTCTAACAAACAAGAATGTCTTGAGCTGGATATAGAGTTTAGTGGTACAGCACTTGCCAAGCATGCAAGAGGCCCTGGGTGTAACCCTTACTGCCATCCTATCACCCCCACCACCAAAGAATGCTTTTGTGTTAATATTAAAGGTCAGCAGTTCTAGAAGATTAAAGTTTTAAAGCTATAAACGTCCATCTGTAGTGAACTATCTAGTATCACTCAGCATCCTCTACCTGGATTTAACTATTCACCTCAATATTATTACCATTTATAGGATTCAACATGTGTGCCTTTTTTTAAATAGCAGTTTTATGATTAAGTAACTGCAGAAGGGAACAAAGAACACAACCAAGAAGCGCAACTGTCCTCCATGAGCCTCGTGCGTTGGGATGCTCTCAGGAGGATGCTGTGCAGGTCAGAACAAGAGCATGGACACACCTGGAATCAGATGACCCGCCTCAGCCAATGCACCTTAGTCTGACAGTGTCTCCTGGATGCATGAACCTGACTAAAAACAGACCTGTCAACATTTCTTTTTAATTACATATAAGCTTACACTGTAAAGGGGCAAGACTCATCATAGTCATCAGATCTGCTCCTAAGACTTGAACTAAGGTGTGGCAAGCAAGGTATGTAGAATAAAAAACTTGCACCCACAATTTAATGCAAGTACAGAGTCCATACCTGAGAAGTGCGCCCTGAAGTTCCTCACCCTAGGAGACTATTTTGCCCCAGTCCTGGCTGTGGCTGCTGCCACCATACATTTTACTATGAACTCAATTACTTAGCATCTATTGCACACTAGACATTATACTGGTGCATGTGATGACATCTTAATTCACCCAAGCACCTCACAAATTATGTATTTGTCCTAATGCCCATTTTACATATGAAATATCTGAAATGACAAAGTAACTTGTACAGGTTTTTTGACCCCCAAACCTGTAGATAGTATGGCTTGCTATTAGTTCATAGTTCATTTCTTTGAATTCTCAAGTGCTCTAAATAGAACACATTCAGCAATTTGGGATGTCAGCCAAACCCCACTCTCCCAGCAGAGAAGGCTGACTAGAAAAGTAATCACTATCAGCAGTAGAATCAAGACCACTATTGCCCCTCCAGTGCTGGTAATTAAATTTAGGGCTCTTGCATGGTTAGGCTGATATTCTACCACTAAGTTATGCCTCTAGCTTCTATTTTTTTTTTCTTTACAAGGTGTCTGTATGTTGCCCAAGTTAGCCTCAAATTCCTAGGCTCAAGCATACCCCACCTCTGCTTCTGAGTAGCTGAGACTACAAGTTCCAGCCACCTTATCCAAGCTGTTTTTGTTTTTGCACCAGGCATTGAACCCAGGCCCTTCACACTGAGCTACATCCCCAACTCTTTATTTTGAGATTGGGTCTTGGCTGGGTTTGAACTTTTGATCCTTATGCCTAGGCCTCCCACAGTACTAGGATTACAGGTGTGCATTACCATGCCTGGCTTATATTTCCATTTTTGATGGTGAACCACTAAAGTTAACCCTAATAATAAAAATACTGGCTCTTGGAAAATTAGCAAAAAAAATGTTAGGGTCTCTTAGGCAAGCAATACTTTAACACTATATAATTATAAAAGGGTTTTATTTAAGGCTTTCCTCCTCCCATATTTTTATATTTGTATTTTATTAGCACAACTCCTATACATTGTAGGTATTAAAAAAAGACTAGCTGTTGAGAAAAAAAACTTTCTACCTCATAAGGTCAATGATTACATACAATGGTCATAGAAATCATTTAAAATCAACAGTTGTTTTCATAGCTCAGCAACAGTATGACAGTCTGGTGTTTTAGCATTCTATGTATGTACTTTAAGAAAATGAACCAATTAACTATGAAGGACTAGAACAGTTACTCGGGCGTTAAGTACCTGGAAAAAAATTCTTAGGAGAGAGCACAGCTGCCCAACAGTTCGAGTTAGAGTACGTTGTTTTCTGAACTGCTGCTTTAGCATCTCTCCTTACTGCACATTATCAAAATGATATAAGATGTTTATGTGTCTAACAAGGAAGGCTCTACCTCCCTCCTTCCACAAGAAAACTCAAGATAATGAATACCCAAGATAACCACTTCAAGTGATTTTATGGGCAAATGAGGCCCTGTCTAAGTTTACACATCTCATGAGAGGCAAAGATGAGCTTCTGACTCAAATTCAGAACTTTAACAAACTCAAACATAATCTAAAATAGTATTACAAATGTTCCTACTGCCAGTGGGACACTGGGACAAATGAGAATGAAGACCATGTAGCCAAAATACTGGAGGTTCAACTTAGGCCAGCCGTAAGACACTCACCTAAACCAAAAGAGCCTGAACTATAACTGCTTTGAGGTTTTATTTATTTCAAAGACTCTATAAAGCCGTGGTCAGCCCCGGCCAAGAAGCCTTTCCAAGGCCATCAGAGCCTCTTCCCGGGCAGGGAGGACCGCGCACCTGCGTGCGAAGCTCCTGGTTGTTGCTCTCAGCGCTCTGGTACAGCCGCTCCGTGTGATGCAGCAGCTTCTCGATCTCTCGCACCTGCCGCTTGCAGCTCCGCAACTCGCGTTCCAACTTCTCGACCTTCCGCCTCAGCTGGGCCAGTTCAGGCTCTGGGGAGGTAGGCGGCGACAGTGACCGTGAGGGCGACGGCGGCGGGGATGACGCCTCGGAGGCCATGAGGCCCGGCGAGAGACGGCCCCGGGCGCGAAGGGACTGCGTTCAGACCGAGACGGGCGCCGGGGGGCCCAGAGGCCACAGGAGTTCGCAGGCGGCTGAAAGAGGCCTCCCACACGGCCGGCCGCCGCGGCCCCTGGCCATGACACCCTGAAACTCGTCTCCTGTGGCCGAAGACTGCGGGCAACGAGCAAGGGGGCGGAGAACGGCCCCTTTCCGCTCGAAACCGGCAGTGAATGGGAAATTACTTTCGCCAGCTACTGAGACAGCCAGAGAAGCGACGGAGAAGCCGAAGTGACAGAGAACTAGAAGATAACAAATGCTCGGGGAGTTCCCGGACTGGACCGGAAACGCTGCGGCGACGGGGGACAGGGCCAAAACTGGAAAGGAAGCTACGGGAAGCCGGAAGGGCCTGTAGCGCACTTGCGCACCACTAGTTTACCGGGGGCTGGGCGGTGCTAAGGGGCATGGAGGGTTTTCAAAAAAAAATGGCTGCTAGCGCTTGAGGATCGCATCCACCGGCTTACGAATCTGCAGTTGTGGATCTTACTTGAAAAAGGTTTTCGCATGGAGTACGGTTCTTAGTCTCTGATTTTCCAGATGAGAACACTGAATCTCCCAGAAATAATTTGCCAGTGTTAGAGATAATGATAAACCAGAACTGGAACATAGTGTTTAGTTCGCTCTGTTTGTTTAGGCAACTAGCTGATTACATGAGTTTAGATCCCCCTAGGAAAAAAAAAAGCAAATTCGACAAGATTGAGCTACATACAAACAGGACCATTCCTGGTGGGAAAGTACGAGACCATATTTCTGCAGAACAGGAGAGAAAAACTCTCTGGACTGGAGAATTTATTTCGGTTTTCCTTTGTGTGAATCCTAGCATTATTTCACCACTTTTTAAACAGATTAGGGCTTCCTCAGACACACTTCCTCCCTTTTCCAAGACCAATTACAATTAGATCTTGACTTTGCAGTGTTGGGCCTGAGATTTTCAGAGGTCATCAATTCTGTTAGCCTGGTTCTTCTCTCTCAATCTAGAGCAAGGCCTGTTACACCAAGCACCCACACATAGTTACTGAAAATAGCTAAACATAAGAATCCTGTTTAGTGTCCTAGTTCAGTGGCTACTTCTATTAACTATGTTTTTTCTTTGTTTTGTTTTGTTGTGCTGGGAACCACACCCAGATTCTTAAGCATACTAGGTTGTGTTCTACCAGTGAGCCTTATTAATATATTTTCTTGTTTTCTTAATGATCTGGCATCTGAGGCTAATTAGTAGCAAACAACCCATTTCAGAGCAAGCATGCCTTTCACATGTGAACTCACCAGTCCAGTGCCCATCTTCCTTTATCAGGCTGTTATACTCCAAGCCAATATTCTCCTGCCCCAATCATTCCAGGGCCAAGTGCTGGATAACTGTCTATAATCCAGAGACTCTTGAAAATTTTCAGATTATTCTGTGCTGAGCTTCCTTATCCTGCCTTGACCATTTCTTCCCACAAGAAAACAAAGCTTTTTGCCCTGATTGCTTCCATTCCCTCTGCTTCCCAAGGACTTTGTGCTTTCCCACATGGCTCTGTATAGTGTGGTGTGCCCCTTCCTATTGAATAATAAGGGAGAAATAAGCTATCTTTTCCATAGCAATATCTGTTGGCTTCACCCTACGTGAATAATCACAAAATCTATATTTCTACAAGGTCTACCAGTAAGGAGGAAGAGGAAAACGGGTGCTGAGAAGGTGAATAGCAATCTTTGCCACACCTAGTTTTCAGATTTAAGAGGTAATTAATATAATGGGCAGGTTCCATGCCCACCCTTTAGGGTTTGATTTTGTTTTGTAATTCTCCCACACATGATATGAACCCATTCTTTTACTTTTTGCCATTATGAATCAAATGAGATTGTTTCAAATTTGTACTTTTCTTATTTATAGATGGTTTCAGACATTTGTTGAAATATATGTATATTGGAAGGGCTACTCACACATTCCCTCCTGAGAATTGCCTGTTATATCTTTTTGGCCATTTCTTATTACTTTTCAGTTCTTTGTATAAACCCAGTACTAGTTAGCTCCCAGTTTTAGCTATTGCAGAAATCTTCTCCTAGTCTGTTATTTATATGTTAACTTTCTCCATGATGTACTTTATCAGAAATTTTTATGTAGCCAAATCCATATTTTGCTTCATTTTCTACCATTTATTTTAGTTTAGTCTTTCAAATTTTATTCATGAAGACTTTCCTCATGAAGTCACATTTTCTTCTATAAACCTTATAATTTGAACTTTCGCACTTCATTCTATACTTCACCAGGCAGTGTGTGGGGGGGTGTTCAGACAAAACTCAATTACCTTAATACCATGTTCTTTGCAGTGCTTTGCAAAACTGCCATTATTAAGTCCCCATTTCTATATATGGGTTTATTTTTGAGGCCTCTATTTTACATTTGTCTTTCAGTCCATTCCCATACCAGAACCATTGTATTAGGTGTCACATTGTTTCTGTGGGATGTCTTAAAATCTGCATAAAAATATTTCTTTTAACCCAGGCTTGGTGGTATATACCTGAAATCCCAGTTTGAGGGACTGAAGCAGGAGGATCACAATTCTGAGGGCAACTCAGACTACTTAGCTAGAGTTTGCCTCAAAAATTAAATGGGGCAGGGATGTAGTTCAGTGGAACAGCAATTGTTGAGTGTGTATGTGGGCCCTAAATTCAATCCTCAGTACTGAAAAAAACGGTAATTTCTTCAAATCATTTGCAAAGTTTGAATGAAATCTTTATTCAAAGATATAAAGGGTTGGGCTGAGAATGTAGCTCAGTGATAGGATATGTGTTAGCTTGTGTGAGACCCTGGATTCAATCCCAGCAATACACACACACACACACACAACTGGTTAATGAATGGTTCATTAAGTCACAGAACACACTTCAGATACAAGCTTATTTCCACGAGACCAATCTAGGGAAATCATACTTCATACCTGCCATGTTCACCGTGGAAAGAAATAAAAGGCCATCATTCATTTCATTCCATATGTATAATTACAACACTTGGTGAAGTCACATTTGCTGCTTTATACATTGGAACAAGACAGTAAAGATAATACATTTTACAACATGAAGTCAATTTACAGAAGGACTTTCCTGGAATATACTATACTGATTAAATTCTTTTAAAAAATAACAGCTAGACGTGGTGGCACACACCTGTAATCCCAGCACTCAGGAGGCTGAGGCAGGAGGATCACTGTGAGTTCGAGACCAGCCTGAGCTACATAGTGAGTTCCAGGTCAGTCTTAACTACATAGTGAGACCCTGTCTCAAAAAACCAAAAATAAATAAATAAGTAAATAAAAACAAAAAGCAAACCCCTAAATAAAATTAATAATTCTAATATCAAACTGAATCCATTTAAAGTTTTTATTCTGAAACCTAGCAACTCTTCAGCAAGGAGTTATTGATTGAGTTTTGAATTTTTCCTTTTTTTTTTTTTTTAACAAGTAAATGCCTATACTTATGAAAAAGTCTTGTTTTCCAAAACTTGACTTATAGGACAGCCCCAGCTTCAACATGCCTGGTCCGAAGCTCTGGAAGCCTCTGCCCAAACTGGAGTTAGGGCCATAACCTACATGGTGGCTTTCTGACTGCTGTACAACACTGAGCCATCATAGCCTGGGCCTCAGTCACTGTGAGGATAGTGACTGGGTTAGAGGGGCTGCTGCTGTGTAGACCAAACTGATATCCTCTGTATGGTAGAATGATGCCACAACACTACAGGCACAGGGGAGGGGATCTAGTTAGAGTCTTTGACATACAAAAGCAGTACCTTATTTTACCTTGAGTAGAAAAAGGAAACACACCCGGCCTTTTAAGGAATGCAATTTAGATGTCAGGGAGATTGGAAGAGTTTTTCAGACCCTGGGTAGCCCCAGTCACAATACCTGAACTTCCAGCCCTTGGACTTCCCACAAGATCAATGTTAATAATTGTATTAAAGTAAAGGGCCCCAAAGACAGTCATGAAGCAACTGAGGAATGCGGGCCAAAACATGGCCCTCATGTTCACACTTTCCAAAAGTGGTTTTACAGGCTTTGAGGTATAATCTTCAGTTCACTCCTTAACCAGACCCTCCAAAATGAGACTAATTCGCCATGGTATATTGATTATGAGAAACTGCAATGTCCAGCCAACTCCATGAAGATTCAGCAATCAGACAGCATGTAAGGAAGAAGTATGTGACAGGAATTCTCTCTGCAGCTTCCTTATAGACTTGCTTGAGTACAGAAGCTTGGTGATGATGTCCTGTCTAGAACTGTCTTTTTCCAGAGACAGGTCTGGTGGAGTAAGGGCAGAACGTGTCCGTGTAGTCAGACAGATACAAATAGAGCAGACCCAGGCGAGGGATCTCCTGAGGGCATGCAGGAGTGGGTCATGCCTGGGTTCCTGGCCTTGTATTCCCAGGGATTTTGGGGGTGCTTCATACCTAGTGCTTTGGCATTCTCTAGCCCCATGAGAATGGCTCTTTTGTGGCTGCTATTTTCCATGGTATGAGACATTCTTGAAAATTCTTCCTCTAGCCAAATCAAAAATCAAACTCCTAGTTACTCTTTCAGACAAAAACCACTGACCCAAGGGCCCAGCTGCTCCAGCTCAAGAACATCTTCTTCTGCCACCCACTTGGCCATGGCCTTGGGGACTTGGGGTTGTACTAAAATTTGCAGCTGCTCCACTTCTACACAAGCAAGACCACTGCTGCACAATTACAGCCGTGGGCATTCTGGAAAAAGATCCCCTCCTCTATGCTGGCTCACTTGGCCTGTGTTGGGAGCAAAGGGAATCTGATCATTCCCATATATTGAGGTGTTTTAAGGTTTTGGATTCTGTTATTATTCTGCTAAATGTCCAGTCTCATTCTAATGGCATTTTTCAATGGTATTCTTGAGGATAATACTGACTTTGAGAAACCTTCCCATTTTTCTTTGCATCTCAGCATCTGGACACTGTTACTTTGGAAGAGATCTACCATCAAGCTAGGCAATGCCAAGTTGTCAAGAAAGTAGGGGCAAGAAATTCATTAGTAGAAATCGTAGGGCTGTAGCTTTTGAGAGGGACATTTTTGGCAAGACCTATTGTATTCAGATCATTTTTTGAGGTTCCTCCATCTCTTAGCAAATTCTAAGAACCATATAAAATTACAGAATTAGAAAACTTTTACATAGCATCACTAAATAATTCTATTCCTCCAGGCTGACAGGGTCATCCATGGCCCCACACCTAGACCTGGGGAAGCATAGGAGCTGTAGTGTTTTAGTGACTGTTATGGCAAGTCTCCTCTTTGGTTTTCTTTTTCAAAACTTTCTTAATGCAGTAAGGATGTAAGTCCATTGTACAATGCATTTAGCATGAGCCAGGCCCTGGATTTGATCCCCAGCACCATGGGCGAAGGAAGGAGTCAAAATCAGTAAAATCATCATAAACTTTTATTTTTCCCTATAAATTTTAGAGTAAGTTTGCTTAGTTCCTCAAACAATCCAGTGGGATTTATATGAAGATCACATTGAATGTGTAGACTTTTGGGGGGGTAGAATTAACATAAAACTAAATCAACAATGTACTGTTAGAACTGAACCTAGTTTTTGAACAAATGGACTTAACAGATGTCTACAGAGTGTTCCACTCCACAAAATCAGAATATACATTCTTTTCGGCTGCACATGGCTCATTCTCCAAAATAAACTACGTACTAGTGCATAGAACATGTTTAAGTAAATTCAAAGGACTTTAAGTTATCCCATGTATATTAGCAGACCATGGTGCAATTACACTGAAGATCAATGACAAAAGAAACCGCAAGAATGTCACAAATACATGGATACTGAATAACACTCTCCAGGACAACCAGTGGGTCACAGAGGAAATTAAAGAAGAAATTAGACAAGTTTCTACAATTAAATGATAATGCCAATACAACATACAGGAATCTATAGGACACACTGAAAGCAATTCTACAAGGGAAATTTATAGAAGCAAAGGTCCACACTAGAAAAACCAAGCAAGCTCAAATAAACAACCTAATGCTGAATATTAAGTTTCTAGAAAAAGAAGAGCAAGACAAAGACAAAGTTCACATAAGAGAGGATTATAAAGATCAGAGCAAAAATCAATGCAATGGAGACTAAGAGAACAATACAAAAAAATCAACTAATCAAAGAGTTGGTTTATTGAAAGAATAAATAAAATTGACAAACCCCCTAGACAACCTTATCAAAAAAAAAGGAAAAAAAGGCTCAAATCCATGCAATTGGGAATGAAAAGGTGCAGTCACAAAAGATCCAGAAGAAATCTAGAGGCTCATCAATACCTACTTCGAGAACCTGTACTCTAATAAAATGGAAAAATGAAACTGACAAATTTGTATATACATATGAATTACCAAAGGTCAATGAAGATATAAAAATTCTAAACACCCCAATTACAATCAGTGAAATTGAAAATGTAATTAAAAATTTACCAGCAAAGAAAAGCTCAGGTTCTGATGACTTCACTGCTGAATTCTATAAAAATTTAGAGAAAAAAAATTAGAGAAGAACTATTGCCATTACTTTTGAAATATTTCAGTGAAATTGAAAGGGAAGCAATACTTCCAAATTCTTTCCTAGAAGCAAGTGTTACATTGTTTCCAAAACCAGGGAATGACCCAACCAAGAAGGCTAGCTATACACCAATCTTGCTAATGAACATAGACACAAAAATCCTTGATAAGATACTGGCAAAAAGAATACAGAGGGTCATCAAGAAAATTGTGCACCCTGATCAAGTCAGATTTATTCCAGGGATGCAAGGATGGTTCAACATACGTAAATCAATAAATGTAATACACTATATTAACAGAGTCAAAGACAAAAACCATACGATCATCTCCATAGATGCATAAGAAGCATTCAACAAAATTCAACACCTATTCATGATAAAAACCCTGCAGAAAATTGGAATAGATGGTCTTTATCTCAACTTGATAAAGGCTATCTATGAAAAACCAACAGTCAAATCATACTAAATGGTCAAAAACTGAAAACTTTCACGTTAAAATCAAAACCTTCATGTTAAAATCAGGAACAAGACAAGGATGCCCACTATCACCACTCCTGTTCGATATAGTTCTGGAAACATTAGCCATAGCAATTAGACAAGAGAAAGAAATTAAAGCAATAAAGATAGGAAAGGAAGAAGTTAAACTGTCATTACTTGCTGATGATATGATACTCTACATTGAAGACCCAAAAAGTTCCACCAAAAGACTTCTAGACTTAATTGACAGATTCAGTAGAGTAGCTGGATACAAGGTCAACAATCCAAAATCAATAACCTTCTTGTACACAAGTAACAGAATCACTGAGAGAGAAATTAAGGAAACAGTCCCTTTCACAGTAGCATCTAAAAACAATGAAATATATAGGACTCAATCTAGCAAAGGAAGCAAAAGACTTCTACAATGATGACTACAACACTCTGAAAAAAGAGATCAAAGAGGATATAAGAAGATGGAAAGTCATCCATTGTTCCTGGTTAGGAAGAACCAATATAGAGAAAATGGCCATACTTCCAAAACTGCTATACCAATTCAATGCAATCCCGATTGAAATTCCAACAGTATATTTCACTGAACTAGAGAAAACAATTCAAAAAATTAATTTGGAACCAGAAGAGACCTAGAATAGCAAAAGCCATTTTAGGCAGCAGAGACATGCAGCGGGTATCACAATCCCCAACTTGAAATTGCGCTACAAACCACTGTGATAAAGACAGCATGGTACTGGCAAAGATGCAGACCTGAGGACCAGTGGAACAGATTAAAAGATGCAGAAACAACTCCAGGCATACTCAGCTACCTGATCTTTGACAAAGGATCCAACCATCCTCACTGGAGGAAAGATAGCTGCTTTAATAAATGATGTTGGAAAAACTGGATTTTAAGCCAGGCGTGGTGGCACACACCTGTAATCCCAGCACTCAGGAGGTTGAAGCAGGAGGATCGCTGTGAGTTCGAGACCAGCCTGGGCTACACAGTGAGTTCCAGTTCAGTCTCAATTACATAGTGAGACCCTGTCTCAAAAAACAAAACAAAACAAAACAAAAAACCCTGGATTTTAACTTGCCAAAGATTAAAACTAGACCCCTATCTGTCACCATGCACCAAAGTAAAATCCAGTGGATTATAGGTCTAAATATTGAAATAGAAATACTAAACTTGTTGGAAGATGTTAGGTAGAACTCTTAAAGATATTGGTATAGGAAAAGGATTCATAAACTTATCCTCAGTAGCACAGGAACTAGCACAAAGAATCAACTGGGATCTCATCTTTTTAAAAAGCTTCTGCACTGCAAGAGAAACCACCAACAAAGTAAAGAGACAACCTAAAATGTGGGAAAAAATTTTTACCAGCTACTCCTCAGACAAAGGACTACTATCCAGAATATATAAAGAACTAAAAAAATCAACCCCCCCAAATTGAAAACCCAGTTAAAAATGTGCATCTGAAATGAACAAACATTTCTCAAAGAAGTAAAATCAGCAAATAAATATATGAAAAAATGTGCAACATCACTGGTCATTTGAGATATACAGAAGAAAACAACACCGAGATTCCACCTCACACCAGAAAGAATGGCTGCTATCAAATCAACCAATAACAATTGTGGGTGGGGTTGTGGGGAGAAAGGAAGCATTCTTCATTGATGGTGGGAGTGCAGACTGGTGAAATCACTGTGGAAATCAATAGAGAGGTACCTTAAATAACTAGGATTACAAGTCCCATTTGACCCAGCTATTCCTCTGCTGGTAATCTTCCTAAAAGAAGCAAAAGAATCATACCACAGTGATATATGCTCACCCATGATGTCTATAGAGGCACCATTTATAATAGCTAAAACTTGGAAACAGCCTAATTGCTCATCAAATGGAGACTGGATAAAGAAGATGTGGTTTGTTTTTTATTTTTCTAAAATGGAGTACTACTCAGTCATAAAAGAATGAGAAACTAGAGACATTTATAGCTAAATGGATGCACATTGAGGACATAATCTTAAGTGAAATTAATAGGACACATGTGTAAATACCGAATAGTTTCTCTGGTGTGATAAACTAAAGGTGTAAATAAGAATCAAAATGTATAATTGATATTGTGTAATAGGAAATAAGGTCTAAAGGTGTAGGGGAACTGGAAGGGGTAGGGGAAAGATAAGAAGGGCAAAGAGAAAATGAAAAATGGAAACAAAGTCTTTGTAAATAGGGAAGGGTTCAGGGGTGAAGGTAGGGCAGGGGAATGGGGAAAAATAAGAACCAAGATACGTCATGTAAAGGCAAAGATCCCAATGATAAATGTAACTGTATTATATACCTAAAATATACCAATAAAGAAAAAAAATATGATTATGAAAAGTGAGATAAAATTGAATACATATAATTTTTAAATTGACATAAAACTTTACCAATACAAACATCTTTGTTTTTGTTATTTTTTTGTTGTGATTTAGTTTTCTTACCATGCTGGGGATGGAATCCAGAGCTTCACACATACTAGACAACTGCTTTAACACTGAGCTACACACCTAGCCCCTTGCCTCAGTGTACTTTTTTTTTTAGCACTTTGAGAAAAGGTGCTGGGCATTCTTTCTTAGGTTATTTCCTGTATAGCCTGTACTTTGGGTCTGCAGTTTTATTATGAATTCTTATTTTTTAGTATATTAGGAAAATAAAAGTCAAGGTAGTGGGTGGGTTTCTATTTGGCACAAAGGAGGTGAAGAGAGTATTTCCTGGAGGAGGAAGGTATCATTAGTTTTGATTTTGTTGATTATATCCAACTTACGGTGTCCGCAGATCACTGTACAGATGTTCATAGGACTTCAGAAACCTTTCTGAGGTTGAATAAATAGGTTGTACTATAAAACTAGTACTGGGTAAAGCACCTGGTAGGCAAGGGGGTCAAGCCAGTGAGTACACTGGGAAGTGAGGCTACAACTAGGTTCCTCAAGATATCAGAACCATGTGGAAAATATCCCCATCTTGTGGAGCTTCTCATTTTCAAGGAAAGCCAAAAGCCTGTTTTTTGTAAAAAGGTAAAAATCTTTCTATTTAAAAGTGGTCCAAATTAGAATTCTTTTTCTGTGACTTCACTGTCCTTGTCACAAATCATGTTTGCATCAGGTACAGCTCTAAGGTCTTCTCATTTTTTAAAATTAATTTTGCTTTTTATTAGTACATGTTGCAGTACATAGTGACTACATTCACTGTGGGAGAGCTGGTACATAAACACATATTAATTCTTTTTATTTCCCCTTTCTCTCCTTTCCTGCCCCTTTCCTCCAACTCTAGGTCCTTTTCTCACTTACAAAAGATCTATCTCTGATTCTTATTATCTGTCCTCTATTTTGCTCTTTAAATTATTCATACTTTGGGCTTCTCATAGAAAGGATGCCATGCAATTTTCATGCACATGTGTCTGATTTATTTCACTTATTAGTGTGGCCCCTGTGTGCCCATTTTCTGACATATGACTCAAATATATCCTTCCTTAACACACTCAATCATGTATAAATACAAGTCGTCTGTTACGGACACTTTTAGCCTACTTTTAAGATATAGCTATTATGAGTTGTGATGCTATAAACATGGGTATGCACGTGTCACTGTTGTCTCTTTCAGGAAGACACCTAAAAGAGGAATAGCTGGATCAAATGGTATTTCTAGTTTTGCTTTTTGAGGAATCTACATGCTGGTTTTCATAGTGGTTGCTCGTTGACACCAACAATGTAGAAGAGTTTCTTTTTCCCCATAATCTCACCAGCATTTGTTTTTATTTGATTTCTTGCTGATGGCCATTCCTCTTGGAGTAAGACAGAATCTCAGAGTTGTTTTAATTTGCATTTCACTAATGGCTAGTAATTTTTTTCATGTATTTACTGACCATTTTTACTCCCTTTGAGAAGTGTTTATTCATTTCAGTTGCTAATTTTTTGATTGGGTCTCTTACTTCTGGGGTCTAATTTTTTTTAGTTGCTTATATATTCTCCATGTTAGTCCTCTGTCTAAAGAGTAGCTAGCAAAACTGCTTTCCCATTCTGTTGGTTGTCTCTTCACTCTGTTGGCTATCTTGTTTGCTGTGCTGAAGCTTTTAAACTAGATATGATTCAATTTTGTTGATTTTTTGTTTGTTTGTTTTTTGAGACAGGGTGTCACTATCTAGTTGAGACTGACCTGAAACTCACTATGTAGCCCAGGCTGGTCTTGAACTCACAGCGATCCTCATGCCTCAGCTTCCCAAGTGCTGGGATTACAGGTGTGCGCCACCATGCCCAGCTATTTTCTCCTATTATTAACATTAATGTGGTATATTTATTACAATTAAACTCCTGGCTATGTTGATTCTTGATGTTATTTCTTCTTAATTGAAGTCCTATTCACAAAGTGCTTACCTATGCCTATATCTTTGAGAGTTTTACCTAGTTTATCTTTCAGCAGATTGTTTCTGTTTCAAAATTAATGTATTTGATCCACTTTGACTTCACTTTAGTATATGGTGAGGGACATTGGTCTAGATTCAATCTTCTACATGTGTGTAACCAGTTTTTCCAGTACCACTGTTAAAGAATCTATTTTTCCTTCAGCATAAGCTTATGGTTCTTTGTCAAAGATCAGATAAATGAATGCACCTGGGCTTGTTTCTGCATCCTCTCATCTGTTCCATAGATCCATATTTTTGTGCCAGTGCCATGGTGGTTTTAAAAATTTACTTATATTTTTATTAGTATCTATATAAATACATTTTATTCATCCATTCATCTGTTGATGGGCATATAGGCTGTTTCCAAGATTTAGCTATTATAAATTGTTCTGCTATAAATATGGGTATGCATGTATCACTGTGGTATGATGACTTTAACTCTTTCAGGAAGATACCAGAACAGGAATAGCTGGGTCATATGGAAGCTCTAGTTTTAGTTTTTTTGGGAATGTCCATATTGATTTCCATAGTGGTTGTACCAATGTACACTCACACCAGCTGTGGTGAAGGGTTCCTTTCTCCCCACAGCCTCACCAGTACTTGTTATTGGTTGATTTATTGATGGTAGTAATTCTTTCTGGAGATGGAATCTCAGTATTGTTTTTCATTTCATTTTCCAAAATGACCAGTGAACATTTTAAAATCTATATATTTGATACTTGTACTTCATCTGAAAAGTGTCTATCTATTTCAGATGCCCATTTTTATTGGGTGTTTAAATTTGGAGGAATCTATTTTTTTAATTCATTATATATTCTAGATGGTTGGCCTCTGTCTAAGGAATAACTGACAAAAAACTTTTCCCCCTTCTGTCAGTTGCCTCTTCATTTTGTTGGTGCTTTCCTTTACTGTGCAAAGCTTTCTAATTTGACATGATTCCATTTGTTGATTTTTTGTAATATTTCCTGTGCAATTGGGGTTTTGTTCATAAAGTCTTTGGGGCTGGGGATTTAGCTCAGTGGTTCTGGTGACTGCCTCACAAATGCAAGGACTTGAGTTCGATCCCCAGTACCAAAAAAATAATTCGGATATCCTATTTATTTTGGGCTGGGGATTTAGCCCAGTGGTACCACTGCCTGCCTCATAAAGTCTCTGCTTACACCTGTTCTTCAAGAGTTTTACCTATTAAATGTTTCTGTTTTAATACTTTCATTTATGTGATGTGCTACATTTATTGATTTGCATATATTGAACCATCCTTGTATCCCTGGAATGAAGCCTGCTTGGTCATAATGTATGATCTTCTAATGACTTCTTGCATTCTGTTTACCAGTGTTTTCTTGAGGATTTTTGAATCTGTGTTTGTTTTAAAAATTGCCCTATAGTTGTCTTTTTAGTTGAATCTTTGTCTGGTTGTGAGATCAAAGTAATGGTAGCTTCCAGGGGTGACTTTGGAAGTCCTCCTCCCTTTTCAATTTCATTAAAGAGTTTGAGAATTATTGCAATAGATCATCCCTGAAGTTCTTATAGAATTCAGTGGTGAAACCATCATTTTCCTAGTTGGTGGTATTTTTATTACTTCGTCGATTTCATTAATTTCTACTCTGATTTTTATAATTTCTTTCCTTGTACTAGATCTAGATTTGGGTTGTTCTTGTTTTTCTAGGAAATTGAGGTACATCATTAGGTTATTTATTTAAGCTTGCTCTGGTTTTATTTTTAATGTAGGCTTTTGCAACAATAAACTTCCCTGTTAAGACTGAGTTGTCCAATTTCCTCTTCCAGGTCCAGTCCCATACCGGATTTTGGGTTCACCCATTCATATCCGATTTTCTCTACCACCCCCCTCAGGGTACCTGGTGCACTATTCAGTGTCTAATCTCTTGCTGTCACACCCTTGCTGACCATGACGATCTCTCCTTGATTTTGTCATTTTTTACCATCACTACCACTGCTGTATTTATCCCCTTTCCTCCCATTCTTTACTTTCTAAATTGTCTATTTCTTCTCTTGCTTTTCCTTGTTCTTATGGTTTTGTTTGAAGAAAGTTTCACTGTATGTAAGTATCATCAGTTGTTAGAGTTCTTTCTTTTGCAGGCAAGAACTCAGAGCTCTCCAGGGAAATAGTAACAACCAGGAGATGTCAGGGATTGGCTAATGTGATTCTGGAGGCTAAGAAGTCCCACAAAGTTCTGGCTACAAAACAGAGAGCCAGGACAGATTGGCAGTGCAGTTCAGAAGTTGCAAAGCTTGAGTGCCGACGGTGTAGACCGTAGGTCAAAACTGAAGGCCAAGAACCAGAAGTTCCTAGGCTAGCAGACTAATGGTCTATTCCAGCAACCAGGCAGAGTGAGAATTCAGACTTTGTCTGCTCTTTGTTCTGCCCATGCCCTCAGTGGGTTGCTGATGCCCCCTCATACTGAAGGACATGGAGAGAAATCTGCCTACTAAATTCACCAAATCAAATGCTAATATCTTCTGAAATCAACCCCACACACTCCAGAAATAATGTTTTAAGAGCTATCAGGGCACCTTATAGTCCAGTCGATCTGACACATGAAGTTAACCGTGACATTTTGGAGATCCCATTAATGGCTCCAAATATTTTTCTGTCCTATGTCCACATCCTTTGCCAGTTAGTCTTGTGGTTTCTCTCACTAAAGAGTGGGACTCTCTGAGATTAGCCATGTGATTTTCTTTGATCAACAGAATGAGGTCATGAGCTGAGGAATGCACCTAAGCCTAGGTCTCAGGAGGCACGAGTGGTACAGCCTGCTCTCAGGGACCCCTGCCATTTCTCTGACATACCCATGGGTGTCCACAGGTGTCAAGAGGATGATGAGTGACAGTGGAGCACATCCATTCCAGCTGAGATGCACCAGCAAAGCCCAGCTAGAGAAGACTGCACAGAACCCTCAGAAATATTAGCAATGCCAATGGTGACTAGCCAGTCCCATGCCACCCCCAGGCTTTTGAGAAGTAACAAGTGTTGGTGGTTTAATGCCTCGGAGGTTTTGGGTGTTCCTATGCAGCAATAGATAACTGTTGCTCAACCTAATCTGGAGCCATTTTAGGAGTCTGTGAGCATTATCAGGAGTCTGGATGCCACAGGATGGGGTCCAAGGAGGTCTCCCCAGAGAGGAGATGATATCTCAAGTTGCTATCACCCATAGAGTAAGATCATGGTTTGTCACAGAAAAACATTTCGGGGCACATCAGTGACAGGCTGGTCCACACTCAGAAAGGAGTGGGTGAGGGATTACCCAAGGGGTGAGGCAGATTAAGGTCTAGTTTGGGGATTTTTATGTGGTCTTGGAGTGTCCTCAAGACAGCCTGGGCTGTGTATTCCCAAGGTCTGCCAAAGTACCTACTAGTGAGCTAGATTAGAATGCAAGCCACTTGTATGTGTTTGAACTAAGAGATCTAAAACTTAGAAGAATGAAGTTTGAAGCTTGGTCCTCGAGTCTGAAAGCCTGTGGACATTTTATATCAAGAAAAGTGTGGGTTCAATTTACAGTCAAAAGGTACAGACCCAATTTATATGCTACTGTATCTTTTGTAACTCTTAGAAATTTTGAAGTGAACTGACTGGAAGGGAAAAAAAGGCCAGTGCCCTTGGGTAACTTTGTGTCCCAAAGCTACAGTTTTTTAAAAAAGTATAATTTGGGCCAGGGATTTAGCTCAGTGGTGCCACTGCCTGCTTCACAAGTGTAAGGTCCTGAGTTCAATCCCTGGTACAAAAACTAAAAAGTATAATTTTACAATTATGATTTTCTTTGTCTTCTTTCTACTTATCTTTATTTTAATCATGCCTCACAAATACCTGAGACATTACTATATTCCAAAACAGAGGAATAGTGTCAACTCAACAAAGCCTGATTTATAGCTAGTTTCTTTTAGAGAGCCATCAATTCTCTATTTAATAAGTATTCACCTGTCATAATTTATGTTGGATCCTGGGGGAGCCAGTGCTCCCTTACCTGATCCTGCTGTTTGATATCACACAAGGCTGTCTAGGGAGCTATAGCATCTCAGTATTTCTGATTTATCGCTCCATATTACTTTTGGTCAATTGACCATTACCTACTTCCTCCCCTGGAGACCCAAGGAAAGAAGATGTGGGTGTAACATTGAAACCCTGGGTGGGAAAGGAAACCGAATAAAACTAGATAAGCCCCTGTCCTCCACCACTGATGGCAATACTTATATTTATGACCTCATTGTATGATTGTATCATGATTACTATACTGTAAATCGCCACATCCCCTTCTCTCTCTCTCTCGCCCTCTCCCCCTAAGTAATGAGAAAACTGGCCTAGGAGGCCAATCCCTGCCTGTCTCCGCTGGATTAAGCCTAGGTATTCAAGATGCAAAAGTGAAGGTTTATACCACTGCTGGACTTTCCAAACTGTCTGCAGTAGAGGGTGCTGTAATAAAAAAGTTCTAGTCCATTAAGAACTGAAACTTTTGCAATGGGTATGAATGAACAAGGGCAAAGAGAGCAAGGAATGCAGAAAATGTTGCTGGGTCATATGAAATGGGTCATTTTTAATGACTTTTTGGAGGTGTAAGTTATGGTTTGGATTTTGAAGTTACTTGTATACTTGAACTATGTTTCTGTGAACGCAAATAGGTTATTTCACAATGGAATTTCTTATTGTTGAAATAAGGTACAAAATACAAAAATGAGCACACTTGCATCACTGTTAAGTTCCTTTAAGGGCCTTCATTTCTTCCTGGACCTTTCAGACATCCTTCAGCACACACAGGAAGCTGACTGTCCAGGTGTGTAAGAGTCACTTAAGCCAGTTCATCCTGATCAACTGCCCTCTGGGTAGGTGTACAGGTAATGTCTTTGGCCTAAGCCTGAGCCTGAAAAGGAGTTTCATTCAAAATCTTAAATAGATCATTTAATTTCTCACTCTTTCCAAAGAGCCCAGGAGTCAAACCTTTTCTAGGTTTTATTTTTTTAAATATCTTTGTGGCAGTCAACCCAATAGCCATTCTCCTTC
The DNA here is from genome assembly GCF_012274545.1 of Fukomys damarensis. Taxonomy (NCBI): domain Eukaryota; kingdom Metazoa; phylum Chordata; class Mammalia; order Rodentia; family Bathyergidae; genus Fukomys; species Fukomys damarensis. The sequence goes on along the minus strand of NW_022900913.1, from coordinate 59,427,539 downwards.
CTTCCTTGCAAGAGAACCCACACTTTGTTCAAGGTTGCCATACACCTAACTAAAAGTCTGTACAGTAAGATTAAGAACCTGTGACTTCTGGTGCCGTTTTGATTAGCGGTAGAAGGTTAGAGAACATGCAGATTCTTCTTGGCCATCCTTTGTTCTTTCTTTCTGTGAATGACCCTAGAAGGCTTCCAGCTAAGACCCATTTCAGTTGGCTCAGAGCCGCCTTTTCCCCAAAGGTAAAATATTAACTAACAAATCTCCAGCAATTAATAACTGAAAACTTGGTAGGAATTTGGCAAGAAATGTTCACAGGTGTTTCCTAGTAGTGTGACATAAAGTACTCCTGGTATCTTTTGAATATTTGGGCTTTTCTCTTTCTCCTTTAATCCAAGATGTGGTGCATCCAAGTTGTAATGATGGTAGAGAGAAGAAGCCGGCTGTGTGTGTGTGTGTGTGTGTGTGCGTGTACTCTATGGATTCCCTTGCAAATTACATCTTGTTACGTTAAGAGATGCCTCTTTGATTCAGACATTTAAAATGAGTAGCAAATTTTGCTGTTAATCTAATATTGCTCTAAAAATAAAATCTATCAAACACTGAGTAGTTGGGGTGGGGTGTGGCTCAGTGGTACACTGCTTGCCTAGCACATGAGACCCTGGTTTCCAGTCTCAGCACTGCAAGAAAAAAAAGTGAGTAGTGATGAGAATACTGTGTAGTAAGTATAAACATGCCCAAGCAGTAAACATCCAGTATATGCTCCTGAATGGAAGTGAAAATCATTTAATGTGCAAGAAAACCCGTTCTGTAAGTAGACGGGTTCTGCAGTGTTGGACTGTGGAACTCAGAGTTTACGAGCTGAAAAAAAGTTGTGAGAACCCAGGCTCAGTGGCTGGGGTACACCTGTAGTCCCAGCTACTCAGGACGCTGAGGCAGGAGGATGGCTTGAAGCCAGACTGGGCTACACAGTGAGACCTTTCCCAACAAAACAAAAGTACAGATGTAGGATGAGGTTATCAGCATGAAGAGCCCTATCATCCAGGAAGGCAGCTCATTCAAAGTACTGTCCAAAATGCAGTGGAAGTCACATTTAAAGGACTAATGTGTTCATGATAAGAGAAAATAAAGGTAAAGGAACTATTCTAACAATGTCTTTGGTTTCACTAACTAGATGTAAATGGGGAAAAATGCAGATTCTTTTTTAGGGGGTTAAAACAGAAAAGCAAGACAAAATAGATCCTCTCTTCTGTATGCAAACAAAATCCATTCAGAACATTTCCCACAGCTGCCCCATGTTCAAATGGTAATGTTCCTACAGCTCATGTGGAAGGATAAAAATGACATAACAATACATCAAATCAATATTTTGTATGGCTGAGTGTAGTTCAGTAATAGAGCATTTCCCTAGTATTAAGTCAAAGGCCCTGGGTTCAATCTCCAGCACCATTAATACTTTCTATTATTTTACTAAATTTATGATTTAACATTTATAACACTAAAATATAAGAATATTATAATATAACAAATGTTATAACAATTCATATAAGTGTGTAACCATATTGCTATAAGAAAATAACAGTAGTCTAACAATTATAATAATTCAACAATATATACAAATATTACAATAATTCTATATTATGCCATTATAAGTAGAATAATTAATTTGACCGATAGACACTTACATGGAAGGGTGTCTTAGTCACTTCCCTTGCCAGACAAAATACCTGACACCCGCAGTCCAAAGAGGGAGAGTTATTTGGGCTCCCAGTGGACCCCCAGCTTTCACAGCTTGATAGAAGGGTCTGCCAGAGGAGACTCGGTGCTCACATCATGGTGACCCGGAAGCAGAAAAGAGCGATGATGAGGAAGGAAATGCGCCCTTCCAGGTTACGCCTCCCGTGACTGCTCCTCCCACTAGTCCCTGCCTCCTAATGGCAAGGCAGCTATCCAGGCTCCCCTGGATAGATGACTGTCCAGTCATCTTCCAAAAGCCCTGCACTGCAGCACATGAAGCTTCAGGGGAACTTTGGGATTTAAGCCATAACAAAGACCTGAAGGTCCCTTTACCCCAGTCTCAAGGACAGAGGAAGAAGTGAGTTCAGAGTCACAATGTACTGTTTTTCGTGGAGGAACCAAGACTGTGGTTTGGGAACGAAAAAGAAGGATCCAAAGGGAGGCCAGGGATAGAGGCATTCAGTATTTTTCGTAAGAGAAAATAAGAAGATGAAGTAAAAAGGAGTAGGGTGTTTGGGGTTGGGAGCCTGGAAAAGTTGTTCAAGGAGAAAGCCAGGCATGGTGGTATACATCTGTAATTCCAGTATGCAAGAGGCTGAAACTGGAGGATAGCAAGTTTCAGGCCAGTCTGGCTAAATAGCAACTCCTAGACCAGTCTGGACTATACAGCGAGACTCTGTTTCGGCGGGGTGGGAGGTGGCCAAGAAAAGCTTTACATGTGGTGCCCCAGTACTTCTTCCCTCCTTCCCTTTTCCCCCTGAGGTTCATCAAAACTTACTGAAAACTCTAATAATTATTTTTAGATATTTACAAATATAAAGAAGGAAGTGAAAATAATTCAAAGCTGGGCTGGGCTATGGCTCACTGTTAGAGCACTTGCTTAACATATCCAAGGTGCTAGATTTGATCCCCACCAGTGCATATATATCATAAAACTGGGATACCATGACTATTTATTTACCATCTTGTTTTAAGGCAGGGCCTTTTCATGATCCCATCCTTTATTGATATGTGCAGACTTCTAGCCTTCCTTTATTCATGAGGATTTGATCTGAGAGCATGTGAATAAATACTTAATCAGCAAAGCAAAGGATTAATTTGTTGAAGCAGACCCTTGTACAGCAAGGACGGACTGTTTAGAGCCTCACAACTTCTTTGTTATCATCATGAGGATATTAAACTTAGTTATGATATTTTGCTTGGCATTAAATATATCATGATATAAAATATCTATGAATGAATTAAGATTCATATAAGTATGTACCAAAGAGCTAGAAGAGAAAATCAATATTGAGTCTTATGCAGCTCATTAGTGTTACAGGGGATCCCAAATCGTATGGAATCTGCTCAACCAATTAGTGAAATTGTTGACAGGCACATGGAGAACATAGTACAAGGCCTTTTAGATAGAGACAGATTAACGTAGTCTTAGCTCTGCTGCCCACTAGCTGTGCTGCTTTAGGCAAGCTATGTAAGCTCTGTGTTCAGTTTGCCTCTTTTGAAAAATGGAGTTGAAACAATAGTGCATTTCATGTGAGACTCTGAGGTTGAAAAGCAATAGTGTGTGCAGTGTTAATTCTAGAACTCATCCATAGTAAGTGCACTGTTAATATGAATCACTATTGTTCTGTTTAATGAATATTTACATAGTGCTTGCTATGTGCTAGGCACTATTTAAGTTACAAAGATAATTTATGTGCTAGGCACTATTTTAAATATTGTACAAGGTTAGCCATGCTGTAATCCCAGCACTCTGAGAAGCTGAGGCAGAAGGATGGCAAGTTCAAGCCCCATTTGGACAGCTTGGTTATATGGTGAGGCCCTGTCTAAAATAAGAGAAGAACTGGGGATTTAGTTCAGTTCAAAGGCTTGGCTTCTATCTCTAGTACCAAAACAAACCACAAAATACTGGGCAGATACTAATTTATCTAATCTCATACTAGTCCTGTGGTATAGCTACTGCCACCACCACTACCATCATCATCTGTCCTTCTCAGATGAGGAAATCAAGTTCCAGAGAGTAAGTAACTTGCTTAAAGTAACACAGGCAATAAGTGTCAGGGACAGGAATCCAAATGCAGACACTGCTCCTTCCAGAGGCTCTGCTCTAACTTGTGGGATACCCACCCCTGCATGGAGGCAGAGTCTCCATTACTACCTTAGCCTTCATCCTTGTCATCTTTATCACCAGCATCTCAAACCATAACTTAAGGGAGATGCTTGAAGAATTAATGTGTCCATGTTCATCTAGTGATTACTAAGGCTTTGTCTACACAATAGATGTTTTCATAAAAAGTGTACTTCACTCCTCTAAGCTGGACTCTATTTTCAGTACAAATGCAGGCTTGCCAATGAAAAAGTTGATATGGTATAATTCTAGAAAGGTTAAAAATATAGAAATAATTCTAGATAGGTTCCTTATAGATTGAAAGTCTATAAGGAAATTTAGAGCTCATTGAAAACTTTCTCTCTGTGTGTAGGATTGCTATTAAAAAATCACACAATTAATTCCTACTTGTTCTCAAGTTAGTAGAATGACAAAATGTAGAGCACTTCATAAACTATTCTAAAAACTCAAAAAACCTGTAGAAATGTAAGCCATAGCTATTTGCCTTTTATACCCTAGCAGAAGGAATGCAATATTCATTTGTATATATCATAGACACATATATGTATGCATGTATTTGAAGAACTTCTTGAGGGCTGTATACTATTCTGTCCATGGTGGCTGCCACTGGGGAAGTAAGATTTCTGTTCTGAGAGATCAGGTTAATCAACAATTTTTCTCAAATCCTTTTTCCTGTGATCAAATGCTGATATGAAGAAATATGACACGACACAATTTGGCCAAAAGGTGGAAATAAAGAATTCACATTTTCAAAAGGTTATAAGTACAAGTTTAATAACATTATGATACTGGACATGTGAGGAGCCAAAATATTATCCAGGGAGTCTCATGGCCCACACTCTGTGCCTGATGTTCTTTGGCTGATAACCTGATTAGAGACCTGTGCTTAACTATGCTGAGAATTCTCCATCCCACTCCCACGGGTATCTCCAGAGAGGCCCAAGTTCTGACAAGATGGTATGGATGTGAGATAAATGACACTACCAGGAATGCATGGGGTGCTCTGGGAACAAAGCCATCTATCTGAAGAGTATGTCTCCATCTTGCGGCATTGTGAAAGGATAGTAACATGAAACCCAGTTAAGAATCCAATTTAAGCTAATTTTACTATGCTAATGGAATTATTACTGGAATGTTGTGGTTATATTTTACACTTTGGTGTTATTCCATGTACCAATTTTATTGCATCTAAGGATAGGACTTTTTCTCTTTCTTCTGTGTCTAAGGAATGGGAAAGAAATGCTGGAAGAAAGTAGCATGCCCTTGGATTTGGTCCTGGACCCCCACATCCCAGATATCCAAGGAATAAGACCCTGACAGCATTCCCTTGACTCTGGGAGGTGTACATTGTGCTATCCAGGCTAGACTGGGCCTGAGTTTTTTTTAATAAAAACTTATTCTGTAGAGAGATGCAGATGAAAACAACACTGAAGTTTCACCTCACCCCAGAAAGAATGGCTGCTATCAAGAAATCAACCAATAACAAATGTTGTTGGTGAGAGTGCATACTGGTACAACTACTGCGGAAATCAATATGGAGATACCTCAAAGAACTAGTACTAGAAGTTCCTTTTGACCCAGGTATCCCTCTGGTGGGTATCTTTCCAAAAGAAATAAAAGAAGCATACCGCAGTGATAGGCACACCCATGTTTATAGCAGCATAGTTTGTAATAGCTAAAACTTGGAAACAGCCCAATTGCTCAGCAGTTGGAGAATGGATAAAGAAGATGTGTTTTTTCTATAAAAGGGAATATTACTCAGCCATAAAGAATGAGAAACTAGAGTCATTAATAGGAAAAGGGATGCATATTGAGGCGATACTCTTAAGATAAATAAATAAGACACATGTGTAAATACTGAATAGTTTCCCTGGTGTGAAAAACTAAAAATGTAAATAAGATGCAAATTGTATAACTGATAATGTGAAATAGGAAGAAAAGAGCTAAAGGTGTAGGGGAAGTGGGAAGGGTAGGGGAAAGGAAATAAGGGACAAGAAAAACTATGAGAAAAGGAAAGATAGAAACAAAGTCTTTGTGAATAGGGCAGGGTGGAGGGGGTGAAGGGAAGGCAGGGGTATGCGGAAAAATGAGAACCAAGGTCTGTCATGTAAAGGTACAAGATCCCAATGATGAATGTAACTGTACTGTATATTGAAAAAGTACCAATAAACTCAGTGAGAGAAAAAAAACTTATTCTGACCTTTGTTTATAAAGTAAAGAGGGCCGGGCATGGTGGCTCATGCCTGTAATCCCAGCACTTGGGAGGCTGAGGCAGGAGGATCGCTGTGAATTCAAGACCAGCCTGGGCTACATAGTGAGTTCCAGGTCAGTCTGAACTACCTAGTAAGACCCTGTCTCAAAAACAAAACAAAACAAAAAACCAATACAGTAAGGAGGACTTCATGGAAGACTATTGCAGCAGCTGACAGTGCCACAACTATTGCACTAGAGGAGAGAGATCAGGTTAATCACAAAGGGATCTGTAGCCAAGAAGCAGGTTGTGGGCATTGGTGGCTGAGTAGTTTTTCAGTAAAAAAAGCAGGGCTGGGTGTGTTGGGGGGGGGATCCTTCCTAAAATGAGCAAGCAAACAGGATGTGCGCTGGAGGCAGGCTGATGATTGTCACGAGCGGAGGTGAGCAATTTGCCTCAATTTTGAGAGTGATCAGATACCAAGGGTGAAAAGATTCTCTCTAAACTGGCTTAGCAGGGTTCTTGCCAAAACTGGGCTGTGCAAGTCAAAGGTTACTTGAGGAGAGAGCTCAGAGGAGCCTGACGCAAGTCCAGCAAAGTGTCTTTGCTGAGTGCAATGTACAGATAGCAGCAATGCCAGTTAAAGCAGAATTTGGCCCCTAGCTGGCAGAGTCTTTTCATCTTTTGCTAAGTAACTTGAGAACCACAAAGATTCAATGGGAATGAAAGTGTTTGCTATATTTTCTAATATAAACTTTTTAGTCAATTTAATTTATCTTTATCATTGAGTACAAATATAATCAGGTACTTCTCTTTTAACAGCGCTTTTTTTTTTTTTTGCAGTTTTGTTGATTGAAACTAGGGTCTCATCATTTTAGGCAAGTCTTTATTGTGGAGCTACATCCTCAGACCAATGGTACAAACTTACATCAATTAATCTTTATACATAGGTTTCCTTTTTTAATTGTTGTGGTGCTAGGGCTGGAACTCAGGGCCTCACACCTTGGTAGTCAAGTATTCTGTCCCTGGGCGACATTGTCCAATCTTTATGCAATGATGACCAACATACTTCACTTGCATTGTGGTCATGTTGCTTTTGCTGGGCACTTGAAGAACACAGTATGTATATAACAGAGAAGTGTATGATAGGCTAATGTTCATTCAGAAAATCCCTTAAGCCTTAAGCTTTTACCAGGATGATAGTTTTTACCAGGATGAAGCAACAGGAGGCTGATTGAAATATTAATAGTACCTTGGGTCATGAATTTAATTTGTTCTAGCATTCTGGAAAAGATACCATGTTTGTGTTTGTGTGGGCAAGTTTGCAAACAAAAACAAAATTTTGCCAAACACTTTTGTTTTCAGCCAAATTGCAGGGCTGGAGATTTAGCTTAGTGGTGCCGCTGCCTGCCTTGCAAGCACAAGTTCCCGAATTCAATCCCCAGTACCAAAACAAAACAGAACAAAAACAAACTTCATTTGAATCAAATTGCAAATGAAAGTGTGCATGAGCTGAGGTGCCACTGTAAATAGTAGCAATCTGGAGCCTCCCAGAGACTCTTATTTTTAAAACACCAACAAAGATATGATGAGTATCCTAGAACTTTTATGTATTTTGTGTTCAAGCTGGCATATTTTTATTTCATAGAATATTTTTCTATGTCATTCATTTGTGGGTGTTATTTTCAACTTAGCCTGATGTGTGTGCAATATTGGATGGTCCAGGAGTGAGTGTAGATTGATGCAAAGAAAAGTAGTCTCCAGCTTGATCAGTTTGTGCTCTCCTGACAAATCGGATGGTGTTAGTTACAGCATTATATAGCATAGGCAGTGATAACAAAACAATAGACCAAAAGGCTGGGGATTTATCTCATTGGTTCCACCGCCTGCTTCACAAGGGCAAGGGCCCAATCCCCTGTACCAAACAGACAAACAAACAAACAAAACAATAGACTAAAAATGGATGATACTACTGAACTAGCACATTGTTTTGCATATGAATAAGTGGCACAATTTGTCCTGCATCTCTTGCATAAACCACACCATTGGCTAAACTGACACTAGATAAAGAGAACTTTCCTTGTATAGAAATATTTCAGGTAATGAAATAACGATGAAATTAGAGCATCAACATTTCACAACCTGTAATAAATTAATAGAACAAAATGTTTATCATTCATGTCTGAAAACATTAACAGAAACAACCAGATGTTGCATGGCTATTAATAGATGCTCCTAACAATGTCTGTAAATTTGTCCTGCCCAAAATTCCAAACAATCTGCTTAAGTCTCTACCAACTTATGGGAAGCCAAATTGTTTTCACTTGAAAGGCCGTATCTTAGGTCGGACAATAAAAGTTTGAATGTTCATTCTTCCAGTTTGATCTCTCTCAGAGGTTCCTGAAGCATCTGAGAGGTTACCCATCCTCCCATCTCTAAGCCAAGAAATTAGGCTTTACCTTGGATGCTTATACCCGAGAGGCTTTTAAAATTGCTCATGTGTGGAGCTAGAGATATTGCTCAGTAATAAAGCACTTACCTGGTTCCAGCCCTATTAGCATAAACAAAAAAACTGCATTTGGCTTCACCCAGTCACACCCTGGCATTATAATCTCATGATATCACTTGTGACATAAGCCTAAATAAAGGTTCCGGCACAGCTGAAGTGTTGGCATTAATTGATCATATATTTTAGTAGAATTAATGAGTATTCCATTATAAAACCACATTAATAATGATGGCATAGTGATTTTGTTAGAAATGTTTTGAGTTTGATGTTTATATGGCTGTCTGCTGTGTTTCCTTCCTCATAATAATTATCATGTTCTCTCCTCCTTTGGACCATAAGTCTAAGTTTCTATGTCAGTATCTGCCAATTAAACTTCTGGTCTCAATTTAGTCATTTCCTGTCTTGTAAGGAAGCTCTATATTTTATCATTCTTATGGGATCTATCTGTTCATTTTCTGTGATTTTATAGATAGGACAAGGTCTGTTACTAGAGGGATGATAATGGCCACTATGGCTATTGTCCCAATCTTAGAAATCACACAAATAGTCATCATCACATAGTAGTGGATCATTTTCCATGGGGGCTAGTAGATCTCAGCTGCTGATAGGATTTCCTCTCTATTTAAGACTAGGTTCTTGGCCAGGAGTTTTCCTTGCTATTTATCTTTATATTTCTAACAACTTTAAATACCAATGATAGAATTTCATCTTGAGCAGCTCTTTTCTTTTTCTTTCTTTTCTTGTTTTGTTTTTCTGCCTCAACCTCCTGGATTTCTGAAATTATTGGTGTGCACCACTATACCTGGCTCTTAGCAGCTCCTTTCACAATTGTGTGCAACTCACTGGACTGGTGATCTGGACAACGCCTGAGTGTCCCATACTTTTGATGTCATTGCTACTAGATCCTCAATAGGTCTTTACAGTCAGATTAAAACATGGTCTTTATATTATCTGTTTAAGAAGTGCAAAGAAACTAGCTTTATTTAGAGACAATGTTCAGTCCTTTACTTTTATGTATTCCAAATATATAAAACTTGGAAATTTTTCTACAATGTGGGAAAAAATTTTTACCAGCTGTTCCTCAGACAAAGGACTATTATCAAGGATATATAAAGAACTCAAAACAATCAGTCCCCCCAAATATAAAGACCCGATTCAAAAATGGGCATCCGAAATGAACAGACATTTCTCAGACAAAGAAGTAAAAGCAGCAAGAAAATATTTGAAAAAATGTTCCACATCACTGGTCATTCGAGAGATGTGGATGAAAACAACACTGAGATTCCACCTCACCCTACAAAGAATGGCTGCTATCAAGAAATCACACAATAACAAATGTTGGCGGGGTTATGGGGAGAAAGGAACCCTTCTCCGTTGTTGGTGGGAGTGCAGACTAGTGCAACCACTATGGAAATCAATATGGAGATACCTCAAAGAGCTTGGACTGGAGGTTCCATTTGACCCAGCCATCCCTCTGCTGGGTATCTTTCCAAGAGAACTAAAAGAATCATATCACACAGGAGTATGTGCACCCATGTTTATAGTGGCACAGTTTGTAATAGCTAAATCTTGGGAACAGCCTATTTGCCCATCTGTTGGAAATTGGATAAAGAAGTTGTGGTTTTTCTATAAAATGGAATATTACTCAGCCATAAAGAACGAGAAAATAGATTCATTCATAGGCAAATGGATACATATTGAAGATATACTCCTAAGTGAAATAAATAAGTCACACATGTGTAAATACCGAATAGTGTCCCTGGTGTGAATAATCTGCAACAATGCATAAGATTCTAATAAGATTACTGACATTTAGAAATGGGAAGAAAGGAGCTAAAGGTGTAGGGAAGGTGGGATGGGTAGGGGAAGAGTAAAAAGGGAAAAGAAAAAAATATGAGAGCATGAAAAGATGAAAATAAAGTGTTTATAGATGGGGAGGGGAGGAGGGGGTGAAGGAAGGGCAGAGGTAAGGGGAAAAAATGAGAATCAAGACTTGCCATGTAGAGGTACATGATCCCAACAATGAATGTAACTGTACTGTATCCCTAAAATGTACCAATAAACTCAATTAAAGCTGGAAAAAAAAAAAAACTCACTCGGCCCCCGGCTGAAAGTAAATAAAAAAGCAGGAACTGACTTTGGATTGGTTGATCCCATATGTAAATGAGGGAATAGCATTTTGTGATTGGTCCTGTGAGCAGCTCCGGATTGAGATGAAAGATTGAGAATATGCTTTCTGATGGCTTTCGTGTACAGTGCTCAAAGCCCGGAGTCTTTCCGGGTCCAGGGTTCTGCCTGGCTTCTGTTTTTAGGAAACATCTTGCTCAACCTGTTAGCAGTGGATTTTTATGACCTTTGACAGACACATTCCTCCTGGTTGGTTGTCGGGTTAGCGGCAGTCCTATCTCACAGTTATTGTTTACTTGGCAACAGAGCATGCCATATTCCATTACTCCAACAGGGGGCAGGCTTCCCAAACGTAAATGAAATGTTCCGCTCTAAGGAGAAGCAAGTGAAGCCAGGGAATGCTCTCTGGAGTGTAGAATCTGCTGACTTTCACAAATCTAGTGCTACCATTAAGAAACCTGAAAGGCAACAAAATTCTTTCGAGATGTAAAAACATTTCTGCTTGACCCCAGTGGCTCTTTGTCACCTGCAAGGCCTGGTCTGCCTCATGCTTGGGAAACTCGTAGAGGAAATGCCCAGGGTCCCTAGCCAGGCTTCTCCCTGCCTTTGCTTCTGGGCCCTTATCTCCTTCCTTCCTCTGTCTTCCTATTTCCCCTTCGTTCCTATCACTGCGATTTAGAAAACAGACATTCCTCAGGATTAGAGTCAACTACATACATAATCAAGAGTGTGACGGTAACTAAAAACAGGACTTGGACTGTCAGATGCGCTACCTGTGGGCCTATTAGAAGAGGTGTAGTGGCAGTGCTTTCAAGCAAGAACGTCAAAAGGAGGAGCACCTGGGGTCAAATCCTGTTGGAGGGTATACAGGCTATCAGCAGCTCCGAGACCCGTTCCTAGTGCTGTCACACTGACTAAGATGCTGAGCCTCTGTCCTCTCCTCTGTAAAAGAGGAGCAATAACAGAATCTGTCTCGGGTTTCAGGGACAATTCATGTACAGTGACTGGTTCTGGTGCATAAAGCACAGTTGTTAGTACAATAAAAGTGTTACTTTATTACATTACAGTGATATGATTTTATATTACTTTCTCTTTAAGTGCATTTTATTTATTTGATTTTTTAAAATTAATGTTATCGGTGCATTTTTTATATACATAAATGTCACATTCATCATAGGGAATTTGTACCTGTACATAATATATTTTGCTGCTTCTTTTTTTTCTGCCATCCCTGTCCTCTCTCTTCAACCCTTACTTTCTTTCTCACATTTCTATTGCAATCCCACTTTATCCTATGTGTTAGACTGTTGCAGAATTTAAGAAATTAGAGAGACTAAAGGGTGAAATGGGAGAAATTTTTAGGTGTGCATCAGCCCATCAGATCTGTGCCTAAAGACTGAGGCTGGAGCAAAGAAGAGGCCCTAGTTTTATTTATTTATTTATTCCTCATTGAGTTTATTGGTACATTTTAGGTATACAGTATAATTACATTCATTATTGGGATCTTGTACCTCTACATGACAGGTCTTGGTTCTCATTTTTTCCCCTTGTCCCTGCTCTCCCTTCACCCCCCTCCCCTCCCCATTTACAAACATTTTATTTCCATTTTTTTCATTTTCTCCTATTTTTTTCTTTCCCTTATTACCTTTCCCCTACTCTTCCCACTTTCCCTACACCTTTAGCTCTTTTCTTCTCATTTCACATGGTCAATTATCTCATTAGGATCTTATGTACAATTATAGTTTATTCACACCAGAGAAACTATTTGGTAGAGGCTCTAGTTTTATACACACGGCCGAAAGAGTCAGGCTTTAAGTGCGTGAACTGGTCAGTGGGCAAGCAGAGTTTCCAGAAGCAGAACAAAGGCAGTCAATCAAGTAGGGACAGTTTTGCAACTTAGCATAGTTTGGTGGAAAAGACAAGATTTTATAGAAGCAAAGGATCATAAAACCTTACAGGATCAAAGTTAACAAAAACCACAAGGAGGGCGCAAGTCTGAAGGCAAACTGCTTATGGCTGGCGAGACTCATTTTTTCTTATGTTTTGAAATTTTGGTTCAAGACAATTTAGAGGGTGCTACCTTCAGGTCTGAACTAGAGGAAGAGGGGATATTTTGAATAGAAGACTGATTGGGAAACACAGACCAAAATGGACAGGATGATGAAGGTTCAGGAAACTCTCATGAAAGTTTGTTTAAAGAGTTGGATCACTGGAACTGGGCAGTATAAGATGGGTCAGGAACATGGGAGTTGCCTTCAAGCACAGGAAGAGCTGAAAGAGTCCCAGTGGTTTGGATTAGAGCTGGCTTTTGTATTTGTTTTTTACCTGTCCTAAGGAAGTACTGTGCCCACCTTGCCTTCTGTTAACTTCCCAGCCAAGGGTTCTTAGAACCAGCGTAACAGATCCATGATTGCAATGGTGCCTTGGTTCATGAACTTAATGCTTTCCACGATTCTGGTCACAAACCAAATTGCCCTGAGCACTAAACTTGAGGTTCCCACTAAAACTCCATGTCGTCAAGCCCTGCAGCTCCCACCCTTAGTGACTGTGACACCCACATATGCGTTTCCTGCCGAATTTTCTTCCCTTGTCCTTTAGGTCCAGGGGCTTTCCTCTCTTTCTTCCAGCATTCACACATAGCCTAAGGAGACTTGTTTGACTGGATCCCCAAGTCATTTCCCTTGTTCCCAAGCCACAGCTCAGGCTAACCTGGGGAAAGTCAAGGATGTGGTGCTCTAACACACCACATTTCCTTCCAGATCTCCAGATTTCCTTCCTTTTTCTTCACAATTTTATTCACCGCCTCTTTACATTTCAAATAAAAATTGTTTCTCTTTCTTTTCTCTTTCCCCTTCCCTTTTGCTATTTGATGACCTATGTCCAAAGGAGGTCACAGCTCACAAGCACTTGTGAGATGTGTCTAGGAAATGTATACCTCCCGGGAGAGCTGCAGTTGTAAATAGTTTATTTAAAAGATATGCTTGAGGGCTGGGGAGGTAGCTCAGTGGTACCGCCACCTGCCTTGCAAGTGCAAGATCCCAAGTTTGATCCTCAGTAGCCAAAACAAACAAAAATAAAATATATGCTTGAGCAGAATTAAGGTTACTCCCCAGAATAACATAACTCTCAGTAATCTAAAATCTATAATGTTTTCTTGAGCCACAGGAAAAGATGTGGAGTTATCACTAATTTACCCAGAATTATGCACAACTGATAGTGTCGCTTGTTACTGATCTACATTTAATAACTCTGGCCATGACAGATAACTGTAGTGCTTTGTATCTGAGCACACATAAATTGTTTTTGATTCATTAAATTCTGAGTATGCCTGTGGGAGTGCTGCATATTTAAATGTGAGTTATAGCACAGAAAAAGATTGAACACAGCTGCTCCAGGGAGTAACTAAGAGAAATCCCATTACTGTGGGGAAGTCTCCAGTGAAGGCTTGATATCATTCAAGAGAAGTGTTCATGTAATAAATACTTTGTTGGATCTTGAGTGGGTCTTAACTTTTGAGAATTATTTCCCCCTTTAACATGACTTTCAAAATTTTTCTTTAAATTTTTTAATTGATACATAATAGTTGTACAGATTTATGGATTATGATGTGACATTTCAATCCACACACACCATGAGTAATTATCAGATTATAGGAGTTGGCTTATCTATTACTTTACACGTTTTATCATTTTTGTGTTGGGGATATTTAAAATCTTCTCTATCAGCTATTTTGAAATATACAATTAATTATTGTCAACTATAGTAACACAATGGGCTACAGAAGGTTAGAAGTTATTCCTCTGGCAACAGTCTTGCTATGCTGTCCAGGCTGGCCCTGAATTTCTGGGCTCAAGTAACCTCTTACCACAGCCTCTCCAGTAGCTAGAACTATAGCCCCCCCACCACCACCACTACACCCAGCAAGAGAATGAGTTTTAAATGTCCCAAAGAACTTCACAGATACAAGGAAATGAGAAATACAAAGTAGGCTGAACAAAAAACTCCTTGTATTCTTGAGTACTTTGACCATAGAATAATAAAGTCTTTTGAGACTGATTAATGCTCTGGCAATCTTTCAAAGTACTGTAGATAATATTTCCATTTTCTTTATTTGCCTACACCCAGGTAATTTTTTGAACTTTTCATCCTGTTAGCAAGTTCTCACAAGTCATATTGTTGTGGTTTAAATCCGTAAAACCCCCCAGAAGGCTCATATATTGGAGGAGGGCTTCGGGAAGGCGATAGGATCATGGGATGTTAACTTTGTGGATGGATTCATCCACTGATGAGCTCATAGCTAAATGGCCTGTTAGGAGGTGGAAGCAGCTTTGAGGAAGTAGGTCACTGGGGATTTGCCTTGAAGGATATATATCTTGTCCTTGGCCCTTTCCTCTTGGGATCTTTCCCTCTCTTTCTGCTTCCTGGATGCCCTAAGGTGAGCAACTTTCATCTACCCCACCATGATGTTTCTGCCTTATCACAAGTCTAAGAGAATGGAGCCAACTGAGCATGGACTAAAATCTCTGAAACCTTGATCCAAAATATATCCTTTCTCCTTTAAGTTGTTTCCTCAGGCATTTTGTCACAATGGTGAAGAGCTGACAGACATACTCTATGAATATCCTGTGGACAAGATGCTTTCAACAAGGAGTGGTTTGATGTGGGGAGAACACTTTGATGTTATTCCTTCAAAACACATGTGCAGCTGCACACAACTGACTCAACTGAAGTGTGACTCCCTTGAGGCAGGGGTTATATCTACTTGAGTCATTTTCATATCTTCAGTACATGTCAAGTGTGTGGCACATTGGATGAGCAACTTAATGGATTGAGTGTATGAGCAATTTCTTAGATGCCAACTTTAATGAGAAGTGACTTTTCTTCCCAAAGTGGTGATCTCAGCCATGAATCTATTGAGTAAATTCTGCTCATTTTGAAGGGTGTTTGTTACTCAGACCTTAATCATAGAGCTGCCTTGGGGATTGTCATTGGATTTATTGACACATTTTTTCAGACTATATTAAAACCTAGAATATTCCATGAGTAACAGGAGTCACTATTTTATCCAAAACGTTCTTCAAGTATCACAAGCTATGTTGAAGGGATGTTGATGTCTGAAAGTAAAACTGCAGCATATTTAAATTAGCATGGAAACTGCCATAGGTATGGGTCAAGAAACAATGAGATGATAACTTCCCATTTTATGGACTTCTTTCAACAACAAATTATAAAACATCAAACTTTCTTTAGTTATAAAACTTTCTTTTTTATGACTGTAAAACTCCAGGTATCAGATTAATAGTTACATAAAGATTTTACTCATTTACCAAGAAAAATCTTAGGCCTGAGTCACAAATAACTGATGATGCATTTATTTTACACCACTAAACCCTCTTTAATAGCAAAGAAATTGGCAGCATATTTCCAGAGTGTTAATTCCATTGCAAATAAGTGAATCATAGCATTTTCTATGACTTTTTTTTAGAAGTCTTTCACTTTATTTAGGCTTAATTATAGTGGAAGGGTGCAGTACATAGTTCTGGGTTCGCTGAACACTCATATTTGATTTCAAAGCCTGTAAAGTGTCAGAAACACATAGTAATAAGGGAGCCAATACTTTTAATTTGATATATTATATGCCTATAAGATTTAATGAATAAAATATGAGCCTGTGATCTCTACTGTTTTTTAACTGCTTTGTGTCATTTTTCAAATGTTCTCAATTTCTTCCACCCTTTGTTCTTTCTTTTCTTTGGGGTAGTGTGGCACACTTTTATGACTCTTGATAATTGAGTATCATAGGCACAAAGAATCCAGCAAGCCTGGGATACATTTTCTGTGACTTGGGCTCTGCTTGGATGATGGGACAAAAAGATGAGATATAAGAAGGGACCCTAAAGTGACCTTCTCAGCATGTGGTCTGCATTACCACTTCGCCACAGAGTAGGTTTTCCTCTAACCAGCAGAAGAAAGTGACTCCACCTGGGCAAGGAGTTATGGATGGCAACCAGCAAAACCAGCAGAGTTTGATTTCATCAATCACTGACTAATAGAATAGCTTTTAGAATGGATTTTCAGTTTATCTATATAAAATGCTACTCAGGTTAACTGAATATCATTTTCAAGTAGGAAAAAGAAATACATAAGGGCTCATGTGAGAACATTACTATTTTCGAGCATTCTAGCGATCTCCATGGAACAAGTTTACCTTCATTTTTCTTATTGTGATGAATTCAGATTTCATCAACATTTCTTTTCAATAAAGCTGGAGTTTGAAGATCAAGTGACTTCGATAGCCAATGAATTCTATGAAATACTCAGTGTCTTGAGATGTGCTTGGTCATTTAAAAATTTCTATTATATTTTTAGTTATATATTTCTTTTCAAAAGAATGAGGTGGGGCTGGGGATGTAGCTCAGTGATAGAGTGCTTGCCTGGCATGTTCAAGGCCCTGGGTTTGATCCTCAGCATGAAAAGAAAGAAAGAAAGAAAGAAAGAAAGAAAGAAAGAAAGAAAGAAAGAAAGAAAGAAAGAAAGAAAGAAAGAAAGAAAGAAAGAAAGAAAGAAAGAAAGAAAGAAAGAAAGAAAGAAAGAAAGAAAGAAAGAAAAAAGAAAGAGGTACATTTGATGAATGAGGAAAGATCCTAGCTAATTGGTAACAAAGTAACTCTTCCAAGACATGATGGAGCTAGGGTTTGGTGTAACCACACAGGATGTTGTGGTCCCTTTGATGAGTGGCACTCAGGCTAACAGGAAAGTTGAACCCAAGGAATGTGGTCTGAACTGGCTTGGTAAAGTAAAAAATTGAGAAGTAATATAAAAGTAGACCACAAACCATATCCATATAATGAAATGAAGAACACATAGATGGATATATTGATTATAGTTAATTGCACATTTTAGTTCATATAAATCAGTTTACAAAACGCTATACATAGTAAGATCCCATTTCTGTATGTTTATATATGCATAGGAAACGGCTTACATAAATAACCACCACAAGATATATGAGTGCTATACATTGTTGAGAGATTATAAATGGTCTTCCTCTTTACTTTTATTGAGTATACTTCCTAGGTTTTAAAATGAGCTTGCACTTATTCCATAATAAAACTTTAAGGATGAAATGTTGAAAAGAGAAGATCTAATAAGGAAACGACTCTACCGGAATCTGAAAGTTAGCACTTAATTCAGTTGCCATTATTCACTAAAAAAAATTCATCACATATGTATATCTGCAATGTGAACAAATCTTGGATATATCCTCAGAGAGGTTTAAATATGAGTAACAAATTCTCCACTGTCAAAAAGCTTAATCTTAGTAGCTGTTGAGGCCCACGTGTAAACAATCTAAATTAACCCAAAGGTATGACGCAGGAAAAGTACAAACAAGGCACTGTGGGAGGACAGGGCCATCAGAGACTGCCACCAAGCCACGAACAGGGAACAGGAGGAAAACAAGACACATTTACCAGTTAGGAGACCTTTGGATGGGAGCTTTGTGCACCGCACTCAAGTCAAGTGGAGGCCCCCTGATGGCAGAGTTGAGTCTCATCTTCCACTTAAATCAACCACCAACTTCATGCGCCAGCTCTTGGACAGTTTCAGGAGTAAGGTAACTGAAACCAGCTGTGCACTTGCTAATGTCTAATATTGTGTATTACTCAGGAAATAAGCATACGTGTTGCCATTTAATGGGTGAAATGTACTTCTCGTTGCTTGAAACAATATGCCTAGTAATAATATACCCAGTGAGTTGTTAGCAGTGGGTGGTGGCCAGCAGTTGAGCTGCGAAGATGTATGGAAGACTAACAGAGGAGCCAGGCAGTCTGCCCACCAGTTTCAGGGAAGCCAGAAAAGGAACTTTTCTTCCTAGGGTCACTGTCTGGTTTAAGATGCCCAATAGACCAATGAGAAGAAGGAACAAGGAGACTGGCTATGATGCTGAGGCATGGATCTCAACCCTGAATTACACCACTGACATTCAGCAGGGGACAATTGTCACTTGGTAACATACTCTGCATTCTCTATCCTCTTTATCCAATGTTTTAAAAAGAGAGACAAACCTTTCCTGCTCAATTTCAGACTCCACTGTAATTTTTCCTACTTGGAGCTCAGTTAAGGGTCAAAAAGAAGATGTAAATGGAATTGATAATTAACCAAATGCATGGAAGTTCAGAGGGCTATGGTAATGGATTCACTTTTATGGTTAAACAACTATCAGCATACCAGATAAGTGCATCAGAACATCAACAATTTTGTAAGAACATCAAGTAATCTCCTGCTGTTTCATCCCATGCTTGCATTTCTGCTCATCCTATTTTCCTTAAGAGGCACACAAGTGCTCTTCATTTTTCCAAGGCCACCACCTCTACATATTCTGTAACAAAACATCAGGGTGGAGATCATTTTCTGTTATACATGATACTGAGTAGGATTTCAGTTGTAGCTGAGTGGGATGAATTTTTCCTTTTCCAAAGAATTAAATTCAGTGGTGGTGTTCACAAAGTAATGGCTGAGCACTGTGAATGCAGGATCCCTCAGAGATTATTCTCCTTCTCAAGTACTGACAATAAACCTGTCCATTCGACTTGGCAAGTAGGCTGGTCTCTTCCCTAAGATGGTAAGGAAGCATCACGGTATTATTCATCTGTAGTTGAGTCTAACCCTTCTGCAACTGGAGATAGTTGATCCACTTGTATTGCAGTTTAAAATGTGCCTGGAAGTGCCTTTCTTTTCACAATAGTACTCTCTTGAGGATGGGTCTTTGGTATTGAGATTGGTTTCTCACCAAACTGCATTGTAATTTCATCAATGTGATCAATGATTATTTTTCAAATAGCAATAATTTGGTTTTTATTTTATTTATTTTATTTATTTTATTCTCAGTACCAGAGAATGAAGTCAGGACATTGTGCCTGCTAAGCAAAAGCTTTACCATTGAGCTACATCCCCAGCCCAGTTTTTCAAAGTTTTGACTTTTGAAAAGTTCTTGCATTAAACTGCATATTTATTTAGGGCTGATAATCTATGTGTATGTAGCTTTCTGGTTACTAAGAAGTATATGGAAATATAAAATACGGTCACTATTCTTCAACAACCTCAAGTTTAACTATGGAGTTCATATGCACAGACTTTAAACAATTGATTTAAAAAGATAGAAGAAATGGTTGACAAAAATCTTACAATCCCAGATAATACTCTAAAAAGAGGGGATTGATTCAACACAACAAAGTCTCTGGATGAACTTAAATAACAGTGAATATTTAAATAAGTACAAGGGAATGATGACATTTTTGGCAGTGGGCCAGGCTGGGCATTCAGCTAGTCACTGTTAAACCTAGTTTATTTACAGCTGGGAAGATTGTTCGGCAAATAGAGACACTGGAAGATAGATAGATAGACACATAGATACATAGACAGACAGATAGATAGATGGAGTTACAAATTATCACACACTCAGTGGCTCAAAACAGTGTGAATGTATTCTCTTGCAGTTCTGTAGGTTAGAAGTCTACCAAGAGATTCACTGGACTAAGATTCAAGTGTTGATACAAAGTGCAATGTGATTCTAGGGCACAATCTATTTCTTTGCCTTTTTCATTACTTGATGCATGGTCCTTTCTCCCCATCTTCAAGGCCAGCAACGTGGCTCCTTTCTGACCATTCTCTCAGAGTCACACCCCCTCTCTCCACATCAGGAAAGCTTCTGTTTT
The DNA here is from genome assembly GCF_012274545.1 of Fukomys damarensis. Taxonomy (NCBI): domain Eukaryota; kingdom Metazoa; phylum Chordata; class Mammalia; order Rodentia; family Bathyergidae; genus Fukomys; species Fukomys damarensis. Next base: position 59,407,140 of record NW_022900913.1, on the reverse strand, counting down.
TAAGGATTCATGTGATTAAATTTGGCTCACCTGGATTATCTCAGGTATTCTTGTTATCTCAAGGTCCTTTACGTTATAGCATCTGCAATATCCCTTCTGGCTCCTAAGGTGGCATATTTACAGGTTCTAAGGGTTATGATGTGATTATTTTTAGGGAACGGGACCATTATTCTGCCTAAGACACCACATTCAAAAAGTGTTTTACTCTTGTTGTGTTTTTGTCTTTTGTGGTCCTAGGAATCAAAACCCAGAGCCTCACAATTATGCAAGTGCATTCCCACTGAGCCACATCCTCTATCCTGCAAAGTGTTTTAATAGTTGGTATCTTGGGAAAAACTGGGAAGTTGGTAAGTAAAGGACAGCAGGTGATAAAAGACTTTGAATCCTATTTTGGAACTAAATCCCAAACATTTTGGGTAGGCTTTGAGTGTAAGCAGAAAGAAATAAGGTGAAATTAACTGTAAGATTTCCTTTTTTAAAAAATTAATTTTATTGGTACATTTTAGGTATACAGTATAATGTCATTCATCGTTGGGAGTTTGTACCTTTACATAATCTATCTTGGTTCTTATTTTTCCCCATTCCCCTGCTCTCCTATCAACCCTTCTACCCCTTTCTATTTAAAAAGATGTTGTTTTCACTTTTTCATATTAATTCCATCCCCTTCTTTCCTTTCCTCTATCCCTCCCACTTCCCCTTCTCCTTTGTACCTTTTCTTCCTATTTCACTTTATCTATTATGCTTTTTAATTCCTATCTATACTTTCAGTTTCTTATACCTGAATAAACTATTCAGTATTTACACATCTGTCCTATTTATTTAATAAGATTTTTATATGAAATTGATACATGTGTCACATCAATACATTTTTAGTAAAAAGAAATGATTCTAAAGATAGCAATTAGCAAAGCATTGCTAGAATTCCAAGCTCCAGGATAAGAATCCAGAGTAAGCAACAATAAAAATGGAAAAAAGGAATGAGAGTAGAATTTAAGAAGAAGAACCCAGAACTTTGGAAAGCGATTGGCATATGGACATGAATAAGAGATGAACATTAGTTTTATTCTCTCTTCTCCAGTCAGGTAGCCATGATCTGCAAGCTGGCAATGTTAGAACTGTAGAAAAGCCAGTGCTTAAGGGCTGGGGATTTAGCTCAACAGTTTGGTGGCCTACCTTGCAAGTGCAAAGACCCGAGTTCAATCCCCAGTACCCAGTACCAAAAAAAAAAAAAAAAAAAAAAAAAAAAAAAAAAAAAAAAAAACAGAAAAGCCACTGCTTAAAAGGATCTAGTAGTGGAAAGTTTTGCAATGAGAAAATTATATATATAGATATTATGATATGATGCACTTATATGGGTTAATTTTAATGCACGAAACATGTTTCCTTGAAAATAACCATTTTGGAATAAAGCTTATTCTGCATAGCCAGGGAAAACTAAAACTAATGTAAAAGTCAACTGAGAAACCTGACAAAATTGAACCATGAAGGTAAAATACTTGAACAGGTGAATAATGAGTAATGAGAGTGTATCAGTAACAAAAAGTCTCCGAAAAAAGAAAAGCCCAGGACTGGATGGCGTCACTGCTGATTTCCAGTAAACTTTTAAAGAACTAAAACCCCTTTTTTCTCAAACTGTTCCTAAAGACTGAAAGGAAGATAACTCTTCCAGACTTATTCTATGAGGTCAGTATTACCCTGATACAAAACTAGATATGAATATGAGCAAAAAGAAAACTATAGGCCAATTTCCTTGTTGAACATAGATATAAAAACCCACATCAAAATAATAGCAAGTCAACAGTTCACTAGAAAGATCATTCACCATGACCAACTAGGGATGTATCCCAGGGATGTATGGATGCTTCAACATGCACATATCAGTAAGTGTGATCATTGCATCGACTGAATGAAGGACAAAAATCTTACAATCGTCTCAGTTGATGCATAAAAAACATTTGACAAAAGTCAACGTCTCTTCATGATGAAAGCTGAACAAATTAGGTGTAGAAGGAACATATTTCAACATGATATCTGACAAATCCACATGCAACACTGTACTAAACGGGCAAAAGCCAAAAGCATTTTCTCTAAAGTCTGGAAGATGACAAGGATGTCCACTTGCGCAACTCTCATTACATATAAGGATACCACTCTAGGTAATGCTGTATAGTAATGGTAATCCCAACCAAAACTCTCAGATAACATAAACAAATAAAATCATACAAACAGAAGAAGTGGAAGTACAATTATTCCCATCTGCCAATGATATGACTCTAAACCTAAAAACAATATAAACCTAAAATTCCAGCGAAAGTTTATTAGAATTGATAAATAAATAAGGTTTCAGTATCGTTTCAGTAAGGTTTCAGAATGCAAAATCAACAGATAATCAAAAATCGGTAGCGTTTTTGTAGATCAATAATGAACTTGCTGAGAAAGAAATCATGAAGCAATACCAATCATAATAGATGCCAAAAAATTAAAATTCCTGGGAATAAATTGAACTAAATAAAAAATTTCTACAATGAAAATTATTAAATACTGATGGAGTAAATTGAAGAAGATGCAAAACTATGGAAAGTGGATTGGAAGAATTAATATTATTGAAATCTTCATAATTCCTAAAGCAATTTATAGGTTCAGTGCAATCCTCATCAAAATACCAATGAGACTGTTCATAGAACTAGAGGAAAAAAGTAAAAATATCCCAAATTAACAAGGAAATACTGTACCAAAAGAATAAAGCTGGAAAATCTCAAGATCAGAACTATAGCAACTGAACAGAATGGTGTTAGCATAAAAATAGACACATAGACCAGTGGAACAAATAGAGATCCAACAGTTAAACCCAGGCATCTATAGCCAACTGATTCTCAGTAAGGGCACCAAAAACATACATTGGAGAAAGGGTAGCCTCTTCCACAAGTGGTGTTGGGAAAACTAGACATCCACACACAGAAGAAAGAAACGTTTCCCATATCTTTCACCCTACCCAAAAGTTCATCTCAAAATGGATCAGAGATCTAAATATGAAACAAACTATTAGAAAAAATATAGGGAAAAACTTCAAAAAAACATTGGTATAGGCCATGATTTCTTGGACAAGACCCCAAAAGAAACAGGAGACAAAGAAAAAATAGACAAATGGGATTATATTAAACTAAAAAGCTTCTGCATAGCAAAAAAAAAAAATCAATAGGATGAAGAGGCAATCTACAGAATGGGGAAAATATCTGCAAGCTATCTAACAAAGGATCACTGTACAGATTTAAAATTCAACTACAAAAACCCAGATAATCCAATTTTTAAAATGGGCTAAAGACCTGAATAAATATTTCTCAAAAGAAGAAATACAAATGGCAAACAAGTACATGAGAAAAACCATCATTTGCCATCAGGGAAATGCACATCAAAATCACAGTGAGATATCATTTCAAACTAGTCAGAATGGCTATTATCAAAACAAGCAAAAACACAACAGATGGTGGAGAATGTGCAGAGACCAAAAAGCTTTCATATACTGTTGGTGGAAATGTAAATTAGTTCAACCATTAAGGAGAACAGTATGGAGGTTTCTCAAAAAACTAGAACCAGATCTACCATATGACACCACTATCCCACCTCTTAGTATGTATCCAAAGAAAATGAAATCAGCACTCAGGGAGATATCTGCACTCCCATGTTTATTGCAATAGACAACATATGGACTCAACCTACATGACCTCCTGGGAGAGTAGGCTGCAAAATATTCTTCCATAAAAAGAAGAAAGCCTTGTCATGTGTGGTAAGATGGATAGAGCTGGAGGATATTTTGTTAAGTGAAATTAAGACTGGAAAACAGCACATTTTCTTATTTATATGCAGAAGCTAAAACACAGAGCTGAAAGTAGGATAGAAATTACTAGAGACTAGAAAGGCAAAGGAGCAGGGTAGATAGAGGAAAGTTGGATAAAGGATACAAAAGCATAGATAAGAAGAATAAATTCTAGTATCCTAGTGCATAGTAGGCTGGCTGGAACTCAAAATCATATTTTATAAAGTACTAGAAGATTGATAAGCCAAGTCTCCAAGTATAAGGAAATGATGAGATATAAAGGCTAACTACCTGGACTTGATCTGTATACTTTGCATACATGTATTAAAATATGACAGTGTCCCATAAATTTGTACAATTATTATGTATCAATTAAAATTTTAAAAATATTTTTAAGCCAGGCATGTCCAAGCATGCATGTAATCCCAGCATTCAGGAGGCTGAGGCAGGAGGATTGCTGCAAGTTGAAGGCCAGCCTAGGTTACATAGTGAGTTTAAGTTTAGCCTGAACTACATAGTGACACCTTGTCTTAAACAAAATTAAGAGTTTGGAATGTAGCTCAAGGGTATAGTGCTTGTCTGGCATGCAAGAGGCCTTAGATTTGATCTCAACACTGAAAAGAAAATTGAACCTACCTGGGTGGCCCCTAAAACAGGGACGGCCTAGGAGCCAGGTAGCTTTGTTCCTTAGGAGCCCAACTCGGGGCCGAAGGATTCTACCATGTCTGGCATACGCTACAGGGTTCATGCACTCTTTCAGCTTCATCCACACCCACAGCAAAGCCGAAATACAAGCGAAAGACACAGTGTCCCAGAATGATGCAGAAGGCAGAGAAGCACAAAGTGGATGCAGGCTTGTGTGTGTGTGTGCATTATGTGCAATATATATTTATAATTATACATAAATCATGTGTGTGCTTACACATACATTACATGTTGTCTGTTAGGTACACCGTGTATGTGTGCTCATCTCTGAGCCGTGTTTCTATGGAAGAACACTGAAGGATGTTAGGTTAAACTGATGATATGCTTCTTAAAACTGTTGCTTTGCCTGAAAGTCTCTGACTACATTAGCATAAATTTTTTAAATTGGGGGATCTTTTTTATGCTATATGGATTTTTAAATAATTATACATTCCATAACTGCTAATCACGGCCTTAGTAGTTTGCTGTGGAACAACATAACATTATTTGTTACCAGCTCATTTCAGACAGGTAATGCCTCAAAGGACATTAATAAATATTTAAATCATTGGGCCAGCGATTTAGCTGAGTGGTTCTGCTGCCTGCCTCGAAAGTGCAAGGACCCGAGTTCAATCCCCGGTACCAAACAAAAACAAAAACACCGAAGTCATTAATGGTATAGCTTGAGTGAAAAAACGTTCCAGAATGTGTATAATATGATTATAGTTTTATAAAGAAATGCTAAACACAAATACATACGTTAGTGTTTGTACAGAGACAAAGGTCTGGTAGGAGACACACCTAATTGTGAAGAGCTTTTATTGCTGGAGAGTGGGACCTGACTGAGGCACAGTTAAAATGGACCCTCTGATACCACACAGCAGGATCTTTGACCCAGACATGGAAGAAATGAAAATGGGCCAAATATTGCAAGCACACACTCTTGCACAGGCAAAGCTTTATTGGACTGGGGGGTATCAGCCAAATTGGGGAGCAAGAAATCGATAGACAGTGGCCAAACTGCTGATCCTAAAACAGAGAGAGTAGCAGGTTTTTATCAGTTTGCTGGGGAGGGCTAAACTTCAGTCATTTCCACTGGTCCAGGGGATAGTTGCAAAAGATACCTCTTCTGTAATAGACTCGGACTACCAAGTGGTCATGGTCAATCTGCCCTAGAAGCTGCTGAATTTTCATGTATCTGATGCCACCTTCCTGAGCAAAATATCCTGGTGTTGTGCTTGGTGAGCTAACAGGCACTCAAAATTGCTCAAGAACTGCTGAGTTATTCTTACAGCTGGGGCCTTCAACCTGCATAAACATCCTTACCTTGTGATAGAACTTTATGTGCTTGAGTTTCTGAAAAGTCATGAGGTGAGGCAGAAGAAACACAGACCAGCTAGAATAGGCAATCAGCCAAGTTAGCTCTGGATCATAGTCTTGGAAAAAATGTTTCTAAAATGATCCATACTTACATGTGCAGAGCTGAATAGATTCTGACTCAGGGGTTACAACAGTAAAGGGGACAGACAATTCAAAGTCGCTAAATGCCAAGCCTTTTATTCTATGCCATCACCCATCAGACATCTGCAGGTCCAAATGAAGGGTCAGTGTTCTCAGCAAAAGGGTCCTTGAGATCCCTGGAAAGTAACCCAGGTAACTGTTACCATAACCACATGCCAGCGGTGCTGCCTACAGCAAAGCTAGTGGGAAGCTAATCATGCACTGCCCAGTTGTGTGACCTCCAAAATTAGTGATTTTTAAGTTGATTACGAATTAAGGGGTTTGTTTAGATTTTTTCTTGGTACTTGGTAATGTTTTCTCATTTCACACAAACATTTTTGCTTTTGTAGTTTTAGAAGGATCTCAGGATGGGTTTGTTGAAACAGGCTATGTTACAAAAGTCATACTTTATTGTTCCCAGGAATTTATTTTCTTATCCCAGCCTTGGATCCTAACACTATCCCATCATGGTGGTCGCTACTTGTTTCACTTTTACTTTGTACTTATAACAGTTTTGACTGGTGAACTTGTAGTGTGTGCGTGCGTGCGTGCGTGTGTGTGTGTGTGTGTGTGTGTGTGTGTGTTATTTTGATAATTAACTTTTTCATATAATCTTTAAGTTAACTATAACTACTTTATATTAACTCAGGCCAATTGGAACTAATTATTTACCAGGAACACAAGTGGATACACGCTTAGAAATTATACATTTCTAAGAAGTATTACTATGCAAATCCACTAAACTTGGCAAAATTCCTGAGGACTTAATAATATAATGTGACCATTTCATGATTGTATCTTTCTTCTAGTACTATCTCAAAACAGTAGTGATTCAATTTGGCCTGATGTAACAGCAGTAAAACTGAACTATTTTTCTCTGATAATCTCTATGTCCTGTCTTTGTTCTTCTCCATCATCATTAACAGATTGTCTATCAATCACTTGTCATGCCATATTGGAATGACCCTGTTACCCTTTAACCTGTCTCCTTGGCTCCAGTGTCTACCCAGCCTCTTCCACATGTGATCAACCAAATCTTCCTGAAATACCACCGTACTTGTACATTAGCAAAAATATATAATTTTAAAACATTATCATTTAAGCAGAAATAGGTTAAAAATGTCATTGTAAGTCAGCCAGGGGAAAGACTGTTTACTCAACAAATTGTATCAGGATAATTAGCTGAAGATTGAGGAAAGACAAGGTACCTCTCATTCCTTGTAGCAAAATTCATCCAGATAAATGAAAAATGTAAATATGAAAATGAAGTTAAAAAAACACTAGAAGAAAACATCAGTGAGATTTTTATTTTACTTTTTGGCAATTACTGGGTTTTTTAATTTTTTAAATTTTTTATTAGTACATGTTTGCAGAATATAGCAATTACATTCCTTGTGTGGAGTTGGCACATACCCATAACATTTCTCAATTCTTTTTTCAACTCCCTTCTAAGGCCTTCCCACCTTCCTTCCATCTCTTGATCCTCTTATCATTTAAAAATATGCGTCTCCTTGCTTATTTCTACCTTTTCTTTTGTTCTTTATATTTTGGGTTTCTCATATAAGAGAAATTATGTGATATTTAAGAGTGTGCATTTGAAATATTTTCCTTAACATTATGGTCTCAAGGTACATTCGTTTTTACGCAAAAACCTCAAGTTTATCTTTCTTTATGGCAGAGTAGTACTCCATTATGCATAAACACCACATTTTCACCATTCATCTGTTGATGGACATATAGTCCTCTTCCAAGATTTAGTTACTATGAATGGTGCTGCTTTAAACATGGGTATGCATGTATCCTTGTAATACTGTGTCTTTAGCTTTTCCAGGAAGGTGCCTAGAAGGGAATAGCCGAGTCAAAGGGAATTTCTACTTTTAGTTTTTGAGCAGTAGCTATACTGATTTCCATAATGGTTGCACCACTTTATATTCCCACCAACAATGTAGAAAAAGTTCCTTTCCCCCGCAAACTTGCCAGCATTTGTTATTGATTTTTTTTTTTTTGAGACAGAGTCTCACTAAGGCTGGCCTGGAGAAGACAGCGATCCTCATGCCTTGGCCTCCTGAGTGCTCAAATTATAGTTGTGCTAATCCACACCTGGCCTAATATTACTTGATATCTTAATGATAGCCATCTGGAATAAAATGGAGCCTCGATGTTACTTAATTTGCATTTCTTTAAGGGCCAGATATGTTGATTTTTTTTATGTATTTATTGGCCAATTGTACTTCTTCTGAGAAGTATCTATTCGTTTAAATTGCCCATTGTATTGATTAGGTCTTTTATTTGGAGAGGTTGGTTAGCTCTCCTTAGATGGGGGGTTATATATTCTAGATAATAGAGCTCTGTCTGATGAATAGTTGGAAAAATGCTTTTTCCCATTCTGTAGGTTATCTCTTTATTCTGTTGATTATTTCTTTTGCTATGCAGAAATTTTCTAATTTGATAAGATTTCAGTGGTTGATTCTTACTGGTATTTCTTGTTCAGTTGGGGTTCTTTTCAAACAGTCCTTGCATACACCTATATCTTCAAGAGTTTTAACTACTTTATCTTCTAGCAGATTAAATGTTTCTGTTTTAACATTTAGGTCTTTGATCCACTTCGGTTTTAGTTTAGTGCATGGTGAGGGATATGGGAATATATTCAGTCTTCTGCATGTGGACAGCCATTTTTCCCAGCCCCCTTTATTAAAGAAGCTGTCTTCCCTCCAGTACATGTTTTTTGGCTCTTTTGTTAAAAATCAGATAGCTAATTGTGTCTGGGGTTGTTTTTGCATCTTCTGTTCTACTCTGAATGTCTGTATTTTTTTTTTTTTAGCCAATACCATGCTATTTTTATCACTGTAGCTTCATAATATAACTTGAAATCTGGGATTGTGATGTGTGTCACACATTGCTCTTGTTATCCAGGATTGCTTTTGCTTTTATAGTTCTCTTCTGGTTCCATATGAATTTTAGGATTGTTTTCTCTAGTTCTGTGGAGGATGGTAGTGGCATTTTAATACCAATTGCATTAAATCTGTATATCAGATTTGGAAGTATGACCACTTTGACTATATTAGTTATGCCTATCCAGCAACAAGGTATATTTTTCCCTTTTCTAATGTCCTCCTCAAACCTTTTTTGTAGTTTTAATTGCAGAGGTTTTTCATTTCTCTGGTTAGGTTAATTCTAATTGGTCTTAATGCTATTTCAATAGTATTTTTTTCCTAATTTCTTTCTCAATGAATTAACTGTTGGTGTACAGGAACACAAACATTGCTAAATTTGGTTATTAAATATAGGAGTCTTGCTAGGAATGGTGGCATATGCTCGTAATACCAACACTTATGAGGCTGAGGCAGGAGGATTAACATGAGTTTGAGGCCAGCCTGGATTACATAGTGAGTTTAAGACTACATAGTGAAATCCTGTCTCAAAAAATACACTAAAATGAATGAATGAATAAATAAATAAATAAGTAAATAAATAAATAAATAAATGGGTCACTTGGTGGAATTGAGTCTTGTATGTAGAGGATTATGTCATCTGCGAATAATAATAATTTGACTTCTTTTCCTGTATATATCCATTTTAGTTCTTTCTCTTGGCTGATTCCTCTAGCTAATGTTTCAAGCACTATATTGAATAGGAGTGGTGATAGTGTATATCCTTGTGTCATTCCTGATTTTAGAGAGAAAGTTTTCAGCTTTTCCTCATTTAATATGATGTTCGCAGTAGGTTTCTCATGAATGGTTTTCATCAAATTGAGATAAGGTCCTTCTATACCTATTTTCTTTGGGGATTTTTAAAAAATCATTAATGGATGTTGGATTTTGTCAAAGACTTTTCCTGCACTTCCTGAGATGATCATGTGAGATTTGCCCTTGCTTTTATGTTTATTTTATAATAAAATATTCTTATTTTAATTCTTATCAATATGGCTCCTTACCCAACCCATTCTCAGCCCTTCCCCTAGCTAGCTGCCTTATTCATAAGCTAACTAAATAAACTTTTCTACACTTTTCTCCTCTGCAAAAACATCTAAGGCATGAAGACTGAATCTGGCTGCTTTGAACTGAGAAGGCCTGACGCAGGGGAGACAGTGATCTGGGATTTTTTTTCCAGAGAGCTAATCTAAGAAGGCTTGATTAGAAGTCATGTTGAGGTATAGCAGTTATAAAACCTCTTCAGAGGGTCAATCTAGTGGACACTAGTAAAAAGAAGTTCAGCACAGTCATTATTGCTTCTATCTGCATGACCATTTGAAGTTTTTTTTTTTTTTGATAGGGTTTCACTGTGTAGTTGAGACTGACCTGGAACTCACTATGTAGCCCAGGCAGGTCTCAAACTCACAGCTATCCTCTTGACTCAGCCTCCTGAGTGCTGGGAGTACAGGCGTGTGCCGCCATGACTAGCTGACTACTTGAAGCTTTGACAGACTCTAGGTCAAAAGAGACAAAATTTAATGCATAGCCCAAACATATGAACCAGAATGAAAGACTGGATGAGAAAGGGAAGGGGCCAAGGCCAGACAATATTTGCAAGGGATTGGAGTAGGGATTGGAACCAGCTGGATCCTGAACCCACCTACTACTCATGGAGGTTATCTTGAAGTTTATTTTTTTCTTTTTCTTTTTAATTGGGCTGTTTCTATGTTCTAGTGATTACAAACTGTGCTGCTATGAACATGGGTGCACATATATCATTGTGGTATGATTCCTTCAATTCTTCTGGGAAGACAACCAGCAGGGGAATAGCTGGGTCAAATGGGACATCTAGTCCTAGTTCTTTGCAGTATCTCCATACTGATTTCCACAGTGGTTACACCAGGCTACACTCCACCAACAGTAAAGAAGGGTTCCTTTTTCCCCATAGCAACACCAGCATTTGTTATTGGTTGATTTCATGATAGCAGCTATTCTTTCTTGGGTGAGATGGAATCACAGCTTTGTTTTTATTTGTATCTCTTCAATGACAAGCATGTTGAACATTTTTTCCTATGTTTGTTTACAATTTCTACTTCTTTGAGTAATGTCTGTTATTTCAGCTGCCCATTTTTGAATTGGGTCTTTAAATTTGAAAGGTCTGATTTTTTTTTCATAAGCAGCAGCAAATTTATTGGAGGACAAATAACACAATTCAACAATTCTTGTTCTCAAAGAATTTACAGTTTAATCAAAAAGGACAAAAATAAGTCACCACAACTTAGCTTAACTAACCTGGTTTCAATTTGCAATTAAAATCACATTCCCAGAGGAATGAGATGTTGAAAGTTGTTTCAAACTGTATATTCTAACAATAAACTAAAAAATTATTTGTCAATATGCCTATTGATCTGGTTACTCAAAATATGTTCTAGCAACCCAGGTGTACCCTAGGAAACCCATGGTAATGTAGACTCTCACTCCCACATACTAAATCACAGTGTTCATCATACCAAGATACCTCTGTCCTGATGCATACTAAAGTTGGAGAAACACTGATCTCATTAACCACCCCTAGAATTGTTTGTATATTCTTCAATTACAACCACTTTCTAAACCATTAAATATAATGGTTTCTTCTGAGATAAATAACACACAAGACAGAAATTGTATTGTCACCCAAGGAAGCAGGCTGCACTTTTATCCTGGTGGGGTTTTAAGTTCTTTATATATTCTAGATAGTAGACCTTTTCCTGAGGAAGAGCCAGTGAAAATTTTTTCCCATATTTGGTTGTCACTTCATGCCATTGGTGGTTTCTCTTGCTGTGTAGCAGAATTTTTTTTTCAGTACCAGGTATCAAACTCAGGACCTTGCACTTGTGAGGCAGTCAGCAGCACCACTGAGCTAAATCTCTGGCCCTGAAGAAGCTTTTTACTAAGAAGAGATCCCATTTTTGGTTCTTTGTGCTAGTTCACAGGCAACTGAGGTTTTGTTCATGAAATCTTTTTCTATGCCAGTGTCTTCAAGAGTTCTACCTAACCTCTTCTCCATCCAGTTTAGTGTTTCTGTTTTAATATTTAGATCTTTAATCAATTTAGATTTTAGTTTAGTGCACAGTGAGAGATATAGGCCTAGTTTTAATCTTTGGCAAATTGAAATCCAACTGTTCCAGCACCATTGATTAAAGAGGCTATCTTTTCTCCAGTAAGAGTGTTTGGCTTCTTTGTCAAAGATGAGGTGGCTGAGTGCATGTGGGTTGTTTTTGCATCTTCTAATCCATTCCATTGGTCCTCATATCTCTTTCTTTGCCAGGACCATGCTGTTTTTATCACAGTAGCTTTGTAGTATAGTTTCAAGTTGGAGATGTGATACCCCCTACCTTGTTTTTGTTGCCTAGAATTGCTTTTGCTATTCTTCATACGGTTTTTGTCCTTGGCTCCATTAATAAAGTGTAGTGTATTTATTGAATTGTGTATATTGAAACATCCCTGCATTCCTGGGATGAATCCTACTTGGTCAGGGTGTATGATCTTCGTGATGATCTTCTGCATTCTATTTGCTAGTATCTTATTAAGGATTTTTAAGTGTTTTTAAATGTGGAGGGTAAGAGGAGGTGAAGGGAGGGAAGGGACAAGGGAAAAAAATGAGAACCAAGACCTGTCATGTAAAGGTACAAGATCCCAATGATGAGTGTAACTGTAATGTACACATAAAATGTACCAATAAACTCAATGAGAGAGAGATAATAAAAAGTATTTTTGCATCTATGTTAATAAGTGAGATTGAACTATAGTTCTCTTTTTCAGTTGGGTCTTTATCTGTTTTTTGGATCAAGGTTGTGCTTACTTCCAGGGATGAATTTGGGAGTACTGCTTCCCTTTCAATTTCACTGAAGAGTTTAAACAGTAGTGGTGATAGTTCTTCTCTGTATGTCTTATAGCAATAGGGAGTGAAGCCATAAGGACCTTGGCTTTTCTTAGTTGGTAAAGTTTTAATTACATTTTCAATTTCATTGATTGATATTGCATTGTTTTAAATGTTTAGGCCTTCTTCATTCAACTTTGGTAATTCATATGTATCTGTCCATTTCTTCTGTGTTTTCCATCTAACTGGGCATATAGGTTCTCAAAGTATGTATTGATGATCCTCTGTATTTCTGTTGGGTCTGTTGTAATTTCACCCTTTTCATTCCTGATTGCCTGGATTTGGGTCTTTTCTTTTCTGTTTTTGATAAGGTTGTCTAAGGGTTTGTTAATTTTATTTATTCTTTTGAAGAATCAACTATTGGTTTCACTGATTTTTTTGTATCATTCTCAGTCTCCATTGCATTGATTTCTGCTCTGTTCTTTACAATTTCATCCTTTGTATGAGCTTTGGGTTTATTCTGCTCTTCTTTTTCTAGAAGCTTGAGGTTCAACATCAGGTTGTTTATTCAACTTGCTCTGTGTTCCTAATATGAGTATTTACTGCTATGAATTTCCCTTGTAGGACTGCTTTCATTGTGTCCCATAGATTCTGATATACTGTATTGGCATTTTAATTTAATTGTCTGTCTGATTTCTTCTTTAATTTCCTCTGTCACCCATTGGTTATTCAGATGTGTGTTGTTCAGTTTCCATGTGTTTATAAAATTCTTGCAATTTCTTTTACTATTGATCTCCAATTTTATAGCACTATGTTCTGATAATCTACAGGGGATAACTTCAATTCCCTTGAACTTACCTAAACATGTTGTAATAGCAAGTATGTGGTCTATTTTGGAGAATGACCTATGTGCAGCTGAAAAGAATGTGTAGTCTGATCTTATGGGGTGGAACACTCAGTAAACACCTGATAAGTTCATTTGTTCACCAGTTTGATTGAGTTCTAGTATTTCATTGTTTATTTTCTGGATAGTTGATCTATTGTTACAGTTGGGTATTGAGGTCCCCCACTACTTTTATATTAGTGCTTATTTGATTTTTCATGTCTGTTAGTATTTGTTGTACATAGCTGGATGCACTAGTATTTGGTGCATATATATTTATGATTGTCATCTCTTCCTCTTAGATTTTTCCCTTTACAAGGATGTAATGTCCTCCTTTGTTTCTCTTAATCAGTTTTGGTTTGAACTCCTTTTGATCAGAAAAAAGATAGCTACTCCTGCTTTTTTTCTGGTTCCTGTCACATGGAGTATTGTTTTCCACCCTTTTATTTTCAGTCTATGAAATAGATTGACATTTTTTGTTCATAATATTTTAATACTTTTCCACATTTAAATACTGGTTTAAATTTTTTATTGTAACAGGGAAGATCCAAATTTATTATTTAAAAAAAATCATCAGAATCATAAAGCTATTACACTCTATACACACTCCCAAGGTATTTTAAAATGATTGTGTTTTAAGTCTGTAGATGAACAAAGACAGTAAGCCAAATACACCATCTGTACCACCTGGATTAAATACTGGTGAAGTGTTTTAATTGGACAAACAACTGAGAAACTTAAAGATAATCAGCACAATTTCATAGGAGAACCAAGTTGGCCAAACTGAGATCCTGTTTGAATTAAATGTGTTTCTTTTATGCAGCTTATTGTTGGATCTTGCTTCTGGACCCATTCTGCCAGTCTATATCTTTGTGTTGGTGAATTAAGACCATTACCATTGATGGTTGTAGTGGATATGTATTGACTTATCCTTGACATGACTTTTTCTTTTTGTTGGATTCTCCCCCTTTGCATTTAATTTCTTGTCATGCCAGATAGATTCATTCTGCTGGGATTCCTGGGTTTGTGATCCTCTTTGTCTTTTCCTAGGATACTGTTTAAAAATTTTTGGAATGCTGGTTTGGTATTCATGAAGTTCCTCAGGTGCTCTTTGTCATGGAAGTATCTTACTTTTCCATCAATTTTGAAAGATAGTTTTGCTGGGCACATCAATCTGGGTTGGAGGTTTTTTTCTTTTAGGGCTTGAAATATTTCACTTGATACTCTTCTTGCCTTGGGGGTTTATGTTGAGAAGTCTGCTGTGATTCTGATGGGCTTTCCTTTGTATGTGATTTGTTTCTTTTCTCTAACTGCTTGTAGCATTTTGTTCTTCTGTTGGGTTTCTAGAATCTTAACTATTATATATCTAGGTATAGATTTTTTTTAATCACTCCTAGGTGGACTCCTATATGCCTCAATTATTTGTATGTCAAATTCTTTTCCCCTATTTGGGAAGCTTTCTGCCATTACTTCTGTAAACAGTATTTCTATGTCATTTTCACTCTCTCATTGTTTCTTCGTTGATTGTGATCAGTCTTATGTTATTCTCCATTTCATCATCTAATAGCTGCTGGATTGATTTTTTATGGTCCCTTATTATTTTTAAGAAAATTTTCTCTTCCTGTTCACTAATTGAAATCCTGTCTTCTATATCTGAAATTCTGTCCTCGCATTGGCTTGTTCTGCTGTGTAAACTTTCAATGGACTTTTTAATCTTCTGGAATTCTGTCTACATCTGTTTTATGGATTCCATTTGTTTCATATGCTGGGATTCCATCATGTTCCTTAGGTTTTCTTTTTTTTTTTTGTCTGTGTTTGCTTTAGAGTTATTAATCATGTCTTGCACTATGGGCACAATCTCTGTTGTAACCTGACAAATCATTTCTGATTTCTTTTTTTTTCCAGATCCTCTTTTGTTGTGAGTCCAGGTGGTTGAGTATCAGATTGTTCCATCTTATTTACCTTTGGGGTTGCCTCAGATGATCTGGAAGTCTGTTTTTGAGACTTGTTTACATGTCTTCTCATTTCAACAGATGCAGCCTGCTGCACCTTTTTGAGACAACTTGTTGCTCACCCAGTGGTCTTCAGTTTTCAGCAAGCCACTGAGAGGGCTTTTCTTCGCTGCTCACCCCTCTGCCACTTCCTGCATTCAGAATGGTGGTCTTCTGGATCCCTACACTGCCCTGTTGTCCAGGCTGGGCTCTGGTTAGGACCTGTGCACACCTGGGATGATATGTGGTTGTGCCTCTGGCTAGGACCCGCCCACCACATAGCTGTTGCCTGGGAATGCCTTTGTGTGGGGGTTGAGCACTTGGGTTGCTGGTGTTGCAGCAGGCTTCTGGCTGGGGTCTGCATGCATTTACCAATGGTATTGGGGAGGGCTTGTATTGGCTGTTGCTTGTGCACCTATGTAGCTCTTTTTCTGATGGGACCTTGGCTGGGCCTGTGGGACCCAGCTGCTGGAGTCAGGGTGAATCCCTGGCTAGAGCCTTCCTGTAACAGTGCCCAGTCTGGCCCACATGGGCTTCTTGCTGAGATCTACATGAACTTATGGATGGAATATGTGTGGGGCTCTAGCTGTTGCTTGTGCATCTGTGTAACTCTTTTCTAGGCCAGCCTTTGGCTGGGCCTATGGGTCTGAGCTGCTGGGAGCAGGGAGGGCCCAGAACTCCACAGGTCTGGCCCAGACCCTCTTAAATAATTTTTAAGTCTTAAAACTCAGTTTTTAGTAAGCAAAAGCCTAATAATGGAAAACACAAGAAACTATCTTAGTATAATATATAATCTTTGCTTTTAACCCAGTTTTGTAAGTTTAACCAAGAGCATCTTAATATCTTAAGAACATTATTGTTTTAGACATAGCAAGCTTAACCTTTTAATTATAACCAATTTAAATATATTATAATCATTTATTAGATAATGTTTGTTTGTATGGGCCACCATAAGACTGAGGGGAAAAAACAACAACATATGTCTCCCATCAGTTGAGAAACTGAACAAACTGGTTTAGGCAGCTGCTTTTTTAGCCACAGAGGGGAGTTTTGTCCAGCAGTTCCCCAAGCCATAGGAATTACCAGTATGTGACTTACTTACCTTAATATTTACTTTAGATGACTCATGAGAACCAAATCACAACTGTTGTAATGCTTTTCCAAACTATATATGTTGTCTTTGACCAAGGAAAAACCCTTAAGATATTACACAAATACAACAATAGACACTGCATTTATAAAACCAATTTTGATATTATATTGATTGGCTAACAACCTGAATAGGAATATGTCACCAACTTAAAAAAATATCTTTACTCTTACCAGTTGATTTAAATTAGTCTACTTTTAAGCCATGCGAATAAGTATTTGGGCTAATATCATGAAAATCTACATATAAGGCAACTTAAGTAGAATTTTTGGAGAATAATATATACTTGAAACAACACACAGAAATATATTTATTAACCTAAGTCATACATAAATCTTATGTCACCAAACTTTAAGACTTTTATTTACAAGTCCTATGTAATTCTCAAGTTTATCATCTCTCATTGGATAATGTTTTAAGTGAGTTTGGCTACTTTCAAAAGCTTATGTGACCAGTTTTTCATGGAAATCCTGAAAAAGAGCCCGACATTTACAAGGGCAAAAATAAAAGGAAAAGGAAAAGTGATCTGAGCTCAGAAAATCTTTAATAAAGCAGCTGTAGGTATTTTAATCAGTTATTAACACAAATTAAACAGTCAGAGGGATAAACATATAGGACACACAAAAGAACTCAACAACTACTTTTAAATCAGAATTCACTCTTAGATGCATTGGCCAAGTTGAACTATAATAACCTCTTTATAATTTTAGGCTTGTAACTATAAATAGACTAGTCACAATTAACTAACTAGTCCTTATAAGTTATCAATTAGCACTTTTTAGGTGAATCATAACAGAGATCTAATGGAATAAATTAGCACCAATAAGAAGCAGAAGGGGAAAGAGAGAAAATCACTTCTACATTGCGAAAGTAAGGACTGTTGAAAGAAGGGTTAGGCTGATCATTTATCTTAGTTTTGGAATAGCTGATACCTTACTACAAACTCCTCAGGTCCCTCTGTATTAGAGTTACTAGAGTAAACTGGTCTGGTCTTGTGATAGCCACTGCTATTTTTTTAAATGTAAATGTTTTCTCCAAAGGCACAGACTATTAGAGGTGCAGTGTTATAATTTATAGTTTTCTTTGGCAACTATTTTCTCCATTTTCCAGAGGGTTTCAGGGCAGGTAGGGTGTAGAAAAAGATTAGGTGATTTTTTTTTTTTTAATCTCAGGTTTAAAGGACTTCTATTAAGTATGCATTCCAAAGGGTGAGGAAAGTTAAAGGCTTGCTGTAGTCCCAACACACCCTGCTGGGGGCATCTACCATGGTGCCACATTGAGATTCTCCATTTTGAGAAAAAGAAAGCAGGGAGAGCCCCAGACCATCCCTATTTGTTTTGTCCCTTTAGCTAAGGCATCTCTTAGTTCTGACCCCATCCAGTGCCATTGTGAGCTGGAAGTGATGGAGGAAATGGCCAAAATTGGATGAACTGCTGTTATTGGTGCCTTTTTTCATGATCCTCTGACCCCTTGGTTCATATTAACTGCAGGATTTTTTCTTTTTAGCCCTCAGTTATATCTCTGGGTATAGAACTTGGCTGTATGGTGACACATTCTAGAGATATGTTATAGCAAGAGAGATGCAGCTCTTGGCTCTCTTTCTTTGTCTAAAACTCTCATTAAACCCATAAAGTTCTCTAAAACTGTTTGTTCTCTGCATTGGGATGGCCATATCTTAAAACAGTCAATTTGCCATATCCAATCAGCATTCCTGAGGGGAGGGGAAGGAGTGGAGATAGTCCCTAGTTCTCAGCCCTATCTTAAGGACAGAAAGTCAGGCAAAATGGGACTAAAACTTTCTCATTCATTTTTTGAGAGTTTGAGGATTAACTACAGGCCAGTTTTTTAAAAAATATTGCCCAGAGGCAAGTCACAAGGAATAGGAAGTACAAGACCTGGGTCCTGTGGAAATGTTTTATCCACTCACACGAATCTTTTAGGGCAATGTGAGATATGTTCTTCCTTTGGAACATCCTCCAAATAGAACGATTTTCCTATCTGTGAAAGTGAAAG
This sequence comes from Fukomys damarensis, assembly GCF_012274545.1. Lineage (NCBI taxonomy): Eukaryota > Metazoa > Chordata > Mammalia > Rodentia > Bathyergidae > Fukomys > Fukomys damarensis. Next base: position 59,388,331 of record NW_022900913.1, on the reverse strand, counting down.
CCAGCTTCACCCTGGAGTCAGGTAACAGTTAGCAATAGTTACAGTCACAAGCCAGACACCAGTGGTCACAGGAACGGGAAACTCACTATTCTGGTAATATGGAAAACCTGGTCACGCAAGAATCCTGGAATCTGGATGCTACAGAACAGAGGTTGTCAGGGGAGACAGATTTGCCCTGGATAAGTTGCTGCTGTCAACTGCATTATTTCTTGGAAGAAGCGCAGCCGAGAAGAGACAGAAGAGTGCCTGGTCTAACAGTAACTCTCTATGCATAGCACAGGAACACTAGTAGCTTTCTGTGTAAGGCACAGGAACTTTATCTTCTGGGCTAGTCACTAATGTTTTAAACCCTCACCACTCCGAGAGTAGAAAGAGAGTTGAGGCTAAAAGCTTTTCTTTAGGGTGGGCTTTTGATCTTAGTAAAACATGCCTCCAATAAAGGAGAAAAGAAGGTAGAAGTGGCGGGAAAAAGTTGGAGCTAAGAGGGCTTAGCAGTGAAAGACATTTGTCTTCATCATATTGGGCAAGTTCATGAAATAATTCATCCAAAAGCCGTCAGTCTCAGAAGACTGATTGAGAGTGTCAAGAGCTAAACTTGCTCCCTCACCAGTGGGAGAATCAAATCAGAAAGAAAACTGGGGAAGGTAAGCTTACATTCCTTTCCATGTGCACAGGAGGCACTCAGGACAGACTGCCATGGAGAAAACTGTCTCCTGATATTTCAGAGCAGCAGCCGGCACCAATGGCCTTTTAAATTGGCTGATAAGGTCCGATGTTTTAATGTTAGCCATATTGTTCCCCAAATCTACTAACCAGAGAAAAGACAGAAGGGACATAAGTCTATAGGACCCAGTAAAGAACAGAGAGCCCAAATCCATCTTCTAAATGAAATCATGGCTTAGCATGAACATATTGCAAGATGAAAAAGACAACGAAAACTCCCCACTGAGGACTTACCCCTATTAACCTCATATCACAGTGGAATCTTCATTTTTGTGATGGGTAAAAATAACTCCCAATCTGTTAGATGTGGTCTCACATAGAGGAATAAAGTTGTGAAACAACGGAAGGGGTTAGGATAGTTTTATTTGAAATAAGAAGAGTAGTTCCTGGATTTCCAAGAGGGGTCCTGAATGGGTGGCCACATGGCCTCTCAGTCTAGTTACTTTCTCATTGCTGAAACAAAATACTATATACTCACAAGTTAAAGGAGGAAAGATTTATTTTAGCTCATATTTTGTAGAGGTTTCTGTACGCAGTTGGCTGGCTACAAGGGAGGGCAGCATGGCAGAAGGGCATGGAAAAGGATACAGTTTATGGCATGGCAGGCAAGAAGTAGAGCCTTCCTTCTTTTTACCCTTTTTATTCCATCTAGGTTATTATCCTTTTGGTTGGTGCCACAGACACCCAGTGCATATCTTCCTTCTTCAGTAACTCCATTATCCATACCCAGAATCATGCTAAACCAATCAGTGGACTAATCCATTATCAGACACCCATGATCCAGCCACTCCCCAAAGCCCCACCTGTGAGTACATCAGACTTTGGGAGGACATCTAGATATAAAGCAGAGATAAATATAGATAACACGGAAATTGCTCAATTGTTTAGTGGCCACCTATCACAGGCAGCTCTGTGGATTTAAAATGACCAATTGGAACTCAAGTTTCTAGACCAGTTTTTTTCTTTTTTTAATATGTAGGTTTTAAAGGAAACTGATATTTTAGAGGAAAAACTGGATATTTTTCATTTTAAGTTCCTCAGAACTCAGGAGCTTAGCAGGAAGTAGCTGCAACTGTTTAGCAGGGATTAGGCTGTATCCCATTTTACCTGAGGAAGCTCATTCTCTGTTCAAAGTCCTAGTCCACTCTCTACCTTATTTTAACTCCTACTGAGAAGGCTGGCCATCCAACTCTCTTTTAGGGTCTTCCCTACCTAGACACCATATTCATAAACTAAATGTTATGGATTGTGTTTAGATGTTCCCCAAAGCCTCATATAGTCATAGGTGAGAAGCAAAAGCAGAGAGCAAACGAAGGAAAAAAGAAAAATGAAAAAATGGAATTAAAGTGTTTGTAAATGGGGAGGTGAAGAGGGGGTGAAGGGAGGGTAGGAACAAGGGGAAAAATGAGAACCAAGACCTGTCATGTAAAGGTACAAGATCTCAGTAATGAATATAACTGTACTGTATCCCTAAAATGTACCAATAAACTCAATTAAAAAAAAAAAAAAAGAAAGAAATGGGCTGGGGATTTAGCTCAGTGGTGTCGCTGCCTGCCTCACAAGCACAGAGTCCCAAGTTTGATCCCCAGTACCACAAGAAAAAAAGGAGAAAAGAATTAAAAGGATAAAAGAAAATGAAAAAAAAAATAGAAGAGAACTCCAACCCCCCTCCAAAAATAAGGCAAAAGAAAGAAAAGAAAAAAATTGCTCTGTCTTTTTGAACTAGTATTTTCTTTCCAGAATCTGCAGTCTTGGAATCCAGCAAGCCATGATTTTCTCCACCTACTTTTGTGTGTGTGTGTGTGTGTGTGTGTGTGTGTGTGTGTGCCAGGGATCAAAGTCCCTTGTGATTTCAAGGCAGATGGCAGAACCAGTGAGCCAAATCCCCAGCCCCTCTCTACCTACTTTTACAGCTTGTGGGTTTACGAGGTGCTTCTGTGGTCCAGACACCCCTCTGTCCATACATCCTAGACTGTGATAACTGTCCAAGCAGTAGAGTGTCCTTGCTCACATTGGTAGGTTGGGAAAGTAATTAACCATTGGTCTCTCCTGGATGTAGGCAGCAGGCTGGAGTTCAAGCAGACTGTAGACTTAATGCCAGCACTTTCAAAGCCAGCCACCTCTTGTTTTGAAACCATACTCACCAGGCCTGCTTTCTTATCACAGAGAGTCATATCTGTTTCCTCCCTGGCCTGAGCTTAAATGTCTCAGAGGGTTTATGTCTAGCCTGCACCCTCTCCACGATTGTGCTCTGTGGCTGTCTTTCACCCAGTGACTGTGGAAAGATAATACTAAAACCTTAAAGTGGAGTGTTCTATAATTGTTCTGTGGCTCAATCTTATACAATTAGCCTCTTCCTGGAATGGCATCTGATTAAACACTGCAATATGGCAGGCACTATAACAAGTTTCTTTTCCAACTCTAGCCTGCTATGAAGAAGTAGTAAAAGTCCACACTGCATTTTTTGTAGTTTACAGTAGTCATGGGTTTTCTTGGCAATTCTGGCCTGTTGCATTATTTCTCCCTGTAGTTGCCAATTCTCCAGGACTTTTTACTCCCAGGGTAGTGGCCTCATCCACAATGAAGTCATGCAATTAGTTGGTACCTTTCCTGCCCCATTCTGAAGAGAAACAAAACATAGATAGAGTTTGGAGTTGGTGGGTAGCTGTGGCCAGGAGCAAAATTCATGGGTAAGAAGTTGTCTCAGGGCAAATGCCACAGAAGCAGGTTTTGTCTGTGGTCTATGTGAAATGAAACTTTTAAAAATAAAATATTGGAGAGCCAGGGGTGTAGTTCAGTGGCACAGCAACTACCTGGCAAGCACATGACCCTGAGTTCAATTCCCAATACCAAAAATAAAAATATTGGGTTAGAGATGAACTTTCTAAAGTTAGCATAAATCCTAAAATCATAAAGAAAAATATTTAATAAAGTTCCCTGTTTAAAATATGAAATGTTGATATGAAAAAACACCTAACATCAAAAAACAAATTACAAATTAAGGGAAAAATTGTCGTATTACATAATAGTTCTTACAAATGAAGCCTTAGAAAAATATAAATACCCTAATAGAAAAAATGAACAAATAATATTACTGTATAATTAGAAACTTACAGCCAGTTAATACTTCAAAAACTCCATTAACTTCCTTCACAATTAGAGATTCCAAATTAAGACAATGAAATGGCATGTTTAATTGTCAAAGTGGGGAAAATCAGAAAGTTTTATACCTCCAGGGAGGACCTGAAGAAACAAGCACGCTCACTGTAGTGAGAGAAGAAAGGGCTGGAAATTATTTTAAGTGCTATTTGGCATAATTATCAAAAGATAAAATATTTCTGCCATTTTGTTAAGATGTTTCACTTCAAGTACTGTATACTCACACAAGTACACAATGATGTTCACTATATTAGCAAAACCGGAACTGTAACCTCGAAGTCTGAATCTGTGAACTGGCTTGTGCATTGGTACATTCATCCAGTGGGGTTCTGTGCACATCACGGTAGAACTTTGGGGATAAAGCAGGACTATTTCCATGATAAAATGTTGAGGCAATAGCTAATCTCAACCAACATTTACTGAGTTCTTACTTCAATGTCTTAATTAGTATACGATGTGAATATATTTGTTTAGGGTATATAGGTGTTCTTACTTCCATATATGAGTGAGGAGACTAAAGAATAAAGGGACTGAAGTAATTTGCCTGAAACTCACAGCAAGAAATAGCAAAGCTGAAATATGCTCTGAAAACCCACTATCTTGATCATTTCACCACCACACCGCCTCTTTAAATTATAGATCAGTGTTATATGTTACTCCAATTTGTGTCTGTTTAGTATTTGCAATGATTCACACATATCTTCTGTATATTCATATAACTTTCCTGAAAGGACACCCAAGTAGCCACCATGGGGCCTGGGACATAGCTGAGTGGTACAGTTCCTGCCTAGCAAGCATGAGGTCCTGAATTTGATTCTTGGTACCAAAAAAGAAAAAAAAAAGATCCTCAAAAAAGCCCCTTAAAGAATTAATTAACATTCTTCTCCCTCCCAGGATTTCACCATGGAGTCAGATGTCAAGCATTTTGATCCAAGGTCTGGTTTTCATTTTTTATTTTTTCCAAGATCCATGACCTTGGAGAAGTTATCTAACTTTTCTAAGCCTTGCTTTTCCCATTTGAAAAATGGAGATAAAAGTGGCTGTTTCAGGGACTGAGAAAGATGAACTTGGGCACTGTGTTTGGCAAAAGGCCTACAAGGCCCTCATAAGTCTGGCCCACCATGAGGCCCAGCATCGGGCTTGACCTCATTGATCTTTGTTGGTAAATCAGTTAGGCTGATGAAACCTTAAATGAGTTTTGGGTTTTTTTTTTTTATGTTTCTAAATCAAACCAGTTAATTACAAAGTCTGGGAGCAATTCCACCATTATAGCTGAAGTACAAAACTCAAATAAACAGAAATCTCTGCAACCGTGAAAATAATGAGGAAGGTGTGGTGGTCATTCCTGCTATCCCAGGTTCTGTGGACATGGAGGCCGAGGCAGGAGAGTTGAAAGTGCAAGGTCAGCCTGGGAAGCTTCATCAGACTGTCTCAAAGTAAAAGAAAGGGTGTTGGGAATATAGTTCAGTTGAAGAGTGCTTGCCTAACAGGTGTGAGGCCCTGGGTTCAGTCCACATAATGCAATAGAATAATAATAATGAGAAGGAGGAGGGGTAAGAGGAGTAAGTTATCTGATGCTGATATAGAAAAAAGCCTCAAGACATTAATTAAATGAGAAAAGAAGAAAAGCAAAAAAATATTTGTACATGCTGGTATTTGCATAATAACATCTATAAACTAAAAATGGTTAGCTGTGGGGATGGAGGAGACCCAAAATTCAATGTATCTGGGAAAAAATGGGAGATACTTTTTATTATTTTTAAATATATTTTGCAATGTTTCAAACCATACAAGTATATTTCTAAATTTAATATTTAAAAAATTTAAAGTAAAGCAAGGATCTGGATGAACATTTTTATGCCAGTGAGTGCTGTGATACAATGTTAGCAGAAGGTTTTGATTTTAGTTTTGTGTTTCTGAGATAAACTTATTTGGGGAAGAGTTCACTCATACAGTTCAAAAGTCGAAAGTACAAAGAGTGATAGTGAAAAATTTCCTTCCCTCTCATCATCCCCTTACCATAGGCGGCCATTGCTTTAAGATTCTCAAATATGAGGGAAGTTTTTAAATGACAAGAATATGTGTGTTGCTGTGATTTCAAGGGAGACAATGCAACAGTGGTTTTAGTAACTCAGCTCTTACTAGGAAGTAGCTCTTCAGTTAAAATATTGCTTCTTGTATTGTAGATGAGACATGTTGAGAAAGCTGATGGGTTCAAGCAACACACACATATGATGGCTATGGTAACAAGCAGATGAAGAGTAAACTGACCCCTGTGAAGGTCAGTGACAAAGAAAATACACAGGCAGAAAATTCTCAGACCACATCTGTGCACCTGCTTCTGCCCAGGCTCCAGGAAGCTACAGCCATGGTTCCCTCACTTCCAGTCTCCAGGAGAGGAAGTTGTAAGGAAATGGCAGTGAAGTCTAGAGATGCCTGTCAGGAGCCTCTTTGGTGTATAAGGTTTCCAAGGCAAATGAGTCACCCAAGAATACCGGATGGTTTAAATCAGTGCTTCTCTTGTGCAGCTGTATTGACACCAGCTGGAAACTTGTTAGACGTGAGTTCTCTGGACCTGCCTAGACACATTGAATTGGGAACTGGGAGTGGAGGGAGGATGAGGGTTAGCAAACAAGCTCCTTAGGTGACTGTCATGAAGAGAGAACCACTAGTTTAAGTTTTTTTTGTTTGGTTGTATTTGTAATGTTGGGGATTAAAACCAGAGCCTCTTGCAGGCTGGGCAAGTGTTCTGCACTGAGCTACATCCCAACCCAAGACCTTTAGTTTAAATCAACATTCTGTCCCTTTCCCTGATGATGACAGTCATTTAGAAGGGTGCAGGAAGACAGGAAACTTGTGGTAAATATGTCCCACCTCAGACCTGTGGAGGGGACTGAGAATCTGGTAATAACAACCCATGGCCAGATTTGTCTGGGAATCTGGATTAAACAATTCCTGTTACCAGATGCCTGATGCTAGAAAAGCATAATTACTTTTTACTCACTGAACATCAAAGTTGATTTTTTTGTGGAATCAAGCTCAATCAAGATTCTTTCAAACTACCAAAACAGCACCCTCTTCAAGGATATATTTGGCACCTCTGATCTGTGATCCCATGGCATGGTAGGCAACATCTCAGGAATCCAAATTCACCAGTCATCAGAACAAGAACATCTAGATACTTTGGTTGCTTTGTGTTATTTTTGTTGTTGTTGTTTGTTTGTTTTGGTATCAGGGATCGAACTCAGGTCCTTATGCTTTCAAGGCAAGTGGTGAGAACAACTGAGCTAAATCCCCAGCCCCTTCAGTTGCTTTGTTGATACCCAATCCCATCAGAAATTTACAGATGATCCACCTACAACACAGGATCCACCTACAACACAGAATCCACCATTGTCACACAGGACTGGGATTGACAGGGATGAAACCTGAGATAACAAATATACCTATTTGGTAAAGGAGGAATTTAGGACCATGGTACTTTCATTGTAACTGATAGGCAGCTCTGAAGGCTCAGGGTGACAGAAGCATCTGAAGGGCAGTGTCACCATATCCTAAATAGGGTCATGCCACTGAGGTGATAAAGTGGCTGCACTACTTCTTATTGCTAAGCAGAAAAGAACTTCCCAAGGCCCAAACCTCCATTCAAATTCCCCATCTTCCACCCAAAGCTGTGGAGACAGGAAAGCAGAAGTGAGCTGGGAACACATGTTGCAAAACACTGTAAGCACTAACTTTCTGTTCCTAAAGCCTGAAGCCCTCACATCCCATCTAGGGAAGGAGCCATGGGCTACTGGAGACCAAAAAGCAATCCAGTTCACAGGGTTAAAGATAGCACACTTGGGAAAATGGAGATCAAACATAATTTAAACAAGAATCTGTGTCTCCTATTCATTGCACATACAATGAAATAACCAAAACCTTCAGCCTTTTCCTTCCAAGTTCAGCTTCTTTGGTTGATCATTTGCTGGTCTGGAGTGTGTGAACAGACAGATCACAGATTCCAGAGACTACACTGCCCTCTCTACCAACATGTCGGGTTCAGAGCAGCACCAGAGCAGAAGCGACCATGATAGTTAAAATCACCCAGGGTTCCCAAATGGTAATTGCCACAGGGGGTTTCCTTCATCTGCCACAGATCACCACTTGCTGAGTGAAGCAGTGTCAGGCTTTTTGACCCAGATTCACTAATGTCTTACACTGGAACATCTGCATGCCCTGGCCCAGGAAGATACAAAGCTCCCACATTAAGCATGGAACTTCACCATTGCAAAAGTTCAAGAGCAAGATGCCTCAGGGACTCGTTTTGACTCTTATCTACTCTTGGGTGCCATTCCGTGGCAGGGAATTGGGCTACCTTTTTGTGACATCTGCATTGCTGTCTCACTTACACAACTTGCTCATATTACCTGCTAACAGGATTAAAAATATAGCCATCTGGCAGAAAGGATGGAGGCTGGCTCCATCTACAATGAATAAAAATTCCATGAGGACAAATCCTGGACAGTTTTAAAATATGATCCTCAGTACATACAAAAGAGCCTGGAACATACCTAGAGGCTCTGTAGATGTTTATTGTAAAAATAGTATCCAGTTAAAAGTAGAAGCCAGCACTCCTCAAGGTCATTGGCAAAAGGCTAACATGGGCTCTTGTCCTTGTATTAGTCTATTTTTGTGACTGTACTGAAACACCCGAGTAACAATAACTTTATAAAGAAAAGAGGTTTATTTAGCTCAAAGTCCTAGAAACTCAAGTGCATCAGCTCAGCTGTGATGAGAACCTCATGGCACCAGCCACCACAATGATATTATTGAGGACAGCTAAGTCAGGTAAAAATATTATAGGTAGTCAGAGAGGGCTGGGCCCTTGAAGAAGTCAATGCAGAAGATACGAACACATCACAAGTGTGGCTGGAGGTACATGTGCTGAAGGCCAGGCTTTGAGACAAAGAAAACTGACTACATCTATATCTACTCCCCTAGGGATGAACAACAATGGATATTCTTAACAGGAAATCTTAGGTGATTGTTGCCTATTAATATCAATCACTGTTGTTCATCTAAAACCTCCCTAGCTGATTCCTTCCCAGGAAAGTCCTTGTTCATTCCATACATGCTTGCTATGTGACTTGCGTTCCCCATTTAATCCCCATTTAATCAAATTACCTAAGTAACTATACTTGTAATCTCATTGGTTGACTAAGGTTTGTTCCACTTTATACCCTCCTCACCTCGTGGTTTTGCTCTATAAAACTCCCCTGAGAACCAGGGGTCCATAGGCCACCAAATTTCTGGGCCCCCTTCTGTCTCTCAGACAGAAGCTCTTTCACTCAATGAATTTTTCCTACTCTTAACCTCTGTTGTTCCTAGAATTCATTCTTTGATTTTATTTTCTGTTTTCACTCTTCAGTTTTAGAGAACACAAACATGGTGTGTTGGACATCTAGCAGGTTGGGAATTATAGTATCTCCTTTATATTATTTGGAGGTCCATATATAATCCTTATATTATATTTCCTATATCAATAGGCACGTATATGAGAGGAAGATATCACATCATTAGACTGGAAGCCAGTGAGGCGGGAAAATGACCAGGCTTGTTCTTTTATAACAACTCTCTTGTGGGAACTGTATTAAAGAGAGAGAGACCATCTGGATAAACACTGTGCGGGCACTGAGGCAGTTTATTCACTCCAGTGGGAGTGGGCTAAAACAGGACTAAGTGTACAGTGGACAGAGAACAAAGAATTTAAAAGGGGAGGGATGGGGTTATTGCCTTGGGGAATTGGGGCATAGAGTGAGGTCACACTTTCTGGGATGGTTGGTAGTTTTACATGTCTTGTCGGGCTTCCAGGAACTGCAGCAGCTGAGCCATGACTTACTGTCTTTGTTCACATTTGCCCATGTGGTTGCCATGGAGATGGAAGGCACACTGGCCCCTATAGTTGCCTTACCCTTGGGGTGTGATAGGAACTAATTCAGTATCCCAAGAGATATAGTACCTTTAGAAACAATGGAGCTGAAGAAGTCACTTCCTTCTATCCATCTAATTTTAAACAGCACCATGGGCTAGTGCTCAGTGGTTCCTCTGCCTGCTTTACAAGCACAAGGACCCAAGTTCAATCCGTGGTACCAAAAAAATCAATAAAATAAAAAATAAACAGCACCCTGTAGCCCTTCCTCCTTCCATTGTCCTAACAGAGATAAAAAAAAAAAATACAAAACCCAGGAGATCTGTGATGCTCTAAGTGAGAGCACATGTGTGTTGTATCTCTTAGCCTGACCTCCAGTCAGCTTCAACCTATTCCCACCTAAATACAAGACTATAAATACATACTATATGTCATGCATGCAATTAAGATTAGAGTGAATTCTGAGACAAGTATGCGTGATGAGAGAACCTAAGATGACTCAGCACTCTGTCAATCATTCCTGTCAATCACACCTAGAGAGTCAAGGGAGGCACCTGGACTGAGGTGCACACCCTTTAAATTCCAAAAGCCTGATCTACTGGGGATTGCTGTTGTGTGCAGTGCTTTCACTTTTCTGTCTGTGCCATATCTTTTGTCCATGTGGACTTGCCCTGAGCACATCTCACTGTGAGCTTCAATAAATGCAGCTGCTTGCCACTTGCTACTGGGTTATACACTTAGCAATTCTTTGATCATTGTACACAAGACCCTTAACCATATTTGCCCACTACATGGAAAGAGCCACCTCAGAGAGCAACCGTATGGCCTTCTAATAGATTCTACCTCTTAGTGATCCCACTTCTTCTACACTGCCATACAGGGCCCAGACCTCCAACACAGGAAGATTTGAAGAAGACACCACATCCAAACCAAAGCACATGATCCCCAACATCAAGACTTTTTTCATTTGTTATACTGAGGAGAGCAAACAAATTATTCCATTAATCATCCATTTGTGTTTCATGAATTTTCTTTGCATGATTTTTTATCAATTGAGTCTTGCTTTGTCACTACATATACGTGTTTTGTTTCCTTCTCATTTTTGTCCTTCAGAGCCTATGAGAATCACAAATGAATATTGTGTGCCCTTACAGAGTCAGGTGCTCACCCAGATCCCTGGGGCACAGTGATCAGCTGAGATGAGTGACCAGGTATAAGTGGAACTTCAGATATGATATACTTCAAAATCTTTATTATAAAGACCAAGGCACTTAGGTCAAGAAAGGGAAACCAGTACCTGAAAGCCTGAGGACCATCCCCTTCCTAAACATCGTGGTCCACTAGAAACACTCTGGTGTTCTCATCACTTCTTTGGCTTCTGAGTCCCAGCTAAACAATATCTGTTACTTGAGAATATAAATTGTCACTGAATCCATCTCAGAAATCCTAATCCAACAATAGCCAGATTTCCATAGTGTTGTACTAGTTTATGTTCCCACCAACAACATTCTCAAAACAATTAAAAGCCTCATACCACAGTGATATATGCACATCCACGTTTATAGCAGCAGTTTGTCATAGTTTGCCATAAATCTTAGAAACAGCCCAGATGAATGGATAAAGAAGATGTGATTTTATTTATATAATGGAGTACTACTCAGCCATAAAGAAGGATAAACTTGAGGCATTTTTAGGTAAATGGATGCACCTTTGAGACCATACTCTTAAGTGAAATAATTTGGACATGTGTAAATATCATATTGTTTTTCTGGTGTGAGAAACTGAAAGTATAAATTAAGACCAAAATGTGTAATAGATATTGTGAAATAGGAAGAAAATGTTCAAATAGGAATGGAAACTAGGGAGAGTGTAATGGGAAAGGAAGGAAAGGACAAGAAAAAAACATAAAAAGAAGGACAAAATGGAAACTAAATTTGTAAATAAGGAGGAGAAGAAGGGTTGAAGGGAGGGAAGGGGAATGGGAAAAAAAGAAGAATCAAGATGTATCATGTAAGGTACAAATTCCCTATGATGAATGTTATTATTATGTGTATCTAAAATATACTGATAAATTTAAGTAATTTTTTGGGGGGGTACCAGGGATTGAACTCAGGTCCTTGCTCTTGCAAGGCAGGCCACCAAACCGCTGAGCTAAATCCCCAGCCCTTAAGTAATTATTTCAAAAGAAAAGGTTTTCCCCCATATCCTTATCAGCAAGATTATGGTACCCAGTGTATCAACTATTGTTGTTTCCTAAGTATTTTGTTATGAGATTTTGGGGTTTTTTTTCATTAAAAATTTTGTAATAGGGGCTTTGTTATAGTTGATATCTAAAATGTCCCCCAAAGCTTCATGTGCCTATAGGTGAGTCTTTTGGGAGTGGATGGATCATGGGTGTTGAAAGGGGGTTCACGTGCCCCTTCGGGTGCCCCTTCCCAATTAGGCCACTCACGCACCGAGAGGTCCGGTAGGAGATCTTTATTGTAGGGAGGCGAGCAGGAGGCAGGAAGGCAGAGAAAGAGAGAGAGAGGAGGAAGAAGAAGCAGAAGGAGAGAGAAGAACAAAGGAAGGAAAGTCCTTTTATCAGTTTTGGGGTGGGCTATTATTTATTTATGAGGAGTGAGCTACTTTTAACCTATCACAGGCCAGATTGCTTTTATGGGCCCAGTCTTGCAGACACAGGTTTCAACTTTCCTGGACCACTGTGGCCTTGTGGGGGGAGGGAAACCAGAGATAAGGGCATGAGGTCATTTTAGGAGCCAAGATGTACCAGATGAATGTAGCCTGTGAGGCGGCGTCACAGCATACTTTAACATGATCAATTCCCTAACATTCCTCACTCTTTGATTTTGGATGACAATTGGCAGCCAACATATCCATGGGCAGACAGAAAAGGGGCAGAGTGTCTGTCTTCTGTAACTACTTCCTGCGGAATTGGGGCGATGAGTCAACCTAGGGGCAGGTATGGAGGTTGGCCGGCTGAGTTGTCCTTTATGAACATGTAATTGTTGAGAGCAGCAGCATTATCATTGGAATTGTTGGTAGAGCTTCCTGAGAAAAGTCCAAGCACACAAATCAGTTAATGAGGGAGGGGAGAGTAGAAGATAATTTGTATGAGGCTGTGGACTGGTTGGAGGGTTACTAAGAACAAGTATAAAGTTAAAGATTGTGACTTCAGACAGGGTGAAATCTGATAAAGTTTTTTGGAGCAGTGCATTAGTGATCCAGTCAGCTATGCAGGTGATAGGAGGAGGGTGGGGAGCAAACCAGAAAATATCAATCCAAAGATCATTTAGAAAATGTTTAAATTGAGCCGAGATCTGAGCTGTGGTTAGTTAGTTGGTTGGCTGTCATGTAACACGGTGGTCTCACTGGGGTCTCTGGCCTGAAGTATCAGCTGGTGAGCCATCTTTCGGGAGACTTGAGTGGAGAGGTGACTCACCTGGGATTGAATAAGATGGAGAACACAGGGGGCAACTGTATAGGTAGATATGGAAACGGCAGCAGAAATCAGCTGTGGGCCAGTCTGAAGAGTGGCAGGAATTTGATGATTTGGTCAAAGAACTGGCATAAGGTGGCCTGGAATGTGATTTCAGGAGATCATTCCTGGGTCTGAAGGAGGGCTGAGTTAGGCTGGGAGAGAGTCAAGGTACCCACCAGGGGCCTAACGGCATGGGTAAGGTTTAGGAGAGAAAACAGGAGCAGGAGAGGAAGTATTATTGTTTCCAGTAATTAAGAATGGCAAAGAATGAGATTATGAGGTAATAGGTCAATGAGAGTAAACACCTGGAAGTAAAATTATAATTGGGAGGAGATACCGTGGCCAATCCTATCCAAAGGACAAGTCCCAGAAGTACGAATATAAGAAGACTTAGGATATCAATGGCTGCTGTAGTGTGAAATGGATGTGAAAGGATGAGAGGGTAAACAGTTAGGTTGGCTTATCTGACTCAGGACTGGATGATGGTGAAGGATCCTGGGCAATACTTAAATTTAGAGCAGGGCTTTGAGTGTATTGTCTCCTAGAATCAAGTCTACGAAGTTTTCTGGATAGACCTATTTTACTTTAGAGTGGTGGTAGCTGAACTTTAGTTAACTTGACAGCTGTGGGAGTAACCATAAGTGTCTTATATATGGCCCTTTTCATATATAAAGTCTCTCAAGATATAGGGTGGCCTTCCAAACAAGATTTCATATGGGGAGAACCCAGTATGACTTGGGGTATCTTTTATTTAAAAGAAGGTAAAAAGGAGCCAATCAACTCATAACCCAGTGTTATTTGACAATATTTATCTTAAGGGTATAATTTATCATTTTTTAACCTTATAAGAACTCTGAGGTCAATAAGCAGTATAACAGTTTAGCTAGATCTTATACAACCTGTTATAAATGCTGGCCCATTGTCATTGTCTGTGGAGAGAGGCAGACCAAACCTTGGAATTTTTAATAAAATCTTGTATACTTCTGAAGCCCTCTGTTTTTATAGGGAAGGCCTTGGGCCCTCTAGAAAAGGTAAAACCAGATAACATTTAGACAGACAAACATATAAGACAATTTAAACTAGAGTGTACCCAGATGGTTTTGGCCAATTGAATTATAAAATCTTTTAGTTATGACTAGTCAAAACCTTTGCAGGTCAATTAACAGATCTCATAGAATTAGAATCAAATGGAATGAAAGCTGTTATTATAAAAGTAAACCTTCTGTAACAAACTTGAAACCAACACGCAAACATACATATTTTCTTGTTAAATCATTTCTATATACCTTTTCTACATACTTAAGCCTTCTGGTCTTGTATATCTTTCTTTATATCTTTCTAACAAGACATATATACAAAATCCTTTTATAGCAAAAGTATATCTCTCTTTTCCATAGCTTTCTTAATATTTTTCCTCTGTTGTCTCACTTATTATAAACCTTCTATACATAACAAACGTCTTCAGTTGTTAAAAATTTAAAGTGTCCTTTTTTTTTCTGTTCTCAGATTGTTACATTTTAAATTTGACTGGCTGTCAATAGAACAGTATTAACTTTGAGCTTTTATCAACAAAGTACAGAAAAGTGCAAGTTAACCTTATAATCACAATTCAAGAATTTGTAATGTACAAGAAATTTTTAAAGCACACCAATTAAACTTAATTTAAATTGAAACAAGGATATATTTAACAAATAGTTAAAATTTCTAATTTGATTTCTCTTATAAAAAATCTTTTGATGTCTGGTAAACACAATTGTAGTTTTTCTGGCTTTCAGTGTTTTTTGTTTTGTTTGTTTGTTTTTCTTACCTGATTTTAATCTATTAGAAATTTTTTTCGGGCGGCGGGCTCGCGACCTCCCGGCCTGAGCGACAACAGACCCAGGAAGGAAAGTCGAACCCCCCATCCTAAATGGTAAAGATGCTATATTGAAAAGTATATTAACTGCAAACATACTATGGGCTGCTTCTTGAAATTAATTTAATTCACATGAGTTAAAGGTGATACATTAATGACTACCATAAGTGGTCAGTTGGCAAGCTGTGCCTGATCCTATTGGGCTGCTGAATGTATCAATTGGGACAAAGAGTGGTGATTGATTTAAAGAGTTGTTTTCTCTGATATTATGAAAACGAGAATGTCTATGAGTCATTAGAAACTCAAAAGCTAAAACGCAACTATATTAGGAAGATTTAAGTAATACCCAGAAATTAAAGAAGGACAACCCAACAATAAAAATAAAAATGAGAAAACACTTAAGCAAGACACAAAAACAAATATCCAGTTCACCAATAGCAAATAGTAGGACAAATGAGGATGAAAAGTCTGATAGTGAACCAACAGGACTCCCTGGACCCATAGCACAGGAGGTAACAAAATTGATCAATCAGGCTCTAGAAAAATTCAAATCAGAAATAATTTCCCAGCTAGCCAGAGAGATGATGAGCAAAATAGAAGTCATGATTCGAGACTCTAGAGCAGAAACTGAGAAAAAAATAGATGAGCTCAAGACTGTGATAGAAGCCATGAAGACTCAGCATAAGAAAGACATGGAAACAATGAATGCCCAACAGAGGAAAGAAATGGAATCCATAAAACAGATTCAAACAGATATCCAGGAGATTAAAAACTCTATTGAAAGTGTACGAAACAGAATAAAAGATTGCGAAGATAGAATTTCAGATATAGAAGATAGGATAGCAGTCAGTGACCGTGAAAAAAGAGGTCTATTAAAAACAGTAAGGGATCATGAGAAATCAATCCAACAACTCCTAGACGATACAAAGAAAAATAACATAAGACTGATAGGAATTCATGAAAAAACAGGAGAAAACACAAATGATATAAAAAAGCTCTTCACAGAATTAATGACAGAAAACTTCCCAAACAGAAGGGAAGAATTAGACATACAGATAAGTGAGGCATATAGAACCCCAACTAGCCACGATCAAAAAAAATCTACACCTAGACATATAATAATCAAGATTCCAGAAATCCAACAGAAAAACAAAATACTACAAGCAGTAAGAGAAAAGAAACAAATCACATGCAAAGGGAAGCCCATTAGAATCACAGCAGACTTTTCAACACAAACCCTTAGGTCAAGGAGAGCCTGGAGTGAGGTATTCCAAGTCCTAAAAGAAAAGAATCTCCAACCTAGACTTTTGTATCCTGCAAAACTCTCTTTCAAAATAGATGGGGAAATAAAATACTTCCACGACAAAGAGCACCTGAGAAATTTCATGAACACCAAACCAGCACTGCAAGGAATTCTAAACAATATCCTAGAAAAGGACAACGAAATTCACAATAACATGAGGCCCAACAGACCTAATAAAATAGGTAAGGCAAGAAACTAAAAGGAGATGGGAGAAAAAGTAAAAAGAGTCAACAAAAGGACAATAACATGACAAGAATAAGTCAAAATGTATCAGTTATAACCATCAATGTTAATGGCCTCAATTCACCAATCAAGAGAAACAGATTGGCAGAATGGATTAAGAAGTAAAATCCAACAATATGTTGTATACAAGAAACACACCTAGTGCAAAAGGAAGTCCATAGACTGAAAGTGAAAGGATGGAAAACAATTCTCCATGCGTCAGGAGCCCAGAAAAAGCAGGAGTAGCAATCTTATTCTCAGATAAAGTAAATTTCAAACCAAAACTCATTAAGAGAGACAAAGAAGGACACTACATCCTTGTAAAGGGAACAATTCAAGAGGAAGAGCTGACAATCATAAACATATATGCACCAAATATAAATGCCCCCAACTATATAAAACAAATATTAAGTAACATGAAAAACCAAATAAGCACTAATACAATTGTAGTGGGGGATTTAAATACCCCACTATCACAAATTGACAGATCTACTAGGCAGAAAATCAACAATGAAATAATAGAACTGAACCAAGCTTTGGAACACATGGACTTAATAGATGTTTATAGAGTATTCCACCCTCAAAAATCAGAAAATACATTCTTTTCAGCTGCACATGGATCATTCTCCAAAATAGACCACATACTGGCTCACAGAACAGGTCTAAATAAATGCAAAAAAATTGAAGTCATCCCCTGTATATTATCAGATCATAGTGCAATCAAACTAGACATCAATAGCACAAGAAACTATAGAAACTTCACAAGCACATGGAAACTGAACAACACTCTCCTAAACAATCAATGGATTACAGAGGAAATTAAAGAAGAAATTAGACAGTTTTTACAAATAAATGAGAATGCCAATACAACATACAGGAATCTTTGGGACACAATGAAAGCAGTTCTACGTGGAAAATTCATAACATTGAATGCCCACACTAGGAAAACAGAGCGGGCTCAAATAAACAACTTAACGATGAAACTTAGACTCCTAGAAAAACAAGAGCAAGAAAAACCCAAAGCTCGAACAAGAGAGGAAATTATAAAGATCCGAGCAGAAATCAATGCAATTGAAATTAAGAAAACGATACAAAAAATAAATGAAACAAAGAGCTGGTTTTTTGAAAGAATAAATAAAATTGACAAACCCTTAGCTAATCTTATCAAAAAAAGGAAAGAAAAGGCTCAGATCCATGCAATTAGGAATGAAAAAGGCGAAGTCACAACAGATCCGAAAGAAATCCAGAGGATCATGAACACCTACTTTGAGAACCTGTACTCTAATAAAATGGAAAACACAGAAGAAATGGACAGATTTCTAGATACTTATGAATTACCAAAGTTGAACGAAGAAGATAAAAACATTTTAAACACCCCAATCACAATCAGTGAAATTGAAAATGTAATTAAAAACTTACCAACAAAGAAAAGCCCAGGCCCTGATGGATTCACTGCTGAATTTTACAAGACATTTAGAGAAGAACTACTACCATTACTCTTCAAACTTTTCAATGAAATTGAAAGAGAAGCTATACTTCCAAATTCATTCCTGGAAGCAAGTATCACTCTGATTCCCAAACCAGAGAAAGATACAACCAAAAAGGAGAACTACAGACCAATCTCCTTAATGAATATAGATGCAAAAATCCTTAATAAGATACTAGCAAACAGAATACAGAGGATTATTAAGAAGATCATCCATCATGACCAAGTCGGATTTATTCCAGAGATGCAAGGGTGGTTCAACATACGAAAGTCAGTGAATGTAATACATTATATTAACAAAGTCAAGGACAAAAACCATATGATCCTCTCAATAGATGCAGAAAAAGCATTTGATAAAATTCAACACCCATTCATGATAAAAACCCTGCAAAAAATTGGAATAGATGGTCTATACCTCAATTTAATAAAGGCTATTTATGAAAAACCATCAGCCAACATCATATTGAATGGCCAAAAACTGAAAACCTTCATGTTAAAATCAGGAACAAGACAAGGATGCCCACTATCGCCACTTCTCTTCAATATAGTTCTGGAAACATTAGCCACAGCAATTAGACAAGAGAAAGAAATTAAAGCAATAAAGATAGGAAAGGAAGAAGTTAAACTATCATTATTTGCTGATGATATGATACTCTACATTGAAGATCCAAAAAACTCCACCAAAAAACTTCTAGACTTAATTGACAGATTCAGTAAAGTATCTGGATACAAGGTGAATACCCAAAAATCAATAGCCTTTCTATACACAAATAACAGACAGACAGAAAGAGAAATAAGGGAAAAAATTCCTTTTACAATAGCATCCAAAAAAATGAAGTATCTAGGAATCAATCTAACAAAAGAAACAAAAGATCTCTACACTGAAAACTACAGCACTCTGAAAAAAGAAATCGAAGAGAATATAACAAATGGAAAGATATCCCCTGCTCCTGGGTAGGAAGAATCAACATAGTGAAAATGGCCATACCAAATCTGCCATATACATTCAATGCAATGCCAATTGAAATTCCAACACTATATTTCAAAGAACTAGAAAAAAGAAGAATCCAAAAATTCATTTGGAACCACAAGAGACCTAGAATAGCAAAAGCCATTATAGGCAACAGTCACATGGCACCAGGTGTAACAAT
>NW_022900913.1:59356775-59367750 GCF_012274545.1 Fukomys damarensis | reverse complement strand
CATTGCATAAGATTCTAATAAGATTACTGACATTTAGAAATGGGAAGAAAGGAGCTAAAGGTGTAGGGAAGGTGGGATGGGTAGGGGAAGAGTAAAAAGGGAAAAGAAAAAAATGTGAGAGAATGAAAAGATGAAAATAAAGTGTTTGTAGATGGGGAGGGGAGGAGGGGGTGAAGGGAGGGCAGAGGTAAGGGGAAAACATGAGAATCAAGACTTGCCATGTAGAGGTACATGATCCCAACAATGAATGTAACTGTACTGTATCCCTAAAATGTACCAATAAACTCAATTAAAGCTGAAAAACAAAAAGAAATTTTTTCATTTTAATTCTTTTTAATCTGAGTGTAAGCACTGTTCCATTTTCTTAGTTTGACCATGTTTTCCATTTGTATCCTCTAGTACAGTAAAGCTAAAGAATTCTGTTTTTGTCCCCACCTATTTTACACTTTCTTAGTAATTCAAGTGGGGCGGGGGATAGCTAGACTTCCTCCAAAGGGGAAATACCAGAATTTGCCTGCATCAATGTCACATTTTCTGAGAGGCAAGTTTTCCACGGGAAAAACAACAGCTTTGTCAAGCAATTGTTTTAAGACTAAAACTAAATAGTTTTCATTAGTAGCTGATTACCATGGAGTAGAAGCTTGAGCAGCTCCTACAGCACAAGAGGCTCTGTGTTATCAAAGTCTCAGGTAAGTAAAATAAAGGCCGATAACTTTTCCTTTGTCTAGAGTTGTCCTGTGGGCGCCATCGTGTGACCCATATGTGACCTGGAACGAGTGAGGGGTGGAGTCTACGCATGGGATGGGGCAGTGGGTGGTTCGGAAGAAACAAGAGAGGTGGGAGATTCAGGGGGTAGGGAGGAGTCAGAGGGGGTGGGGGGAGGAGTGAGAGGCCTTCATGCCACCCGGTAAGGAGGAGGGTCATCTGCCGGATCTGGTTGGTTTGAAGAATCCAGAAGGAGGGGGGTCAGTTGTGGGGCAACTTTGAGACAATGGAAGTATGGGAGAGCTTTGGTGGTGGAACAAAGAGAGGGTTGGCTAGCCAGATAGGAAAAACCCTGGATATATGGGATCTCTGACCATTTTCCTTGTCACTCGCACAAGTTGTAAAGGTCTCTAATCAGATCCGATTCAAAGGAGCCATTAGGAGGCCAGACGTTTTGATTGTCTAACTGATATTGGGGTCAAATTTGGGTGGGCAAGTGAATTAGTCATTTAGGTTTTAGATTGAGACCCTCTAAATTCTGTAGTAAGCATCCCAAAGGAGAGTCGGCGGGTATAGAGGAACTAGAGCCCATGACCACCAGGACAGGAGGTTATCAGAAGACCAGACGTCTCCAAGAGTTCTGATAAAATTCCTCTTTTTCTAGATCCAGTCTAGAAAGCTGAAATTCAGTCTCCCGTGAAGGTGTCCCTTACATGAGATAGGAATTTATGTGAACTAAGTCTCGGACTTAGTTCAGTTGAGTCCCGGACTCATCGGAGGCAAATCCGGTTTGCCAAAACTGAGGGACAGAGGACCTGGGCCCCAGCCTTGTCCCGGATGTGGTCCTTGTGGGTGATCTGGGGTCTGGGGTCCCCGTTACCCTGAAGACTCCTCAAAAGGGGAAAACTTACCCAGAAGGAGGATCGGGAGATCGGTGAGTCAGTGGTGGCTGTAAAGATGGCGATGAGGAGAACGGCCACAGATGTCGGGCGGAGGCCGAGTAGGGGCACCCTGGAATCTGGGTTTTGGGCCTCAGGTGTTTTAGCCTGTGGGCCTGGCAATCCCAGATCCCGCTTCTGACACCAATGAAAGGGGGTTCGCATGCCCCTTCAGGTGCCCCTTCCCAATTAGGCCACTCACGCACCCAGAGGTCTGGCAGGAGATCTTTATTGTAGGGAGGTGAGCAGGAGGCAGGAAGGCAGAGAAAGAGAGAGAGAGGAGGAAGAAGAAGCAGAAGGAGAGAGAAGAACAAAGAAAGGAAGGTCCTTTTATCAGTTTTGGGGTGGGCTATTGTTTATTTATGAGGAGTGAGCTACTTTTAACCTATCACAGGCCAGATTGCTTTTATGGGCCCAGTCTTGCAGACACAGGTTTCAACTTTCCTGGACCACTGTGGCCTTGGGGGGAGGGAAACCAGAGATTAGGGCATGAGGTCATTTTAGGAGCCAAGACGTACCAGGAGAATGCAGCCTGTGAGGTGGCATCGCAGCATACTTTAACATGATCAATTCCCTAACAGGTGTGTGATACTGAATTAAGAGTATGATAACTGGATTAGTCTACTGATTGGTTTAACATAGTTATAGTTCTGGATTATGGGAAGTCCCACCCTGAATGTGGGTGGCACCAACAAGTAGGCTTGTAGCCTGTGTAGAATAAAAGGGAAAGGGAGGCTCACTGCTTGATGCCTCTGTCTGCCCTGCCATGAACTGTTTCTCCTCTGCCATGCTGCCTTTATTTAGAGCCAGCCAACAATGGGCTGAAATCTATACAAACTGTGAGCTAAAATAAACCTTTCCTTCTTCAACTTGTGGGTGTTGGATATTTTGTCCCAGCAACAAGGAAATAACTAAGAAATGATTATATCCACCATGAGTGAGTCAATTTGTTTTAAATAATAAAGTCCCAAATCTTGAAAAAACAAATAAATATACCAACAAATAACAGTAATCAGAGGACAGATTTACAGATTGCTTGTCTTGTGATATTCAACCCAATATTAGTTAAAGCTCTTTGATTCCCATGTTCTTTTTGGAGTGAGAAATCTTTAACAATAGGTTTTATGAATAAGTTTATTCAATGAGCTAGGAATGGAATGCAGTACAAATTAATCAGAATGGGAAAAGTCTTAATTCACTATACAAAGAAAAGAAAGTTTATATTTTGGCACATTATAGAAAGTAAAGACTAGAGGCAGACAGCATGAGTTCAAACTGTAGCCCTGACATTCTCTAGCACCACAGCCTTGGGAGTAGTTATTCAACAGTTCTGTGTCTCAGTTTCCTTATCCTTATCTGTCCTCATCTCCAAGTGAGAAGCAGCAACAGTGAAGCTTGTTATTTATTAAGGGGCTTAGTACAGCATCTTACAAGTCCCTAACAGAGATCTCAATTTATGGAAGCCATTGTTTTCCTTTCCAAGCCTTTTTGGGTAAAATTTTGCTTACAGTTGTCACTTAGAATACAGCATGTCTGAATCCATGGTGTATGACTAAATAACTTTATAAAAATTTACTGTCCTTCCACACTGACCATGAGTGGAAGGATGAAGAATGCTACGGGGAGAACAGGTTTCTGGGACACCACACACTGTGCTCATTCAAAGGGCAGACATGTGGAAAGTAACTGTACATTTGTATATTATCTTAATTTTAACCTACTATAGGTCAGTTTTAGGAATTGTAATTCAGATTAGTGTTTATACTTATTACTTTAAGGTCCTGTGGTTCTTTATCCAGAAAAGATAAACATGGGATCTGAGTAATATGAGTAATTCAATCAAAGAAATGTTAGATAAATTCATCTCACATGCAAGACCATTCATTTATGAAGTTCTGAGGGAGGAAAGATGACTAAGAAATAGTTTTTGAGTTGAAATAAAAAAGTCTATTGAACTGATAGATGAGTATATCTAATGACATTCCTATATAAAAATAGGTGAAGGAAACATTTATAAAAGATGATCCCATTGTCATGAATTTCTTATAAATATCTTTATCTGCTTTTCTTCATATGTCATAACATTATCCTAAACATCCGTCTCTGAGGCTACAACTATCCTCCGTGATGAGAAATTGATGATTTGATTAGGGATTATTCTGAATGTCTTCAAAAGAAGTGAAAGTTTATTTTCTAATACAAAAAGAAAGTGACAGTTCCATAAAGTGGAAATAGGTTCTCTTTCCCAGTCTCAGTTGTGTGTAGAATAATAAAAAGAAGAGGTGTTCTATCTTAGCTTTCTGGTGAATATCCAGTAAGATTTCATTTTAAATTTGATTTTTAAAGAAAAATCTTTGCACATCTGAATTGTCAATATTCATTTAGCAGTTGGATTGTAGGCTTTCATTTGTTACTGAACACTGAAAGTTGTAGTAACATGTAGGGCTAGGAGGACCCATTGCTGTAACTTTTTCATATGTGTCTTTCAGTAGCCCGAACAACACCAGTATGGTATAGTGCTGAGTTCTAAACACAAGCTATTGGCTGTGGGTAAGTAGCTAATGGTCTGGAAAGTCAGGCATTTTGAATGTAAATCCCAGTTTGGCATTAACTCATCAATCTTTCCAAAAATATTCAGATCTTGTGTTTTCCTGTGTATTAAGTGAGGATACTCATATCTATCTGGTTCACAGAATTGAGTCCAAGCACATAAAAGCGATTAAACTAAATAAGAGGCATGAAAATCCTTTATGAAATGTTAAGAGAAATACAACTTGAGCAAATCACTTTATCTGTTAGAGTACAGCATGTTACCAAGCAACCTAAATCGTACTAAAGCCACATTTGTATCCTGTAAGGCTGAGCAAGTTATATACACAATATGGCTCTGCCTGTCATAGTGGCATCCAAAGAAACTCCTGTTGGCCCATCTTATGTGATCTATAACAGGTGGTATGTTTAGCTTCCTTTAATAAGCACATTCCCTTGCTCAAGGCTACTGCAAGCCTTTTATGTGACAGCATGAGAGCGGGAAGGACAACAGGTTTCCCTAGGACTGGAGGCCTTTCCCTTGGAGTGTGACATTGAGTGGGACAATTCAGAAGTGTAGGGATGATTATCACAAGCTGTGGGAAGAGAGAAACCAGTTCTAGAAGGAGACCCATCCCCAAATGTACTGAGATTTCTGGAGAGGTGGATGGAAACCCAAACTGTGGAGGTTGGAAGATGTGCCCACAGAAAGCCACGATTAAAATGAGAAGATAGGGCCAGGGATTTGGCTCAGTGGTTCCACCACCTGCCTCACAAGTGCAAGGTCCCCAGTTCGATCTCTAGCACCAAAAATAAAAAAAAAGAGGAAATAGGGTAGCTTTATGAAGGGCTTAATTCTTAGGATTTTTATTATTTTTGGGATGTTCAAAGCAAAGTGGATAAGAGACATTTTGAACACATTCATGGCAGTGTGATCATCTTTTATAAATGATTCCTTCCTTCATAATTTTAAATTCTTTCCACTACACCTTTTATAATTTCCCTTGTGTTAGCCTCCTGGGTAGCTTCAACCAATGAAAATTTATTCTCAGCCAAGTGCAGTGGTGCACACCTGTAATCCCAGCTACTCAGGGGGCTGAGGTAGGACAATCAAAAATTCAAGGCCAATCTGGACAACATAGTAAGATCCTGTCTCAAAATAAAATGGGTTCAGGATGGAGCTGAGTGGTGGAGGGTCCCTGGCTTCAATCCCAAGTACTATGGGAAAAATTTTATTCTCTTCCAGTTCTACAGGCTGGAAGTCCAAAAGTAAACTGTCAACAGGGCCAGGCTGCTTCAAGGGACCTGGGAAAGGGTCCTTTCTTTTTGCTGATGTTCCTTGGCTTGTGGCCACCCCGATCTCTGCCTCCATTGTTACATGTCTTCTGTGTGTATCATCTCTGTCTCTGCCCATCCTTTCCTCTTCTCAGGCACTAGGGAGTGGATTTGGGGGTCCTCTTAACCCAGTGTGACTTGGTCTTTCCTAATCACCTCCACAAAGACTTTTCTGAATAAGGTCACATCCTGAGGTTCCTGGTGGACATGAACTTTGGAAGAACATTTCTTAACACCCTGTACTCATTAGTACCCTTTTCAGCTCAGCAGCAGTGTCCCAGAGGGAAGGGAAAGAAGATCATGGAGGCTGCACTGTCTCCTAGATCATCTGTAGCAACGTTGGGGATAGCTGGGAGATGAAGTCCAATACCTCACAGTGAGTGAGACAACCTTCCTCCCTTCTCCCCAAAGTTGAGGCCTTGGGGGAGGGGCAATAAAAGGAGAAGTGTCACTTAATCCATAGCCAGAAGTCCCTAAACATAATAAATGAGCAGACATTTCCAGATTAGAATGGCTAATCAGGACCTTTTGTGCATGGTGTGGGTTGGGCTGCTGATAAGTGGAGAGGGCTGTGAAGGTGACTCTTTCTCAGGAAAAATACATCTAAGGCTGGGTTATAAATGGCCAGACGAGGTACTAACAAGACAGGGATATCAATCAGGATAATAATTGTTTGCTGGAAGCTTGTGCTGCTGTGCTCTTTTCAATGGGTAATTAAGATGGTGTCACTTGATAACTACTCCTCGGAGAATCACTCTTCCAGCTCAGTGCCATTAATCTGGTGTCATGGCAACAGGCTGGCCTGGGTTCTCCCTCTGGGGCTTGCTTTTATTAATGTGTCTCCTGTTCACAAGTTACTGCTTGCTCCTTCCATTTATGTTGCTTGCAACGCAAATGATGAGGTAGAAAAAGAGTGTGGTAAGTTTTGTTATTTAGCACAAGCCTTCAAGAAAAAAAAAAAAAAAAAAAACCCAACCAGCAACTAGCTTCATTGAAAGGCAGTCTCCTTCTGCCTCAGGGATCTGTTTATAACCGTGGTTCTTGTCCCTTTAGCAACAGCAATCCTAGGTACTTGCTAGAAATGGCAGAACCTCAGCTTCCACCCCAGTACCGGAGCCTGACCATTAACAGGAACCCTAGCAATTCATAGTCATTCTAAAGTCCAAGGAACATCTAAGCATGGTGCACACCTGGGAGGCTGAGGCAGGAGGATCAAAAGTTAGAGCCCATCCTGTGCAATTAAACGCTTTAGAGAGTGTGAGGTAGGAGATTTGGGTGTGGCCTGTCAATTACAGAGTTACAGAACCTGCACAGAAGACAAGCCCTGCACCTGGCACTAATCAGAAAATGCTATCTTTCATTCTTCTGGTGGGAGATCAAGCAGGCTTTTAATAAGATGGCCTAGCCCGATCCACCATGGGAAGGAGAGCCACACCTGCTTCCAACCCAGACACCATCACTCCAGTGCCAGGAAGGTAGCCCTGCGGGTGGCCCTGAACCCCCATAAGCACCCCCGCAAGCACTCTCAGACCTCCTGTCTGTGCCAGTCTTTGGACCCACTCTGCAGAGGCAGAGGTGGTCATCAAGGGTATTTTTCTGAGTTCCCAACTTTGAACATCTTTAAAGAAAGGGCGTGGGAAACCTATAATAGAACGTTGTGGAGTTCAACCATTCAGAAGGCTGGGAAACTCAATCTGGGCCTTGCAACCCAAGGTCAGTCAGCGTCATGGGGTTCAGCCATCAGCTGAGACCAGGGGACTGCATCCTCGCTCTTTCTGAGCCATTAAATGGTAAACACACTATATTGAAATTTTGTTCACTGCAGACATGTTCTGGACTGCTTCTTGATTTCAATTTAGTTCAAATGATTTAAGGATGATAGACTAGTGACTACCACAGGTGGTCAGTGTCCAAGTTGTGCTTGATCTTAATGTGTTGCTGATTGTATCAGTTGGGATAAAGCATTGCAGATGATTTGATGAGCTGTTTCTCTGATGTTATGAAGATGAGAATGTCTGTGGGTCATTAGAGACACAGAAGCTAGGGCGCAAATATACAAGGAAGATTTGGGTGATAACCCAGAGATTAAACCAAGGACAACCCAACAACAAAAATAAAAATTTGATCTTAATGTGTTGCTGATTGTATCAGTTGGGATAAAGCATTGCAGATGATTTGATGAGCTGTTTCTCTGATGTTATGAAGATGAGAATGTCTGTGGGTCATTAGAGACACAGAAGCTAGGGCGCAAATATACAAGGAAGATTTGGGTGATAACCCAGAGATTAAACCAAGGACAACCCAACAACAAAAATAAAAATGAGAGAACACTTAAGCAAGACACAAAAGCAGACTTAAAATGAGGATGAAAAGGCCGATAGTGAACCACCAGGACACCCTGAACTCAAAGCACAGGAAGTAACAAAACAGATCAATCAGGCTCTAGAAAAATTCAAAACAGAAATAATTTCCCAGATAACCATAGAGATAGTGAGCAAAATGGAAGTCATGATTCAAGACTCTAGAGCAGAAACTGACAGAAAAATAGATGAGCTCAGGACCATGATAGAAGCCATGAAGGTTCAGCATAAGAAAGAAATGGAAAAAACAAACACCCAACATAGGAAAGAAATGGAATCCATAAAACAGATTCAATCAGATATCCAGGACAGTAAACACTCCATAGAAAGTGTACACAACAGAATAAAAGAATGCGAAGATAGACTCTCAGATATAGAAGATAAGATTGCAGTCAGTGACCATGAAAAGAGAGGTCTCTTAAAAACAGTAAGGGATCATGAGAAATCAATCCAACAACTCCTAGATGATGCAAAGAAGAATAACATAAGACTGATAGGAATCCATGAAGTAACAGGAGAAAATACAAATGATTTAGAAAAGCTGTTTGCAGAATTAATGACAGAAAACTTCCCAAACAGAGGGGAAGAATTTGACATTCTGATAGCTGAGGCATATAGGACCCCAACCAGCTACAATAAAAAAAAAAAAAACTACACCTAGACCTATAATAATCAAGATCCCAGAAACCCAACAGAAGAACAAAATACTATAAGCAGCAAGAGAAAAGAAACAAATCACATATAAAGGAAAGCCCATCAGAATCAAAGCACTTTTCAACACAAACCCTTGGGGCAAGGAGAGCCTGGAATGAGATATTTCAAGTATTAAAAGAGAACAACCTCCAACCTGGACTGATGCATCCTGCAAAACTCTCTTTCAAAATGGATGGGGAAATAAGACACTTCCACGACAAAGAACACCTGAGAAACTACATGAATACCAAACCAGCATTAGAAGGAATTCTAAACAAGATCCTAGAAAAAGACAATGAAGGCAACCACACCATGAGGCCCAACAGAGCAAAGCAAATAGGCAAGGCAAGAAATTAAAAGGAGAAGATGAAAAAGTAAAGAGAGTCAACAAAAGGCCAATAACATGTCAATAATAAGTCAGTACATATCAGTTATAATGATCAATGTCAATGGGCTCAACTCACCAATCAAGAGAAATAGACTTGCAAAATGGAATAAGAAGCAAAATCCAACAATATGTTGTATACAAGAAACACACCTAGTGCAAAAAGAAGCCCATAGACTGAAAGTGAAAAGATAGAAAACTATTCCCCATGTGACAGGAGCCCAGAAAGAAAAAACAGGAGCAGGAATCTTATTTGCAGACAAAGTAAATTTCAAACCAAAACTGATTCTAGTATTATTGATGTAGGACGGTACTGTATCATACCTCTATGAATGTAAAATATTTTATACCTGCTTTATGATACATAGTAGGGACCATGCTTTATCAGAGCTACACTTAATGATATTACTCTAGAATGTTCTCTTTCCAGATGATGATTAAGATGCTAATAAAATAAAAATGGTCCCAGGTACCACAAAGCAACAGAACTTTGCTGTTTTCTGGATATTATTCTTTTCTTTGTTTCTTTTTGTTTTGTTTAATGGAATGTGCTGAATGTCTATAATTTTGTTCAGATGACTGCAGAACCTGGAAAAGCTGTTGTTGCTATTGATGCATTACATACTGCTATTATTAGTATTTTTATATAAATATATATATATACACACACACACACACACACACACACACACACACATATATATATATAAATTGAATTTTGGGAAACCTTAACCATGCTACCAATTTTGCAAAAAGTCACCCCAATTTACTGTGTTGAGTTGGCATTGTACAGAAATGGTCAGCCATATTGGTCTAGAAATGTTAATTTTTTTAATTTTTATTTTTAACTTTTTTTCCATGTATGCAGGGGTAACACATCTTACTAAATATGTAAGGTCATATCTATGTGGGTTTAATTACAGAGACTAATAAAATATTCTCTAAATAATGAAAAAAAAGAATAAGATAAGACTATAAGAGCAAGAAGCAATTTAAATATGTTCAGGGACCATTTTCATCTCCAGAATTAAGGATTATTTTTAATGTTACATCATTGCCTTTTCTCTTTTACTTTCCTTTTTAGTTTTATTTTAGGATTCCCTATTTTTAATGTTCATACAGAGATTTCTTTAACTGAAATACCGAATAGTTTCTTTGGTGTGAAAAGCTATAAAAGTACACAGGATCCTAATGAGACAATTAATAATGTGAAACAGGAAGTAAAGGGCTAAAGATGTAGGAAAAGTGGAAAGGGTGGGGGAAAGGTAATAAGGGAGAGGAAAAAAATTATGAGAAACTGAAAAAATGGAAATAAAGTGTTTGTAAATGGGCAGGGGAGGAGGGGTGAAGGGAGGGCAGGACTAGGGGAAAAAATGAGAATCAAGACCTATTATGTAAAGGTACAGAATCCCAATGATGAATGTAACTGTATTGTATACCTAGATTATACCAATAAACTCAATAAAAAAATAAAAAGAAAAAAGAAAATGGCCTAGATCTGAGGAGGAGGGATTAAAAAATACATTACCCATTAACCTTTAGGCCACTGTGTGCTCTCTCTTTTTCAGTGGCCTGCTTTCACTCTGTACAGCATACTTCTTTCCTTACCTCTAATAAGCTTAAAATCTCACTACCGTTTACACGTGTTTTGTCCAAATTTTTGCTCAGGACAAGAACCTGGGAAGAATTGGGAACCCATGACACCTAGTAACAAGACCTGTCTCAAAATAAAAAAGAGCTGGTCATGTAGCTCAGCGGGGAGGCCCTGGGCTCAATCCTTAGTGGCACCAAAGGAAAAAAAAGAAGGAAAGAAAAATACTCTCAAATATAGACTTCCCCTTAGTAGCACCATCAGCAGCTGCCCACAGTGGGATTCTTGGCAGAAACATGACCTTGCATTATTAGTCCCAGTGGCCTGTTCAAGTTTCAACAAAAAGTGCAAGAAAGGGCCGGGGATTTAGCTCAGTGGTTCGGTGGCCTGCCTTGCAAGCGCAAGGACCCAAGTTCAATCCCCAGTACAAAAAAAAAAA
>NW_022900913.1:59320265-59356519 GCF_012274545.1 Fukomys damarensis | reverse complement strand
AAAAAAAAAAAAAAAAAAAAAATGTGCAAGAAAGATCCAGTTTCTCTAGGAAGCAGAGGTCTGGCAGCTGAACTCACCCCAGAGTCTCCCTTCTGGATATCTGGCACTATTCAACAGAGGCACCCAGCAGAGCAGGATGGTGTAGCACCTAGAAACTGCCCATGTGTTCCTGAACCGGAGCCTGCTGTGTCCTTTACCAATCACAGCAGTGAGTTTCTTGTCTAAGCCTTGACCTAAAAATCAGTGTGAAGGTAATATAGGATAAATATAACTGTAACTCTTAACCTGCTAGATGTCAGATGTGTCAAGTTTGTGTTTTTTGAAATTAAAGAATGGATTTTAAAGGATAGGGAGGTTAAGAGTGGGAAAGAATTGCCTGGTGTAGTGTCGCAAAACTGTAATCCCAGTATTTGGGAAGCTGAGGCAGGAGGATCGCTGGGAGTTCAAGGCCAACCTAGGCCAAATAGTGAGTTCAAGGCCAATCTGAACTACATTGGGTTCAAAACAAAGAGAGTAGGAAAGGTTTATCGAGAATAACTCTTGAGAGAAAGGAGAGGGTCCTGATTGGGTTGCCACCAAAGCACTTTATCTGGGGCAATTTATACAGCAAAGTCACAATGTGAGAGGACAAAGTGGTTCAAACTATAATCAACCTATAGAATTACAAGTATAGCTCTTAGCTAATATGGATCCAATAGGGAAGTGGGTCATGTACCACACAGAAAGAACAAAGGCATTTTGGGGAAGGGATGGGTCTGGATGCTCTGGTCACCCACCTGGGAGACTGATTCGTAGCTGGACTTTAAGGACCAGGTGAGATTAATTATAGTATAATTCCAAGTTATTGCTTATCTTTAGAGAGAAATGTAGGTCTGCCCACCACATCTTTATGTTGAGGCCTGGTCTTTGTTAGATGTGCCTCCAGCCCCAATTCTGATGTCTTTATTTTTTCTGTTAACTTCCTTCAGAGCTCAGTCCCTCTCTGATTATATATTTTCTAACTGAGCTGCCTATAATATTCTCCACTCAGAAAGGCTATCCTTAACTGTGGTTAGGGGAGAATATAATTAGGGGGCAATGGGCAAAGTTTCAATCTAGCTGCTTTGAACTAAGAAGGATCAATGTAGGGGAGATCATAGTCAGGGGTCTTTTCCAGAGAGCTAATCTAATGAGCCTTACTTAGAAGTCATGTTGGGGTTTAGCAGTTATGAACTCTCTTTATAAAGTCAATCTGGTGGATCTTGGTAAAAGGAGTCTGACACATTTGTTGTTGGCTCCACCTGTTGTTTGCTCATCTAAAGATAAGCAATAACTTGGAATTGTACTATAATTAACATCACCTGGTCCTAAAAGTCCAGATAAGAATCAGTCTCCCAGGTGGGTGACCAGAGCATCCAGACCCATCGCTTCCCCAAAATGCCTTTGTTCTTTCCATACGCTACGTGAACCGCTTCCCTATTGGATCTCTTGTCATTTGTCAGCCTAGGGTGAGAATAAACAAAATTTTAAAAGAGAGGAAGGCATGTGTGACCAAAGCATGAATATTAGAATGAAAAGAGCATGAGAAAAGAAGCCACATCTAGATACTACTCTTAAGGGACTGGAATAGTAATTGTAACCAGCTGGTTCCTAGGCTTGTCTGTTCATTGAGGTCATCTATAAGTCTGATTTTTATCATCATAAGTCTCTCCAGTTTTTATTGTAAGAAGATAGAGAATTTGAAGGTTTTGAAAAGACAATTTTAGCCAAGGAATTTGAAGATTTGCAGAACTTTTGTAGCTCTCTATCTTCATTGAATTATAGTAGTGGTCAATACAGGTGTAGTTGAAAATTGCCAGCAGGGGTCACTGACTGGAGCCCCCTTCCTATATGTAGCCTTTATTACTATGGTATTGTTTCTTTTTACACATCGTTTGATTATACTTTTTTTGCTAGGTGTTTAAGACCAAGTTAAAGTGAAACTTGTGTTAATAAAAATCAACTTCTTCCCTTCTGTCAAGGTCATTCTAGGCTCTTTTGAAACCATGTACAGAGCCTTCTAGCTCCTTTGTCAGCATCAGCAACCAGGATGGGTTACATTCTTCCTTGGCCATGTGGCTTTTCATGGAAGCATGGAAGACATTTTTTTCTCTCTGGTGACTCTTTTTCCGGCATATTGTACATTACTTGACTCTTGTCCTCCGGTGTCTAACAATCTCCCTGTTCAGGAGGTTGGGTGACTCACCAAGGTAGTAGGGTCCTGTAGGAAAAGTCTCTTCATATCTTGAATCCTTGTTAACCTTGGAGTCTCAGGGACAAAATATTGGCTTTCCTCTTAGCCCAGTTATCTTTTTAGCTCTGGTCTCCAAACCTCTGTTGTTGAACACCCAGGAGAACTGTTGAAATATATGATATGACCAGGGAACTGTTATTTCTTTACCAATCATTGTTTCTTTGAAGTTGAATTGCTGTAGAATGTTAACAGACAACAATTACAAAGTTTTACAGAAAGCACTTGAAATTAAGGGAAACAAAATTTTAGCATAATAATCATAAAGACATTATTATATTAAAATAAAACGTCAGCTTTTGTTATTATCTCTGAAGCAAACTTCAATGTTCATCTTAGTACAGAATGATGTTTTAGTCTGTTATCTTTATGACATAAAGAACTTTTATTCAATTTTGTCATTCTTTGATAGAGAGGTATCAAAGAAGAGTGCACCTGCTTACAGATGCACCTTATGTGAAATTGTCTGGACTATATAGTTTTTGAGTATCTCTAAATGTTGTGATACCTATATATTGCACATATGGCAATCACACAAGCCTTTAAAAAAATCTACATCATCTGGTTGATTGTTTTAGGTTGTATTGACGTGTACATTTTATCACAAATAGCTGGAACACAAGTAAACATGATACTGAGCCTAAAAAGTTACCACCATAAATACCTTTAGCCTGGAAGACACCAGTGTGATATTTTTCAATTTTACATCTTTTATGCCTGTACAGACAGGAAACAGAAATATACCATTTAATATAATTAGTAACATACCAATAATTAGCAATAATTACTATCATGATTATATACAAGTATATACATTTTAAGACAAATTTTAGACTCTTTTAACCATTTAACAGTTTATCCTAAGCATCATTTGGGCAAGTGTCATTTCAACCAGTTGGTTCTTGTATTGAATAATTTGATAAAAATGTCATTTTTATATTTCCTGTTATATTATCCTAAAAAATTTAACGAAAATGCAATTTTTGGTCATCCTATACTTAAACAATTGGACTGATAAGTGGCTAATAGGCTTTCCAAGGTGTACCTATCTTTAGAATCAAAGACATCTTTACAACTCTGGTAAGTTAACAATGTTAACAACCACAGATAGACCTATTACCTAACATACAAGTGTGTCTCATTTATACAATAGCAAAAAATGCTTATTTAATCAAAGCCAATAGGGCCGGGGATTTAGCTCAGTGGTTCCACCACCTGCCTTGCAAGCACAAGGACCCGAGTTTGATTTCCGGTACCAAAAAAAACCAAAAAAACCAAAAAACAAAAAACAAAGCCAATAGATGTAGATCAAGTTTAAATGTCAGAACCAAATTTAAAGAGATGTCACATTTTGATCTTTTTATATGTTTTAGGCTTAAACATATATTGTATAAAAGGGAGCAACCTATTAGTTCCTTAATATGTATTAAATTTACATAGTCTTAACTCTATAAACTTAACTTTAAAGCTTAGATTCACAGTGTAGCTTGTTTTTAAATGTATACATACATATATGCCCAAACATATAAATTCTTTCATAGGTTAAGATAATAGTTGCTTATTTAAGTAATCATTAATTTTTATTGAAAACATATTACAGGATAACATTCAAATACTCTAATGCTTAAAGCTCACTTTTTAGTAACCAAAAGAGTAACGATGAGAACACAAGAAACTTATTTTAGCAAAATATAGAATCTTTGCTTGTAAATCTACTTTTGTAAATTTAACCAAAAACATCTCAATTAAAAAAAATATATATATATATAATTCTAGACATAGAAAACAATTTAATTATAGCCAAAAACAATTACTTTAGATGACTCATATGACAGTGTTATAGCTTGTGTCTAGATGTCCCCCCAAAGCCTCATGCAGTCATAGATGGGGCTTTTCAGAGATGGCTGGATCTAGAGTATGTGATGCTGGGATTAAGGATGTGATATTGGGATTGATTCCCGGTATGATGCTAGGGTTACTGTTGCCCCACCCTGGGTGTGAATGTTACCCACTCTAAGGATGGGTAACCTGGATAGAATATAAGGGTCAGAAAGAGGGCTGCTGTTGTTGCTGGTTGTGGCCTGCTGCTTCACTACTCACTGCTTTCTGCCTTCTGTTTTGCTGCCTTCTGCCCACCATGAGCTGTTTTCTTCTGCAATGCACCTCTGCTGTGCCTTCCTGCCTTAGAGCCAGCCAACTATGGACTGAAACCTCTACAAACTGTGAGTCAAATAAACTTTTCCTCCTTTAACTTTGGAAGTCTGATATTTTGTAACTGACACAGTCAGTTAACACTTTTAAAAAATTTTACCAAGTTGTCTTTGACCAAGACAACTTCTTAAGTTATGATACACAAACAATAATAGACAATGTGTTTATAAAACTGATTTTGATATTATCTTGGTTATCTAGAAACTTGGATAGGAATATGTTACCAACTTTAAAGATAGCTTTACTCTTACCAAGTGATTTAAATTAGCTTACTGCTGGGCCGGGGATTTAGTTCAGTGGTTCCACTGCCTGCCTCCAAAGCACAAGGTCCTGAGTTTGGGCCCCAGTACCAAAAAAAAAAAAAGCTTTCTGTTAAGCAATATGAACCACAAGCATTTGAGATAATGTCTTGAATGTTTATCTATAAGGCAGCTTAATTAGAACTTTTGGAAGATAATGTATACTTAAAAGTTAACACACAAAAGCATACATATTAACCTAAATCATATGTGACCTTTATGTTATCCAACATTAAGGCTTTTATTCTTATGTAAGCCTTGAGCCTGTCAGTCTTTACCTGGTAATTTTTTAAATGATTGTGACTACCTTGCAAATCTATATAAATGGTTTTTCATGGAAATCTCAAAAAGAACCAAAAAATTATTTAGCTCAAAAAATATTTTTTCTTAAATGAATCAGCTGCAGGTGTTTTAACCAGTTACTGACATATATTAAATAGACAGATGGACAAACACATAAGCACACAAAACAATTAGTTTAAATTGTAATGCATTCTCAAATGTATTAGCCAAATTGAACTACTAACCCTTTTATAGTTTTTAGGTTTATAAACAGACTAGTCAGAACTTTTCTTATAGGTCATCAATTAACAGGGATCTCATGATAATTATCAGAAGGAAAATAAAAAACCTTTTTATACATGTGAAAGCAAAGATTATTTTTAAGAAGGGACCTAGACTGATGATTTACTTTATTGGAGTATCCAGCTAGATAGCCTTTTTGTTCTTGTTTTGATAGCCACAGTTGTTTGATAGCCACAACTTATAGTCAAAACTGCTGTTTTGATAGCCACATGTAACTGTTTCTTCTAAAGGGACAGACTGTCAAAGGTAATGTCAAATAGTTTATTTTCAGGGAACATTCATCTTTTTCCTGATTAATAGTGGACAATTTAAAGTAATTGAAGGGCTTAGTTCTTGTCCTTAGGGTACAGAGGACAAGAGGGGGAACGTTAGGGTCAGTAATAGTGGATACATCAGACTATGCTCTAAGGACCAGAGGTGTCTGGCCTTCCAAGTGGCCCTATCTATACCTCAAACATGAGCCAGAATCATCTCTCAGTGCAAAGAAAGTCTGAACATAAGGCAGTTCTGACCATTCTCCCCCTCTCTTACAGTACAACTCCAGCTGTAAAACAGTACCACAATCAATATTTTCTCTGCATTCCATTTTGCCTTCATGGATAGGCAGGCCATGCATGGGTGCAGAAAAGTATTAAACAGCTCATCCTCAACTGTTAGGGTTGAATGACTTCAAATGGTTAAAAAACACTCCAGAGGAATAAGGGAATTTGGGTTTTCCATCTGCACAACAACAAGAGGAAAACAAGATGTTCCTTTTAATCCCTCTTGTTTTTTATATGCCCTGAGGTTTCTCTGTTCCAGAGCAAGCGGCTGCTATCTGGAGAGTGACCAGAGATAGATCAGGCTGTATGAGCCACTCTCACCAATGAAAACTCACATTTCCAATTCCAGAGCATGTTTCCAAAAACACAAGCTATGGCTGATTCCTGCTCTGACAGCAGGAATGTTTAAGAAGGGAATTGTTGCAAGCAAACAATTAAACCAGTGATCTAGAGACTCTGAACATCTGTTTTCTAACTTTATGAGAGTGAGGGAGAGAGAGAAAAAAAAATCAAAGGGCAGATTGGAAGTGCTCCAACTATATTACATAAGTATGTATGCTCTTTGGAGGTAGCTCCCCCTGATGTTACCTAGGGGTTGAGTCCCTCTCTGTGTCTCAGGTTGGGTATTTTCTCCTGCTGGTCCTGCTAATAGCAGGAGAAAACTTTTGCCCAGGCACTGGGTCAGCCAAAACCCTCGTGTGTGCTTTTCTGGATGACAATGAGTTTTGATTCCCTTCTAATCCAAGGATAGGGGTTATGTGTCTATAAAGTAATGAGAACCATATTATAATCTGCTGACAGTGATAACAACCATAACAGAGGTGAACTGCCAAAACCTGCCCCCTAGCCTCAGACACACCTTAGAACATGAGCTGCAAAGCAATTAGAAATTCAAAATGCCATTCCAAAGAGCTATCTAAAATAAGACAAGCTATCTCATAACCTCCAAGAAAGTCAAGAAAGGAACACAAGTCAAGTCAGCAACAAGTGTAGAAGTATATCTAAATTCAGCATACACAAGACTCTGTCTGCAAAAACAAAAATGTGCCATCAAAGAAACCTAAATATGAAGAGATTATAATCTTCCCATGTTCTCAACTTAAATCTATTATCATTTTACAAAAAAAGAGACAAGGCATAGGCAACTGACAAACAACAGATAATAATTCTATCTAAATGAGACAGAATCCATTCAAAATATTTAGGGGAGCTACAAAACAAACAAAAACTCTTACATCTTTCCAAAGATCTCACTGGGGCCTCTGGAGCAATATAAGAGAAATATAACTCCCAGCTTACTAGATGTCAGATGTATTGAGTTTGTGTCCCCTGAAACTGAAGAATGAATTTTAAAGGACAACAGAGGTTAAGAGAAGGAAAGGTTTATTGGGGAATAGGAATAGCTCCTGAGAGACAGGAGGGGTTCCAGAAGTGAGTAGTCATCAAGGCCTTTTTTCAGTGATAATTTATATAACAAACTCACAGTGTGGGTACAATGTGGTTCAAACTACAATCAACCTGCAGGATTACAAGTATAGCTGCTTAGCTATATTGGTCCAGTAGGGAAGCAGGTCATGTAACAAGGGTACCTGGAAAGAACAAAGGCATTTTGGGGAAGGGATGGGTCTGGATGCTCTGGTCACCCACCTGGGTGACTGTTGCCTACCTGGACTTACTGGAACAGGTGGTACTAATTACAATATAATCAAAAGTTATTCATTATCCCTTAGGGAGGTGTGTAGGCCTGGCCATGGTATCTTTATCTTGAGGCTTGGCCTTCTTCAGATGTGCCTCCAGCCACAATTCTGATGTCTTTATTCTTTCTGTTGACTTCCTTGAGAGGTCAGTTCCTCTCTGACTATATATTAATATCTTTACAACTTAGCTCCTATAATAAAATAAAAATACCACCTACATCTTTTGACTCTTGAGAGGTCAGTTCCTCTCTGACTATATATTAATATCTTTACAACTTAGCTCCTATAATAAAATAAAAATACCACCTACCACTTTGGACTGCTGTAAGATTGCATGAAATAATACACACAAACCTTTTTAAAAGACTTCATACATAATAGGTACTGAATATATGTTAGATTTTATTATTATACAGAGATGGGAACTAAAAAATAATTCAGTGCAAGAAATTGAGTATTAATTAAATTAATGTCTACATACATAAAGAACTGAATTAAGCATGTACAAGGCCTTAGGCTCAGTCTCTAGCACACATACACACACACACACACACACACACACACACACACATACACAGAGCAAACAAGCAAAATTGAAAAGCTTAGGAGTTACATGAGATTATTTAAGAATAAAAAACAAAGTGGATATGATGTTACACACATGTAACCTCAGCTACTTTTGAGGCTGAAGCAGGAGGATCAGAAGTTCTAGGACAACTTGGGCAATTTAGTGTGATTCTATCTCAAGATAAATTTTATAAAGGTTGTAGCTCAGTGGTAGAGTGCTTGCCTAGCATGTGAGAGGCCTTGGTTTCTATCACTAGTGCCTTAAAACAAAAATGACTATACCCTGGATCAGGCCTGGGAGAGGCTGCCATGAAATACTATATTTTTTGCTTATGTTCATTGAATTAATGAGTGATCAGTTCGTAGCATTTCTATGGGTATCATTTTTTAGACAGTAATTTTCAAGAAGAATACTTCTAAAACTTGGCCAAGTGTCTGAGGGTCTTAGTATGTGTCTGAGGGTCTGAGTATATTTACCTCTGCAACGAGAAGAGACAAAAGAGCCAATACCCTAAACCGGGGTCCATTCGGATGGTAGCTCATCTTATTCAATCATCCCTATGGCATGACTTCTCTTTTAGAATTGGCTCGTCAGCAATGTCCAAGCTACTGCTGGACCCATCCACTGTGCTTTGTATTTTAATGATTGTTTTCTTCATTTCTTACATCTATTACGTTTTTTAAAAATTAATCTTCCACACTCCCCCCACCCCAGTAATGTTCTGCTCTTGTCTGGCCACAGAGCAGTATTCCAGATGTTTCTGCAGTTGGAACAGTGCACCAGCCTTAAGTGTATCTAATCAGTGCCTGAGCAGATACATTCATTGCTCAGCGTGCACCAGGGAGCACTTTCCGATTAAAGACATCCTGTAAGAGACTTCCAAATTGGTTTCATTGAAAAGAAATGAGGAAGCTTTTTTAAAGTGCTTCACTTGTGATCTGACATTAGCCAGAAAACCTTTGTTAACAACTAATGCTAAGCGATAACATTTAATTAGCAAGGGTTGCAAATAGAATACTGCTTGGAAATGACGTAGGCACAAGCTTAAGTTTCTGTGTGACTGGTGGCTTCTCTTTGTATGGTTCTTCCTAAACATGGGAGGGTGATGCCTCAATCACTTTTAGTTTGGACTGTTTTTCCAGAGAAGTTTTCTTTGTTTGAGGAGTGAGTTTCACTGTGGCTGTCACCGTCCTTAACGCCAGTGTGTGGCGACTTCGGGAGGGTTTAAGGCATAGCTCACCTCCCTTAGTTTGTCCTGTGCTCCTGAATAGCAACTCAGTGTGACTGGGCAAGGGGTCACACAAGACTGAGAAGAACAGCAACAGAAAGGACACAATCACCTCAGACTCCTCATGAATCAACAGAGATTTAGCAGCAATTTTATTTACCACACATTACAGCTGAGTGTGAAGAAAGGTCCTTCAGACAAAAAGAAAAATTAATAGCTTTTGGTGTGTTAGTCTGTTCTCCAGTGAAATGGCTAGTGGGATGTTGCTCTTTTTCTGAAGAGCTCTAGATTTTTTTTTCCTTGAAGGCCTTCAACTGCTCAGATGAGTACCCACATTAAGCAAGGTAATTTGGTTTATCAACATCTATTGATTTAAATGTTAAGCTCATCTTTTAAAAACACCTTCATTGCAACATGTGTGGCCAAACCAAAATGACACATAAAATGAGCCATTGTATTTGACCATTCTAAGGGTTGGAATTAGGTTCATTAATTACATCCTCAGAAAAATGCCCAAAGGTCACTCTGAATCTTATGTTTTGACAAAAGAGGATGTCACTCAGAGAGCTAGTGATAGTGATGTTGGATCCTGAAGTCTGAACTGACCCCTCTGCCCTCCCACTGGGTGATTCAACTCTATGGCTTGATATATATTTTTCTCTGTAAAGTGGAAATAGCTTCTTTTCCCCCAGTAGTGGGGAGTGAATCTCAGGCCTCACCAGTGCTATACATGAGCACTCTACCACTGAGCTAAGCACCAGTATTTAGGCTTAAATGTTTTAATTGTAAAACTGTGCAAGGGACATATGAAATATAAATGAAGATTAGTTTTATTATTTAAATTCAGAATAAAACCATACATTTTCTTAGCTCTGAAGAGACAGGGTTTTGGGGTTGTTTTGTTTTGCTGTTTAACCTGCAGCCTTAAAGAAAGTTACAGCAACCTTGTCTCTTCCAGCCTTTCCCCTGGGGCTTGGGGTTCCTGGTTCCCCAAGGAGAACTCAATATCCTTGGCTGTTTTTCTCAGGAAAGGCCAGAGAGGGAAGCAGGCCAGGAGCCCATTCAGAAGAATGATGTGAGGCTGCAGGGCTTGGTTCTCACTGAGCAGAAGGCCTGGCAGGCCTGAGTTTTGTCAGCGTGCTCAAGGACGGCTTGATTATGATGCTGGGTAAATAAACGCTAGAGAGGTAAAGCCATTTCAAGAAAAATAAAATACATGGCCATGTAATGTTAGAAAAGAAGGAAAGACAGGGGTGGGGGGGGAAACTAATTTATTTTTACTAAACAAATTCTTATTGTGTAACAGTCAGCTCCATTTCCTTTAAATGGCAAGTTTATTTATAGCATTTAAGATGAAATTATTTACCAAAGGTTTGATTAGTCAGCAGCCTCTCCAGCACAGGGACAGACACAGTCACAGTGCTATCTGCTGTGGGTTACACACATGCCTGGGGCTTCATGTAAGCCATCTGGTTAAAGGCTGCATGCCTCTTTCCCTTTCCCTGCCAGAAAGCTGGTGCCAGGAGCAGCAACTTGTTCAAGGGCACACAGCTGGTGGGTGGTTGAATCAGAGTTTAGTTCTCTGGATCCTTGAGTTCTTGCCCATACCCATGTCCTTGGTGATGTAGCTGAAGGTCCGGGTATTGCTTTGAAAGCAGGTCCTGTCCTTTCTGTGTTCTGATCCATTCTTCTCAAACAAGGTTGCACTCTGAGCTGGTCCCATGCAAAACTGAGAAAGTTTATGAAATTGGTCTGTGTAACAGTTTTAACTCTGTAGCAAGTGTTCCTTCTGCTGAGCTCCCTGAGCTTCCACCAGAAGTAGTTTCATCCATGCTTTGCTGACTCCCCAGGCAGCCTCAATGGAGCATCTGAGTCTGTCTCCTTTTTAGCATCTTATCCTAGCCTCTTCATTTCATTTCGTAGCCTATATCAAACTTGCCTATCAGTTCTACATTATGTCATAGTGATTAGCAATATCTTGTAGGGCCAAATTAACTAATGATGTATAAGTTAGCTTGTTACCTACCTACCTCTGTGTGTTGGAAGCTTTAAAACAATAAGGTAATAAAAAGCTGCTTGCTTAGTTATATATACATTTTTAAAAAGAAAATGAAAAGGATTATAAGTGTGGAAGCTGCAGTGGGAGCAATGTTTTCAATCACTTGGGCTTCAGGCTGCCTCTCAAATCACACATGGGCAGCCACCTACTCTACCTGTGCACCTG
The DNA here is from genome assembly GCF_012274545.1 of Fukomys damarensis. Classification (NCBI taxonomy): domain Eukaryota; kingdom Metazoa; phylum Chordata; class Mammalia; order Rodentia; family Bathyergidae; genus Fukomys; species Fukomys damarensis. Next base: position 59,344,896 of record NW_022900913.1, on the reverse strand, counting down.
ATTGGCTTGATTATGTCTGAACCATTTATGCAAAACACGTTGTCTTCCACTTAGAAACCTAACCTGGGGAGCGGCCAAAGGAGTTCATCTTTTTACTGGGAAACCCCAATACCTGACAATCCTTCTAACTACAAAGGTTACAGCTTCATCCAGCTCACCCAACTATATGTCATAGTGGTGATATTAGATCTTTCCCCTAAAGCACACAAGACACTTCTTGTTTTCCTTTTCCAGATGCTGAGGGATTGAGTACACTGCCTTCTCAAGAGCAAAGCCCAGAATCCAATTTAGAGACTTTGCTTTTCATTATGTGTTCAAAACCTCTAATCAAGCCATCTTTCTCTCACCTAGATTTCTTCCTCCGACCTCTGGTTCATCTCTCTTTGTGCACTTTGTCTCCACACATGCAGAAACAACTTCTAAATGCGAAGAGAAAAATGGACCGTAATCATCACCAATGAGCTCATAGAACAGAGGCCACTCAACCTGCTTATTTAAACCTAAAAAGCCCAATCTCTGCTCTGCGAAGCTGCTCTGCACAGGGAAGAGGTACTCAGATATAATTTCATATGATTACCCTGTAATAATAAGAGGGCTCTCCACAACTCCCCAGTAGGCACTTTTGAGCACATAAACAAACTACCTACAAGTAAATCCTGTCCATCAAAATCTTTCCCCCTTTCTTGAAGATTCTACTTGCAACCAAACCTAGGCAACAGAATCTTCCTGTTAAAAGAGCAGGAAAGGAAAATTTTCACTTGGGAGACATGCAGAAAGATCTTTGTCACCAAAATTTGTCTCTGTCAGATATATTTCCTTCCTGTGGCAAAAACTATATGGCAGGTGAAGAATATTTGTCTAGTAAAAGCCAAAATTGCATGGTTATGTAGAGACACACAGGCACTAACTCTCTATTATAGACCCATTTCCAGCCAAATTGGTGGATCTTTTTAACTAACACTGAAGAGAGGACAACTCAGAAGGAGAAGACTACAATAAAATTGACTTTTATTATTATTTACACTGAGAATGGGGCCCTTATTCTGGACCCTTGTGTGAGCTGCAGGCATCTGTGAACTCTCAGACACTATGGAGATGTATTCCTTTATGTGGACACTTTATTTTTTTTGAGAGAGAGAGAGACAATCTGAAGATTTTCAAAGAAGTCGAAGAGTCACTGTTACAATATTATTTAAGGGATATGAGAAATTTGGATACAATTATATCAATTAAAGCTTGGTATTCATGAGATCAAAAATGTGCATTTGAAGTGTTTTTCTTTGGAAAAGAGTTGGGCCTGCTGGAAAGTTTGAATAGTTGTAGTAGGAAAGCAACTAGCTGTAGACTAGCTGAAAGTCAGACTTATGCCCACTGTGTACAATATGGCAACATTCAATTACATAGAGATATTTTTATGCCTTACTGGCTTAACAATATAAAAGTTTCTTATTCACACAAAGTCCAGTGAGGATCTTCTTAGTTGAGTGACAGCTAGAATGAAATAACCCAGATGCAGGAAGATTACAGTGAAGGGGAGCAAGCAGGAGGGCACATGCAAAGCAGACTATGAGGTGATTTGTACATGACCAGCACATCAGACAAGAGCTGTTCAAGGTCAAGACTGGTCCTGCAGCCTTGCAGAGCCTGCTGATGTCAGCTGTAAGAAGAGGCACATGGGAGCCAGATGAGACCTGGCTTGACCCATCCTCAGATGTCACCAGCAACCTATCTCAGCTTCTCAGTCACAGTCACCACCACTCATGTCCTCATCCTGGGGTGAAACAGCATAACTGAGTCAGTGCAAACTCACCAAAGCACAGAGCTCACTCCTTCTCAAGAATACAGAGGACCCGGGATGGCACATTTACTCATAGTAAAATAGAATAATAAAAATAACAAGCAATATGTGCAAAGCACAGTTCTCGAGCTTTAAATTAACAGTAAAACCTTGGATTGCAAGTAACTTGTTCTGCAAGATGCGCAAAATTTTCTAATAAATTTTAATTTGATAAACAAGTGGTGTCTTGCAATATGAGTAGTATGTGATGCCAAATGTCACATGATCACAACTGAGCCAATGGCTCCTCTTCCCAATCCCTGGGGATGATGGGTGTTCATTCCCAACAGGAAGAGTTAATAGAGATCTTGTCTATGCAGGAGGGGGAGAAGGAGGAGGAGAAAAAGGTGGAGGAATCGCTCTCTTCAAGTGAGATTAGGGAGACGTGTAAAATGTAGGAACTTAGAAATTTTGTGGAAAAGCACCACCTGAATAAGGCTGTAGAGTGCAAATGATGAATCTTTGTAATGACAATGCAGTATCCCATTTCCACGAATCCTCAAAAAGAAGGCAAAAGCAAATGTCACTGGATAGGTTCCTTGTTAAATTTGCATGAAAAAAGAAAGATTCCACTGAGCTGATAGGTACCAGTGATTCTATTAAATTGTGAAAGTTGTCCTATACAATAATCCTCCTCTCTCTTGTCTCCCTCACACCAGTCATGAAGGTTTTCAAAGGTAAGTGCAGGTGGAGTTGTTCATTTTTCTTTATATTTTGTATTTTCTTTATTACTTTGTATTACAGTAATATAATCTTTTTATATAAATATTTTAGGCTGTGGAACAAATCACTTAAGTTTCCATTATTTCTTATAAGGAAATTCCCTTTGATATACAAGTGCTTTGGATTACAAGCATTTCTGGAATGAATCATTCTTGCAAGCCAAAGTTTTACTGTATTTAGGTATTTAATCTTGACCAAAGCCTTATGGAAAATGCACCTTGATGATGTCCATTCTACATATTAAAAACTGGGCAACTGAGAATTCATAAGTGACTTTCCAGAGGAAGTGGAAGAGCAGGGATTGAAAGATGATTGAAAGATGAGCTCCAGAGTAGATGATGTTAACCAGTACCCTAGATGCATTTCTTAGCAAAATGTGGCTGGTGTTTTATATGAACTTTCACTTACTTAGTGGATATGACAGTGAAGACACAACTTGAAACCCTCCCCAGAGATCTCATCTCCCATTTCGTTTTCAGAAACTGCCCATTCCCTTTAGCGGAGAACAAGGAATGGACCTCCAAGGACAAGACATTAACAGTCCCCCAGAGTGGTTGTCATCTCAAAGAATATAAGCTATTATGCACCAAAACGCTTTGGTGTAAAATGGACGACTGCAGAATGTCGTGATGTTATCTTATCTTCACTAGAAAATGACATTTGTCAGCATAATGGAGTCCTGAGGATTAAAGAGCCAGAAACTTCTGATGGTCCCAGAACTGCCTGATATTTAGGTTGCCAAGGGGGCTGTAACAAAAGGGCTCAACTTCATAAGATGAATTTATTTATTATTTATTTGTTGGTGGTGATGATCAAACTCAGGGCTAGGCAAACTCTCTCCTGCTAAGCTTTATTCGCAGCCCTCATAGTTTATTTTTTATGATTGGAGGAATCCAGTATTTTATATAACTGATCAAGAATAATATAGTCCATGGATCTATCCACTTATCTATCCAGAAATTTATGCAGTAATCTTCCAAAGTACTCATTCATCTGATAGCTTGTGCTAAATTTTAGGTATTCATAGTACTTTCCATCACTTTTGGTTTTGATTTTGTTCATTTGTTTGTATGGTTTTGGTTTTGCAGTACTGAGACTGAACCCAGGGCCTTAGCACTGAGCTGCATAAGTCCTTTCTTATTTTTCATTTTGAGACAGTGTCTTCATAACAACTGAGCTTGGCTTGAACCTGTGATCCTCCTGTTTCAGCTTCCCAGAGTGGTGAGAGTACAGGTGTGCACCACTACGCCTAGCTTCAGTTAGTATTGTTCCTTATGTCTGGTTTTTAGATTTTGTAAAGCCCAAGATATGGAATTCCAGTACATTCCAATGTACTTTTTATTAAGTATGTTTTGGGAATTATAATCAGGCCATAACTTATGGCATACTTTGAAATTCCTTCCATTAATCCAAAGTAAAGGGCTCCCTTGGGAATATTTCTCAGAACTTCATTTTGCTCCAAGATATCTTTACATTCCACATGCTTTATCTCAAGCCAGACACCGATAAGGCTCAGTCAGCAATAAGCTCTCTTTACAACCCAAAGAAGTGCTCAGAGTTCTATAAATTGCATCTATGGAGATGTGAACTCCTGCTGTGCTTGCTGGAAAGTACATCCATGTGACAAAGACATGTATTCTGAGTTTCCTTACAGCAGGGGTCTCTAGCCCCAGGTCAGTGAACTGGTCCTAGGCTCTAGCCTGTTAGAACAAGGCCACACAGTTGGTGGAGAGCCAGCAAAGCTTCACTGTGCTACAGCCATCCATAGCTGGCACCACTGCCTGAGTTCCACCTCCTGTCAGATCAGCTGGGCACCAGCTTCTCACAGCAATAGACCTACTATGAACTGTACATATCGCCTGAGATCCAGAACCTTAAGAAACTCTAATGCCTGACAGCGTGAGTTGGAGCTGAGGCATTGATGCTAGTGCTGGGGAATGTAATTATTATGTATCACAAAACTATACAGTACTAAGAAGAGAAACTGTCTCCTCCATCCACCCACACCCACAGCCCCATCCATGGAAAAATTGTCTTCCATGAAAGCAGTCCTAGCTGCCAAAAAGGTTGAGGCCCTCAATCTGGTGGGACACAGATGTCCACCCCCTGCTTCCTTGCAAGGACCAACAGTTTGTACCACTCATACAGATACTATGAATCTCCCTCTGTGCCACAGATTTCTAGTCTAGTGGCCCAGAGTTCCAGTAGCTCTAAGAAACCTGAGGCTTAGTTCTGCACCGCATGGGAACATTACCCTCAGAAAGTAATAAAGGACAGGACCACTCAGGAAAGCAAATAAAGCACAATGTTGAACCAACATTCTGAATATATTTATTCACATTTATATTTGTGGATGGAATGTTTTTTTCCATGCTGCAAAGTTTTGTTAAAAACATGTATTACAAATAATAGTTACAACTTCTACCTATTGTAAATAAGATTATAAACAAAAAATAAACAAATACAACTCCCTCGGCATACACAAGACTTCGAAATTTTTTCTGCAACAAAACTATGAAGGCCACCATTTTGCTTTCTTTGTAATATTTTCCCTTTGAGGTGCCAGTGTTCATTGCCTATTGCTTTACACCTGTCTTATCAGTTCAGGTTTGCAATATACCAAAGAACTACAAACACTTCCAATTAAAACATGTTGTTTATCATGTGGGTCTCATTTTCTCCTATGTGTCATAAATATATTACAAACAAAAAGGAAACAAGGTACAAAACTCAATGTGTGTGAGTGTGTGTGTGTGTGTGTGTGTGTGTGTGTGTTCACAGCTGGGAATACTGACTGGTATGAGAGGCTTTTCACTAGCTGGTCATCAGAATTATGTACAATAAGGTTTGAGAATTCACTTAGCTAGCAGCATGGTGGTTGTGGAGCTGGTGTTTCAAGACCAGACAAGCAGAATTCCAGGATGCTGTTTCCAGTTGGGTTCTCCAGTTCATATGGTTCCAGCTGGCGATATTCAAACGTCACACGATTGACGTGCTTTCCACTAGAGACCATGCGCACCACAGAGTTGTCACAGCCAATTTTCATCTGGGCTATAAATGATGGAAAAATATGTTTCCCGGCAAGTTAGAGCCACACAAACCATTGCCATTGCCTTGCTAGTTTAAACTCAAGCAAAGCAAGGGGATGTGAGGGTTTTGTTTTTATTATAACGTATAATTAATTCTAGAATCAAGAAATCAGACTTAGCTCTTTGCCTCCAGTGAGAACTGAGCACAAAACAAATAAATCTGAATGGAAAGAGGCAAGGGGACATTGCCCAGCCTTTTTCCTGCTCTTCTTTACCACCTCCTGATGAGGTGGTAAAGGGAGCAGAGACGATTGGTCAGCCCTGCACCGCGCTCTGCTGTCATGCTCATGTTGGGGACAGCACTGCCCTCTAGGGACAGGGCGGACATTTGCAGGGCATTATTTGTTTATCACTGTATCTAAGGAGTTCTAAGTGCATTTAGTGGGCAAGGGCTACAGGTCAGAATACACTGCTTGCTGTTTCTACAGACGAAATTATCTGTTCATTATTTCCTGAGTCTAGGAAATAATTTTGCTTTACCCGTAAAAGTCATTTTTATGGTAAAGGCACACACTGAATATAGCAGTCTGTTCTGTGGTCCACCTGCATCTTTTTGCTCTCATTTTTTCAGATATTCCTCATAGGGAATAGCTTCTAATACTTGTACTCACCTTACATTCAATATTTTTATTATCAGTATAAGCATCTGACAGCTATTATCTCTCTTCTCATGCCTGTCTATCTGAGAAGGTGTATATAGAAATTCATAGTATTTTTATTAAAAATTGCATTCCTTTTATTTCTCCAGCCCCTAACCAGTTTATGAGCCAAGATTCATCTTCCCTACAATAATCCTTTCTGTGTCTTAATTTTCTGTCTTTTCCCGTCCCTCTACAAGTCATTTCTAAATTCTGAGACACATCAGCGTCATCTTGTGAGACAAGAACCTCACAAACATGTACCTGGGCTACAATGAAATGAAACAATTCAAGAATGATAACCTGAAAACACAATAAATATAATCTTTATAACTGTTTCAATATAAGAACCGGGGAGCCTAGGTTAACTTCTTCTAGGAGGGACAAATTTGTCTTTCTAAACAATTTAGAAGAGAATCAATTAGTATAAAAAAATCCAGTCTTCAGCAAAATGGATTTTTAGAAACCTTTTGCTTTTACTTTAATGGGAAGGCTTGGGCCCGGTCCTGCCTGAAATATCATCTGAAACCTCTTTCCTGCAGATGTACCAGGGCTGGCAGTATATATGCCAGGCTTAGTGCTTATCTGTGCATACCAATTCCGTTTCAAAGATGTTTTGTGTCAAGGTTCTAGAATTAGCTCAAAGATGGGAAAGATTGTTGGGATGATCTAGTTTTAATTAAAATCAGCCACAGCTGATCAACATGCCTGTCTGCTTTGCAATTTAATCACCTATAGTTGAAGGGTCTGTGGTAGCAGGAGAGGAAGGAACTACATAATAATGAACTATGAAATCTTGAGTTCTTCATCTTCTATTTTACTTTTGTCTTTCTGAAGATAACTAGACCCGAAGTACAGGTATGGGAGTGAAACTTATAAGAATGTTCTGTGCAGTCCACAAACATACTCCCCCCCGCCCCCAGTACTGGGTCCCTTGCACTTGCGAGACAGACGGCGGAACCACGGAGTCAAATCCCCGGTCCCAGTCCGCAAACATACTTAATGAGGTTGGTTACAGGGTCAGTGATTCCCACCCTTCCTCACTCCATATCAGCATAATCACATGGAAAATCCTCACTGGCCCCTGACAAAGAAGATCTGTTTGGCACCTGTGCCCTAAGTCAGTTTTTAAATATTCGTCACCACTTTTAGGTCTCAGAATTAACATCTGGATCACAGTAGCCTCAGCCAGAAGGTTAGGAACAGTCAGCTGTTCACAGAAGTTCTAAGAAAAAATCTTACCACTTTGTGGTTTCATTACTATGAATAATGCATACACATACAACACATGTGGAAAACTTATTTAGTTATCACTTCATTATTTCCCTATTAATCTATGATACTGAAGAACATGAGATTTTCAGCTAGCAAACAAATCTTGTAGTCTGCAGAGGATAAAAGCAGGATGGGTGGAATGGAAAAGCTTTGTCTTTTTCATTTAAGACTAACCCTAAGTATACATCAACATTGCTTTGTAGTTTTTTTCTCAATGTTGTATATTTTGATAACAGATTCTGACCCTGCACATAGACTCAAATGTAGAATTCTCCTACTGGATTCACATATAAAAGGAAAGTTTTCTCCAGGAAGAACTCACTTCCCAATGTATTAAAAACAAGGAGTGTTTTACGTAAGGAATTAATCTCAGTAGGTGCGTAAGTACAATTGAAGTGTCTCACCAGGGCCTTGAAAGGGGTAGCAGAGATCAGCTAAAGGCATCATCTTGGAAGGGTCCAGGCCAGTACCTCCCAGCAGCTCCACGAAGTCTCCTTTTCCCCCACAGCCTGCTGAGGGTTTCTAAGAGAACAAAGCAGGAGAGTGAGACACATTTAAACCAAGGCAAAAGTCAACCCACTTGCCCAGTGGTAGATGGGCTGATTCACTTAATCAGCCCTCAACATCCTGGCAGTGCCATTGAATTTAACACCTGGAACTCCAGCAATTAGAAAGCCTTTAAAAGAAATAAATTGTAAGCATTACTTTCCTAAATCAGACAAGTAATCATTTTTTAAAATGCATACTTATGTTTAAAAAAAATAAATTAAGCTCAAGGGCTGAAGTGACGAAATAGGAATCTATAAACTTCGTACAAGATATTTGAGAGTGGGACTTGAATATGCTTTGAATGGTTGGATACACATATGGAATAATTTGAATTTCTTAATGCACACAGGCAGAGCTAAATAAAGTCAATTATCCGCATTTTTACGCAGACAGCTTCTACACTGGGTGTCCCTTTAATTTACCTCTTTTCCTCTTCTTTATAAAGATCTTTCTCTGCTGTTTGGAACATATAATTTTTACCAGTAAAGATTTAGATTAATTTAGACTTTAAAAAAGTATAAAACTCTGGTTTGGGGCTCAAGTTAGCTAAATTTACCATCATCTTTCTCTATTCAACTAAAGCAAAGTTATTTCAGGCTACTCAATTTTAGTATATGTGCTGTCAAGGCAAGCACGTCAAACTACTTAAAAGAAGACTTGATTCTAAGCCTGCATGTGATCCACTGTCATCATTTTTTCTGCTTCCCTTGATCCTTTCCAGACTTGCCCACAGCAATTTCTGAGCCTCAGTTTTCCACAGAAAAAAAGCAGCCACTGTCACCCTCTGTTGATGACTTTAGGGTCCCTCCTGTGACCAGGGCTGTGTCACAGGCAGTAACGCATAGGGCTGTGCTCAGAAGGATCCCAAGTTTCACTTACTGCTCTCTGTCTTGAAATTCGTAATGAATTTTTAATAAGGCCCCCTGAATTTTTACTTTGTGCCACTCCCCACAATTCATGTCACTGGTTTACTTTTCTCATTGAAGCATAATCGAGAGACCTATGGAGGGTGACGGGTGCCAGAAGTGAATCACACAAACCCTAACACATAGGAACCAAACTCTAAAACCAAGAACTTTAAGCACATGAGCACTTACATAAGCACACAGCCAGATAGACACTGAGCTAGAACTAAACCACAAACTAGGGGAAAAAAAAAAAGAATGGCAACTGTTTGGCTAATGAAGGCAGGCAAGAGGGAACATTTAAAGTTTTTACTATGTGCAAGGTTCTATGCTTACTTTACCCATAATTTCACCAAATGTTGAAATATTTAATTAGCTTCCCTGTGCAAAAGGCTTCATGTTTTTGAGTTGAGAGTTAAAGAAGCTATTTGGACACGAAGGAAAAAAAAACTTAATTGACTTTCCCTTGAGTAGATAATGTCCAAGGGGAACATCTCTAAAGATTGAAGTTTCCACTTGGTTCTTTTGGTTTCAAATGTTATCAGGTGGTGTTGAAGGGAAACAGTGGGCTTGAAGGAAGTGGGAAAGGAAGTTGGGAAGAAGTAGACACTAAAACAAACAAGGAAACTGGGTGCACCTGTTCCTTGGTGTTCAATGACATCTCCCTCCTCTTCGGAAACCCCTCAGGTTTTCTTATAAAGAGTGGGGAAAACCAGTTGTGTAGGGGCCTCTCTGGGATTCTACTCCTAAGTAGTAATCCCCTAGATATTTCTGTTGGGCTTCTAAGGCATTATCATTTCTGGCTCTGCTACAGAAATGTGCAACTGAGTACTTGGACTCATGTGCCACAGTATGCAAAACCCAAGTCTCTCTTGGTGGAACTCAATTTTCAGTACATAAGAAGTCTTATTTTTAAAGATAGGAACTATAATAATGACCATCAGAGAGACATCTCTGGGGCTATGGAAAGACAGCATGGTCTGAGAGCCCATCCATTTACCATACAGAAGCCAAGTGAGCTTGGGCAGTACATTGGTCACATCACCACCTACCTTGGCCACTTCACTGTTTCCCATCAGACTTAATAACAGGAACATGGGGCATGCCTGTAATCCCAGCACTTGGGAGGCTGAGGCAGAAGGATCCCTGTGAGTTTGAGACCAGCCAGGACTACACAGTGAGTTCCAGATCAGTCTCCACTACATAGTGAGACCTTGTCTCAAAAAACCAAAAAAAAAAAAAAAAAAAAAAAAAAAAAAAACAGGGACAGCACAGTGGTCTCACCTGGACCATCTCCCTAAGCTTCTCACTTCCACCCCTGCTTTGCATTCTTCCCATTTCTGGAACACAGCTAGTCCACCATTCCCTCTGCTCCTTGTTCTTCCTGTGGTCCTAGCTGCTTCTGATCTGTAACTCAGGTCTCTCTTTCCTCAACACCTTAACCCAGGTGGTTCTTCTCTTGAAACCACCACCTCCCGCCATGTTGCTATCAAACCATTGTGCTGTGTCTTCTGTATTTCAGTTAGCACTGTCTAAAATACAGGCCCATTTTGTCTGGCCCACTCCGTTAGATGCAGGCTGTCAGGGAAAAGATCCATCTGGCTGGCTGGCCATTTCCAGTGTCTAAAATGGTCCCTTGAATACAGGAAGCACTGAAAAAAAAAGTCTTTTAAAGAAATAGATGGCCAGAACACTATAGACTCTTAATTGTCAAGGAGAAGCACCAATTTTTTTTCTTGTAGACTCAATACCTAAAGGATAACTCTCACAGTCTGCGGGGAGACACCTCCCATCTTCTAGTTTTTCATCAAGAATGACTTGAAAAATATCAAGCTGGATCAAAGACATTCAAAGTCATCCTTATCAAAGGATTAATCTTATACCAGGGTAAGCACAGGCTTATTTAGGACTAGAGGAAATTGGATATACTTTCCTGTCTCCTTCATGGTCCTATTTATTTGACTTTCACTAAAATCTGATCAGGCACTATGACCACATTTGATAGCAGCAAATACATGAGTTATCAGCCTAGGCAGATGAGCAAAAAAAAGGAAATGAGGATGACTCACAGGGAAGGCGCTACCACACCAGTGAATGTGTTCAAGTCTTGCATTCATTTTAAGGTTATTCAGAAGCTCATTTAAAACCAAGTTCACAGGGATTCTCAACTAATATGTTTGAGGAAAAATGTATTAAATTAAATGTAATGCAAAATCTTCAAAATTTTACTGCCTTTTGCAATATAAAAACATCCATTCTCACATTGTATGCTGTGGTTAACATCCCTTCCTACCATAGTTCTGTCCATGAGATACTTCCTTTGTGTCAAAAGAAGATTCTAATAATCAGAAAAGCAGCTGTGTAGATGACTCATGCTGGGTTCTGCTAGGAGAGAATTTTATAAAAGACACAAGTACAAGAGAGTTCAATTGTAATTACATACCACAACTTTACCAACTGAAAGCACTCCTTACATCACAAGGAGAGTGTGGAAGCAGTCAGAATGGGCACCTGAGTGTGTGACTCGCAGCATAACTGAAATAGCAGGGAACTGGTAAAAGCAGTCAGGAAAAGCACATGCATGCCTGAGAGCTAAAAGCCCAAGCAACCTGCTCTGCCAGTTTGCACCTGCTGTGCTAAAGCTATGGCCGCACCAAATGCGTAGGAAGCAAGTGAGCCACTCACTTTTAACCGAAGACTGTGCACATGTCCCAGGGTGAGATCCGATATTTTGATCACCACTGGATAAATAATGGAGAAGCTGCAGTTCCGATGCTGGCGAGGAACCACCAGGGTGAACCTTCCTTTTGGGGTCTGAGAGATGACGTTGCAAGCTTGGCAGAAACAAAGAGGTTGCATTTGCATTATTAGATTTAATGGGGTTTTATAGATATTTATTGTATCCTTACTCTAGCTTGCTCCTCATAGTCTCGAGGTCTTGTACCGGGAAGAGAATATGTCTTGCAATGACAGTTGCAAGAAAGAAAGAAGTCGGGAAATAAAAAACCATCAGATGGCTTCAAGGCTCCTAACCTTCATCTCCAGGGTTTACTTTATTTATAACATCACAAGACATGAATCATTGTCCAGAAAGCAACCCTAGCTGGTGGTAGATCTAGGAACACATCTGTTAATGAGGGTCTGTATTTGAGCTAGGAATCTGGTGAATCAAGGAGTAAAATGAGCCCAGAACTCAAACTCTGTCTAACTGGGCATGGTGGCACATTCCTGTAATCCCAGCATGTGGAAGGTTGAAGCAGGAGGGCTACCACAATTTTGAGGCCAGCCTGGGCTGCCTAGTGAGTTCAAGACCACCCTGAATTATGTAGTGAAACTGACTCAAAAACAAACAAACAAAAAATGTTGCCTGAAGTCTTCATCCTGAATTTGAGCCATAACGTTATTTTTAAAATAATAAAGTAAACAATTTTAAGTATTTTATAATATGACACAACAGGCTAAGAAAAAAGACAGCGAACTTAAATTTGATAAATATATGTTCAGTGCTGATTGATGTTGACTAAAGGATAAAATTTTAATGTTAATTCTCAAGAATTTCTGAAACTTTTTGTATTTATACTTAAAATATATTTATCCTTCTAGCTAAGAAAAACAAGCATCAAAATTTGCATTTTTATGACTATAGATCTAAAAATTCTGATTGATGAGAACAGATCAGATCTACCTCTTGCCTCTTTCTTTTATTTTTAATTACACTTACTTTCAAAAAAGAACTGAAATTCCTTCATAATCCTAGAAGGATTCTTCTGACTTCTTATCAAACAAAATTCAGGCCATACATTTCATTTATTCTCCTAGATACATTCTGCTCCATTCCTCAGAAACAGCTTTTTTGGAGAGATTCTTTTAAAATTTTTTTTTAAATCAGAAGATTAGTAGTATATTATTCTTTGACAGATTATGCCCTGTTCTTCAACTACATGAAGTATTAGTATGAACACTATTATATGCAACCTAAAATTAATGATATGCTTGTTTTTTCTGATTTTTAGAAAGATTTGTGTTTTTTCTTAATGGGGAAAAATAAGCAGATGAACTCATTCTGATTAAAATGGTGTGTGTTTTATGCTCTGGGAGGCTGAGGCAAGATCACAAGTTCAAGGCTGGTTTGGTCAACTTAGCTACTTAGTAGCCCTCTATCACAAACTGAAACATAAAAAGGGCTGGGATATAGCCCAATGTGAAGGCTTGGGCTCAATTTCCAGAACCACCAAAAGAAAAAAAAAGTACATGCTTTAGGCCTGGGCTGCACAGTTTGATAGCATAATCTTCACTTATCTCCATCAGAAAAGAGCTAGATTAGGTAGTGGTGTTAGCATCAGAGGGCAGCACAAGGGCATTCTGGTGCAATCCTCTGCTCAGGACTCGGCACTTGACGTGCAGCCCACCAGCCTTTGCCTCTGTAGCTAGTTCTAAGACCACACCTTCCTATCCGATCCTCCAAGCTTATCATAGATCACTAAAATGACTTGGGAGATTAAAGGTTTCTCCCTGAATGCATTGTAGTAATTTAGGATAAGAAGACTTTGGAGGAAAAAGAATTATAGCCATCATGCTTTTTACTATTCTAGCCTGGACAGTACATGGAAAACTGCAATTTTTTTTTCCTAATAACAGACAATATCCTTTGGGTCACATCTAATTACAAATGAATTTCCATTCAGGTAATTTCTCAGTTTATATTCCCTTAGTCTGTGGGGTAATATTACCCTTGCAAAGGAAATTTGATCCCCAAATCTTGTCCTTCCATTGAGAAAGCAGGGAGGTCACTTACGAAAAAGGTTGGGATCTGTCTTTATGGTTAATGTGAACCCATTTCCTGGTTCATGGACCCGGAAGAATATCATGGCCACATTCTGAGAGGATCTGATGCTCCTTCGGCTGAAGCCACTCTCACAGAAGTCCATGTACCGATCAGTGGTGGGGAGAGGATGATCCTGGGAACTGGGGAATTTCTCTCCCTTGAGGATCCAGCCATCAAATACCTTACAAAAAATAAAGATAAAAATAATACAGACATAGATGGTCACTCATCAGCTCCTGACATCACGGGTGTGTTGAACAGGGGGAAAGGTGTCAGGCACTGGGCCTTGGACTACAAGTGAGGAGTTGACAGGCCACACTCCCCCAACCACTTGCCTTTCATCTCTATGTATTCGGACTGTCAGGTTGCAAGTGATGCTTTTTCTGTAAAGCTGCCAAAATAAGTAAGCTTTCTTACACTTATTCTCCTTATCCCATCTTCAGAAGAATTCAACCTTAGAACAATTTGGGGTTCATTCAGCTTCTTTCTTTTCTGTAGTCATCGGAATATGAACAAAGTACTTCAAAAATAGGTATTGAAAGAAAAAACAGGGGCCTCAACTTGATCTGGCAGTAGCTGCAAACATTTACTTCCCATTTTTTTCCCCCTATCATCCCGTATTATTCTAAAATATGAAGGAGTGCTGGGGACAGGAACATTGGGAGTAGGGGAAATGTCGCCTGGAACTTGGCCTCACTCTCCATCGGAGCTGGACAAAGGATAGGGGTTGATTGACTTTGCTTTCAAAATCACCTCAGCTGTCCAATTTAATGAGTCTAACTTAGTCCACATGAGCAAAATGACCCATTGGAATTACCTCTGATGTGTTTGACAGGCTCCAATCCTGTTTCTGATAGACAAGAGAGGGTCCAAGCCGATCCCTTGCTTTGCAGGAGGCCGGCAGGGGTGCTGTGAGGTTGGGGAGCTTGTTCTCCCCAGCCTCCCCCTAGCAGCCAGTGCCTCAAGGCTCCATACAGAGAGGCTGTGAAGACAGCCCCTGACCAGAGCGGCTGGCACAGAACTCACGGCGGGGGCGCGGTGGTGGTGGTCGTGGGGTGTCTTACTACTGTACCCCGGCTCGCGCGGTAGACTCCAGAGCTCCCGAGAGAGCGCCTTTGCTTCATATTTTGTCAGCTTCAGATTCCACCACAGGACGTCGCTTCTCAAGTTTCAGCGTTTGGAAATCCCAGAAGCACCAGGCCAGCTTGCTGTGGCGAGGGCTTCCTTGGGGTCTCGAGCATCCGAGGAGGGTGTCATCCAGAGTCGGGGCGCAGAACCCTGTCCCTCTCTGACTCCCCACACCCCGCCTGCTCCCTACTCGCTCGTGCTTCGCAGGCAGGGGCCTCACCTTCAGGATGTCCCCGCGCGCGCAGTCTATGGACACCAGGTCGAAGTGTATGGAGAGCAGCTCCTCCGGCTCGCCGATGAAGAAGGCGGCGCAGTGCAGCTGCGGCCGCGCCGCGGTGAAGGTGAACTGGCCAGTCAGGCTCAGCATGTCCAGGCACCCTGGGGACGCGGAGATGGGGTTGGGGTGCTGTGCTCCCCGCGCTCGGCTCGGGCTCTGCAGCCCCAGCTCCAGCGCCCTGGGCGAGTGTCCTCTCCCGGAAGGAGGGGACGGAGCTGCGTCCCGAGGTACCGGCCACGCCACGCCCGCCCCCCGGGACCCAAGGGAGCCCAGGAACCTCCACTCACGCAGCGCGCGGCTGTAAGGCTGCTCCCCGGCCACGTCCCGCTTCGGGTTGGCGCTAAACAGCAGGAAAGGGTCGTAGTCCGCCGCTTCTTGGAGCTGGCAAGGAAAATGGGTCAGTCCAGAAAGTTGGAGACGTATATAGAAAAGTGGACCAGGCGCAGGGGAAAGTGAACGGAGAGGAAATCATTGTCCCCAGAGTGATGCCAGGAAGTTCCCCGGGCCTTTCTGCCACACCAGGACCTCTCCCGCTGCCGAAGGAAGGTTGGCACCAGGGATGACCAGAGGAAGGGAGAAGCAAGTCTAGGTAGGCAAAGTCGGGAAAGGACCCGGCAGAGACAGAGGAAAAAGCTAACCCCATCAGAGGCTGCTTGCAGAGGCAGCCGCCGGCAGCCCGGCCACCCTCACAGGAAGGGTGTGGCGGGTCAGTCCAGGGATGGCTCACCTCTAGGTACCTGCCATTCCCTCTCAGAGCAGCCAGGAAGATGAGAACGAAGTGGCACTGGAGTTTGAGGTTGGGTGGCATGCTAGCCTTCCTCTGCCGTGGCCTGTGTGCTCTGCCCCGAGATCTGGCCTCTCCTTCCTGCACCTGCACCTGCACCAGGCTGAGAGCCAGAAGCTGGTAGGGTCCCTTTTATAGAGCAGTAAGGAGGGGGGACTATCTGCCCCTTCACTGGCAGGAGCTTAGTTACCATGGGTTACCCTGTCTCAGTGACAAAGTACGTGGTGATGACGAGGGTCCAGCTCTCAGTCACAAATTTTCAGCATGGCCCCACATTATTCACCAAGAATGATTTCAGTTCCTACAGCTTAGTGAACTAGAAGGGTAGGAGAAATAATGAGGCAGGGACAAAGACAGGGAGGACATTTTACTTGACCTGTCAAAAGCTACATTGTACTCTCCTGTGGACATTCTGGGAATTTTTAATTTTGCAATGCAAAGTGACAGTTGCATACATGCATAAAATACCCAAACATTATCCCGCAGCCTTGTCACATAACCTTGAGGGGAATCATGCTGGAAATTGTCAATGTAGTACTCATGTAGTTGCTCTCTGTAAATAATTTGAAGCACTTTCAACTCCAAAACTTCTACAGAAATCCGAGTCTGGTTTTGTAGATTGTGGTAGCAATGCAATTACAAGCTTTCTCCCTATCCCTTAATCTTTGCTTTACCCTGGCCCCATTTCTTTTAAGCACTTCCTTATGGAAAGCTGACTTTCAGTGGTGTCTGTGGATTCTGGATGACCTGGGTACTCATTCTATGTATACACTCCTGAACAGGTAGATGAAGTTAGGTCCGTTTAAACCACCAAAAGTGCCATCCATCTTGAGTTTTTAAATACTTGAAGTCAACAGTGATTTGCCTAGTGGTGTCAGAACTTGATATTTTCATATTCAAGACAATTCTGAGCTCTGCAGGGGGTGCACATAGTTGTTTAATCAGGAGGCCTTCCACTGCAGTCCAACTTTGTAAACAGTCCTCAGAAGAGGACACAAAGGTCAAACACTGGCCACCACGTCCTTCTGCCCAACTCAGCAACTGTTTAGATGTCTGAATTTTAGAAAAAGCACAAAGAAACTTGAGAAGAAGAAAAGAGAAAAACAAATGCCTTCTCTTACTTGCTTGGCCCGAGCACGTCAGTTGTCTTCAGGTTTATCTCCCACCATGTTTATGCCCAGAGCACATGGGCCCTCTCTCCCGCATCATCAGCCTCTCCTTGCTTTGGCATTAGGCAGACTCCAGCACAGCCCAGCACTTGGAGACCTCTGTTTCCCGTCTCTGGGAGTCTGGCACCTTGGGTAACCCAGCTCAGGCCTGCTTATTAGCACCACCAAGAAGACTGTTCTCCAACCTGCCCTTCACTCACACACATGAACCCAGCCCATGGACAGCAACTATGTTCCCAATGTGTTTCATGATGCTCCTTTCTTGGGCACCACATACATCCACACCTGGGATGAATGAGGGCAGACATAAGGCTGACAGGTAGTGTGTTGCCTTTCATAGGAATACACAAGTGAAGTGTAAGATGAACTTCACTCCACCAAATCCTGTTTGGGAAGTCCAGATGGCATATGTACCAGCTTGGAAAATATCTACTAAGTCAGTAGAAACTGGGGTGTTTTTTTAAGGCTCATTAAAGGATACATGCTAGAACCTATGGAGGAAAACTAAAACTGTAGAATTTGTAGACAAAGAGAAACCAGGTGGCCATTTCTATGAGCAAAATAAATGAACATGGGCTTGGAAAGAATTGCAATACAAGAGGAATTTGGATTAGACAGAAAAAAGGTTTCTGGATAACAAACATGCCTATGTTTGAGGACTAAGGATAAATCACTTTCATAGATTGAAAATAATTAGCTTAATATTTGAAAGTTGTTTTGTTCAGCCAAATTAACTGGGAATTTTATTGTTTTTCTTTTCTTTCCTTTCCTTTCCTTTTCTTTTGACATCTGTCCTGGGTAAACTCGGAATCCCCAAGCATAGTAATTAGAGATTATCTATGAAAATTATCTATGCCCATTCCTTGAAAATATTATTTTTTCTCAATTTTCTAGATAGCTTCGGTGTTTTGTAAGTTTTTGATCTACTGTTGGGCATAGTTAAGATTTCTTCTTAGGTACAATTAAGTTGCTTGTTTCTGTCACAAAGCCACTGATCTCGTTGTCACCTGAAGGTCAAGGTGGCCACACAGTATCAGATCCTGACTCAATCAGTGAACAAGGGGAAAGAGGAGGCAACGTTTGAAATTGTGCCAAGACTGAAAAGCTATACAGACAACTTACAACTAGCATACAGAGAGATTTGTCACCCTGCAAACATGTTCTGAAGTGTCCTTGTGGTAACCAAGAGTGAGCTTGTGGAGTCTCTGCCACAGCATATCATGGAGGTGCCTGCATCACTAGACCTTAGATCTCTTCCTATTTCAGGGGCCATGACCCACTAAGTATTCCCCACCTGTACTCTTTTGTTTCTCTCATTCAACACCACCTCCTAATAGCACAGAGGTTCTGAACTAGTCAATGTACTAATCCATTGATGAATAAAGCCCCTTCACCTTCAAAATCCTTACATCTATACACATGAGCCTGGGGGGGGCCTCCTAGATCTAAGCCCCAGTGGATTGTCTCACAACATGACTTTTCTATGACAGCCATATGGACAGAGAAGGAAGGAGACACAGTTTTCTGAAACAGGAATGCTGCATTTACAAATTGAGTATATCTACACAAGAGTAAAACAAAACAAAATCTACTTGGATCTTTGATTATAAATTTCCTTACCCATGAAATGGTGTTATATACTGGGAACTATTGTAGTCATTAAAATTATAGGCAATACATAGAAGAAAGATTTAAATGATAACTATTATTAAATTGTATTAGTCATATCATGTTTCTTCACTAGGTTTGATTTCTAATGATAATAGTTTTGCTAGAGTGCATACACAGCAAGTTTTCATGTGATTATTAAACCAGAATGAATGACTGCATATTAGAACATTAACAGACTTTAAAAGTCATAGAAAAAGAGATGACTGGCTGAAATACAATTATAGAACTGCATTTCAAAAGATGAATAAGTTAGGACTGAGTTCCTTTAAATATTATGCACCATAATGGATGTAGCTTAGCTCATGACAGAAAAAGAGAGAGAGAGAGAGAGAGAGAAATGTGGAGAAGAGTGCAATTGAGAAGACTGAGGAAAAGGGAAAATTGAAGTTACAAAGTAGAACAGAAAATAAGGTAATTAGGAAGCACCCAAAGGAGGAAGTATTTCCATCCACTCCAAGAATTATTGAATGACATCATCTACTAAAGCCTAGGAACTTTTCTTATTCTGGAAGTAAGAAAGTGGTGACTTAGTGACAAGGTTTACAAAGAGGAACAGTGGGAAGGACCAATGAGAGGTCAAATGATCTGCTCAGGTTATCACAAGGGCAAGAAACAAAACACGAACTAAAAAGGTCTCTCTAACTTGAGTCAGGTAATCAGTCCTTCTCCAAAGCCCTAAAAATGAACCAAAACAATAATATTTTAGATTTAGAAAACATCTAGACTAGCAGCAAAAGCGTGTATTGGCAATCCCAAAGCAAGACATCTGCAAATCAACAACTGTGAAGGAGACAGGAGACTGTTGGTGTTGTGCAATGGCTTTCTTGATTTTGGAGTGACATTGTTATCTCCACTCCCTCCGGGCTTGCTCTAAAATATGCCATGACTAACATCTAGACAGAGGATCATAATGAAATGCCATTTCCTATCCCTCCCCGCCTGCATCAAAGGGAAAAGTTGTAGCTTGGCCCAGAGCGGGTGGCGTGTGTGTCATTAGGTGGTGGTGATGGGCATGGACACAGAATGTCAGCGTGTAGGAAGAGGAATGACATGGGAAGAGTTGTTTCCTTCATGCCTTAGAATAAACCTAAAGAACAGAGGGCTGCTGGCTATGTAGAGCAGCACAAGACATTCCAAATAAGGACAGGAGTTGTGCATGGTGGCACAGGTCTGTAATCCCAGCTACTCAGAAGGCTGAGGCAGGAAGTTTGTGAATTCATGGCCAGCTTGGGCAACTTAGCTATTTAGTGAGACTGTCTCAAAATGTAAAAAGGGCTGGAGATGTAGCTCCCTACAAAGGCCTTGGTTTCAATCTCTAGTACTGCAAAAGCTAAAATAAAATAAAACAAAAGCAGCATCAAGAAAACGGTAACCTCAGCTCTGTTTACTTCCCAGGTGTCTTCTCAGCCTCCTCACTGTTGTTGGATCCCAGCCAGAGACCAGTCTGCTTCTCAATCAGCTTCTCTCTCTCTTTCTCCCTTCCCTTTTGTATCCTTTCCCTTCCCTCTCCTCCCTCCTTTGAGCAAAATGAGCAACAGATTTACTTGTTGTTATACTAGTCATTTTCTGTATGTGTTCTGAACAGTCTCTATTGTATTTTCATTCTCATTGACTATGTCTGACTTCCACCCTAAGTATAAATTCCTCAAAGTTTAACCCTGCATCTGACCCCTCTCCCTCCTCTGTACGCAGTGCACACTGGGCTAAATGCCAGGACCTCTGCTTCCGCTGTTACAATTCAAGAACAGTCACCACTAAACTGCTGACACCTGAGAGCTGGCACCAGTCAGGCTGAAGTGGGAATGATAAGACCCTGGAGGAGAAAGAGCGCATGTTGGTGATGTTCAGTGGGCAGAGAGCTGCAGGGAAGGAAGGGCCAATGAGGACAAAGCAAGCACAGCACTGTGGGGGTAGCACGTAGGTACCTCTGCCCAGGAATAAGCAGGAGTTTAAATTCCAGCTGTCACTGGATTGCAGTACTGTGAGAGGCTCCAAGCCAGCACCACCCCCATCTAGTACTTTCCATACCTTGCCACAGGAGCCATGAGAGTTCAGTGAAGACTGATATGCGTCAGGCCACTAGTTCTGGAGTAGAGTCTTGTTCAGTGCCGAGAACCAACACAGGCCCTTTCCAGCTATTCTCCCACAGTCCCAGGCTTTGTCTTGAGGGTCCCAAGTATCCCTGTGTCTGTGAAGCTCCCAAGGGGAATCACTGTCTGTGCCTCATGGTCTGGTCCCCAGGCAGCTCCTTCTAGACTGAGCCAACATCTGCAAGACCAACTTGGGGGCCAACCTGGGGTCAGGGGGCCAGGAAGTGGCTGGAGAACAGATGGGAACCAGCCCCAAGGTCTCAGCCCTGAAACCAGTCTGACCTCAGCAGCTGGCTTTGGGATTGAGTACAAAATATCAATAAACATTGTCCCATCCCACACTCATGCTCTCACATCACATTTCTAACCATCAGTCCTGTGCAAGCATAAAGGGGAGGAAGGGAATCTGATATTGAACAACCAGGTTTCTGCCAACATGATACTTATAGTATAGGTCTCTAAATCTATATCTAAATCTCATGGTTAAAAAAAGAAGAAGAAAAAGACTGGAACAGCAAACATGTTTAAGTTTGAAAAGCAAACGTCCTGCACACTAAGAGTTTCAATGGCCAATAATGGAACAATTTGAGTAACAAAATAAAGTGGTACTAGATTGTAATCCAGTGTAGAAGATAGATCTCCATGAGTCCATACTTCAGATAAACAAATGATTGAATAAATGAATAAGTGTCAGGCAAAGCTAAGTGTCAAGAATAGAACTCCAAATCACTTATGTTGCTTTCCTGCCATCAGGAGGTGGAGGGTGCTCTTACTCTTTAAGTAGGATCTTTGTGAAGTTCCTTCCTTCCAAGGGGATGGGTAGAGGGGGGGGCAGGAGGAAGTCACTTTGGCAATGGAGAAACCTGACAAACACTGTCTCAGCCAGATGAAGGTCACTAGTCATAAACCATATTAACAGTCCATATCCTTGTGATGCTGTCATAAAAATGGCTGGTTTCACTCTGAGATACTTCCCTCTCATGCCCATAATCCAATCTAATCATGAGTGGCCGGGCATGGTGGCGCATGCCTTGTCATCCAGTGAGGCTCTCAGGAGGCTGAGGAAGGAGGATCGTTGTGAGTTTGAGACCAGCCTGGGCTACATAGTGAGTTCCAGGTCAGTCTCAGCTACATAGTGAGACCCTGTCTCAAAAAAAACAACCAAACAAACAAATACCTTAATCATGAGTAGAACATCAGATAGGCTCCAGAAGAGGAGCAACCTGCAAAATATCTGACCAGTAGTTCTCAAAACTGTCAAGGTCAGGGCTGGGGATTTAATTGTCGTAGACATACCACTCTAATGTTAATCATAGGAGGAAATAGAGGAGGATACAAAACTGTGTCATCTTATGTTTGTTTTTTTTTTTTCTGTAAACCCGTTCTTTAAAGTGTCTCTAAATAATCAAAATCTTTCTTTAAAAAGAAGCATCCACAATATGGGCTTTTCGGCATCACAATGTTTTCAATATTTCCCAGACAAGACCCAAATATGTTTTATTCTCCACATTTCCTGGGTTCTCTCTTTGATCACATTAAAAAATCCTCTCTTAATTCTATTTATATATTAGACCCTATTTTTCTCTTTAGCCTTCTTTAGCTCTTGCTTCCATTCCACCCTCCTGCCCTGTTGCAGAAATTTCTTTCGTGTAGACTACTCCAAGTTTGCACATGTAAACAATCACTGTTTTTCTCCCCTCTCCACTAGGAATCAAACCAAACCAGGGCCTCTGCCACAGAGCCACACTCCACTCCCTCAGAATTGTTGTTATTGTTCTTGGATCTCTGCACTTTTGTTTGGCGCTTTTCCTTTTTCTTCTTTTAGGAACTTTTACTCCTTTGGTTTTAGGTACACTTGGTTATAAATAATAACATGAAACTATTTTTTTAAACATTGAAAAACTAAATTAAATCCCCATTTTATTTTCTATTTCACTCTCTCCATGATATATAGAGATTTGTAGCACCACACCCAATGGTTGACTGTATTTGCATCTTAGATACTACAAGGCTACAGTCAAAGAATAGCATGGTTAAATTTGGTCTTGACAAAAATGTTTCTTTCTAAAACTGGAATGTATGGTTCTAAAAAGTAAGTAGGGCCGGGGATCTAGCTCAGTGGTTCCACCACCTGCCTCATAAGTGCGAGGACCTGAGTTCGATCCCAGGTATCAAAACTAAAAAAATAAAAATAATTTTAAAAAGTAAATAATTTGTAATTTTCTGAGTGTTGTAATAGTTCATTCTTAAAGTCACTGACCATGTTTTAGAGAGGTGGGGGAGTATGGAAGATAGGGATACATATTCCAAGATTTCAGCTTTTGGTTTAGAACACTTTCTTACTTCATCAGCAGAGAAAAGGATAAGGTCATATTGCCCCAGTTTAGAAAGATGGGATGCTGGAACAACTGAATATTCATATGGGGAAAAACTGATCCCTCTCACATCATACGTAAAAATGATTTGAGGCAAGTCACAGTCATAGACATGAAAGCTAAAACTATAAAGTGTGAAAAGATACGTCAGAAGCCTTGAGTTAGACAAAGACTTCTCAGATTATAAAAAATACTAACTATAATAAAAATTGATAAGTTAAACTTCATTAAAATTAACCACTTCTATTCATCAAAAGACATCATCATTAAAATGAAAGAGGAGCCACAGAGAAAAATATTATTAATGCACATATTTGACAAATCAATAATACAAAGAAAATTTTATTTTTAAAATGGGCAAATGACTTGAATAGATACCTCACAGAAAAACGCATATTAATTACCAACATAAAGGTGTTCAACATTATTACTCATAGGCAATGCTACACTGAGTTACCCCTTCATATCCCCTGAAGGGCTAAAATTAGAGCCCTGAGAACAATGTAAAGCCACACAAACCGCAGTGTATTTTTAATGGAAAGCTACTATTCTGTGGACTAACACAAATGAATTTTTTTAAATGTTACTATCAAAGGAAAAAGAAGAAAAATCTAGACAAAAATGAGTTTATGTGACAAAATCCAATGTTAGGATGTTTTAGAACAAAAAAAACTTAGTTCACGGTGGCAGAACCAGAACAGGGTTTGCCTCTCAGGGTAGAGGATGGATTGGTACAAGGAAACTGAATGGGGAGACGGAAATGTCCTAAATGTTCATTAGGGTGGTAGTTACATGGTGCATCCATTTGTAAAAATGGGTCAAGTTGTGCAGCTAAAATATACGTGTTTTATTATACACAAATATGCCTCAAAGTTAAAACTATTTGGGGGCAAAAGTCATGAAGAAAAATGTGTTATACCTCTTGAAATTTTGAAGGGAGGATCAACAAACTTTCCCCCAAGAAGACTAGTGAGGTATGAATGAGAGATCTAAGGTAAAATGAGAGGAAATAATAAAAATGTAGGGAATGAGAGAACAAGAAAAAGAGAATGGGACTGAAAAGAAAACAGCGAAAAAACGCACAGGAAGAGAGGAAATATTGGGTCTCCTAGTCCCCATCTTTAGTCTGGTGATACCCTTTGGGGATAGCATCAAATTATTCTTACATCATAAAATTTATAATACATAGGGAGGGTATAAAGTGTACATCTACAGAGCCAGGGTTTAGCTCAGAGGTGCCGTTGCCTGCCTTGCAAGCTCAAGGCCCTGGTACAAAAAAAAAAAAAAAAAAAAAAA
>NW_022900913.1:59315171-59319904 GCF_012274545.1 Fukomys damarensis | reverse complement strand
GGAAAAAAAAAAAAAAAAAAAAAAAGTACATGTATATCTTGCGTAAGAATAAAAAAATATATATAGCCAGGCACAGTGGTACATCTGTAATCCCAGCTACTCCTGAGGCTGAAGCAGGAGGATCACAAGTTTGAGGCCAGCCTGGATAGCTTAGCAAGACCCTGTCTCAAAATTAAAATAAAATGGGCTAGCGATATAGCCCAGTGGTCCCTGGATTCGATGCCACCAAAAAGAAAAAAAAAGGGGGGGGGATTACCATGCACAATCCTACCACTCAGCTGAAGAAATGGAAGAACCTACCAGGATTCCATCTCAATTGTATTCCCCTTCATCTGTAGCACAGAAAGCAAGACTATTCCTTCCTTTATATTTATTTTGGTTTCATAACCTATATGTGCATCCCTAAGTGAGGTGTTGAGGAGCAAGCCTAAGTGTGCCTGTGAGGAAGCCCTTTACACCGCCCCTCACTGTCAGGTAAGAGTCTGGCAGTCAGGATGGCTGTGTCACTTACTCCTCCTGCTCTGGGTCTGGCACCGAGACATCCCACAGTGTGTGGCATGCACAGCAGAGACCTGGTCCGGAGAGTGAGCCTGAGTTTCTTGAGATCTGCCAGCTTCACCGAGCTCTCCAACCGGTGCCTTTGCCACCCCTGAACCATCACACTCATTTCCAGGACAGGAGAAATTTCTGTCCTGATATTCACTGGAGAGCATCATGGTTTAGTTTTCTATACACTGCTTTGAGATCACGGTTCCTCAGCCAGCCAAACTGTTAGCATACTCCTACCTGCTTCTGGGGCCCCAGTGGCCTTACTGTGTGGTCTCCCTTACCTCTGTGGTGTCCTGAGTGTGTATGTATGAGAGAGAGTTAGAGGGAGGGGCAGGCAGGCAGACAGAAACAGAGGGAGAGAATAGAGAAAAAGAGAGAATCCCATTCATATAGGAAACAACGGGGTTTTAAAAGAGAGTGAAATTGCATACTGAGTTCACTCTGTCATACCCACTTTAGAATTGTTAGAAAATTAGTTTTTGTCCTCTATTTTACAAAAAAAACCCACATTTGTGGCTTAAAGACATTTAAAATACAGACAAAGGAAAACCTATAAACCATTCTTTATCCTGCTATGGAGCTATAACCATAGTTAATATTTAGGTATTTCTCTTACCTAAAATTATATATACATAATTTTCTTTACAAAAAGAGGTCATAGTTCTCATGTTTTGCAATCTGATATCTTCTATGCCACATAGCACAAAAACACATATATAATACATTTCCCCCACATCATTTAAATGCTTGCCTAGTATTTTATTTAACTAAATGATGAACATTTCTATTATTTCTAATAATTTATTATTGTTACTAAACTGATATGTTATTTTAATTCTTAAGATTTTAAGATAAATATTTAGACCTCAAGGCTGATAGCTCTTGTCAGGAGTCAAAGACACCTTTGGGTATTTTGAGATTGAGATAGGTCAAATTAATCTCAATGATGTGTCAAATTAGTAATCATATTAATTCCATACTGTCACCTGCTCTTTGGCAAGTTTGATAAAGCACATGGAAAATTGATTATGCAAATTATTTTAGGTAGATTAAAACATCTGTTCCACACATCACTAGACTTCAAGGTGACAATCTTCCTGCAGTGGAGTCTCGGTCCCACACTAAATATGACCTGGCTACAGCTATGCTGGGCTTTGGTTTGCCAGCATCCCAGTTCACCATTTATGTCTTTTCTTTCTTATGGACAATAAACTATGTTTTTCACATATAATACACATTGAATGCACCATAAAAATGGAATGAAAAATATGCCACCTACCTCTCAAGCACTAGGACCTGAGTTTGATGCCTGGTACCAAAACAAAAAACAAAAACAAAAAAATCTGTCCATAAGGGAATGACTCATGAGGCCACAAAGGGTATATACAGTGGACACACCAGAAACCATTGCCAGACTCTGTGGGTTTTGTCAGTTCTTACAGTCTCATTGTCTTAGTCTGTATGTGCTCCCACTACAAGATATAGGAGATTAAGTCATTTATAAGCAACAGAAATGTAACTCTCACAGTTCTACAGAATAGGAAGTCTAAGATCAAGGTGCCAGCAGATTCAGATCTGTCCAGGACTACCCTTTGCCTCCAAAATGGCATCTCAGCACTGCTGCCTCCTCTGGAGGGGAAGAACACTGTGGCCTCATAAGACAGGAGGGATGGGCAGCAACCGAGTCCTCCTCCAGCCTTAAGCCCTCTTCTAAAGGTTCTAATTCCATTGATGAGAGTGAAGCCATCTGGACTTAATCGCCTCCTAGGGCCTGCCTCTTTGCACTCTAGCACGAGGGATTAAGTCTCAAGGTGGACTATGAAGAAGACATCATCATTCAAACCTCAGCTCATGTCTTCATGTCTCCCCTTCTCTGCAAGATCGTCGAAAACAAACTTCAAGTTGCCACCATGCCTTCATTTTCTCCACCATCACTTTTAATTGTATTCTTAAGTATTTTTTTTTTTTTATTGAGTTTATTGGTACATTTAGGGATACAGTTCTTAATAGAGAAGAATAAAGCAATTCTCCAACTTTGGATTTATGTACTTATTAAAATACAAGGATCTTTGCTGAGTAGACCTGGAGTGGAGCCAAGGAGTCTAGTTTTTGTAATCACTACAAAATCTAGGAGTCTGCGGGCTGCCTCAGGAGAAGTGCCTGGTCAGGTACAATGAAGACCATAGACGCTGGAGTCGCATCTCTGGACTTAATTCTCCCTCTGCCATTTATTCCTTGTTTGGCTCGAAGCAAGTCACTGTTTCAGCCCAGTTTTGTAGTCTATAAATGAGAATGCCAGAGCATGAATGAAATTTGAATATACTCTTCTGAGTGAAGTAAGATACAAAAGGACAAATACTGCAGGACTCCACTTACCTAGAACAGGCAAATTCATTGGGACAGGAAGGAGGATAGTGGCTACCAGGGACTGGGTGGGGAATGGGGAGTTTTTGTAATGAAAAAGCTCTGGAAATGGATAGTGGGGATGGTTGCACAGCACTGTGATTATATTCAATACCACTGATTTATAAAGATGGTGAATTTGTTGTGCATATTTTACCACAATAAAAAGATAGATGGCCAGAAAGGAATCAGAGTAAAATTTCTAGTAATATTTTTAATGAGGGTGGTAATTTCAGTTCCCTAAGGCTGTGGTGACTATGAAGCAAAATAATACATGAAAAGAGCTTCAGACCAGCCTAGCTCGTGGCAGATGACTCGTGGCTGGTTGCTATAGCCCCTAGGCGTGGGCAGCTGCTTTTTCCCAGACACACTTGATGTCCTGGGCTGCATGAGGAGGTGCATGGTTGTCACCAAGGCTCCTGGGAGGGGGAGACATGGCAGCTGTCTGAGGTGGCTCAGTCTGTCCCCACTCCCCACAAGCTCTAGAACTAGTCTTGGAAGAGGCTGTTCTGCTCCTGACAGAAGAGGTATCCCTTGGGGACATTCTCCTGTCCCTGCTGTCCCCTGGGTGAGGGGAAAACTCTGCCTGGCAGTAGAGGAGAGGACAGGAGGGGGAGGCCTTGCCCTGAGACCCAGCTTGGCATCCGGTATCTTGCCAGGCTACTCTGCAGCACCCAGTGCCCCACCTCACACCCCTCTTGCTCCTGCTCTTGAATCATCTCTGTTCTACACAAAACTCAGCACACTACTGACTCTTTGAAAGCACATCCTTTAATAGATGTAATTTAATAATCTTTTTTAATTCCCACAGTTACAAATAGCAAGAACTAAGATCATTACACTAAATTAAATTTAATTACAGAAATACTTCTTTGTTTTCACTTAGATTTGCTTTAGCACTGATAAAGCAAGTCCAATTTTGATTTCTAATTAATTTTTGTTCCCACTGGTACTAAGCCACTTTGTTAGGTTTTAAGTGTTACTAAGAATCATTAAATGCTTTTCTTCTCTTGATTTTCTGTTTTTAATCTTTCTTCTGAAACCCCACCAGGAAAAAAAAAGAAATCTACTTTTAGCTATTTTTATTTTTAAAATGTTGATGAATAAATAATTTTAATTTGAAAAGGGTAATGGTGAAATCACCCTCTCCTGCAGGTTGGGGATGGGTTGATAACTCAGGGCCTTCTTTCTAACTGGAGTTTCAAAAACAAGGCAAAATTCATGTATTTGGAAGCCTGTGAGAAAGTTCAGCAAAATATTTGCTTTCCAATTTAACCAAACTCTGTTCCTTAGGCTATGCCTATGGATTAACAAAACACCTAGTCAGTCCTGTATGAAAACCAAATGAACAACAGAAATGAGTCACTCATCATCCTAACAGAGAGAAAAACAAGAGTTAACAGTAAATGCTTGAATTTACATCATACTGTTTGAAATATACAGATACAACACAAGTGATCTTTGAAAACAACTAGTATCTTATGAAAAGATACATCAGGAAAATATTTGACATAAATTACATATAAAAGTAATCAACAATTCATTTTAGAGAAAGCAAGCACTACAGATGAATGAAAAAAAAGATAAACCATCTCATAATTTGGACTCAAATCCTATTTAGTTCCTTCGTATCTCTTCCATTTATATCTAGATGAGGGTGTATATATACACTGTTGTCAAATTGTACACACTATGACAACATGTATTTTAAAAAGACAGAAAAACTCAGAACTGTCTTCTTTATAAAATAATCTCTCTTTTTTTTTTTTTTTTTTTTTTTT
>NW_022900913.1:59244101-59315081 GCF_012274545.1 Fukomys damarensis | reverse complement strand
TTTTTTTTTTGCAGTGTTGGGAATTGAAACCAGGGTCTTACACCTGGTAAGTGTGTGTCCAACCACTGAGCTACACACCCAGCCCCTCATCTTGTTCCTGATACTTGCATCTTGTCCTGGATATGAGGCTCCTACAATCAGAGTCCTCCCTAATATTCTCAAATTCTCTACTCATCTGATTCTTTCCGTAGCACTTTATCCCTGCCAAATTTTAGCAACATAAGAGGACTGATGTGAGGACGCTTGATAATATGGACTGAATGTTGTGTTCTCCCAAACTTGCATGCTGAAGCCCTGACAACGTGATGGTGTTAGGAGGGACCCACCCATGGGGGGTAAACGGGTTTAGATGAAGTCACCAGAGTAGGGTCCCCATGATATTAGTGTTCTCCTTCCCACTTTGTTTAGTGAGCACACATAGAAGGCAGCTGTTTAAAGGCCAGAAAGGAAATCCCTCACCAGGAATTGAAACCTTGATCTTGTACTTCCAGACTAGAACTGTGGGAAATAAACATCTGTGATTTAAGCCATCCAGCCTTTAGTCTTTAGTTGTAGTATTCAGGGCTGACAATAATGCCTCCATTTTCTAGTTGTGCAATTTAGAGGAATTTATTCAGTTCCCTCTGTTTGGGGATAATCTGTGAAGAGAGGGTGAACTTACTTGCTTTTTTCATTGTTGGAAGGATTAACTAAGGTAATATATAATAATACGTCTTCTACTAGGCACAAAATAGGATTCAACAAATTCCAATCTCTGTCCCTCTCTGTATCTTTGGCCCAGTGTAACTAGCCACCGCCTGGGTTATATTAGTCAGCTTTCCTATTGCTGGAACAAAATACCCAACACCCCAAATTTAAAGAGAGGCTTCATTTGGCTCAGTTTTGGGGGGATTCAGTCCGTGGTCATCTGACTCCAAGGTAGAAACAGCATGATGGAAGGCCCTGAGCAGTGGAAGGCTACTCACCTCATGACATCCAGGGAGCAGAGAGAGAAGGGAGGAGCATGGAAGGAGGTTCACCCTTCCAGGTTACACACCTGGCACATCTCTTAACCAGGCCTCACCTCCTAAGAGCACATTTCACTATGAACTCATCCATGGACGAATCTACAGAGGAATACAACACCCCCATGATCCACTCACCTTCTAAAGAGCCAAATTCTGAAGGCTTTGTGGGCACATTCTAAATCTAAACCATAACACTGGGTTGTCTCTCTTAGGAGTTAACTGAATTGCCAAGGAAGGCCTCAGTGTGCTCAAGCACAGAGATAATGAAGCACTTTATCTGATTATTGTACGAGTGTCATTTGAAGGGCTCTCTAGCCACCCTCCACTCAAATCACTCCTTGTGAAATGCCACTGTCCCTCAAGAAGCAAAAGTATCCTGTTTGATTGTCTCTGTTGTCTTATTTATTTGCCTGCTACTAATCAGTCCATATGTTTCAAATTCAGATGGTTTAAAGTACCTTAGGAGATGAAGGTGTAGCTCAGTGATAAAGCACTCCCCAGCACTACAAATAAATAAATTATTTAATTAATTAAACACTCTGGCTGCAGAATGGACTGCATATAACACAGTGGTCCCATAAGACTATTGCCTAGTGATGTAGCATCTGTCTTAGTTTGTGCAAGTACATGCTGTGATGTATCCAGAATGACAAAAATCACCTAACACCACATTTCTCAGAATGTGGTCCATCATTAAAACCATTAAGCAACATATGACTTTATGTGCTGAGTTCAGCCAACATGTCAGCCAGCCACCATGGTACACACCTATAATCCCAGCACTCAGAAGCCTGAGGCAGAAGAATGGCTAGTTCAAGCCCCACCTGGGCAACTTAGTGAGATCCTGTCTCAAAAAAAAGAAAAAAAAATTAAGAAGGCTGAGGATAATAGCTCAGTGCAAAGGCCCTAGGTTCAATTCCCAATACCACAATAAAAAAAAAAGTCAACGTGTCAAAAACATGTCTGTGTGCAAAAATATGTGTCAATGTCAATTTAATTGTATAAGTTTGGGAACTCTTGGGGCTTTACTTATAATAAACGCAGAAAACATTGGCTTTTACAAAGGAGAGATAGAGAAAGAAAGCAATGATTGCACCTAAAACTAACATCTTAGACAGAAAACATACTAACAGGCCAGAGTCTACAACTGTTTCTCCACTGCAGATTACAAATGATCTCTTCAAGTCTATCACAGACTTTTTGCTGTTTTGTAGTTCTGTGAGTGTGCAAACCTCCTCTGAACCCCACTACCTCTAGCCCTTTGGGTGAGGAAGCTCTGCATTTCACAGACCCTGAGCTGCTCTCTTGAGCTTCTCCTCTCTTGATTTAGGTATCAATTTCTACAATGAGTCCGCAGGATGACATTTAAAAAATATCCTCTCCAGTGGATTCCTAAACCATCTTGCAGATGGGTCATATGACAGGAAATCACAGGGCCACAAACACCTTTCTTGTCCTTGAGTCCTCACTGACCCTACTCCTCAGACATAGTGGTCAGTCACTGCAGAATACTGGTGGTGAATCAGCCCTGTGATCGATAGAACAGGGCTCAGTGGTATTACACAGAGCCACCATCTGAAGAGAAAGCAGTCCCTGCTGATGAGCTAATCAGAACTTCACAGCTGCCCAGTGATATTTTTGTAAGGCAATGAGCTCATAAAGAACTTTCTGTGGCAGATGAAACAGGAGAGGTTGGTCCCACCACTTCCTACCCTAGCAATTAAACCTTAGGCTCTATGGGACCCTGAAACCCTCATTATGAGATTCATGTCTCCTAACATGGATATTAAGTCAGACTGAGCTGTGTGCTTCTGACATGTTAAAGAAAAGATTATTCATGACACTTGTTAAAACAAGTAATGAAGGGCTGGGGATTTAGCTCAGTGGTTCTGCAGCCTGCCTTACAAGCAGAAGGACCAGAGTTTGATCCCTGGTACCAAAAAAAAAAAAAAAAGAAGGGAAGACTTTATTCAAAAAGAACTATGCAGTGGGGTTTTGCAGTAAGGGAGAGCAATCAAGTTCAACTCTAAAGGCAACAAGGAAAGTGGGAATTCTACAGTTTAAGTGCAGCATGACTGTTTGAGAAATTATTAGGAGGGAGGGATTCTTACTAAGCTCACTGAACAGGAGTCTTGCTGAAGCCAGGCAGGGTGAACAAGTACCACCGTGATGGCAAGGGATGAAGAGGTGACTGGATGTGGAGGATGGGATTTGAGTTCAATGGATTTAACAGGATTCTTGCCAAAACCAGGCTCTTGAGGACATGCAGAACAATTGTCACCACTCAGTTCCATCCTGGTGTCCCTTCATGCACCTCAGGTTCCTCCCTGGTGACATTCTGACTTGCGATAGTCATGCTGCCAGGCTGCACCAGCCTGAGAAGAGCAAGGATCTTGTTCAAAGTTGAGAGTTCAGACATTTCCCTAGAGCTATTGTCAGAGTCCAGGGTGTGATTCTGTTACTGAGCATCTCAGCTGAAAAAATATCCTGAGGGGGACTAAAAATGATGTGTTTACCACAGACATCCAACCATATTCTAGGAAAAGCAGACAAGCAGCTAGTGTCTGCATTTTAGTGTGCTTATGTACAAGATGTTTTTAACATTGGCCTCTTCACATGAAGGTCTACCTGCCTCACTCCTTTTCTTTTCACTGTTTCTTACAGTTCCTGTTTTATCATCATCATTATCATCATCATCATCATCATCATCATCATCATCATCATCATCATCATCATCATCATCATCATCATCATCATTATTTTGTACCCGGGATTGAACTCTGGTCCTTGTGCTTGCAAGGTAGGCAGCAGAACCACTGAGCCAAATCCCCGGCCCTCTTACGGTTTCTACTAACTGGACCTCTGTCCTTTAGTGGGCAAGGCTTGGTATCTCTATCCCTGAGTTAGTAATGGGTCTTCCAGATGAGGTGTAGACAGACAGACAGAAAGAAACATAGACACACACAAGTGCACACACAGCTGTCAAACTGTGAACATGCTTGTGAACATTTTTAAGAAAAATAAGTACCGTAGGAATCTTTCTCCATCCTTCTCTCTGCCATGTAAAAAATCTGTGATGATTATATTCCAAAGCCTGGTTTTAATGACTGAACTTTCTTTGTTTTTCATGTATGAGGTATGTAGTTTAGCTAGGACCTTTCAGTCCATGTTCCAGGCCTCAAACTTTTCTCTCTGCCACATTCATCAACAAGGCTGACTGATCAGTTCCTCCCATAGTAGCACACCATCATCTTCAGTGCAGCCCACCAGTAAGGGATGTTGGCAGTTAATAGGCTTCCAGAGAGCCTATGTGGTTATGAAAAGAGCTCCTGCATGACTGGGCCTGAGCTGCTCCTGTCTTCAAACAATCCTCAGTGCTTTGGAAAGGGAAGATGGAACCTGTGTGTGCCTTTGATGGTTTGCTACTTTGTGTAACATGTTGGGGAAAGAAAGTCAAATAAAGATCCAATCAGAACAGGGCAATAGAGGTGAATGGATACCTCTCAGAAGTTCAAATGGCCAATAAGTACATGCAAAAATGTTCAGCATCTTTGACCATTAGAGAAATGCAAATCAAAGCAACATTGAGAGATTGGCACCTTTGTGGGGAGGTCCTAACCAGGGCCCTGCCCCAACCCAAGCAGCTCAGACCCACAGGCCCAGCTAGACCTGACTGGAGAAGAGTTGCACAGGCACACAAGCAACAGCCAGAGGTCCACTCAGATACCATTGGGAAGTGCATGCAAACCCCATCTAGAAGCCCTCTCAGACACCAGGGACTGGGGTGCAAAGCCCCAACCAAAGGCCCTCTAGACAACAGCTATGTAGGGGGGCAGGTCCCAGCCAGAGGTGCAACCAGATATCATCCCAGGTGTGCACAGGCCCTAGCCAGAACCTAGCCTGGAGAAGAGGGCAGTGCAGGGATCCAGAAGGCCACCATTCTGAGTGCAGGGTAAGCAGCAGAGTAAAGGCCTCTCAGTGGCTTTCTGAGAAGTGAAGACCATTGGGTGAGCAACAAGTCACCTCAACAAAGGTGCAGCAGGCTGCATCTGTTGAAATGAGAAGACACTGAAGCAAGTCCCCAAACCAGACTTCCAGATCACCTAAGGAAACCCCAAAGAGAAACAAGATGGAACAATCTGATACTCAACCACCTAGACTCCCTGAATTGACAATGAAAGAGGATTTGAAAAAATGAAATCAGAAATAATTCCTCAGATAACAATTGTGTCCATAGTGCAAGACTTGATTAATAAATCTAGAATAGACGCAGATAAAAAAATAGAAAAGCTGACAAACATGATGGATCGCAGCATAGGAAACAAGTGGAGTCCATAAAACAGATGCAGACAGAATTCCAGAAGATTAAAAAGTCCATTGAAAGTTTATGCAGCACAACAAGCCAATGTGAGGATGGAATTTCAGATATAGAAGACAGGATTTCAATTAGTGACCAGCAAAAGAAAAATTTCTTTTTTCTTTCCAGCTTTAATTGAGTTTTTTGGTACATTTTGGGGATACAGTACACTTACATTCATTGTTGGGATCTTGTACCTCTACATGACAGGTCTTGGTCCTCATTTTTTCCCCTTGTCCCTGCCCTCCCTTCACCCCCTCCTCCCCTCCCCATCTACAACCACTTTATTTCCTTCTTTTCATTATCTCACATTTTTTTCTTTTCCCTTATTACCCTTCCCCTATCCATCTCACCTTCCCTACACCTTTAGCCCCTTTCTTCCCATTTCACAATGGGAAGTAATCTTATTAGGATCTTAAGTATTATTACACTCTATTCACACCAGAGAAACTATTCAGTATTTATACATGTGTGACTTATTTATTTCACATAGGAGTATATCCTCAATATGTGTCCATTTTCCTATGAATGACTCTAATTTCTCATTCTTTATGGCTGAGTAGTACTCCATTTTAGAGAAAACCACATCTATATCCAGTCTCCAACTGATGAGCAGTTGGACTGTTTCCAAGTTTTAGCTATTACAAACTGTGCCGCTATAAACATTGGTGGGCATATATCACTGTGGTATGATTCTTTCAATTCTTTTGTGACGATACCCAGTGGAGGGATGCCTGGGTCAAATGGAACCTCTAGTCCCAGCTTTTTGAGGTATCTCCATATTGATTTCCATAGTGGTTGCACCAGTCTGCACTCCAACCAACAATAGAGAAGGGTTCCTTTCTCCCACAACTCCATCAACATTTGTTATTGTTTGATTTCTTGATAGCAGCCATTCTTTGTGGGGTGAGGTGGAATCTCAGTGTTGTTTTCATCTGCATCTCTCAAATAACCAGTGATGTGGAGCATTTTTTTATATATTTTCTTGCTGCTTTTACTTCTTTGTCTGAGAAATGTCTGTTCATTTCAGATGCCCATTTTTGAATCGGGTCTTTATATTTGGGGGGGCTGATTGCTTTGAGTTCTTTATATATTCTAGATAATAGTCCTTTGTCTGAAATGCAGCTGGTAAAAAATTTTTCCCACATTGTAGGTTGTCTCTTAGCTCTGTTGCTGGTTTCTTTTGCAGCACAGAAGCTTTTTAATAAGATGAGATCCCAGTTGTTGATTCTTTGTACTAGTTCCCATGCTACTGAGGGCTTGTTCATAAAGTCTTTTCCTATGCCAATGTCTTCAAGAGTTCTGCCTAATTTATCTTCCAGCAAGTTTAGTGTTTCTGTTTTAATATTTAGATCTTTAATCCACTTGGATTTTAATTTAGTGCATGGTGAAAGATAAGGGTCTAGTTTTCATCTTTGGCAGGTTGAGCTCCAGTTTTTCCAACACCATTTATTAAAGAGGCTATCTTTCCTCCACTGAGGATGGGCAGCTCCTTTGTCAAAGATGAAGTAGCTGAGTACATCTGGAGTTGTTTCTGCATGTTTCAGTCTTTTCCACTGATCCTCAGGTCTATTTCTTTGACAATACCATGCTGTTTTTATCACAGTGGCTTTGTAGTATAGTTTCAGATTGGGAATTGTTATACCCGCTACCATGTGTCTGTTGCCTACGATGGCTTTTGCTATTCTATGTCTCTTATGGTTCCAAATGAATTTTTGGGCTCTTCTTTCTAGTTGTGTGAAGTATAGTGTTGGAATTTCAATGGGCATTGCATTGAATCTGTATAGCAGTTTTGGTAGTATTGCCATTTTCACTATGTTGATTCTTCTTAACGAAGAGCAGGGGATATCTTTCCATTTTCTTATATCCTCTTTGATCTCTTTTTTCAGAGTACTGTAGTTTTCAGTGTAGAGGTCTTTTGCTTCTTTTGTTAGACTGATTCTCAGATACTTCATTTTTTGGGGTGCTATTGTGAAAGGAATTGTTTCCCTAATTTCTCTCTCAGTTAGTCTGTTATTTGTGTACAAGAAGGCTATTGATTTTTGGGTGTTGACCTTTTATCCAGCTGCTGCAAGTGTCTGTTAAATCAAGAAGTCTTTTAGTAGAGTTTTTTGGGTCTTCAATGTAGAGTATCATATCATCAGCAAATAATGACAGTTTAACTTCTTCCTTTCCTATCTTTATTGCTTTAATTTCTTTCTCTTGTCTAATTGCTGTGGCTAATGTTTCCAGAACTACATCGAAGAGGAGTGGTGATAGTGGGCATCCTTGTCTTGTTCCTGATTTTAACGTGAAGATTTTCAGTTTTTGGCCATTTAGTATGATGTTGACTCTTGGATTTTTCATAGATAGCCTTTATTAAGTTGAGATATATATCATCTATTCCAATTTTTTGCAGGGTTTTCATCATGAATGGGTGTTGAATTTTGTCAAATGTTTTTTGCATCTATCAAGAGGATCATGTGGTTCTTGTCCTTGACTTTATTAATATAGTGTATTACATTTATTGATTTACGTATGTTGAACCATCCTTGCATCCCTGGAATAAATCTGACTTGGTCAGGATGAATGATATTCTTGACGATCATCTGTATTCTGTTTGCTAGTATCTTATTGAGGATTTTTGCGTCTATATTCATTAAGGAGATTGGCCCATAGTTCTCTTTTTTAGTTACATCTTTCCCTGGTTTGGGAATCAAAGTGATACTTGCTTCCAGGAATGAATTTGGAAGCATTGCTTCCCTTTCAATTTCATTGAAAAGTCTGAAGAGTAATGGCAGTAGTTCTTCTCTAAATGTCTTGTAAAATTCAGCAGTGAATCCATCAGGACCTGGGCTTTTCTTTGTTGGTAAGTTTTAATTACATTTTCAATTTTACTGATTGTAATTGGGGTGTTTAAAATGTTTTTTATCTTCTTCATTCAACTTTGGTAATTCATAAGTATCTAGAAATCTATCTCTTCTGTGTTTTCCATTTTATTAGAGTACAGGTTCTCATAGTAGGTATTAAAGATCCTCTGGATTTCTGTGGGATCTGTTGTGACTTCACCTTTTTCATTCCTGATTGCATGGATCTGAGCCTTTTTTTTTTCCTTTTTAAGGTTTGCTAAGGGTTTATCAATTTTATTTATTCTTTCAAAAAACCAACTCTTTGATTCATTTATTTTTTGTATCATTTTCTTAGTTTCCACTGCATTGATTTCTGCTCTAATCTTTATAATTTCCTCTCTTGTTCCAGCTTTGCTTTTTTCTTGCTCTTGTTTTTCTAGGAGTCTAAGATTCATCGTTAGGTTGTTTATTTGAGCTTGCTCTGTTTTCCTAATGTGGGCATTCAGTGCTATGAATTTTCCATGTAGAACTGCTTTTATTGTGTCCCATAGATTCCTGTATGTTGTATTGGCATTTTCATTTATTTGTAAAACTGTCTGATTTCTTCTTTGATTTCCTCTGTAATCCATAGATTGTTCAGGAGAGTGTTGTTCAATTTCCATGTGTTTGTGAAGTTCCTATGTTTTCTTATGCTATTGATCTCCAGCTTTATTGCACTGTGATCTGATAATATACAGGGAATAACTTCAATTCTTTTGCATTTATTCAAACCTGTTCTGTGAGCTAGTGTGTGATCCATCTTGGAGAATGACCCATGTGCATCTGAAAAGAATGTATATTCTGATTTTGTGGGGTGGAACACTCTATAGACATCTAATAAGTCCATGCGTTCAAAAGCTTGGTTCAGTTCTAGTATTTCATTGTTGATTTTTTGCCTAGATGATCTGTCTATTTGTGATAGTGAGGTATTTAGAGCCCCCACTACAATTGTATTAGTGCTTATTTGGTTTTTCATGTTATTTAATATTTGTTTTATATAGTTGGGGCATTTATATTTGGTGCATATATGTTTATGATTGTCATTTCTTCCTCTTGGATTGTTCCCTTTATAAGGATGTAGTGGCCTTCTTTGTCTCTCTTAATCAGTTTTGGTTTGAATTTACTTTGTCTGCCAATAAGATTGCTACCCCTGCTTTTTTCTGGGCTCCTGTCACATAGAGAATTGTTTTCCATCTTTTCACTTTCAGTCTATGGGCTTCTTTTTGCACTAGGTGTGTTTCTTGTATACAACATATTGTTGGATTTTGCTTCTTAATCCATTCTGCCAATCTATTTCTCTTGATTGGTGAATTGAGGCCATTGACATTGATGGTTAAAACTGATATGTACTGACTTATTATTGTCATGTTATTGTACTTTTGTTGACTCTTTTTAATTTTTTGTCCTCTCCTTTTAGTTTCTTGCCTTGGCTATTTGGTTTGCTCTGTTGGGCCTCATGGTGTTGTGATCTTCATTATCTTTTTCTAGGATATTGTTTAAAATTCCTTATAGTGCTGGTTTTGTATTCATGAAGTTTCTTACGTGTTCTTTGTCATGGAATTATCTTATTTCTCCATCCATTTTGAAAGAGAGTTTTGCAGGATACATCAGTCTAGGTTGGAGGTTTTTTTCTTGTAGGAGTTGAAATACCTCACTCCAGGCTCTCCTTCACCTGAGGGTTTGTGTTGAAAAGTCTGCTGTGATTCTGATGGGCTTTCCTTTGTATGTGATTTGTTTCTTTTCTCTTACTGCTTGTAATATTTTGTTCTTCTGTTGAGTTTCTGGGATCTTGATTATTATATGTCTAGGTATAGATTTTTTATTTTTTTGTCATGGCTAGTTGGAGTCCTATATGCCTCGCTTATCTGTATGTCAAATTCTTCCCCTCCATTTGGGAAGTTTTCTGTCATTAATTCTGTGAACAGCTTTTTTAAGTCATTTGCATTTTCTCCTGCCACTTCATGGATTCCTATCAGTCTTAAATTATTCTTTATTGCATCATCTAGGAGTTGTTGGATCTATTTCTCAAGCTCCCTTACTGTTTTTAAGAGACCTCTCTTTTCACCGTCACTGTCTGCGATCCTATCTTCTATATCTGAGATTCTATCTTCACAAACTTTTATTCTGTTGTGTATGCTTTCAATAGAGTTTTTCATGTCTTGGATATCTGTTTGAATCTGTCTCATGGATTCCATTTCTTTCCTATGTTGGGTGTTCATTGTTTCCATTTCTTTCTTATTCTGGGCCTTCATGGTTTTTATTATGTTCCCAAGCTCATCTATTTTTTTGTCAGTTTCTGTTCTGGAGTCTTAAATCAAATCATGTTTTTCATTTTGCTCACCATCTCTATGGTTATCTGAGAAATTATTTCTGTTTTGAATTTTTCTAGAGCTTGATTGATCAGTTTTTTTAGTTCCTGTGCTGAGTTCTGAGTGTCCTGGAAGTTTACTATTAGAATTTTCATCCTCCTTTGCCCTACTGTTCACCATTGGTGGACTGGAAGTTTGTCTGTGTGGCTTGCTTAAGTGTTTTCTCATGTTTATTTTTGCTGTTGGGTTGCCCTTGATTCAATCTCTGGATCATTAAATCTTCCTGATATCCTTGCGACCCAGCCTTTGATTCTCTAATGACTTATAGACATTCTCATTTTCATAACTGAGAAAACAACTCATCAAATCAATCCCTATCCTTTATCCCAATTGATGCAATCTGGAACACAATAGGATCAATCACCACCCTTTATAGCCAGCCGTGCCTCTTCAGAGTGCATCCAAGGACTGGCACAATCAGGGGATCTGGGGAGGGGGGGCGGTGCTCAGCAGTGCCTGCTCAGCTACCCTCCTGGAGCTGGGTAAGGGCAATCAATGGCCCCCGCAGGGAAAGGCGGGGCTATGGAGGAGGCCCATAGGTCATCCAGGGTGCTTGGCAGAGAGGAATCTGCAGTCCAAGCCCAGGCCGCTGTGGCAAAACTCACCCTCCTGGCACTGGTCCGGGTAATTAATTGAAAAATTTCTTAAAAATAGTAAGGGACCATGAAAACTTAATCCAGCAGCTATTAGATGATGCAAAGAAGAATGACATAAAACTGATCACAGTCAATGAAGAAACAGGAGAGAGTGTAAATGACATTTAAAAGAAACTCTTCACAGAAGTAATGGCAGAAAATTTCCCAAATAGGGAAAGAACTTGACATACAAATAATTGAGGGATATAGGAGTCCAACTAGCAGTGATTAAAAAAAGTCTATACCTACACATATAATAGTTAAGATTCCAGAAGCCCAACTGAACAAAATTTTACAAGCAATTAGAGCAAAGAAACAAATCACATACAAAGGAAAGCCCAACAGAATCATAGCAGACTTCTCAACATAAACCCTCAAGGCAAGAAGAGTCTGGAGTGAAATAGTTCAAGCCCTAAAAGAAAACAACTTCTAACCCAGATTGATGTGCCCAGCAAAACTACCCTTCAAAATTAACGGAGAAATAAGATACTTTCATGACAAAGAGCAC
Organism: Fukomys damarensis; assembly: GCF_012274545.1. Lineage (NCBI taxonomy): Eukaryota > Metazoa > Chordata > Mammalia > Rodentia > Bathyergidae > Fukomys > Fukomys damarensis. Next base: position 59,303,338 of record NW_022900913.1, on the reverse strand, counting down.
CTGAGGAACTTCATGAATACCAAACCAGCACTCCAAAAACTTTTAATCAATATCCTAGAAAAAAGTCAGTGAAGATCACAAAACCCCAGGAAGTCCAGCAAAATGAATCCATCAGACACGACAAGAATTTAAATGGAAAGGGGGGGAATCCAACAAAAAGAAAAAGTTATGACAAGGATACGTTATAATACATATCAGCTATAAACATCAATGTTAATGGTCTTAATTCACCAATCAAAAGAAATAGACTGGCAGAATGGGTCAAGAAGCAAGATCCAACAAGATTCTGCATACAAGAAACATACTGAATTTTTAAAAAATGCATAGACTGAAAGTTAAAGGGTAGAAAACAAAACTCCATGCAACAGAAACCTGAAAAAAAGCAGAAGTAGCTATCCTCTTTGCAGATAAAATAGATTTAAAGGCAACAGTGATTAAGAGAGACAAAGGACACTATATCCTTGTAAAGGGAAAAATCCAAAAGGAAGAGATGACAATTGTAAATACATATGCACCAAATACTAGTGCATCCAGCCATATAAAACAAATACTAACAAACATGAAAAATCAAATAAGCTCTAGTACAATAGTAGTGAGGGACCTCAATACACCCATGTCATACATAGATAGATCCACTAGCCAGAAAATAAACAACAAAATACTAGAACTAAAACTCTTAAACAAATGAACTTAACAGATGTTTACAGAGGGCTCCACCACACAAAATCAGAATACACATTCTTTTCAGCTGCACATGGGTCATTTTCCAAAACAGACCACATACTTGCTGATAAACATGTTTAAATGCAAAGGAATTAAAATTATTTCCTATGTATTATGAGGCCATATTGAAATGAAATTGTAGATTAATAGCAAAAGAAACCTCAAGAATTTCATAAGCACATGGAAATTGAAAAATACACTTCTGAAAAACAATGGGTCACAGAGGAAATTGAAGAAATCAGACAGTTTCTATAATTAAATAACAATGACAATACAATATATCGGAATCTATGGGACACAATAAAAGCAGTCCTGCAAGGGAAATTTATAGCAGTGAATACTCATATTAGAAAAACAGAGTGAGCTCAAATAAACAAACTGATGCTGAAATTCAAGCTTCTAGAAAAAGAAGAGCTGGACAAACCCAAAGCTCATCCAAGAGAAGAAATCATAAAAATCAGACCAGAAATCAATGCAATGGAGACTAAGAATGATAAAAAAAAAATCAGTGAAGCACAGAGGTGGTTTTCAAATGAATAAATAAAATTGACAAATCCTTAGCCAAACTTATCAAAAAAAAAAAGGAAAAGACTCAAATCCATGCAATTAGGAATGAAAAGGGTGAAATTACAATGGACACAGCAGAAATTCAGAGGATCATCAATACCTACTTCGAGCACCTATACACTAATAAGATGGAAAACACAGAAGAAATGGACAGATTCCTACATATGTATGAATTACCAAAGTTGAACAAAGAAGACCTAAAAATTCTAAACAACCCAATAACTTTTTTCTCCCCATTAAGTTCATTGATACATTTGAAGCAAACAATACAGTTACATTTATCATTGGGATTTTGTACCTTTACATGATATGTCTTGTTCTTCTTGTTCTTCTTCTTATTATTATTTTTTTGAGGGGATACCAGGGATTGAACTGAGGTCCTTGTGCTTCCAAGGCAGGTGGTGGCACCACTAAGCAAAATTCCCAATCCAACCCAATGTTAATCAACAAAATTGAAAATGTAATTAAAACATCAACAAAGAAAAGCCAGGACCTTATGCTTCACTGCTGAATTCTACAAGATATGTGAAGAAGAACTATTGCCACTACTGTTTAAACTCTTTCAATGAAATTAAAAGTGAAGCAGTACTCCCAAATTCATTCCTGGAAGCAGACATCACCTTAATCCCAAAAGCAGGTAAAGACCCAATTGAAAAAGAGAACTGTACACCAATCTCCGTAATGAACATAGATGCAAATATCCTTAATAAGATACTGGCAAATAGAATGCAGAAGATCATTAAGATCATACACCCTGACCAAGTGAAATTTATCCCAGGGGTGCAGGGATGGTTCAACATATACAAATCAATAAATGTAATACATTGTATTAATATAGCCAATGACAAAAACCATATGATCATCTCAATAGATGCAGAAAAAGCATTCAACAAAATCCTACTTGCATTTGTGATAAAAACCCTTAAAAATTGGAATAGATGGTCTCTATCTCAACCTGACAAAAGCCATCTATGAAAATCCAACAGCTAATATCAAGTAAATGTTCAAAAACTGAAACCCTTCACACTAAAATGTCTTCTTCCTAGAAGATAAGGATGCCCAGTATCACTACTCCAGCTCAATATAGCTGTAGAAACATTAGCCAGGGCAATTAGACAAGAGAAAGAAATAAAAGGAATAAAAATAGGAAACGAAGAAGTCAAATTCTCATTATTTGCAGACAACATGATACTCTATATAGAAGATCCCTAGAACTCCACCAAAAGTCTTCTGGACTTAATAACAAAATTTAGTAGAGTACCTGGATACAAGGTCAACACACAAAAATCAATAGCTTTCCTGTACATGAACAACAGACTCTCTGAAAAAGGAACTGGAGAAAAACTGCCTTCACAACAGCAGCCCCCTAAAAATGAAATACCTAGGAATCAATCTATTAAAGAAATCAAAGACCTCTATTCTGACAACTACAGCACCCTGAAAAGAGAGATTGAAGAAAATATAAGAAAATGGAAAGACACCCCTTGCTCCTGGGTAGGAAGAACTAATGTAGTGAATATGGCCATACTTTCATAACTCCTATATAGATTCAATGCAATCCCAATTGAAATTCCAGCAACAAACTTCATGGACCTTGAGAAACAATCCAAATATTCATTTGGAACAAGAAGAAACCTAGAATAGCAAAAGCAATTCTAGGCAACAAAAACAAGATAGGGGGTATCATGCTCCCCAGCTTGAAACTATACTACAAAGCTACTGTGATAAAAGCAACATGGTACTGGCAAAGAAATAGACCTGAGGACTAGTGGAATAGATTAGAAGATGCAGAAACAGCTCAAGAAACATTCAGCCACCTCATCTTCAACAAAGGAGCCAAACACCCTCACTGGAGGAAAGATGGCCTCTTTAATCAATGGCGCTGGAACAATTGGGTTTCAACTTGCCAAACATTAAAACTAGACCTGTATCTCTCACCATGCACTAAAGTAAAATCGAAATGGATTGTAGATCTAAATATTAAAGCAAAAAGCACTAAACTGGCTGGAGAAGAGGTTGGGTAGAACTCTTGAAGATATTGGCATAGGTAAAGATTTCATGAATAAAAACCTCAGCTGCCTGTGAACTAGCAGAAGCAATCAACAAGTGGATCTCTTCTTATTAGAAAGCTCCTGCACACAAGAGAAACCACCAACAGTGTGAAGAGACCACAAAGTGGGAAAATATTTTCACCAGCTGTTCCTCAGACAAAAGTGTACTATCTAGAATATATAAAGAATTTTTAAAAATCAGACCTCACAAATTTAAAGACCCAATCCAAAAATGGGCATCTGCAGTTAACAGACATTTCTCAGACAAAAGAGTAAACCTAGCAAATAAACATACGAAAAAATGTTCAACATCACCTATCACTCAAGAGATGCAAATGAAAACAACACTGGGATTCTACCTTATCCCAGAAAAAGTGGCTGCTCTCATGAAACCAACCAATAACAAATCTTGGCAAGGCTGTTAGGAAAAAGGAATCCTGCCCCACTGTTGGTGGGAGTGTAGTCTGGTGCAACCACTTTGGAAATCAGTGTGGGGATACCTCAAAGAGCTAGGACTAGAGGTCCAATTTGACCCAGATATTCCACTGCTGGGTATCTTCCCAAAAGAATTAAAAGAATCATACCACAGTGATATATGTGCACCCGTGTCCATAGTGGCACAGTTTGTAATAGCTAAAACACGAAAACAGCCCAATTGCCCATCAACTGGAGACTGAGTAAAGAAAATGCGGGATTTTTAAAAATAAAGTGGAGTACTACTCAGCCATAAAGAATGAGAAATTAGAGGCATTTATAGCTAAATAGATGCACATTGAGGTAATACTCTTAAGTGAAATGAATAGGACACACGTGTAAATACCGAAGTTTCTCTGGTGTAAGAAACTGAAAGTATAAATAAGGATCAAAAAGTCTTAAGTGACAACAGTCTTAAGTGACATAAATAGGACACACATGTAAATACCGAATAGTTTCTCTGGTGTGAGAAATTGAAAGTATAAATTGGGATAAAAAGGTATAATAGATAATGTAGTGCCGGGCATGGTGGTGCACCCCTGTAATCCCCCAGCACTCGGGAGGAATCACTGTGAGTTTGAGACCAGCCTGGGCTACATAGTGAGTTTCAAGTCAGTCTCAACTACATAGTGAGACCCTGTCTCAAAAAAACAAAACAAACAAACAAACAAACAAAAAAAGTAAAATAGGAAGATAAGGGGCAAAGGGAAAGGGGAAGTATGAGGGGTAGGGGAATGGATAGAGGGGGATGGAATTAATATGAGAAAATGAAAAAATGGAAACAAAGACTTTGTAAATAGGGAGGGGTGGAGGGGTTGAAGGGAGGGTCAGGGAATGTGGAGAAAATAACAATCAAGGTGTATTATGTAAAGGTACAAATCTCCAATGATGAATGTCATTATATTGTATACCTAAAATGTACCAATAAAATTAATTTTTGAAAAACAAAGCTGAGATTCCATCTTACTACAGTAAGAATGGTATCACCACAAACTCAAAAAGCAACAAATGCTGGTGAGAATGTAGGGAAAAGGAATTCTCCATGTTGTTAGAAGGAACCTAAATTAGCACAATCACTGTAGAAATCAGTATGAAGATTCCTCAGAAAACTTAGAATTGCCCCAGCTATATTTCTTCTGGGTTTCTTCTCTGAAGAGCTGAAGGCATCATATTAAAGTGGTCCATACATACCCATGTTTACAGCAGGAGAGCTCAATAGTGAAGTCTTGGAAGCAGCCTGTATGTCCTTCAACAGATGAACAAAGAAATAAAATGTGGTGTGGTACACAATGGAGCCCTACTTAGCCATAGAAAAATAAATCTGAGCCATTTTTAGGAAAATAGATGCATCTTGAGCTCATATTACTAAGTGAAGTAAACCAGAAAGAGAATTTAAATATTGCATGGTTTCTCTTTTATGAGAAATGCAAAATATGAATAAATTAAAAAGTAAAATTAAAGATAGGTTTTGTGGGGACAGGAATCAGGTCTTGGCATGGGGAGAAGGGAAGGCCAGGAGAGAATAACAAAAGAAAACAAGCAGCCACTTTAAAGAGCTTCTCCCTCTAGGTACAACCCTTCTTCAAGTACGTGTCTTAGAACTCATTACCTCACTGTCACAACTGTCTCCTGATGCTATAAGTTCAAAAATACCTCCATTCAGTTCTGCCAAGGAAAACACTACCCAATGTTCTAAAATCTCAGGCACATTCTATAGCTTATATGTTCCCCTCCTCTGCACTAGGGAGATTGACAGCCCTGGTATGGTCCTTTTTCCCTTTGCTATGGGAGTACCAAAAAACTATAATTTATAGACATCTATAGTATGAAATGATGGTGAACTGGACTCTATTTCAAAGTAGAGGAGGCAGTTGTGACTCAGACACTTAAAATCCATATAGACAGTGAGGGCATGGTCAGTGTCCTTGCTGCTGTTCTAAGTCTTCTGACTCAGATATGTAATGCCAGCATATCTCTCAGCCCACGCCATGTCCTCAGAGGAGCCCAGCCTCAGCTTGTTCCTGGCTTTTCCTTTTATCATTCCTTAGGATTTTTTCCATTACTTTCTAGGGCCCTGAGAGATTTGCTCATTGGTTACAATGGGGGCTTTCCAAGTAGGCTTACTGAAAAGGTTCAGAAAAATGACACGGTGAACATGGGGAAGAGGCCACCACCTTAATGAATGTCTTTCTATACCTGTCATTGCATACATAGAAATCCAAGTACTTTTCTTCCTCCACCAAAGTGCTCTTTGGGTTTTCTTTTCCAGTAGCTTTCCTTAGGGGCCTAAGCTACCCCTGGAAGATTGTTGACTTTCCTGGGCCTTTAAGGTGGATGACTTTACAACACAGCTTGGTTGTACTTCAAGGTGGTTATAGAAGCCTAGTTTATTATTAGGAAAGGACTGCAATGTGAACAGAATGGCTCAGCCTGACCTCTTGGCACTTGCCACATTTCGCCATTCAATATGCATTCAGCAAGTCATTTCTACTCAGTATACAGGCCTGACTTCAATCCCCAATGCCAACTAAACACTGAGCATTTACTGTCACAGGCATCCTTCTAGAGCAGTGATGGTGAACCTTTTAGAGATGTGTGGCAAACTGCAACCTAAACCAATTTATTTATCACAAAGTGCTGACACTGCAATTAAACCTGGAGACTGAGGTTTTAGCTTAGAAGAAAACAACTCTACATTACCATCTTTTGTCTTAAAAGAAACACACAATAACACATGTACCTAGGTTCACCACCACTGGGAGAGCTCATCTTCACATCCAACATGTGAGCAATCACATCCTAAGCAGGTGACCTCTAATGCTAGAAGATTGATGGAGATGACACAGGGCAACTGGGCACAGTGATGGGAAGGGTCCTGTAGCAAAGGGTCAGAACTCCAGTCTTCCTGACCGCCCCCATCCAGGCAGAGCACAGAGCTCTCCTGTACTGAATACTTGGGCAAACTGGCTTGGACTGATCTCCAGGTGTAGGGGACCACTCAGCTTTCCTGAGTGATCATATTAACCAGCATCCAGCTTGACTCTGATCCAGGCACAAGGTAATTTCTTTCACTCAATAGAAATGTGGATGAAGAGAAACCAATGAAATAAAATTATAAGAAAGCAGACAAAATCCAAACTGCGCACACTTCCACCGGGCCACCTGGTGTTTAGAACATGGGTCTAAGGGAAAAAACAAGAAGAGATGGCTAAGGATTCAAGTAGATGTGAAAGATTTAACATGATGGGTGTCAGGAGTTTGTGATCAGCCTGATCAATAGAGTTAGAGCTCATTTCAAAACACAGGATATGGGGTTGCTGAATGTGATGGCTCACCAGGTAATACCAACTGTTTGGGGAGGCTGAGGCAGGAGGATCAAAGTTTGAAACCAACCTGGGAAAAATGTCTGAAGATGTAGCTCAGTGGCAGAGCCCTTGCCTACTGCACATATCTGAGGCTGCTCTAGGTCCAACACCCCAGTACTACCAAAAATTAAAAAGAAGAGAATTACACAAAGGGATATTTTGAGATAGTCGTGAAAATTTGATTTTTATTTTAGGCTGCCTACTATAAGACTTAAAGTCTCACTTTTACTCCATGGAGTGTGAACAGCCAAAAGGCCTCCACGATGCTGAGCCCTAAAGCTCGGCAAGGCTCCAGGAGTTTGTCAGAAAGTGAGAGGCACCCAGGAAGGAACACCAGGCTAGTTGGCAAATAGACCTTTATTAGTCTGGCCAGATGGCACTCCCAGAGCCAAGTAGCTCAGAGGCAACTAGCTCAGAGTCAGAGGCTATTTTATAAAGGGCTATGGGGGGAGTTAACACTCAAAACTTACAGGAAGGGGACAAAGGCAAGTGGTCAGTTGATCCGAGCTGGTGGTCATCAATCATGTACTCGACTGTTATGTACTAATGGTCAGCAGATCTATTACCCATTGTTTTATAGATTGTGGTGTTCAGAACATTCAGTTACAAGCAAACAAGGAGTGGAGTGATTTACTTTGGGTCTCTATGTTTGTTACAATTTTTCTCTAGTTTCCCAGCTACTCCTGAGCAGATACCTAGTAATTCACAATTAATCATTACTTATCTTATAAGTGGGGGGAGCAACAGTCTCTGGGTTATTTGCTGGTCAACATGGAGTCTCTCTAGTTCAGTAAGGCTCTTACATTCCCCACTGATTTTGGGGCCTAAATCAAATCTTTGATTTACTTATACCTAGTTTTAAGCCTTAACTGAGGAATACATTGTAAAAGACAACAAGTTATTACAATAATAAAAAATCCCAATGTCATTATATTTGCACTTGCCATCTTTTTAGCCATTCTATCTTTGGGTGGATCTCTGTTTGTGAATACCTTCACTGATACACTTATCAGTTTTTCCCTATTTTCTCCCTCAAATCCCTCAATTCTCTGTAATTTTTTTCAACTATCTGGGGCAGACTGAGTTACAAAGGCCAAATTAAGTGCCTGCCTGTTCTCTGGAGTGTCTGAGTCAATTGGAGTGTACGTGCGGTACACCTCCAGTAAATGCTCCAGGAAGGCAGAGGGGGATTCCTCAGGCTCTTTTGCTTACCTTGCTCAAATTGGTAGGCTTGCGAGCAGCTCCCCTAAGGTCAGCCAGGAGATGCTGACGGTAGTTGTGAAGAGCTTCCTTACCTCCCGTGGAATTCGATTACCATTTGAGACGGGAGATGGGGAGTTGTGCTTCAACTCAGGCCCATTATTGTTCGTCAACGAGTCCCTCAGTTCCCCCCAGCACTGACTGAATAGTGTGTCCTCTAATTCTTTCTCATTCTTCAGATGTGAACAGAACCTGTAAAAGTTGCTGGCAATCATCCCAGGTGGGGTCATGGGTGTTAAACACAGACTCGAGGAGGGAAATTAGGTCCTGCGGCTTCTCAGAGAATGGGAGATTCTGGTGCTTCCAGTTATATAAGTCACTTGTAGAGAAAGGAATGTACACATAATAACTTCGTTCTATTTCCCTCTCCGGGAGTGCCTCCAGGGGTCCATAAGCAGACCCCCCTTGTGTGCGGGAAGGAGAGATGGTAGAATCCGGGACCTCCCCATCCTTCGGAAGAGATGGGTAGATGACCCCCATCTCCCCAGAGGATGATTCTACATATGGAGGGGGTCTTAGCCTGGGGTCAGTAGGCTCTAAGGGGTCCGGTTCCTGGGAGAAGACCGGCCTGGGTGCCTGCCACTTTAAGGACTTTATCCCATTTGGCACCATTAGCAGATTATGAGAACTGGTGCGCAGGGAGCAGTGCTGTAACCATGCTGGAGGTTCTTCACAGGCCTGGGCCCAGATATTAATATAAGGGAATTGGTTGGGATGGCCAGGGTGGCCAGTGACCTTCTCCCATACTGCTCTACAAAGTCTTGGTTCGAAAGAACCTTCAGCTGGCCAGCCCACTCTGAAGGCAGGCCATTCCAAGTTGCAGAGGGTTCGGAGTTTCCCTCAAGAGAACTTCATTCCAAATTCATCTTCCTGCTCAGGAGAAAAAGCCAATTTAAAGTTAGTGAGAAAACAGTCCAATGGAGTGTTTTTGGAACTGGTTCCTCCCATCTTGTTCCTAGGAACGAATGCAAAGTTAACACTCAACAGACAGGACCAGACAAGACAAACAGGTGCCACACAAAAGAAAAAGCTTTGATTCTACCCAGAGTCCTCGTCAGGGCCGGGGTCAGGGGAGGCTTCCCAGCTTGTCAGCCACCTCTATCCTGACAACAGATGGTTTTAACCAGTCCAAAGCTTACCTCCTGAGGCTTTTCAGGTCTATGTCTGAGAATCTCCGGCTGGATCCTGGAACAGAGAATCTCGGCCGGATTTACAGTTCCCACCCAGGGATCTTACTGGGGCCTCCAAAATGTAAGACTTAAAGTCTCACTTTACTCCATGAAAGGTGAACAGCCAAAAGGCTTTAGGGCTTTAGGGCTCAGCATCGTGGAGGCCTTTTGGCTGTTCTCCCTCCATGGAGTAAAAGTGAGACTTTACTACATTAGGCAACAGAATTATTGTTATTAAGTATGACAATGGAGCTACAGGTGTTTTTTTTTTTTAAATGTCCATAGTTTTTACAGAGCATGCTTGGATGTACAGGGAAAAAATGATCTGACTCCAGGATTGGCTTTCAAAAGAATGGGACAAAAAAAGCAAATATCAAGGCAGAAACTGGAAAATTGTTTAATCTTGGTCTTAATCATGTTCTTTTAAAATTTATAAATAAAAGTATATGGCTTTATAATATCAAGGGCTGTATTGCCCATATACTATATTTATAATAAAAAACTATAAGTATTTAAGAATAATCATTAATTCTCAAGTGGAAAGGAAGGAAGAAACGAATATAAAATGTCCATTCTACCTCGGTTACCTACTGGGACTTTTTTTTCTTCATTTGTAGAAATAAGAGTTGGAATGTCTGTCCAAAGAGAAGAACACAATTTTATTCAGTCTTTAATATAACTTTAAAGCTCCTGTGGTATTGTTGTAATAGAAAGATTAGAAATAATTTATATGAAGTAGGGAATTAAGTAAATATATTGTGATATATCTATTCAAATACTACTCAAAAATAATAATATACTTATAATATAGTTATAAGCTGGAAATATACAGATTACAAAAGTTGTTTCATGAAATTCTATTTTCTGAAGCACGGATACATAGATCCATGTCCCAGGAAAAGTCAGGTTGGAGAGGTTAAAGGTGATCACTTACGGTGTGGGAGGATGCCTGATTTTCCCCCCTGGAATAAACACATAAGGAGATGAATAGTAAAAGGTGTCCTTTCCTGTGCAAGTTATGGGTTTTAATCTCCATGTATCTCCCACTACCGAGGCTGCAATAGACGTTTCCCCCCTGCTCTCTCCACTTTATCAGCAGGAAAGGGTTTCAGGCAGTTTTGCCCAGGCCCATGTGTGCTGTTCTAGGCTGCCCCTTCCTGTGAACAGGGTGTCCACTTTCTGTGGCCCCCAGTGAGCATCCAGGAGGTTCCTGACTTCATAGGCTTCTTATAAAACTAACATCATCTGATCATGTGATCAAGCAGTTGTGCTCTTTGATATCTGCCCAAATGAATTGAAAACTTATGTCTACACACAAAATCCAGCATATGAATGTTTGTAGTGGCTTTGTTTATAATTGCCTGGACTTCAAGCAACCAAGATCTCCTTCAGAAGGTGGTGGGATAAAGTATAGTGCATTCAGATAATGGAATATTATTTAGTATTACAAAGAAATGAGCTACCAAGCCATAAAAAGCCAGGAAGAAACTCAAATGCTTCTTACTGTATGAAATAACACAATCTCAAAAAGCTACATGTTGTATGATTTCACCTATACAACATTTAGAAAAAGCTAAATTATGGAGACAGTAAAGATTTTGGCCCAGGTTTGGAGGGAGAGAGAGATGAATAGCAGGAGCACAGAGGCTTTTGAAGACTTTCTAATAAATGTGTTGTTGTATGACACTATGATAGTATATGTGTACAAAGTGTGTACAACACAAGAATGGACCTCCTGTAAACTATTGACTTTGGGTGGCGATGCCAATGTAGGTCCACTTTTAACAAATATTCCCTTCTAGTGTGTAATATCGACAGCCTAGGAAGCTGGGGGTGGGGCAGGTGGTAAATGAGAACTCTCTGTCTGAATAATTTACCTTTTGCTTGTGAATTTAAAACCACTCTAAAACACAAAGTCTATTTTTTTAAAAAGCAAATTAAAAAATATGTTTTGTTCAGGCATGGTTATTTATGTCTGTAATCCCAGCTACTCAAGAGGCTGAGGCAGGAGGATGCCTACACTGAGACTAGCCTAGGCAAATTAGAGAGACTCTGTCTCAAAACAAAAAATAAGAAAAGGACTGAGGATGTGGAGGAACATTTGCCTAACATGCATGAAGTCCAGGTTCAATCCTCAATACCAAAAAAAAAAAAAAAAAAAAAAAGTTGAGAAACATCCAATGTTAATGAAGAGATAGAAAAACAAGACTCACATAAGGATTTAAGGATGCTGGAAGTAAAATATAAGTATTTTGTATGGAAACAGCATTATCTATGAAAATTTTAAGTGTATTATATCTTTGACACTGTCCAGTTTTAGAAATTAACCTATAGAAAGACTCCCTAAAATTTGCACAAATGTATATTTAAGAATGGTCATTGCAGCCCTATTGGCATGAGCAGAAAGCAGGAAACAACCTAGATGTCCATCAACAGGAAACTAGAATTTTGACATACACTGGGCATTCAGGTATATTTTGAATCAGTTTTGACCTTGGATTAAATCCGATTCTAAATTTTGAGCTTCCCGTGGAGCTCTGAAAGATCAAATAGCCGAATACCTCCTTCAGTGTCATATCTGAACTTGTGCATGATTGTGAAATTCTGTAATTACTACCTCATACTTAGGCAACCAAACATTTTCAATAATACCAAGCAGGCGTGTCATTCAGAATGATTTTGACTGTGTAGGAATAGTACATGGAAGCATGTCAAATGGAAGTTAAACTGAGCCAGGCATGCTCATGCCTGTAATCCCAGTGGTCTGGGAGGCTGAGGCATGAGAATGGCAAGTTCAAGCCCGGCCACAGCAACTTAGCAACCTAGCGAGACCTGATCTCAAGATAAAACATAAAAAGGACTGAGGATGTAGCTCAGTACAAAGGCCCTGGGTTTAAGCCCCCATACAGCAGGAGGAGAAAGAGGAGGACAAGGGAGGAGGGAGGAGGAAGAAGGAGAAGAAGGAGAAGAGGAGGAAGAGGAAGAAGAGAAAGAGGAAGGAGGAGGAGGAGGGAAGAGAGGAAGAAGAGAAGAAGTGGAAGAAGAGGAGGAGGCGAAAGGAGAAGGGGAAGAAGAAAAGAAAACTGCAAATCTATTCTTATGTTTTATGCTTTGAAATTTTATTACATTGGTTAAAATATATTTTCATACATAATTAAATTTTTTGAGATAGTTATAGATTCATATGCATTTATGAGAAACGCTAATTTGAGACTTTCCTCTTTTCTAATGTAAGGATTTAAGGACAAATGTCCCACTCAGGACTTAACTACCTACTATCTCCCTCAATCTTGTTTGATTTATGTGGAGGGGGTGATGCGAGGTTGATCCTAGGCTTGATCAGGCATGTGTGACGATGCTCAGTACCAATATATACTTGAATTTTCCTTAAGACTTCCTTTTTGATCCACGGATTCTTTAGAAGTATGTTATTTAGTTTCCAAGTGTTGAAGATTGTCATACTATCAGTCTTTATTTCTAGGTTGTTTCTATTGTAGTTAGAAAGCATGCTGTTGTGATTTCAATGAGTTTCAATTTGTTGAGTTTTCTTTTGTGCTTTTAACTTTTTATTTAATTGATCAATTTTTATGGGCTAAGACATAATCTGTCTAGGTATATCCTGTGGGTACATGAAAGGAATATGTGGTCTACATTGTAGGTGGAATGTTCTATAAACACCAGTCCAACCCTCTTAGTTGATGATGATGTTAACTTACTCTATACCTAGTTTTCTGTCTGGTTTGTTTTATTAATTGTTTTATTAATTATTGAGAGAATAGTGTTGAAATCTTCAACTACAACTGTCTATTCCTCTTTTTATTGCTCAGTACTGTTAATTTTTGTTTACCATATTTTGTACTTTTGTTATTTGATACATATAGAATTAATCTTGTCATGTCTTTTTGATGGATTAATTCATATCATCAATAATGCCTCTCCATCTCTGATCATTTTATTTGATCTAAAGTCTACTTAATCTGATATTAATATAGCTCTGCTTGAATTAATGTCTAATGCTATCATTTTTTGTACTCTTACTTTCCATCTACCCTAGTATGCTTAATGTGAATTTCTTACAGATTTCATATACTGGATTATGTTTTAAATTCATTCGCCAATCAGTCTTAATTATTATAGTGAAATCATTTTCATTTCATGTAATTATTGACATTATAACTTAAATGTATGGGTTTTTTGTGTTCTTTGTTTTTCCTTTCTATTCCTCCCCCTACTTTCTTTTTTTTTTTTGACATTTTACTTTTAATTTATTCTTTTTTTTCAGCTTTAATTAAGTTTATTGGTACATTTTAGGGATACAGTACAGTTACATTCATTGTTGGGATCTTGTACCTCTACATGACAAGTCTTGATTCTCATTTTTTCCCCTTACCCCTGCCCTCCCTTCTTAAGGGCAATGTAGATATTCGTAAGAATTCCATTTTTATACATTTATAAGTATTTTTGGTTTATCTCTTTGTGTAACTTGTGCAGTAAGTGTTCTGAGTAGCACATTCATTGCAGGAGCAAATACAGCTATTGTGAAATTATTATTATAAAATTATCATGAAACTATAATACCCAGTGAGGAAAATGTGACTATCCAGAACTGAAATATGATTGATGATACTTATGTTCTTTAATATTGAATGTATTCTTTTATGCTAGAATTCACTTCTGTGATTGTGATATTTAATTTCAGCCTCAGCTTTACTCAACTTCTACAAGCTGCCCTCAGAAGAAATAAAGTGAATTACAGTGACAAATATGATTTGGAAAAATAAACACAAAATATATATTATAAGATTCAGAGTATCATCTTTCTTTCTTTTGGAGGGGGGTACCAGGGATCTAACTCTGGACCTTGCAGTTGCAAGGCAGGTGGCAGAACCACTGAGCTAAATCCCCGGCCCTAGAGTATCCTATTTCAAGAGTCACTATAAAGTAATAGTCATCAAGACACATGGTATTAGAAAAGAATGGACATCATAGATCATTGAAACATATAATTTCAAAATGGACCCACACATATACATTCAACTGATACTCAAAAAATGTGGCAAGATAATTCAATGGGAAAAATCATAGCTTTGAAACAATTGGACATTTGCTTTTTAAGAAGGAAGAACAGAATCTCCAATGGCAAAAAATGTGGAATCAACCTAAGTGTCTATTAACAGATAAAGAAAATTATATGTATACACACAACTGAATTCTATACAGCCAAAAAAATAAATGACAAAATCCTGCCATTTGTGACAACATGATGAACCAAGAAGACATACTGCTATATGAAATAAGCTAGGCAGAAAAAGGGGGAAAAAAGATTGCACCATATTGCTTGAATGTGGACACTAAAAAAGTAAAATTGGTAGGAGCAAAGAGTAGAATGATGGACAGTAGGTGCTGGGAGATAAGGAGGAGGCAAAATGAGATGTTGCTCAAAAGGTGCAAAGTTTCAGGTAGATGGAATGAAAAAGTTCAAGACATTTATTGTGCAGCATGGTGGCATATAGTTAATAATGCACCTGCAAATTGCTCAGAGTAAATCTTAAATTTTCTCACCACCAAACAATGAATATGTGAGATGATGGATAGATTCACCAGCTTGATTTAATCATTTCACATTGTGTACATACATCAGAAAACATCATATTGTATACCATGAATAAATACAAATGTTATTTTGCCAATTATACCTTTACAAAGCTGGGAGACATGTTGGGGAAAAAACAGTCATTATTTGTAAAGTACTATGATGGTTCAGCTACAGAATCCAGTGAGATCCTAATTCAGTTTAAAAATTTAATCCATACCTTGCCACACATACAGTAATTAACATAATGACCCATAAGCTTAACTGTTGAACATACCGTTATAATTTTTTCCAAAAGCATAGTAGAACAAAGTCTTTGCAGCCTTGAATTAGGCTTGTCAATCTTGGTACTACTGACTCTTTGGGTTGGATAATTCTGATTGTGGGAGGCTGTTCTGTGTAGAATGTTCAGCTGCATCTCTGACTAAACCAGCCAAGATGACAGTAGCACCCCCTTCCCCAGTCAATCAAAAAGGTCCTGAAACATCACCAAATGCTCCAGGGGATGGGGGTTGGGGGGTGACACCATCTGACGAACCACTGGATTTGTCAAAGATTTCTTTGATACATCAAAAGCATGATGTGTAAAAAGGAAAATTGGATAAATTTGACTTCCTCAAAATTAGCAATTTCTGCTCTGCAAAAGACAATGTAGGGAGAAAGAATGCAAAAAATACAAAGAAAGAAACAAATCTGCCAAACACATATATGATTACAGTCCTATATATAGCATAAAGACTCTTAAAATGCAATAATTAAAAACATAACCAATTTTTAAAGATGGACCAAAAAATTGAAAACAGATTTCACCAAAGAAGACATATCGAGGTCCAGTAGCACATAAAGCTGAGCATGGTGTCACATGCCTATAATTCTAGCAGTTGGGAAGCTGAGGCAGGAGGATGCTGTGAGTTCAAGGCCAGCCTGGGCTACATAAGTCCAAAGCTAGCCCAGACTACACAGCAAGGCCCTGTCTCAAAACAAAACTAACAAAAAAGAAAATAAAGAAATACTCAAAAGCATTAGTCATTAGAAAAATGCAAATAAAAAGTACAATAATACTTCATACTACTAGAAAGGTTAAAGCTTTTAAATCTTACCATACTTACCCTAGAAATCTCATGCTTAAATATTTCTCAAATAGAAATGGAAATTTATGTCCATATTAAAACTTATTCATCAGTCACCCCAAATTGGAAACTACCCAAATGTCCAGCAGTTGGGGTGTGAATGAACAGTTGTGGTGTATGCAGACAGGAAAAGGCATGGAGCAATAAAAAGAACTCAAAGCATCATAGATGGACCTCAGATATATTGTGCGCAGTGAAAAAAGCCAGACTCAAAGGCTATATTCTGCATAATTCCATTTATGAACCAATCATCTGCCATTTTTCTAAAGAGACAAATCTAAGGATGTCTCTGGTATATTTGATTTTTAAATGTTCTTTCTAAAACAAAAGGTAATTCAACATAGTGAATGTAACGTTAAATGCCATGTGGTCAATGGTAGTGCATTTACCTAATCTGTAAAAGTATGTATTCCCTTAAGAGAGTAAGTCTGTCCCTAATGCAAGGAAAGAGAACTCCTAAAGTGAGGCTTGGTTAGGAGACATCGGGGCTTTCAAATGTACTTGAGCATTAACTTTCAACTGTTTCTTTGAAGCAGTAAATAGTATGTGATGACTAAATGTCCACAGTGTGGGAATTTGAGGGACATTTGCAAGAACCCCTTTAAAAAGATCAGTTCTGTTTATCATTGAGGAGCTCCAGGGACCAGCAATACAAGTTCCTACCACTGGGTAAAGGGGCAGATGGCTCTGCTATTGGCTGGCACTGTAAACATACAGTGGAAAAACTTTAAATTGGTGATATGTTAACAACAACAACAGTCTGAGGTATTCTCAAGATAAGTGCATTTCACAACATTCAGGCTTGGTTTGTCTGATTTGTCTGTGCTATGCTAGATGCCAGTGTTAGGAAGGAACACACTGACAACTTACGGAATGCAGCATAGCAGAGCTGAGGAGCTGGGTCCAGGAGAAAAAGACCTTTTGTCTGTAAGAGTTGGGTAAGGTTGGAGAGAAAAATTGAGAGCTGGAGCAGAGTTCTCCAAGAAAAGCAAAAGAGAAAGCTGGGTAGATGGCACCTGCCTGTAATCCCAGCCCTCAGGAGGCTGAGGTAGGAGGATCACTGGGAGCTTGAGACCAGCCTGGGCTAGAGAGTGGGTTCAAGAGCAGCCTCAACTACACAGCAAGACCCTGTCTCAATGAGAAAAGAACAGACCCGTGTTTCTAATTACTGTTCCTTATTGAAGCATCAGAAATTAGATAAAAGTATGAACAAAATTTAAATTACCTAAAATGCAACTATCCCTAGTAAACACCTCACTGGGTTTCCTTCTAGTCAGCCTAGGCACATAGAACCAGATTTAAAATGCTGGGTGAATGTGACCCAGCTATCCCCCTTCCTGGTATCTTCCCAAGAGTTAAAATCAGCATGTCGCAGGGATACATGCACACGCATTTTATAGCAGCACAATTTATGATAGCTAGACCTTGGAAACTGCCTATATGCCCATCAGCAGATGAATGGATAAAGAAAATGTGGTATTTACACACAATGGAGTACTACTCTGCCATAAAAGATAAACTTGAGACATTCATACATATATTAATGTGTCTTGAGACCACAATGTTGAGTGAATTAAGTCAGACACACAAGTTTAAATATCACATGGTTTCTCTTATATGAGAGACTCAAAATATTCATACAGTGATGCCTCAGTTGCTAAACTCTATTCATTCCATATTCATGATCACACACCAAAGAATTCAAGAACTGAACATATTTTTCCAATAAGAAATAATGGAAAATGATATAATGGTTCTGAGGCCCCAAAAATATGCTCATAAATTCATTTTTCTAGGACTTTAAGAAATTTTGCAATGATCTCTTTCTTTGGCTCTGTGGCAGTTCTTACAGTTTTCCTCTTGGTTTTACTGCTGATATCACTTTCTTTGAAGTCACGGTCATGACATTTTACACAAATAAAGCCCAATGACAAATGCTTTAGCACTAACAGAGCACTATATGTTGTGCAGGCAAGAGTGGCGCTTACACTGAAGGGTCACCCTTTTGTGTCCATGGGACACAACAAGTCATTTGCTCTTGGCCTGTACAGGCCTTTTCAAGTCAGATATTCAGTTCAACTATCAAGCAAGCTTACAAACACCGAGCAGATTTTTTCCAAACTTTGCTGTTCAAAATTCAAGCCTGGAGCCATTCACTGTATATAGCGAGATAGTAGACAAACAGGAAATAGGGAGAAGTTCAAATAATTCCCCAAATTACCTATCCCATTGTTTCAAAAATATTTCAATATATTTGTTCAGTTTTTCATTTATATTGCTAGTTTTTTATTTCAGGGAAAAGAAAGTTTTGTGTTACTATCTGTTTCGTTTTTGTAAGGGAACCTTTTCTCTGTGTTCAGTAGTCTGAGTAGCTCCTTGGAAGATAACAACACTTGGTGTATTAACTATTGATATTCTTATTATTTAGTGGTGAAATTTTAATTTTATTTTTTCATAAAATAAAATTCTGGCTCAGGCTTCAAGGCAATAGACGCTACACGCCAAAGGGAAATTGGGGGAATGAGATGCGAGACTTGGGAAAGGAGGTGCTACAAAGCGGGGTGCACTCCAAGGTTCTCCTGCCTCCAGGGTGGCTGGAGAAAGAATGGAGAAGTGGTGAAGGGTAGGTACCAGAAGCAGATTCCCCACACAGCCCTTGTGTTGTCTTCTAGGGATTCTGCATGCCCCTCTCTTCCATCCAGAGAAAGGACTCCCTTTGGTCTCCTAGGAAATCTTTGCCTTTGGCTTTTCCTTGGAGGCACAGAATGTAAAGGCCTTGAAGGCCCAGCCCCTTGGAACAGAAGCTAGAAAAGGGAGTGGTTTCTGAGTAGTCACTCAGCTGTCCTAAGCAATGAAGCTGCTTCTTCTCTTGAGAAGGATAAAGAAGATGAAAATGTACAAGTAATAACAAAGTAGTCTTTAAAACATGCTGTAGTACTCAATCAAATTGCAATGGTGTCTGATATCCCGTTATCTGAAGGTGATACCTTACACTTTCCATCGTAGTAAATGTTCTTTGAAATCACTTGCTGCTTAGCAACTACACAGTGCTCCATCAATTAGAAAGAAACCTCTGAGAAAGTTGGAGAAGCCCAGCGAAGAAGCCATGTGGGAGTGCCCCACTTTTCCTGTGGCAGAACCTGCAGACACCACTGGCAGAGGCCAATTTGAGACTACAGGATGGACAAAACCCATGTGCTAGGGAATTGAGGCTGGGCCCCAGAGGTTCGCCATCCCACCATTGCTCCCACATAGCACCACAGTTCCCACCCATCATACGTTCTACAATGACCCAGATTCTCGCCCTCCTCTTCCTCCAGTCTGATTCACTGGCACTCAGGTGAGACCTGGGAGTTCCAGCATCTGTAAGGACTCCTTGCTGCTTCTGCTGTGGGTAAGGCACTGTTGTCAAGGTGTGCTATAAAAATGAGGCTTAAAGAACATAAGCAACTTGCCCAAAACCTTTGACCTGAGGCCACCTGCTAGCTTCTCCCTACAGGCCAGGGTGCTAGGTGATGTTCTTCCCTGATTTTTCCCACCACTCTCCCTACTGCCTGGCCTTCTCTGTCATGTGCTGTCTTATATCTTCTGAACGGAATGTGACCCAGCAATAACTATTTATTCTACAGGTGCCCAAGTTCCCAAACTACTCCTCCCAACTGCCATTCAAGAGTTTCCTCTTCAGCCAAGAATCCTCTCTGTTTCTATAGCACTGTGTATATCACTGGGAAGTCTGTTAGGATTGCAGAATCTCAGGCTCCTAGCCTAGCAATGCAGACCTGCAGGTGATTTGTGTGCAACTGAAGTTGGAACACCTGCTGACCCCAACACGTCTCAGCAGTTGTCCTGATTAAAACATTTCACCCTAAAAGAAGTGATTTGCAATTCTGGTTACATTGAGATCCTGAAGTCCTGGTTGCATCACCTTTGAGCACCAAAACATGTTGATGCCTAGGTCCCATCTCCAGACTCTTTATTGGAGTGGACTTATTTATTTGTATTTGTTACAATACAGTAGTATGAGTGAGTGTAAGTGGAATAAGTGACCAAAACCATTGCTTTAGAGATTTAAATATTTTAGGAAGATATATAGAAAAATAAAGCTGCTCTAAGGAACCAGGTATCTACAGTCCTATAATAATTTTTCATAATACTCAGGATAAATTTCAACTCTCTCACCTTAGCACTCATGACCTTTTTTGCTTCTGAGGCCTACTGACCTCTCCAGCTCCATCTCCTGCCACCTCCACCCACACCTGAGGCCACTGGGGTAGAACTAGTGTCCCCTGTGCAGGCCCTGCTGTCCTTTACCCAAGCAGCAGTGCCTATGTTCTCCTTCTTCAAAAACCTCCCACCCGTTTCTTTGCCTCAACAAGACTTGACTCATGGCACAGTCCTTGAAAGTCTTTTTTTTTTTTATTCCACTCTCCTTGGGGAAATAAAGGATAACACCTAGTTTCAAAATTAAATTTTAAGATTGTGTCTCATGTTCCAGCTGTTGACACCATCGGTTATAACTCAAACACAAGGCCCCAAGCAGACTTAGGCGATTGTCTCCTCTAGGCTGTTCTTTCTAAACAGCCAGTCAGGAAAGGATAAACATTAAAAGGTACTCATGTACAGATGGTCCTTGAATGTTGTTTAAACTTCAGATTTATTTCAACTTCAGCAAATACAAAGGCCAGTGCCCCTAGATGTAGGAAATAGTCTATTTTGCCTCCTACAAAATTATTGTGTGTACCTTACCAAAAAGAAAGAAAGGAGGAGAAAAAAAAAAGAAAGATTTTTCCTTCACTGGAGAATGACTTTTGATATATTGTGTGATTCTGGCTTATTTGAAATCTAATTTGAGACTTAAATTGCTTTTTCTCACTTTTGATTGATTTTTACCAACACCATGAAATGAACATTGTTTTCCATTTATTTCTCTATGTCCTCCCTGGAATAGAACATGAGGAGAATTTTGGATTTACTTTTCATATTTTGTGACTACTTTAGAACATGTGAACTTTGGACCAAATTAAAATGAAAAGTTTAAAGGCTCCTGAGAAAAGTTCAGACCTTCTCTTGCATGAATTTTGTATTAACTTGTAAGAAAAGAACCTATACATATCCAAAATATGTGTTCAATTCTTTTATTTTTCTTCTACGCTTTTGAAAGACAGGAGCAAGCTAGTGCCAAGGATATGCATTTCTTCTCTTGAATGCTCTGCTCTCTAAATCCCTCCTGCGCTATCTGTTGAGAACTGGTTTGAAGGAGATGAAAAAGTGTTCTGTTTAAGGGAGGGAAATAGAGAGATCTTAGTACTAGAGACAATTCGCAGGTTGTTTCATTTGTTCACAACCTACGTGTTGACTGAGGAGCCGCTATGACCTGACAGGTAGGGAAACCAGCCCTTTTAGAAGTGACATCATTTCCCATCTGCATCACTGATTCCATGATGATCTCTACCTCTTCTTGGTAGATTTCATCTTCTTTACTCCTCCAAACACTTTCTTCTCCAGGTGTCTTGGTTATTTTCTCATTGCTGGGAAAAAATACCGAACATCCACAATCTAAAGGAGGAAAGGTTTATTTAGCTTATAGACTGTAGAGGTTTCAGTCCAGTTAGCTGGGTTCAA
This sequence comes from Fukomys damarensis, assembly GCF_012274545.1. Classification (NCBI taxonomy): domain Eukaryota; kingdom Metazoa; phylum Chordata; class Mammalia; order Rodentia; family Bathyergidae; genus Fukomys; species Fukomys damarensis. The sequence continues at coordinate 59,281,384 of NW_022900913.1, read as the reverse complement.
GGCAGAACAGCATGGCAGAGGGGCCTGGAAGAGGAGAAACAGTCCATGGCAGGGTAGGCAGAAAGCAACAGCTGCAGTAGAAAGCCCCCCTTTATATATATATATTTTTGTACTGGGGCTCGAACTCAGGACCTTGTGCTTGTGAGGCAGGTGGCAGAAACACTGAGCTAAATCCCTGGCTCCCTTTATATTCCTTTCAGGCTACAGCACACCCAGGGTGGGCCTTTCTATCGTCCATACCCAACACTCTGCTAAAACAATTAACTGGACTAATCCAGTACCACACACTCTTAATCCCAGTATCACAGCCCATGATCCAACCACTTCCAAAAAGCCCACCTGTGAGTGCATGAGGCCATGGGGGATCCATCTAGATACGAGCCATAACACCAGGTATCTGAAGCACCATGCCTTCCTGGCTGTCCTCCTCTCTCCATGGTCTAGTCTTAGCCAGATAACTTGCTGGCTTCTCCTTTTCTTGACAGTAGTTGGACCTTTATTCTTCTTTATCTACATGTTCATGTAAAATAATTTCCTCCAGGTCTGGGGCTTATTCCCACGATATCTCCAGGCCCTTCTTTACCTTGAACTCTACACTCATTCATATAAATACCTTGGTTCGCAAACTTGATTCTTTCCAAAATTCTGATTGTAAACCAAGTTGGACAAGAACTGAATCTAATTTAATGGTTAGGTTTGATGTTGACCTTATGGGGAAACTTGATTTGGTTCTCATCTAGTTTGATTTGCATCCAGAATCATGGAGAGAATTGAGTTGGTGAAGCAAGGCACCACTGTAACTTCCTGTTTTATATCTGTTATGGTTTATATCTAGATGTCCCCTCAAAGCTTTATGCACACATAGGTGGGGATTTGGGGAGGTATTAGATTGTGAGGGCATCATATTCACCAATAGATTGGTCCTAAATGTGATATTGGGAAGTGAAGACTAGTGGGTCACTAGGGGGCATGGCTTGGAAATGTCAATCTCCCTCTCTCCTCCTTTGATCTCCTCTTTCTTCTGCTATCATGCTGTCAGTTCTTTCTCCTCTGCAATGCCCCTCTGCCAGGCAGCCCTGTGTTGGTGCCTTGGAGCCAGCCAACTATGGGCTGAAACCTCTAGAGACTGTGAGCCAAATAAACCTTTCCTCTTTAGGGCTGTGGGTGTTGGGTACTTTCTGCCAGCAAGGAGAAAGTAACTAAGACAGTATCGTGATTTGGATGCCCAAGAGCCAGCACAGAGAGAGCTCTTCCCCAGGCCCCCACACCAAAGCTATTCCTCCCTTCTGTGGGTCCCATTTAAACTCATTTGCTTTATTTGCTTGATCCAAAATCTAAACACTAGAGGTTGTTTTTGGCTGTGTGTAACAGAGTCCAACTTAACTAGTCAGCTTTTCAAGTAAGGGGAAGATCAGAGGCAGGGAACGGGGCTGTATGACTCTTCAATGACAGTGGTGTACCATCTTCTACCTTTTTTTCTTTAGGGTCCTCATGGCTGCAGGATGGTAGCTCTACTTGCAGCCTCACAATCTAATAGAAAGGACATGAAGGGACTAACAAGGTGAAGGTTGAAGAGTATATAGCAGAAATAGCAAAGTGCCCCCAGAAATTCCTAGAGACTTCTGCTTATCTCGCTTCTCCAGAACAGGTCCACAGGCCTTACCCCAGGTGTATGAAAACATAGGAAACAGAGCTTTTGGGCTGGGTGCATTGCTGCTTTACCTGGGTTCTATTGCATGGGAGAGAGGAAAAGCAGAGGTCAGACAAGCAAGCCCTTAAAATTCTCCTAGGAATTGCTCATAGTTCCCCAGAAGTAGACTCTGAGACAGGATTTGCAAGCAAGTCATTTATTTCAGAGGTGCAGAAACACGGGTTGGGGTGTTGTAGTGAACCAAGCAGAGAATGGAGTGTCCTCGCTGTGCACCGAAGCTTCCCCCCTCCGGAGAAAGCACTAGAAAATGCAGAAAGAGTCTTGTCTCAGAATGATCCAGCCCCAGGGGTAGGGAGGGTATTTACACACCAATCCCCAAGGATTGCGGGCTTCAGCTCTCTCAGCCAGAGGTTCCAGCCATGCGTCTGTAAAACACCTCTCCCTCCCATCTTTCTTCGTACAGACACTCACAGCTTCTTCTATTTGAAGCAGAATCACAACAGTGATCTAGTTTATTTTTTTTAAACAGGGTAAGAAGTTCAAAAACAATTTAAGGATGAGAATATCTTAAAAATTCACCAAATTCTAGTCTCATTTGAAAATAGGTAAATTTCTGTGATCTCTCTTTGTCAAATAAATGCATACAGTATCTTTAATAATACAGATAGGGCCGGGGATTTAGCTCAGTGGTGCTGCCGCCTGCCTCGCAAGCACAAGATCCCAAGTTCAATAACCAGTAACAAAAAATTTAAATTTAAATTTAAAAAATTGTAATAATATAGGTAAATTTCACAGAGCATATAACATTTGGAATGTTTATGTAAAGTCAATATATTAAGGTGCACATAATTTAATAATACTAGCAATAGCAATCATTTATATGTATATTAAATCTATAAATGATATTAATGTGTCTATAGATCTGAAGAGCATGAACAGCAAGTAAATAACTTTGTATATATTTCTGCCTTTCAGTTAGCTTACTATTTATCTTTATTTTCCTTTCTTCTTCAATTGTTCTACAAAGTAATCATTACAAGCAACCGTCAGAGCTGCCACCATGACCACGAATTCATTAAAATCCACTTCGTTGTCCTTATTGGCATCCAGGTCCTGCATTATCTTATCCACCAACTGGGGATCCTTTTGGCACTAAAAAGAAAAAGAAAAATTCTGTCAAGCGTGAGGTTTAGGATGACAAATGAAATTGTATTTTCCTTTAATTTCCATGTTTAGCCGCTTAGGGCAATTCCCAAGAGCCTAGCTTCAGCAAGGTTTGAGCCAGGCCCACGTTCTCAAAAAAGTCTAGCCTTTGTCTCAGGCCTATATAAGGCTGGCTCAGACCTAAAGATCGAAAAGAGCAAACAGCAGCTAATCAAAGTGGGCTACTGATGCTAGAAATGCATTTATAAGATATCACAGCCCCAGGACATGAGACAGGAGCTTTGACAGCAGAAGAAACTGGGGTGGAGCTCTACCATTTACCCACAACCGCGTTTGGAGGAATCACTGAACATTTTCAAATTTCCTTATTTATAAAACGGGAAAAATAATATTTACCCAGGTTCTTTGAGACACTTCAACACTCTTTTGAAAGTGTTTAACACCAGGGTTGCTAGATCTAGCCAAGAAAAATCAGGACACCCAGTTAAATTTGAATTTCAGATAAACAATAGATAATTTTTTAACACAAATATGCCCCAAGGATTGCTTGGGACACAGAATACCCTACTTAGTGCAATGTCTGACACACATGAAAAAGGCAACCAACAAAGGGTAGATGAGGATGACTGCAAGCTATGGGTGGAAAGAAAAGCAGCATTCAGGAGCTGTAGGTCCTGAAGGGGGAACCCACCACTCCTATGACTAGAGGGGAGGACAAATGTTTCTTTAAAAACTTTGTTTCCTCCAGGAATTCCCAAATGCCCTATCATTAGCTGACAGCATTTAAGTCATTGGAAAGTTAAGTTGATCAAGATCAATTTGATCCAAACAATGATAAGTTTCACTTGAATATAGCAATGTACCAGGTTCCAAGTGCTACGTGATGCAATGGCCGAACTGAAGCTAAGAGAAAGAAACATATCCTACAGACTCCTGAAACAACTAAAAAGTTATTACCAATCATTATTATGTTAAATAATTTCTTATTTTAAACTTTTTCCATAGAGGCTGGGGAGAGAAGTGTTAAAATTACAATTATCACAGCTCACTAAAGGGTTGGGACCGTGACACTGTGTGACAATAGTCTGTTGTGCTAAGAATCATCCCAGACAACACCTTAAACACAGAGGAAGGGGTCTCCTCAGAGGATACAGATTTCCTGGACTCCTGGATATTTTGAGGCATGAATCTATCTGCTACTGAGCTGGCAAGGCCAGATGTGTCCTTTTCATAACCCCCATTGCTGTGTGCTTGGCTAAGAAAGCCCTCGAAGTATTTGTCATTCACTAGCAAATTTGCCACCACAGTATAAAGTACCCAGGCCACATGTCAGGAACAATACATGTTAATTTACAGACTTCTGAACAACATTCCAGGTATAACTAGCTATAACCCCTAATATAATTAGCTGTACCTTTGATTGCTTACCAAAATGTTGAATAACAGAGGAAAATTGCAACATAATTGGGAACCCTTGGAAGCCTCTAGCCCCAGACAGTATGGAAAGGGTACCTGCAGGTGTACACCAAAAATAAGGATCTCTAGTGCTTGCTTCTCCTGCACTTTGCGTCTCAACACAAATTGTATTGTGCTCATGACAGAATCACAAGACAGGATGTCGCTGAGGTCCTTTCTCACTTAGCCCACCCAAGGGTGTCAGAAGACCGGAGACTCACCGAGAGGAATTCTGTGAGCTCTCGCTGCAGGAGCAGCTTCAGTTCCCCCTTGTTGAGCTTGAATCTGTCCCCTTCCTTGCAAGAGTAGTGGTGGAAGATTCGAATCATGGTGTCCATAGCCATCTCCAGCTGGGTGGGCATGTCGGCAGCAGACTGGAATACACGGGGAACAGGCGACCAAAGTGGGGACAGGGCCCTTGCTCAAAAGAAGCAGATGGGCAAACATCAGCACTTCCATGAACACAGACTCTTCCCTTCCCCAGGTCCACCCACTGCATGGTGACTGTCTCTAAACCACAGCAGTCTTTCCACTAAAGACAGCACGCACCCCTTCCAGGCCAGCTCGGGGGAGACTTCTCTCCTCTGTGACCCCCAATTCCCCAAGATGGTCCTAAGTTTCAGGAGGATCACAAGTCAGCAACCAGACTCCAGGCATGGAGCCACGTTAATACACAGAAGTAAATTAAAAGCAGGAAGAAAACACTAAGGTCGTACCTGTTCAACCAGTACCTGCTCTGCCAACAGGTGTTTACAATAAAACTATGAGCAGTTATTCCTAGGCTTCCTCCCTGACACACCTGTACCCAACAGATGACAATTACCAGTGACAAGAGTTCCAATTGGCTGTGCCTGTGTGCCTGTTTTTAATCAGCAGAAGGGGCAGGTGTGAGCCACTGCCCAGAGGGGGTTGAGCTGGCATCCGCTCTGTGCATTCAGGAGCCCAGGTGAGGAAGGAGGAAATCTGTGGCCTGTCCCAGGGGAGGAGGAAGGGACACACGGGCAGGTGCTAAGAATTGATGGCTAGGAAGAAGTCTAAATATTGGAGAGCAAATCGGAAACACTGGCCCAGGGCTGAGGATGCCTGGGAAGGCCAGCAGCGAGGTCATGGGCAGGAACTCAGGCAGAGTGGTGGGATTCACCCAGAGGGCAGAAGAAACTGTCCAGGTGCTGATGGAGAAAAGCACAAAGCAGTCAGCCCAGCTGTGTAAAATTGATGTGAAATGTGGAAATATGTGAGTATATGCTTGCCTTTGCTCAGAAGGCATTGGAAAAGTATACGAGGAAGTGACCGATCAGTAGTTGTAAGGCACAATAGGGAGGGGACAGAATGGCTGGAAATAAAACTTTTTCATTTATACCTATTTCACTAATTTAAAAATTTTGTTTGTAGTTATAGAAATGCAATGCCTAGTCAAAAAATTGAGATTGTCAAGCATGGCAATTCAAAGCCTATAATCCCACCTCCTCAGGAGGCCGAGGCAAGAGGATCATAAGTTTAAAGCCAGGCTGGGCAACTTATCAAGATCCTGTCTCAAAGTAAAAAGTAAAATAGGCTGGGGGTGTATAGCTCAGTGGCAGAGTGCCCCTGGGTTTGGTGGTCAACACTGCAATAAAATTATAGAAATTGAGCTAAAAAACAGAATCAAAAACACTGCAGAACGGTGTGCATAGGATGAAGGGGACATCCAAGAGAGAGACTTCATAGAGAAGTGTCCCAGAAAAGCCAAAGCCAGAATTGGCTACTGTACTTTTAAGTGCTACATATTTCAGGGCTGAACCTCAGTTCTACGAAAATAAGACCACATCTCCTTCTTATTTTCCTTGAACAAACCAGAATGATGTGATTTCAGCCTGTGCATTTGCCTCCCATCTAACCTTTGGGTGAGGCCCTCGGGGTGCCTGAAGCCTGATTCTCAAAAACATTCCTAGTTTATCACTGAGGTAATCGTGCATGTGATAAAACATTGGTATTCTGAATATTCAAGAGTACGAAGAAACAAAATTCTTCTTCATCTCCTACTCTGGAACAGACTCAGTTGACATTTCCTGAGCAAGGGGCCGTGTTAGGGAGGTTACAAACCTGCGTGCTTGGCTTTAATTCTCACCTCCGCTATGAAGGAGCTGCATGGTTTGCCTCAGTTTCCACAGTGGTATAAATGTGGTAGAACCTGCACAATAAGAAAGATAAAATGAATAAAATATGTTTTTAGAGCATAGTTCTATGTCTGAGTCAGCTACTGTTATTCTTACATAAAGTCATTATAGAAAGTAGGTTACTTCTGTAACTATTTCTCGTGCATGTTTAAACATGCATGTTCATCAATAGCATTAATGCATAGACACCTTTTCTTTACTTAATATGTCCTTAAAAGTCTTTCTCTAGTTCCTTAAGAAACTAAGAATATAGACACCATTTGATCTGGCCCCACTGAGCCTCTGTACACTACGTCCCCAAGGGAATGGAAAGCTGTGCCCTGCGGTGACACCTGCATACCCACACTTCTCATGGGGACATCCACAGCTGTGGGGAAAGTCTGACACCTGTGAGAAGGTGGATGGATGGAGAACACCTGGTACACTCCCACACGATGGAATATTGTTTGACCAGAAAAGAATAAAGTCGTGTCATTTTCAAGAAAATGGATGGAATTGGAGACACTCGTGTTAAGTGAACTAAGCAAGATGGGGAAAGTTAAATGGGCAACCTAAAAGAATAAGCAGGGAGGGGGAAATGACAGGAAAGCAAAAGATAGATGATTAGCAACAAGGAAGCACACCAAAGGACAAAGGCAAGGAAAGAGGACAGGTAGTGGCCATTGATCCTCAAATGTGATGTGTCAGCTTGGCTCGAGTCAGAGCCCCCAGCAGATTAGGAAGCTCTGTATATGTCTGTGGATGACTGAGGAGAAATTTGTGAAAACTGAGGAGGGAAGACTCACCACAGGTGTGGGTGACACCAACCAATAAGCTTGCAGCCTGGATGGTATGAAGGGAGAAAGAAGGAGGTCCGCCCTGTTCTAACTCAGAGGAGCTCTGGTCTTTGCCACTGCCTTTGGTCCTTAGTCTCCAGTCCCTCAGGGAGACTCTTTAGCCTTCCGACACAGACCCCTCGGCCTGCTGCCGCAGACCCGCACCAGACTCTGCAGTGAGCTCCAGGCCTTCAACCTTCCGACTTCGACAGGGCTCTCCAACCCTGAGGCATATGAATGGCCACTCTGCATGCTTCCATCTGTGACTCCTCAGGTGACCATTGCGAGCCTAGCTCACAATATATAATCATATATATTTTATATTGCTTAAATTTGTTACTCTAACAAACACAAATTGAAAGTAATCAAGGTTTGTTCTATGCATGTACCAATATACCAAAACAAAGACCATTAATTTATATTATCAATATAAGTGAAAAAGTTTTCCTCAGCACATACAGATCTACCCTATTCTTCACTGAAGTTGCATATTATTCTCCATTGGGAGATGTACCTACTTATAATTAAGAAGCACCTATCATGTCCTTCTGTTATTCCATGTCCTTCTGTTATTCCATGTCCTGTGGAAATAGGACAGATGAATAACACCTCAAGCAGATCTAATTGCTATTTTTACTGGGTGTGTTAAACACAAGAAATACAGGACCACTGGCAGCTTTTTCTCACTGAGTGTTCCTTTCCACAAGTGCCTATATATAGGCCTTCATGACCACACTTTCCTAGTTTCCTCCCCAGAGGCGAATGCACTTACACTCTGCAACATTGAAACTTGCTCCCCAGTGGTCTCTGCCACTGGTACAATTCAGTCACTCCCTAAATCACACTTTTTGCCCAGATTTCTGTGCTAAGCTCCAGAATGATCTGTACATCCACCTGCTGCACCCACAAGCTGCTCAAACTCAATTAGGATTGAAGTAACACTCCTCCCTTTTCCCACTCAGACCTGCTGCTCCTCCTGTAAGGACTGCCTCGGGCATCCTATTATACTGGTCACCTGGCTTCTGGTGCCATCTTGAAATGTCATTCGACATGTCCTCTCCTCTCCACTGTCAGGACTTGTGGTCTCTGTCACCACCACACCTTCCTTGCTGCCCATTCCACAGGCAGGCTGCACCCCTTCCATTCCAATCTCCATTCTGCTGGCAGATTCACTGCTCTGAAATGCAAATCAATTCCCACACTCCTGGGCATCCAGAGGCCTGGCACTGCCTGGGCCTGCGCATGGTGCTGAGCTCTCTCATTCTGCTGGGAATGCTGGCTGCACCTGCTACTTGAAGATTCCAGTCAAGCAGCATCTTCTCTTGCAAGTTTTCCTGCACTCTTCCCAACTCCCCCATAACAACCCCCCTTGTCCCCTCTTGGCCCCTGCTCATCTCTTTGCCTTTTTTATTGTCACACTCATCACACACTTGTGTGATCATTTGTCTTTAGTCTGCCGTACACTCCCTGCTCTCCAAACCCGGACTGAGTTTCCTGGTACCAAGGCCAGGGTCTGGTCTATCTTTGCAGTCTGTGGTGTACGACAGGACTGGCACGTGAAAGTGCTCGGGAATGCTCTACAATGGGTGGCTAGATGGGCGAGTGAGTCAGGAAAACTCTAAGAGTCCCCCATAGCTGAATTAACTATTCAGATAATTATTTGATTGCCTTATTCCACATAAAATTTTTCTTCACCAAAGGCAGAGAGAAGACAGATAGCAGTCATTTTGAGGAACATAGTTTGAATTTGGAATTAAATGTTCTCAGGTTAAACTGCTGCCAAGTTACAGATGCTTAAAATCAGCAAATCTACAAAGGTGCGTGGTTCCAGGTGGCAATACATTTAAATGACACCCTATCAAATAAAAAAGATTTACTACAAGAATTCTCGGTGGAAAAGACTCTGAAGGTTATAACACTGTCTTTGGACTCTAGAAATGAAAGTGTGGCTTTTACACCCCGCACTCCATGAGTTGAAAAGCAAGTGGTTCCGTTTCTGTGTGGCTATGGGAAACTAACATTTTTGTCTGGTGCCTGCTGCTCCCTAGTGTCGAACTCTGGGACTGCAACCGGGCACCCTCATTCCCGGCGTGCATTTGCACTGTATTTCTAAAGCACCTGGCCTTTCTCAAAGGCTTTTTTTGTGTGTGTGCTCTCCATGAACATTTCAGAAACAAAGTAATGTCAAAAGCATCAAGGGACTCTGTCAAGGGGAACACACATTTACAAATGACAAGTGACATGGAAACCCCAGGCAGAGGAGAAACGACTGTAGCACTGAGGACCATTCTTGCTTGATCCATAAATTATTACTGTCTTATGTCTCCACTTTATTATTGATTATCAGTTTTCAAGTCATGATACTGAGGGCGAAAACATCCACCTTCACATCCAAGTTGGTACGTAGAGCGATGGGAAGTAGCTGGGTGCGGTGGCTCGTGTCTGTAACCCCAGCACCCGGAAGGCTTCTCATCTTTCAATGATGTCTCCTGGGCCTCTGATTTCTCTGCTGAATCAAAGGGGCTCATTTTGCCTTTTACCCATAGGCCAAAACCGAGAGCCAAAAAGAAGAGGAATTTAAAGGCCACAGTCTTGATATTAATTTTCTTTTCACAAGTCCAGTACCTATTTCCCTGGATGAAATGAGATTTCTACAACCTGCTTCAAAATAACCCACTGGGCAGGAGGCAGGGGGTTTCCTGGGACAGGGGAGACATTAAACCATCTTGGCCACCACTGACTGATGAGCTGACCATCAGACCTGAATGTCCATACATGTGTTCCTCAGCCAAATCTGGTTTCCTATATCTCTGACATTTTCCTTAGTGAAAAGTTCACACACAAGCACTGTGTCAGTCAGCTTCCCTTATGGTAACAGACACTGAGATTAATCAACTTAGAACAAGGAGAGACTGGCCTTGGCTTGCAGTTCTGGGGATCTCAGAGTTCTGGTTCATGGTCAGCCAGTCGTTCTGCCCATGTGGAGGCAGCTCGTGGTAGCAGGAGTGCGTGGCAGAGGAGGCTTCTGTGGGGGAAGCGGACAATAGAGCAGGAGACCAAGCCCCCTCTGAAGACACAGTGATGTAGGACCTCCCACTGGGCCTCGCCTCCTGAGGCTCTGCACTTCCCTGTAGAATCATGACAGTTTAGATCGGACCGTCCCCCAGAAGCCTTGTGTGTTCAGAGGTGGGGCCTGTGGAAGGTGACTGGATCAAGAGCGCTCTCCTGCAGTGGATTCATCCTCCGTGGAGTTCAAAGTTGAGTTTCCTCTTAGGAGGTGGGGCCAGTTAGAGATGAGCCCTGGGGGGTGGCCTGGAGGGTGCATCACTCTCCCTAGCTGCTCCTTCTCTCTCTGCTTCCTGATCTGCAGCTCTCCTCCCGCAGGCCCTTCTTCCAGCCCCTCTGCCTTGGAGCAGCCAACTATGCACTGGGTGCTCTAAAAGCTTTGAGCCAAATAAACCTCTCCTCCCTTAATTTATGGGTGCTGTGATTTATGTCTCAGTGATGAAAAAATGACTAAAACAAGCACCAACCTGGGGACTTTTAACACGTAGGCCTTTGGGGCTGTGTTATATATACACAAAATGGAGAATTATCCATAAAAGCACAGATTAGAGCCATTTGTAGGAAAATGGATGCATCTTGAGACCCTGTTGTTAAGTGAAATAATTCAGGCACACCAGCACAAATATCCCATGGCTTCTCCTATATGAGAAACCCAAAGTATGAATAATTTAAGAAGCAAAATAAAAGAGAGATAATAAAAAATAGGAAGATACATTCCAGGCAAATGGGAATGGAAACCAAAGATGGCAGCGGGGGTCAATAGTAGGGAAACAGAAGTGAAAAGAATTGATAGGTTATGTACATGTACCAACCCCCACAAAGAATGTAATCAATATGTATAACATGTACTAATAAACATTAAAATCTTAATAATAGCATCTAAATAATAATGCTCATGCACACATTCCTTGTGCCTGTGAAAAAAAAGTTAAGAGGAGTAGAATTACTCTACCAAAGGAAAAGATGTGATTTAAAAGGCATTGAGAGCTGGGAGTGGCGGCACACGCCTGTGATCCCAGCACTCAGAGGCTGAGGCAGGAAGATCACTGTGAGTTCAAGACCAGCCTGGGCTATACAGTAAGTTCCGGGTCAGTCTCAACTACATACTGAGACCCTGTCTCAAAGTATCAATCTATCAATCAATCAATAAAAATCAAAGGCATTGAGTATATAAAGTCTTTTCTTAATCACTGCTGCAATCAGATTAAGACTAACTTAAAATCAAGGAATCAAAATGTACCTAACCATGAATGCTACTTGGGGAGGGGAAGAGAGCTAAGGAAATTCTGTGGAGAGAGAGGGAGAAGGGAGGATTTTTATCCTTATGACTAAGAGACAGAGCAGGAATGATTATTTATTGCCCAAATCTGTTATTAGACTGAAGAAAGTGAACAAATCTTGATCTGAAGCCAGCTGCAGGGGCCAGACGGAAATGGGGTACACAAGTGACCCTGGGCAAGTGGTACACAGGCAGGCCTGAGCCTCAGTGCCGGGTTGTTACCAGTATCTGCTGCCTGCGATCCCTCTGCCCGCTGAAACGAGCCCCTCTCGACTAGGGCACTGAGACAAGGGTCAGGGTGGCCAGCTGGCCCGGTGATCCTCTCCCCTTGCACAGGAGGGAGTTGAACTGTGTTCCCTACAGGAGAGTGTGAGGAGTCAGCAGAGTCTGAGGGCCCGCGGCGGGACACGGGAAAGTCCCCGAAGAGGCCCAGCGCATCACCAACACCTCCTGCCCCTCATGCCACAGCCCCCTCAGCAGTGGGTGGGTCCCCCACTCCTGCTTGGTGCAGCCCTGCTGGAGAGACCAAAAGCCAGAACCATACTTAGACAGCTCCTTTATTCGTGTCCCGCAGGAGCGGATGATGATAAAGGAGGTGACAGATGAACTGTTTGTGGCCTTTGCAGGGCGCGATATGCACAGATAAGTGTGTTCTGTCAGAACAGTTCAGGAATACAAACCGGAGGGATGGATTCTCCCGTGGCCTCAGAAAGGTCTCCGGCTCAGAGCTCCTCCAGGAGAGGGCGCTGCTGCCCGGTTTCCTCAGCTCTTTCCGCAAGGTGGAAACACCGAGGCCAGGGAGCTCCCAGGCTTTTGTAAGGGCGTCCTCGGGTGCCTTCATAGAACTAGCACTGGGCTTTGAACATGTCATTCTGTCCAAAAGTCGTCGCTTTTGATTTTAGAAGCCTCGGCTCACATGGCAAAGCCCTGTTGAGGAAAGTCTGCTTAATTCGACGCCCGTGATGACCTCTGCAGGTTCCCAAAGCCCCCACCCCCACCACACACCAAAGCCATCAGGACTCGCTCTCCAGGGCTGCTCTCATGAACTCAGCCACCACCGCGAAGCCTCACGCGAGCCCTGCCCGGGGTCACAGTGAGCGACTGAGAGGGCAGGGCAGTCTTTGTACTAAATCAAGATGCACTTTTAGATATATTGGCCAAGCTGGGTTACAGTAACATTTCCCCCCTTTTTTTCCCTGCTTTTATTTTGCACTTTATGTATTGTGTTTCTTATGTGAGAGAAAACTTGTGATATTTAGGCTTGTGAATCTGACTTACTTCGCTTACCATTATGGTCTCAAGGTGCATCCATTCACCTACAAATAACTCAAGTTTATTCCTCTGTGTGGCAGAGTAGTGCTCCACTGAGTATAAATACCACATTTTCTTTATCCACTCATCTATTCATGGACATACAGATTGCTTCCAAGATTTAGCTATTATGAATTGTGCTGCTTGCTATAAACATGCATATTCATGTATCACTGTGGTACAATATCTTTAACTCTTCCCAGAATATACCAGAAGAGGAATGGCTGGGTCCAATGGCAGCTCTAGTTTCAGATTTTTGAGGAATCTCCATACTGATTTTCATAGTGGTAGCACTAGTTTACATCTCCGCCAACAATGAACAAGTCTCCTCCCCCAGGCTCTCCAGCATTTATTATTTGATTTCTTAACAGTGACCATTCTTTCTGAAGTGAGATGGAATCTCAGTGTCATTTTAATTTGCATTTCTCAAATGGCCAGTGGTGTTGAGCATTTTTTCAAGTATCTTTTGGCCATTTCTATTTCTTCATCTGAGAAGTGTCTATTCATTTCGGATGACCTTTTTTTGACTGGGTCTTTACATTGAGGGAGGTCTTTTCTTTTTTTTTAATATATTCTCGAGATTAGTCCTTTATCTGAGGAGTGGCTGGCAAAAATTTTTTTCTCATTCTGTAGGTTGTCCCTTCACTGTTGGTTGTTTCCTTTGCACTTTTTAATTTGATGTGATCCCATTTGTTGATTCTTGGTATTATTTCTTGTGCAGCAGGGGTTCTGCCCTTGCCTATGCTTATGGCTTCAAGAGTTTTACCTATTTTATCCATTTTAAATTTAGATTGGTGCATGTTGAGAGATATGGATCCAGACTCAGTCTTCTGCATGTGGATAGCAGTTCTCCCAGGACTGTTTGTTAAAAGAAGCTTCTTTCTTCCAGCAAAAGTATTTGGCCCCTTCGTTAAAGAGAAGGTACAGTAGCTGAATGTGCTTGAAGTTGTTTCTACATTCTCTGTTCTCTTCCATTAATCCACAAGTCTGTTTTTTGCCAATGCCATGCTGTTTTTATCACTGTAACTTTATAGTATAACTGGAAGTCTGAGATTGTGATGCCTCTTGCCTTGCCCTTGCTGCCCAGAATTGCTTTTGCGATTCTAGGTCTCTTCTGATTCCATGTGAATTTTAGGATTGCTTTCTCTAATTCTGTGAGGTATGCTATTGGTATTTTGATTGGGATTGTGTTAGGTCTGTGTAAGACTCTTGGTAGTATGGCCAGTTCGACTATATTGGTCCTGCCCATCCAAGCACAGGGGATATCTTTCAATTTTCTGATGTCTTCTTCAATCTCCTTTGCCAGGAGAGTGCTTTTCAATAAACAACACTCAAGAAGTATTCTGTCTGAAATTTGATTTGTGGCATTAGCATAATTTTTCCTGTTTTCTGCCACATGAGGGTAGTTTCTGGTATAGACTTTGTACCTACACTGGCAACAGTAGCAGTGGCTGCAAAGTTCAGTGCTATGAACTGAAGCCTCCAGAGCTGGGTGGCCGCTGCCAGAGTGGTCCTCATCCAGCCAGTTCTGTGGTGTGTGTGCTTCGGCCAGCATTCCTGGGAGATTCACCTCAAGCCCTGTATTTTCACAGCTCTCTCAAGAGTTTCACATACCACCCAGAAATGAGATCAGCACCCAGGACTCGATGGTTCACCCCATCCAAGGCTGGTTGTGCTAAGCAGTTGAGCCTCCAGGGAGCCCTGCCTTGGCCAGGAAACCAGAGACTTTCTTCTGGCCTCAACAGACTAGATCTGCTACTTTCAGGTTAGGTTACAAACCCACTTGCCCAAAACCAAAGATGTAGCTACAGCTGCCTTTTTCTAAAGAAACATTTTCTGGAGTCCAGAGCTGGTTGTGGGCCTGGGTGTAAAGATCCTGCCTTCCTCACTTTTGGGGGCACTGGGAGGGCATTAATACCTTTGTCTTTGAAAAATCTGGATAACAGAAAAGCATTCTTTCCTGTTCACTGTGCCAACTCCTATCCCTAAACTACACACAAATTGGTTGTGGTAAAAGAGGCTCCAAAACCCTAATCTTCCCAGCTAACTTCCAAGTTACTTCCCAGTTACTCCTACTCTGGTAGGAAGCTTGCAAGTTCAACTTAGACCTGGTCTTAAAATCCAATGTAAAGGGGCTGGGCTGTAGCTCAGTGGTACAGTGTATGCCTGGTGGGCACATGGCCTGTGCTTGGTGGCCAGTACTGGGAACAAATCCCAAATTTTATCAACATAGGATTGCGAAGTTCACATGGTAAAGATATTTTCCTCCTGTCTTGATGTCACTCCTAATTAATGGATGCTATTATGTGCTTTAACATTTGCACTCCTTCAGCCAAAGCAAACTGTCTGACATAATTTAATATCTTTTAGGTTTTTTACAATCTATCTACTCACCAAGTTGAGACATTTCTCCGGAGGTCACACTCTGACCATTGTTTCTTATGCATTATCCTTCTAAAGGGAGAGGAATTGAAAAACTCATTCTTACTCATTTACCAACCAAGTTTTACAATTGGAAAATAACAGTTATGGACTAATTCTGAAGACTTTGTTTGAGACTTTGGGATGCTCAGTCCCCACCTTGCTTGTCATTGTCCTTGGACGACTGGCACATTGGACCTCAGCTCTCATCACTCCTGACCTGATGTTCCCGGTACCAGTGGAGCCAGGAATGGACCAGAAAAAGCAGGCAACAGAAGACAGAAGCAAGGAAAGACCCTCTAATGAGGCCAAGTAGCCCCTGGGCTCCTACACCAGAGGAACTGATGGCCTTGAGAGAGGGTCCACCCCTTGTGCCAAAAGACACTGACAAATGGAAGCCAGTTCTGGCAGCTCCATCTTTTAGCAAATATGTACAGGCTTTACCACTTCAAATACTGGTTGGATAAAAAATTCCAAGGAGTCGCTTTAAAAATTGACTAAGGAACAGGGTAGGGAAGACTGAATAAGGAACAAGTTGCTAGGAGCTCATGGAATTACATTTTGTTATAAATGTTTTTTCATTTCTAAAACTCTTGCATCAGAAAGGTCCTTGGAAGACTCTGGGTTTGATTATTAAAAACAAGAATGGGCTGAGTGTGGTGGGGCATGCCTGTAATCCCAGCACTCAGGAGGCTGAGGCAGGAGGATTGCCTAGGCTACATATGAATTCAAGGCCAGCCTGGACTGCATAAGGAGACCTTGAATAATAATAATAATAATAATAATAATTTTAAAACACTAATGGGGAAAATGGTGGTGGAATTCCATCTTTCTGGCACCCATTGCTAAAATCTAAGGCTTAGACAGCTGGAGCTGGGAGAAGTAAAAGCGCATGATGTTAGAGAGTTGAAGGGATTAAATAATCCAGGTTGTCTTGCTACTATAGATGCACTTTCCATCATGACCCTAGGATGTGTAGTACCTCACCAAAGGCTAGAGTTAGGGACTAAAATGTTAAATCCTTTCTCCAATATCTGTGAAAAAGAAGACAGTTTTGACAACTTTCATATGTACATTAAATGCATTTAATGGCAACTGATACGAGCTGTTAAAAATATGGCCAAAGAGTGATCGATTATACAGGACAGAATATCTAGAGAGATATCCTGAGACTAACATAGCTATGCTATTGCTTATCCATTGGCGAATGTGCCAGATGGGCTTATATTCTGCGCTTACAATATTGAGCTTATTGATTTGGGATAAAAGGGACTGTTAACAAATCATTACTGTTGTCGGAAAGGTAGATACAAAGTGTTAATAGTACAAACTTCACCCTGACCTCCTCTGCTGACAGGACTGGTTTATGCCCAATTATTAACTGAGAAGTAGGGAGTGGCTGTGACCGGTGGACGGCTTTTTGTAAGGTGAGAGACATCTGAAATAGTCGTGTTTTCCTCACATTGTCCCATCTCCAATATGTGGAATTTTTTAGATTGTCAGAAGTGGTGGTAGCTCAGGAAATGTTCTTGGTGGACTTGCAAGCAATACACAAAACTAGGGTTTTCTGTCATCTGATTTGAAAAAGAGCTTGAATTTGTAATATTATCCTCACAGGTAAAAGGCTCATCTCCAAATAAGTCACCTGGCAAAATTATTTTACAGAATGTTTGTGCACACTTTACAAGCTTACGTTTTCATTTGAAAATGTGAAAGTATAAAGTAAAATAGGCTTCAGCAGTCTTGAGTGCCAAGAAAAACTTTAAAAAGGAAGACTAATGAGTGAATCTGTGGGGTCCTAATCATGGTGAAAATGTAGAAAGGCCATGCTGCTTTCTCCAGTATAGGTTTCTTAAATGGCCCAAATCCAAGCTTAGAAGAAACCTCTAGCATTAAGCGTCACTGCCTTCCTGGGGGAATTTCACTCTGCTCTCCTGGTGAGAGGAGTATCTGGGTTACAGAAGCACAGTTAACATGAAAAATTCAGACTTTTTCTGAACTTGTGGATATCAAGGTAGATTCTGATCAATAGTTTTCTGAGACAACACTGCCTCTATTCCTAGAACCATTTCACGTGGACTATCTAAGCAATACTATGCATGGAAAGCAAGGGAAGGACATTTCTCGACTGTTCTGATTTGATCGCAACGGAGGTAAGGCCTAAGAACAGCGCCTGGGGGCAGGTCCGCTCTGCCTTGGTCCTGGGCGCCATCAGAGGGGAGGCGCCTTGGGGACCTGAGGGGTCTGAGTCCCCGGAGGAGGGCAGCTGCACCTCAAACCTGGAAGACGGGCCTCAGCGCGCCCTTAACTTCTAATCTTTTGTACAAAAAGCCCAAAATTCTCATTTCTGAGAAATCCTGGATTTTAAAGCTGAAATTTAAAAAGGAAATAAGCTTAAGTAAACTCTGGCCCCCGGTTCCCTGGCCCCTCTTCCTAAGATTCCTCCTCTGTCATCTCAATAGGCCTCCCCTTCGGCAGTGGCCAGTTTTCAGCTCCTGGGTTTCTCGCCCCAGCCAGAGGCCAGGCCCTTCGCCTCTCTGGCCTGAAGGAATGCAGGAACACCGAGTCACGCCTGTGCCCTGTCTGCCCTTCCGGATCAGCTCTCACCCCACTCCAGCTGCCGGGACGCACCCCATCCGCTCCCGTGCTTCCTGCTTGCCCTTCTTCCCTTCACCTTGAGATACGCAGCTATGTGGCCAGAGGACCCAGAAGAACCTCGGAGCTGAGGTTTGGCTGCCTTAAATCTGCCCAGGAGGTGAATGCCTTTTGTTCCCATCCACCCTGCTGCCAGTTTAACCATTCTCAGGAGCCCGGTGGGGACTGTGTGTGGCCTGGAGACCCAGCCCAAGGGTGCACGGACAGAGAGTGGCAGGCTGAGGCCGGAGAGAGAACAGGCAGGACAGGTTCCGGACAGCGATTGTACTTCTTGGGAACATAGATTATATCAATATACTGTATATGTGAAAACTGCTGCGAGAATAGACTTTAAGTGTTCTCACAACAAAAAGAAAGAATAACTCTAGGAGGTGATACATAAATTAAATAGCTTGACTGAGCCATTTCACAGTGTATGCATGCATCAGAACACATTGTATAAACACATACATTCCATAAATATACAGCTTTTACTTGTCAATAAATACATAGGGCTGAGGGTATAGCTCATTGTTAAAGTACAAGCTTAGCATGCTCCCGCCCTGGGTTTGAGCCCCAGCACCACCGAAAAATAACATTAAATAAAAGTAGTGTGGAGACAGGTCAGGAAATATCCGTTACAGGGAACAGTATCTACAAAGACAGAAATCAAAGGTAGGTTCTGAAGACTGGAGCACCTGTCTCTCCAAACTAACCAGTCTTTCCAAGAAGGAAGCTAAGAAAAGCCACGCTAGCAGGACCATAGAAAGGTAGGTGATCTAGGGACAGGGAAACTGTCTATAGGCACAGGAGCTTGCTGTGCTCCGTGGGCTGATTCCCAGCTCATTGGTGCTTCCGGGCACAGCCAGCCAGATTCAGGAGCAGGTCAGGGCCACCGGAGAACAATGCAGTAAGAATTTTACTTTCCTAGCTGCTCCCCAAAAATGCTAAGTGGGCAGTGGTGTACGGAGGTCTCCAGGCCTGTGTTATGTTTTCACTATTCCCAGCTCCAGATGCGATCAGCAAAATCCATACTGTGGGAGAATCTGCAAGCAAACTGGTTTTCTCGACAAATAAATTAGAGGAGGAGAAGACAACAGATTTGCAATGTCTGGCCAATTGCAATGTCTGACCTTTAGATTCTGATTTGAAAAGATAAAAACTAAAGAGAGAAACCACTTCTGACATTTGAGAGAGGTAGAAATGTGAACAATCATAGGGTATTGATATTAGGGAATTATTAAGATATGATTTTAAATTTCTTGTCTTTTAGAGATACTGAGACATTCTCAAGTGGAATTGTGCAACTCAGATTTATGCTCAGAATAAACAGGGATGGGGTGGAGGATGGGGTGGAAATGATCAGTGCTGACAGGTCTCAGAGAGGGAGATGTGTGATTCAAATCCTGTGTGGATCCAAATTCTCCACAATACAATTTTTTAAAAGTTAAACACACACACACACACACACACACACACACACAAAAGAATAATGAACAGCCAGGCATGGTGGCACACTCCTGTAATCCCAGCACTTGGGAGGCTGAGGCAGGAGGATCGCTGTGAGTTCAAGACCAGCCTGGACTACATAAGTGAGTTCCAGGTCAGTCTCAACTACATAGTGAGACCCTGCCTCAAAAAAACAAAACAAAACAAAAAAAGGAATAATGAACAGAAACCACCACTGGAATAAACACATCACTTCCTTCCCTGCCCTGCACCTTTTTTTACACCATAAATTCCAAGCCAGTCATATTCCTAACAAAGCCTAACAAAGCTTCATCTGCGCGGCTCCCTGGTGAAAGGGAAAATCTGTCTTTCCCAGGAAGAACCCAGGGCAGCCACTGGAAGAGTCCAGAGCACTGAGCCAGGTTAAAACTGCTCTCCAAGGATTAGGTAATTAAGTCTACAAAAAGCTACCAAGAGGCTGTAACAATCCCTTTTCAGGACTTAAATCATTCACCCCAGGCTACCGTGGTGAAGCCGGGTGAGGAATTTAGGCCAAATGTTGAGGCTTAATCCGTGATCCAGGAGTGAGCCGGCCAGGGCTCAGGGCTGAGAGGCCAAGCACTAATTACATACCGCACTCCACCACACCCTTGTATTCTCCACAGGAGAATGATAGATGAGCCAGATGTGACACACATCTGTAATCCACCACTCCGGAGGCTGAGGCAGCCAGCCTGGACTTCATAGCGAGATCCTAGAGAGGGAAAGTGTTCCAAGTGAAACAGCTGTTTTTTGCACCACACCCAGAAAAGAAATTAGGTTTCCTCTCAGAGATAACAAAGAGAAATAGGACAAATTATCCCCAGACCAGCACATTTACAAGGTCACTGGCTATGTGGTGATGAGCGATGGGGGCAACATGTGCCTAAAACCCAAAATAAACAAGGAGGAAAGACAGAACTTCATTTCTTCCAGCACCTAGAGTCCTGCGTGGTCACTACACACAAAATTTTAAGTCATACTGGCAAATATTTAAAACTGAAAACTCAGCGCTTACAAGAGCATGGATACAAAGACATGTTGTTGACAGGTGTGTGAACTGATTCAGTACTTCAGGACCACAATCTACTAGGATCAAAATTACACAGATCTTTTGACCAGAAAATTCCACTTCTAGCAATACAGGACCTCCGCCCAGCACAAGCCTGTAATCCCAGCACTGGGGGCTGAGACAGGAAGATCACATGTCCAAGGCCAGCATGGGCTAGACAGCAAGACCCTGTCTTTAAGAACAGAATGCCCCAGGCCACTGGGATGCCCTCTTTCTCTCCTGAGTGCCTCCAAGGCTGTTAGCCAGACTGCTCTGTCTGTCTCCCTCCTCCTGGCTCTGCTCCCTTCCAGTTAAGCCTGCAGCACAGGATCGTGGCTGGCACTGTGTGTACTTCCTTACTTCCTGTTCTTGAACACATATGTCTCTGGCTCCCAATGCCATCACACAACGAAGAACAGAGCTCAAGCCTGGGTCCCCAACCTTCATTTTGTAAGACCCTGTAGCTGCTTCTCTATTCCTATCTCCCCTGACCTCAGTGATATCTGCTTTCTCCCTTTGCCCTCAGCGACTTCCCAGGCAGCTCATTCTCTGGACTTTAGAAAGAAATGGAATCCATGAAATAAATTCAAACAGATATCCAGATTAAAAACCCTATAGAAAACATTCACATGAGAATGAACAAATGTAAAGATAGACTTTCAGATATAGAAGATAGGGTTGCAGTCAGTGACCATGAAAACAGATCTCTTAAAAACAGTAAGGGATCATGAGAAATTGATCCAACAATTCTTAGATGATTCAAAGATGACTAATATAAGACTGATAGGAATCCATGAAGCAGCAGGAGAAAGTACAAATGACATTAAAAAGAACTTCACAGAATTAATGACAGAAAACATCCCAAACAAAGGGGAAGAATTTTACATACAGGTAAGTGAGGCATATAGGACTCCAAATAGCCATGATCAAAAAAAAAAAAAATCTACACCTAGATATACAATAATCAAGATCCCAGAAACCCAACAGAAAAATAAAATACTACAGCAGTTAGAGAAAATAAACGAATCACATGTAAAGGAAAGCCCATCAGAATCACAGCAGACTTTCCAATACAAACCCTTAAGTCAAGCAGAGCCTGTAGTGAGGTATTTCAAGTCCTAAAAGAAAACAACCTCCAACCTAGACTGATGTATCCTGCAAAGCTATGTTTCAAAACTGGTGGGGAAATAAGATACTTCCATGACAAAGAACACCTAAGAAATTTCATGAACACCAAACTGGCACTCCAAACACTTCTAAAAAAATATCCTGGAAAAAGAAAATGAAAGCCACAACTCCATAAGGGCCAACAGAGCAAATATACCAGCCAAGGCAGGAAAATCAAGGGAGAGAGAGGGAAAAATAAAAGAATCAACAACAGCAAAATAACGTAACAATGAAAAATCAATACATAAGAGTTATAACCATCAATGCAAAGACCTCAATTCACCAATCAAAAGAAATAGGATAGCAAAATGGATTAAGAAGCAAACTCCAACAATATACCACATACAACAAACCAATTTAATCCACAAAGAAATTCATAGACTGAGAGTAAAAGGATGAAAAACAGTTCCTCATAAGACAGGAGCCTGGAAAAAAGTGGGTATAGCTATCTTATTTGCAAACAGAGTATATTTCAAACCAAAACTAATTAAGAGAGACAAAAAAGGGCCACAATCCTTGTAAAGAGAACAGTAGAAGAGGAAGAAATAGCAATCATAAATATATATGCACCAAATACAGAACAAATATTAATGGAGATGAAAAATGAAATAATCACTAATACAATTATAGTGGGGGACCTCAATATTCCACTGACACAAATAGACAGATCATCTAGACAAAAAAATCAACAACAAAAAAAATAACAGAACTGAGCCAAGTCTTTGAACAAATGGACTTAGTAGATGTCTACAGAGTGTTCCAACCCACAAAATCAGAATATACATTATTTTCAGCTGCACATGGGTCATTCTCCAAAATAGACCACATGCCAGCTCATAGAACATGGTTAATTAAATGCAAAGAAATTGAAGTTATCCCTTGTATATTATCAGACCATAGTGCAATTAAACTGGAAATCAATAGCATAAGAAACTGCAAGAACTTCACAAACACATGGAAATTAAATAACAGCCTGCTGAACAACCATTGGGTCACAGAGGAAATTAAAGAAGAAATTAGACAGTTTCTACAATTAAATGATAATGCCAATACAACATACAGGAATCTATGGAACACAATGAAAGTAGTTCTACAAGGGAAATTCATAGCAGTAAATGCCCACATTAGGAAAACAGAGAGAGTTCAAATAAACAACCTAATGCTTAACCTTAAGCTCCTAGAAAATGAAAAGCAAGATGAAGCAAAAGCTTGTACAAGGGAGGAAATTAGGAAGATCAGAGCAGAAATTCATGCAATGGAGACTAAAAGAATGATACAAAAAAAAATCAATGAATCAAAGAGTTGATTTTTTGAAAGAATAAATAAAATTGATAAACCCTTTGTCAACCTTGTCATCTTTTTGATGAAAGAAAAGGCTCAAATTCATGCAATTGGGAATGAAAAAGTTGAAGTCACATCAGATCCACCAAAAATCCAGAGATCATTAATATCTACTTCAAAAACCTGTACTCTACTAAAATGGAAAATACAGAAGGAATGGACAGATCCCTAGATACATATGAATTTCCACAGTTGAGCGAAGAAGACATAAAAAGTCTAAACACCCCTAGTTCCATGCAGTGAAATTGAAAATGTAATTAAAACATTACCAACAAAGAAAAGCCCAGGTCCTGATGGCTTCACTGCTGAATTTTACAAGATATTTAGAAAATAACTATTACCCCTACTCTTTAAAATCTTCAATAAGGGCCAGGGATTTAGCTCAGTGGTTCAGTGGCCTGCCTTGCAAGCACAAGGACCCGAGTTCAATCCCTGGTACCAAAAAAAAAAAAAAAAAAATCTTCAGTGAAATTGAAAGGGAAGCAATACTTCCAAACCTATTCCTGGAAGCAAGTATTACTTTGATTCCAAAACCAGGAAAGACCCAACCAAAAAAGAAAACTACAGGCCAATCTCCCTAATGAACATAGATGCAAAAATCCTTAATAAGACACTGGCAAACAGAATATAGAGGGTAATCAAGAAGATCATACACCCTGACCAAGTCAGATTTATCCCAGGGATGCAAGGATGTTTCAACATACATAAATCAATAAATGTAATACACTACATTAGAAGAGTCAAGGACAAAAACCATATGATCATCTCAATAGATACAGAAAGAGCATTTGACAAAATTAACAATCACTTATGATAAAAACTCCGCAGAAAATTAGAATAGATGGTCTTTATTTCAACCTGATAAAGGCTATTTATGAAACACCAACAGCCAATATCATACTAAATCATCAAAAACTGAAAACCTTCACACTAAAACTAGGATGAAGACAAGGATTTCCACTATCACCAGTCCTGTTCAATATAGTTCTAGAAATATTATCCACAGCAGAGAAAGAAATAAAGATAGGAAAGAGAGAAGTTAAACTGTCACTATTTGCTGATGATATGATACTCTACATAGACCCCAAAAACTCTGCCAAAAACCTTTTACACTTAATTGACTGATTCAGTAGAGTAGCTGGCTACAAGGTCAACACACAAATATCAGTAGCTTCTTGTACACAAATAACAGATTCACTGAGAGAGAAATTAGGGAAATAATTCCTTTCACAATAACATCCCCCAAAAGTGAAATATCTATGAATCAATCTAAGAAAGTATTTAAAAGACCTCTACACGGAAAACTACAGACAGCACTCTGAAAAAAGAGATAGAAGAGGATATAAGAAAATGGAAAGACATCCCTTGCTCCTGGGTAGGAAGAATCAACACAGTGAAAATGAACATACTTCCAAAACTGCTATATATATTCAATGCAATCCCAATTGAAATCCTAACAGTATATTTCACAGAGCTTGAGAAAACAATCCAAAAATTCATTTGGAACCAGAAGAGATCTAGAATAGCAAAAGCCATTCTAGGCAACAGAGACATGGCAGCGGTTATCACAATTCCCAACTTGAAACTATACTACAAAGCCACTGTGACAAAAACAGCATAGTACTGGCAAAGAAACAGACCCAAAAATCAGTGGGATAGATCAGAATATGCAGAAATAGCACCAGAATACTCAGCTACCTCATCTTTGACAATGGAGCCAACCATCCTCACTGGAGGAAAGATAGCTTCTTTAATAAATGGTGTTGGAAAAACTGGATTTCAACTTGCCAAGATTAAAACTAGGCCCGTATCTTTCACAATGCACTAAACTAAAATCCAAGTGGATTAAAGATCTAAATATCAAAACAGGAACACTAAGCTTACTGGAAAATAAATTAGGTAGTTCTCTAGAAGACATTGGCATAGGAAAAACCTTTAGTAAAAAATCCTCAGCGGCACGAGAACTTGCACAAAGAATCAACAACTGGGATCTCATATTAAAAAGTTTTTGCAGAGCAAGAGTAGCCACCAACAGAGCTAAGAGACAACCTACAATGTGGGGAAAAATTTTTTTTTACCAGCTACTACTCAGACAAAGGACTATGTAGAATATAAAAAGAACTAAAAAAAAAAAATCAGACCCCCCCAAATACAAAGACCTTATTCAAAAATGGGCATCTGAAATAAACAGACATTTCTCAGACAGACAAGTAACAGAAGCAAATAAATATATGAAAAAATGTTCAACATCACTGGTCATTTGAAAGATGCAGAAGAAAACAACACTGAAATTCCACCTTACCCCAGAAAGAGTGGCTGCTATCAAGAAATCAACCAATAACAAATGCTGGTGGGGATGTGAGGAAAGGAACCCTTTTCCATTGTTGGTGGGAGTGCAGGCTGGTGCAAATCAATATGGAGATACCTCAAAGAACTAGAAGTAGAGGTTCCATTTGACCCAGCTATCCCTCTTCTGGGTATCTTTCCCAAAAAATTAAAAGAATCATACCACAGTGGTATGTGGTATGATATGTGTATGCAATATATGCACCCATATTTACAGTGGCACAATTTGTAATAGCTAAAACTTGGAAACAGTCCAAATGCACATCAGCTGGAGACTGGATAAAGATGTGGTTTTTCTATAAAATGGAGTACTACTCAGCCATAAAGAATGAGAAACTAGAGACATTTATAGCTAAATGGATGAACATTAAGGTTATATACTTAAGTGATATAAGTAGGACACACTTGAGTAAATACACAACAGTTTCTCTGGTGTGAAAAACTAAAAGTGTAAATAAGGTTCAAATGGTATAATGACAGCATGAAATAGGGAGAAAATGGCTAAAGGGGAAGTGGGACAGGGAGGGGGAAGGAAATAAGGGGAAAATGTGAAAAAAAGGAAAAAATGGAAACAAAGTCTTGGTAAATGGGGAAGGGTGAAAGGGGAGAAGGAAGGGCAGGGGTATGGAAAAAAATTAAGAACCAAGACCTGTCATGTAAAGGTACAAGAGCTCAATGATAAATGTAACTATTGTTTGCTTTAAATGTACCAATAAACTGAATGGGGTTGGAGCTGGCCTGGACTCTGCCTTTGTGTCTCCCTGTGTGATTGCTTCTGCATGTGCCCCTGCCATTGTGGTGCCATCCACCATGAGCTCTTCACCCGAGACTGAATTAAAAGAACTTCCTGATCTTGCACTTTTAGCCTTCGAAACTGTGAGCTAAATAAATCTCTTTTCTTTATAAAATACCAAGCTTCAAGTACTTCTTTATAGCAACAGAAAACTAAGAGCTCATGGTCTAAACAACTTGTTCTTCAACCTCCAGACTTGCTCATTCCTAATTATTTCATCATCAAGCAAAAATCAAGGTACAATCTTTGGTTTCTGTGAGGTCTATGATCCCTTTTCCTCATGTCAACTGACTCACTCTCCATCTGTTATCCTTGTCCAAATTCAAGCCAACATCATCCCTTGTTCAGTTACTCTGAACTATCCTCCTTGCTCTTTCTTCTCTTTGGTAATTCATATTCCACACGGTAGCCAGTGACTTTTAGACGACCAGCAGAACATCTTCCCAGCACCTCACCTAGAATGAAGCTCAAGTTCCTCTCTCAAAAACCCCTTCAGTCACCCAGTGCCTATAAATCTCTCCAACCTTCTTGCTCATACTCTTCTTTCCTTACTCCATCAAAGCCCTGGCGTTGGACTCTCCACAGTGGGCTTTCTTGTACTTTCCATTGAAATTTAAACTTCACCTCCTTGGAAACCATCCCTGATTCCCCAGCATAAAACACTCTTGGCATTTGACCTCAGCTCTTACTACTATTGGATGTTTTTCTGGTTTTCCATCTTTCTGCAATCAGAAATTAAACTCCATGAAAGCAGGTTTCAGTCTGTTTCATTCTCCACGTGGCACATAAGGAAGGCATACTGGAAGAATGCTGAATGAACAATATTCACTCAGTTATTGTTTGTATAGCATAAACCAGATTCCATGAAATATGGCATATGCATAAAATGGTGTATGGCTTATCACTAGAGGTCCCCCCAAGCCTCATGTACTCATGAGCTTCTGGAAGGTGGCTGGATTATGGACATGTGATAACTAAATTAGTCCACTGATTAGATTAGCATAGTTCTGGATAATGAGAAGGTCCACCCGAGATGTAGGTGGCACCAACCAATAGGTTTGTAGGCTGGATTGAATAAAAAGGGAAAGGGAGGCTTCCTGCTGGCTATCTTCTGCCTGTGCTGCTATGGATTGTTTCTCGTCTGCCATGCCCCTCTTCCATGCCACCCTACCTTAGAGCCAGCCAATCATAGACTGAAGCCTCTACAGACTATGACCTAAAGTAAATCTTTCCTCTTTAACCTGTGGTTGTGGGGTATTGTGTCTCAGCAATGAGGAAGTAAGACTAATGGATATAGCCATTTAAAATACTGAGGTTCACCAAGCATGGTGGTACACATCTGTAATCCCAGCACTCTGGGAGACTGAGGAAGGAAGATCAGAAGTTTGAGACCAGTCAGGACAATTTAGTAACTTAGCAAGAACCTGTCACAAAATTTAAAATGGCTGGGGATGTAGCTCAGTGTGAAGGCCTTTCAATGCCCAGTACAATCAATCACAGGAGATTAATTGATAAATGCTGATATAGTAATAATGCCCAAGATGTGTTCATAGGCACAGTGTGTAGCTGGCCTCCAAAATGGTCCCAGTGATCCTCTCTTCCTGCACTCTGTCCCTTTATGTGGCTCCTCCCAAACTGAAGTGGGGCTGGTCTGTGTGACCAACAGAGTAGGTGAGATAGTGTGTGACCTCAAGGCCAGGCGTGCAGCTCACTCGTGTTCCCGAGTCCTTTGTTCTGGAGGAAAGCAGTCTTAACACTCTAAGCACCCCTGCAAGAGGCCTCCATGTGGAGAAACTGAGGCCTTGTGCCATTTCCCAGCACTTGGCAGCCTGTGTGGAAGACACGTTGGCCTCACCTCATGAGATCCATGCCAAAAGCTGCTTACTTGCTCCTGAATCCATGACCACACAAGCCAGGCAGGTTAGGAAATGTTTGGTATGGGTTAAGCCTCTACATTCTGAGGCAATTTATGTATACATATAACTAGTACATAGTTTAACTCCTCTTTTATATTTAAAAAACAGGTATACGTGTGGGAAACATCTCAGGGGACAAAGGGGGTTCACTGAGCTCCAATATGGGCACAAAGGGGGAGCTATAGTCATTTTTCACAGAACAGTATGTTCTTATATTCTCAAGATTTTTTATGTGCACCTTTTATTACTTTTATGATTTTATTGCAGTTGGAAATAGTTTAGGATGGGGCAGGGTACTTGCCTCTAGGCAGGGAGCCCTGGATTCAAAGACTCGTACTGAAAAAAAGTGTAAGAAAGCACAATTAAAGAGGTTAAACACAATAGTAGCTCTTCTGAACCCTGGTCTTTTGTGCTTTCTTTGATTTCTGCCACTCTCAAGACTCAGCTTTGGAACTGGGCAATGCTTTAAATGTTGTAGGGAGTCCAAATACTAGAGCTGTGAAGATGAAACCTTTAGAGGAGCTTTCAGTGATAACATACAGCTCACTGCAGCACAGGGGCCATAGGCTAGCCACCTCTGTACTAGAGGGTTGGGTTTCTCTGCTGTTTTTGTCATTAGTGTGCTTCACTGAGCAGATCAGCCCTGCGATGAGAACGCTGTTCAGGCAGGAACTGATTTAATTACTGGCTTTTAACAATATAGCTATGTTGCAAAGAATGTTGTGGGATGGGTGAAGGAGCCACTCACACTGCTGCCAGCAGCTGCTGGTTTGCTGGAGTAACTGGCAGAGCCCAGAGGCTCTGCAGACGTCTCTGCACGTTTCTGTAGAAGGTGGTGCAGAAAGTGCCTCTCTAGCTCTAGCAGAGGCGGGAGATGCTCTGCTCAGATGGACTGACCTATACAGTCAAGAGTAGCTCAGACCCAAACTTTACCACAGCATTTCCTTGGTGAGCTTGGGGTGACTCCCATATTCACAAATCTATGTAACAGCCACTCCCCAAGAAGTTTCAAGGCTTGAATGACAAGGAGGCACTTGACCTTGGCTCTTCCAGAACTGGCGGCCAGGGAAGGTCTGCTCCCATGGGATCAGAAACTTACCTTTGAAGGCCGGGGATTTAGCTCAGTGGTTCCACCACCTGCCTTGCAAGCATAAGATCCTGAGTTCAATCCCCAGTACCAAAAAAAAAAAGGAAAGAAAAAGAAAAGGAAAAAAAAACTTACATTTGAGAAGAAGACCAGAGTGACCCTGGGGCAGGCAGCTATGATCTGATTCTGTAATACATTCCTTCAACGGACTAAAGGCTCAGAAATGAAGCTATAATCACTAAATTATGCATAGTGATGACATCAGAGAGCCCCAGGGTTTAGGAAATCTTGGCAACCAGAAAATTAATTACCAGTTTGAAACTCCTGCTGCAAAGAACTGAAGTGGCACACAAAGAAATACCCAGTAAAATGTCTGCCACTGAGTCAGTTTAGCATTTGCATTCTGGAAAGCAATCTGTTGGTACTTTCAAAGTAAGAGGGCCCTCTAGCTGGTTGAGGTGGTGCATACCCATAATCTCAGTTCTTTGTGAAGCTGAGGCAGGAGGACTGCAAGTTCTAGCCAAGCCTGGACCAATTAGTGAGAAAGAAAGTACGATGAAAGGAAAAAGAACGCCCAGCCAAAATCCGAGAGGAGCAGTGCCAACAGGACAATCTTCACACCACGGTGCATTGAGACCCTGCTGGTGTGGCCAAGCAGATGGCTGTGTGCTAGAAAACAAGGAGCTTGAGTTCTCTCTGAGGAAAATCAAGGCCTAGAAAGGCAAATGAGTCGCCCTCCCTCCTGGCTTAGCTCCTGTAATAAAGGTGTCCATTGTTCTATGTTCAAAATAAAAATAAAATTTATTTTAAAATGGCTGTAGATGTAGCCCAGTGTGAAGGCCCTGGGTTCAGTACCAGTACTGGCCACCTGAGTCCTCCAAAACCTAATTGGGGGAGGTATGGCTTAGTGGTGGAGTGCTTGCCTAGAATGCATAGACCCTGGATTCCAACTCTACCACTGTGATAGACAGATGATAGACATGCTAGTCTCTGCTTTTGTGTTATTTGTCATATTGTCTGATTTTTCTGAGGGACACGAGTCCCAAATATCTGAGAATCTGGATACTTCGCACTCCCCTGGCAGGGCCCTCTTTAGAGGGGGGTACTGGGGATTGAACTCAGGACATTTCAACTGAGCTACATTCCCCAGCCTTCTTTTAATTTTTTTTATTTTGAGCACTGCAAACAGCAACAAAGAAAGCAAGGTGTAGAAGGGTCCTGAAGGGAAATGGACATAGCAGGAAGGAGACCTGTGAACATCCGAGAACACAGCATCCCTCTATCCCCAGGGACACATCCCAAGCCCCAGATGGTGGGAGCTGCAATAGCCCCACAGCATCTGTTGTTTCTGTGAGCGGACACATAGGCTGAGCTGCATCAGTTAGGCACAGGAGGGGATTAATGGCAACAGTGAAAACTAGAACAATTACACAATTAATGGGGTAAAAGTTACATGAACGTGGTCTCTTCTCTCAAAATATCTTCATTCACTTTCACCTTTTCACTTGAGGCCATCAGTTTGGGGTAACCATTAAGTAAAATTGGGGTTACTTGCACGCAGGGGCTGCAAACTGCTAATCCCCAGCCCATCTGATCACGGAGACACAGCCGGGTAGGGCCCACAGCGTGAGTCCTAGAACAAAGGGGTAATTCACACCCTGTGAGGTCCCATCGCGCTGCTCCAATGGTGTGCAGTTTAAAACTTATGAATTGCTTATTTCCGGAATTTCAACTTAATATTTTCAGGCATCAGTGTGACTTCGGGCAAAGAAACTATGGGAAGCAAAGCCTTGGGGAAGGATATTGTAATAGTAATTGCGCTGCATAATACTTGTGAGAGCACAGACAAGCCCAGGATCTACCTTTATCACCTTATGAGGAAGAGGTGTATGAACAGCTTCTTCCACACAGTCAAACAATGCATGTGTTGTTTATTTGTACTGGGGATTGAATGCAGGGCCATCATGCCGAGCTACACATCCAGTCCCTTTTTAAATTTGATACCAGGTTTCCCAAAGTGCTGGGATTACAGTCATGCACCACAGTTGAAACAATGAGATGTTCCCAGTCAGATTAGCAAAATTTACAAAGATTCCTGGGCACGGTGGTGCACACCTGTAATCTCAGTAACTTGAGAGACGGAGGCAAGAAGGTCACAAATTTGTGGCCAGTCTAAGCAAGTCAGCAAGACCTTGCCTCAAAATAAAATTTTACAAAAGGCCAGGGGATATAGCTCAGCAGTAAAGGTCTTGCCTGGCGGATTTAATCCCCAGTACCCAAAAAAATTTCTTTCCAAAAAGTTGATGGCATCAAATGTGTATGAACATTTCAGGAATCCGGTGTTAGCATACTGTTTTGGTAGTAGCACAATTTGGCAAAAGTCACCAAAATGTGAAGTAGACAGGTAACCCACCCTCAGCCCTCTCCTCTGTGGGAGACTCAACTCAGGAGCTGATACACATCAGGAACTACTAGTATTTTGGAGCTAAACCTCAGCCCTAAAATAGATATCTGACTTTTGACCTGATCTCTCTATTTCCAGAAACATCCTCCAAAAAACACTCTCACAGATGTCTATATACACACATGACAGTGCATGCCTGTAATTGTACCAATCTGGGAGGCTGAGGCAGAAGAATCACAAGTTCAAGCCCTGCCTGCATAATTTAGCAACTTAGACCACCTTGTCTCAAATTAAAAAAAAATTTTTTTTTTTTAAAGGGCTGGGGATATAGCTCAGTGCAAAGGCCCTAAATTCAATCCCCAATATAATAACCACAGTAATCACTAAAATTTAAAAGACAGGCATGGGAGCCCTCACCTGTTAATCCCAGCATTTGGGAGGCTGAGGCAGAATTGCCGAGTTCAAGGCCAGCCTGAACTACACAGCGAGATCCTGTCTCAAAAAACTTTAAAAACATATACAGCTGAGGTTGTACATCAAGTGTAGAGCACCTCTGAGTTCAATCCCCAGGACCACAAAATGTAAACAGCAAGTAGGTAAAATAAGTTATTGGGGAGGGGGATGTTGAGGATGTTGATCAGTGTTCCCTAGGCCTAATCTCCAATACTGCCAAATAAAATAAAAAGAAAGAAAAAAGAAGACAGGGACAATTTAAGGAGCCATCAAGTAGGGATATGACTAAATACATTGTAATATATCCAAATTATTAAATTAAGTCTGTGTCCATATCCTTTTAAAATAAAGGCCAACCTATACAAATAATTATGGAAAGAATTGTAAAACTTGGGGAGGGCGGTATTGGGTATTAAGCCCAGGGCCTTTCCACTGAGCTACATCCCCAGAGTTCTTCTTTATTTTTTACTTTGAGACTGGCTCTCAGTAAGTCACTAAGTTTCCCAGGCTGGGCTTGAACTCATGGTACTCCTGCCTCAGCCTCTTAAAATGCTGAGGTTGTAGGCAGGTATGAACCCACACTTGCAGCTAAAACATATTCTTAAATGGAAAACAGTTGTTGCACAGCCATAGGTACAGTATTTTTTTTTTAATGTAAAACCTACCAAGTGAATGTGTAAGGCCCTGGGTTTGATCCCAGCAATGGGGTGGGGGGAGTATGAGAATCACATTTGTTTTTTTCAGAAGAGCAACACAGTTACTTCTTGTCTTCCCCTACTCCTTCCTTCAAACAAAACACACGGCTCAGATATAAATTGTAAAAAAAAAAAAGCAATGTATTATTTATAAACCAATCATACAATAAAATAATTTTAAAGGTCACAAATACAGCAGTACATAGTCACTTTGGAGTCAAGTACCTCTTAAATATGTTGCAAGCCCTTTCCATTCACGCTTTTTCACAAACAAATGTGGTTCTAACCTTGTGAAGACTGTAATTTCCTATTTGATAACAAGTGAACAAAACTTGATCATAAATATCCCAACAATAACTTTTTAAAATACTAAGTGGTAAAGACTCCTCTTAATTGTAAAACTAAGTCTATTACTCAGACTGCGGTCAGTAAGATCTTATAACAAAGTTGATTTCCATGTTTAAGATCCACAAATTCTTCTGGGATAGTAACACATACAAAAGCTCAAAGGAATAATAAAGAAATAACTGAGAGGGGCAGGGATGTAGTTCAGTGGCACCACACCTGCCTTGCAAGTGCAAGGTCGTAAGTTTGATACCCGGTACCAAAAAAAAAAGAAAGAGCTGAGAGTCCTAGTACATCAACAACAAATTTCATTACAAGCAAAACAGAGACATAAAACGTTCTTCTTAGCTATTCTTTTCAGAAACCATCATGGCAACCTGTCAAGTGGAAAAGATCTCAGGCCAAAGTTTCTCTGGCTTTCTCGTTCATGGACAGCGCATGCCTCGTGGAGGACCCGGTTCCTGTGGACTGAGCTCTCCTTACCCACCCAAGGAGCCTGCATTTATCACGACCCTCACCAACTGCAGTGAATCTAGAGTCATTCACTGAAGCTATGGGTTCTGTTGTCTCACGAAGCTCCCTTCCAGAGCTCCCTGCAGTAGGCTGGGATTCCGACTCCCTCCGGAAGCCCATTCACCAAGTTCGCTTCCTCATCTGGAAAGCTGGTCGATTGGCCTGATGCTGTCTGGGGCCTCAAGCCCAAACAAGGCTCAGATGGACCGCAGATTTAGAAAAATCACTTCCAACTAGAAGCTGCATCCTTATGCCGTGTAGTTTCTTCACGACAGGTTTCTGTCTTTTCACCACACTCTAAATAAATCAGCTTTGGTCAGGTCAGTTTTCCATCTGAGTAGCGGAGTCTGACGCTACCATCTGGGTTAACATGGGGAACTATTCCCCTGCAGGCAGGGAAGCCCCAGCAGACCTGGGAGAAGCAGCATGGTAGGAAACACCAGCCCCACCCAGGGAGCCACCACGTGGAGCTTCTACCTGTGGAGCAGGGAAGCTCAGGAGGAAGCTTTAACACTGGTTGAACTTGAAGAGTAAGAGCTGGACTTCCTGGAGAATTTCGTAGAGGTGTGGGAGATCTGCATCCGCTTCACAGTGCGGACGCTGCGACAGAGGAGAGTGTTCTTGGCGTGGTCCCTGAAGTCTTGAGAGACAAAGTAATAGATGAAGGGGTCGATGCAGCTGTTGAGGGTGGACAGGCACAGGGCGGTGATGTACAGGGCATAGACATGGCTCTGGCCCCGGGTCTTAATCAGGAAATAATGCACCACGAGTAGAAGGTTACTAGGCGTGAAGCAGATGAGGTACATTACCAGGACGGTGATGATGAGCTTGATGGCCCTGTGCCTTTTCTTTTCCGAGTGCTCATCCATGGCAGAAGACCGGAGCGCTCGGATCATGAGCACATAAGAAGACGCCGTGAGGAGGGCCGGGAACAGAAAGATGCCAATGGCCAGGGAGAGGAAGTAATTGAACATGTCCCCCACCAGCACCTCCTCGGGCAGGACGTCGTGACAGGTTGTGATGTTAAGGGCTGGGATGTAAATGGTCTGCTTCATGACGTACAAGGGGATGGTGACCAGCAGAATCAGCAGCCATATTCCCACAGAGACCCCAATGGCAATGTTTGCCTTCTTCCTGGGGTGCACTATGGGGTTCACGATGACCCAGTACCGCTGTACACTGAGGCAGGTCATGAAGAGAACGGAGCAGTACATGTTGCCATAGAAAAAGCCAATGAGCACTTTGCAGAGGGCGTCCCCGTAAAGCCAGTCGTTGCCGTGAATGTGATAGGCAATCTTCAGGGGGAACCAGACAACTGAGAGGAGGTCCGCCAAGGCCAGGTTGGCCATGTAAATCACGGCGGGGTGCTTCTTCTTTGTTCGGAAAAGAAAGACCCAGAGCGCCATGCCATTGCTAGGCAAGCCGATCACAAACACGATCGTGTAGACCACTGGGAGGAAGACAGTCGTCAGCTTTCCCGTGAGGATGGACACGGAGAACTCATCCACTACAAAGCCTGGGGCCACCGTGACTCCTTTTTTGGTGACGGGGAGGTTGTTGTCCTGGATCTTACCGATGAGACTTCTGCCCCTGGAGGTTCTGTTGACTCCCGCATCTGAAAGTCAGGCAAATGTCACTTATTAATTTAGAGGTAGGACTGCTCCGCTCATATGAAAATATTCAGATGAGGGCAGAAATGTACCATTGGTGGAGTACACAAAATGCATCAGTCTAGGGACATTTTGGGGTGATAGTGCCCTTTTATTGGAGAGTTGTATGGAACATGTGGAAAACTGATTTCTAGGAATCTTGAAAAGATTGAAAGTACTTCATTTTCTTGAAAACTGAAAGTATTTCAGTGTTTCTTAAACTTCCCATACTCATTAGTGCTTAGCTGTTTTAGCACATGTACATCCACAGTAAGTTAGCAACAATCAGTTTAGGACTGTGCCAAATTTACTAGGAGCTTGGCTCAAATTCCCTGTCCCACTAACCCAAAGTCTGGACCAAGCCTGGCTTTCCAGTGACCCCCACCTCAGAACTGCATATGGGGAGACTCCCAGCACCATGAGGGGACAGTCCCTCCCTGCCACACAGACGGTCTCTAGGACTGGCAGGGACTCTGGGCTGCTGTGCTGGCCTCCTGAGGACCTTTCCATAGAAGCCAGCTGGTGGCTTTCTGGCCTCAAGATCACTGGACAAGTGGGTGTGCAAATGACACACTTGTGTCTTGTTCTTGTGTTTGTGGTCAGCTTGTTCTAGGACTTTGGTGTGATTTCTTTAGCATCCCCACAGCTCTAGGAAGAAATGGGACCTGTTCAGTAACACCTGAGGATGTAGCCAGCAAA
The DNA here is from genome assembly GCF_012274545.1 of Fukomys damarensis. NCBI lineage: Eukaryota > Metazoa > Chordata > Mammalia > Rodentia > Bathyergidae > Fukomys > Fukomys damarensis. The sequence continues at coordinate 59,245,485 of NW_022900913.1, read as the reverse complement.
ATCCAGGCTATGGAAAGTGACACAAGACAAAGGACCTAATTCCACAATATTAACTTACAAGGAAAGAGAGAGAGAGAGAGAGAAAGAGGTATGGACATAAAATTTACAAGATTAAAGGATTAAAAAGATGCATCAGTTATATAATGTGTGCACCTTCCTTGGAACTTGATTCAAACAAGCCACTAAAAGAACATGTAGGAAACAATTAGAAATGTGAACACTGACTGAAATCTGATGATACAGTAGTAAGAAATTACTCTTACTCCACACTATGACTGTGCTGTGGGCATGTTTAAAAAGAAATTCCTATCTCTTATGGATATAGGCTAAAATATCTTAGGATGAAATTTTATCTGGGATTTGTTTCAGTGGCTGGAAACCTCAGACAGTGGCAGTTCCTTACATGGTTAATTAAAGACTGCCACCACATGACTCACTGAATTCCTAGGTATGTACCCAAGAGAAATAAAATGTGTCCACACAAAAACTTGTACTTAGGTACTCAGAGCAACATTTCCAGTAGTCAAAAATGGAAACAACTCATATTTGTATCAACAGATGAATAAATAAAATAAGATCTATCCATACAAAGAAATACTACTTGGCAACAAAAAGAAATGAAGTATTATAGCTGAGCATGGTGGCACATTCCTATAGTCTTGGCATGCGGAAGACTGAGGCAGAAAAAAAAATCACTTGAACCCAAGAGTTTAACTAGCCTGGGCAACCCAGTGAGACTCTGTCTCAAAAATATATATATAATAAAAACAAAGAAAGTGAAGCATTGATACATGATATAACAGATGAACCCTAGAAAAAGTAGGATAAGCAAAAGAAATCTGTTACAGAGGAAAACATATTGTGTGATTCCATTTATATAAAATGACTGGGATAGGCAAATCCAAAGAGCCATTTCTCTGTGGCCATGGTGCAGTATGAATACACTAACAGCCACCCAACTGTACTTTTTAAATGAGTGAGCTTACAGTTCCAACTGTATGATTTAATAAAGTTGTTACAAAGTAACACGGAACTGAAAGCATTTCCTCTACAATCAGGAACAAGACAAGGGTATCTAATCTCACCACTCCTGATCAACACAGTACTTGCATTCTAATCAGTGGATTCAGGCAGGAGAAAAAAAGGGAGGGGGCACAAACAGGGCAGGAAGAAGTCAAATCACCCCAATTAGCAGATGATATGATCTTTACATAAAGAGCCTTAAAAGAAAAAACCCATCAGAATACTTAGCTCTAATAAGCAAGTTAACCAAGTGGCAGGACACAAAATCAACACACAAAAATCAACAGCTTTCCTATACACACCAAGAATGAGTCCACCAAGAAAAATTTAGGGAAATAATCCCATTCACAATAGCTTAAAT
>NW_022900913.1:59238157-59244024 GCF_012274545.1 Fukomys damarensis | reverse complement strand
ACCTAACTCAAAAGGTGAAAGACCTCTTTAATGAAAATTATAGAACACTGACAAAAGAAACTGAAAGCATTAGGGAATGCAAAGACCTTCCTTGTTCATGCATCGAAATTAATATTGGTTCATTTTGTTTAGTTTTTTTTTAAGACTGGGTCTCTTTACGTAGTTCAGGTTGGCCTTGAACTCGCTACGTACCTGAGTCTGGCCTTGAACTCATGGGGATCCTCCTATTTCAGCCTCCTGAGAGCTGCACCACCATGCGTGGCCAGAATTAATATTGTCTAAATGACTCTACTGCCAAAACAGCAATCCATAGATTCAGTGAGATCCTAAAATACCAGCACCATTCTTAACAGAAGTAGAAAAGTAAACCCTAAAATTCATATGGAAATAAAGTTAGGCAAAGTGGCACACATATGTAGTCCCTGCAGTCAGGAGACTAACACAGGAAGACCATTATGAGTTCCAGGCCAGCCTGGGCTACATAATGAGTTCAAGACCAACCTGAATTACATAGTGGAAACCTTGTCTCAAAAATCCAAAAACAAAACAAAACTCATACAGAAACACAAAAGACCAAGAATAGTCAAAGCAGTTCTAAGCAAAACAACAGAACTGGAGTGGCATGGTGAGTTTGAGGCCACCCTGGGCTATAGTGAATTCAAGACTAATCTCATTTACATGGTCAGACCTTGTCTCAAAAAGCCAAAAAAAAAAAGAAAAGAAAAGCTGGAGCCATTACACTACAGGATCTCAAATTATAGTACAAAACCACAGTGATTAAAAAAAAACAAAGCATAGTCCCGGCACAGAAACAAACCCGTACAACCCCACAGCATGTGATTATTAACAAAGCAGCCAAAAGCATAAGCTGGAGAACAGGTGCCCTCTTTGACAAATGGTTCTGGGAAAACTGGCTATCAGCATGCAGAAGATTGAAGAGATCTTTATCTTTCTCTTCCAGCGCTAACATCAAATCAAAATGGATCACAGAAGTAAAGATAAGACTTAAAACTTTGAAACTGCTAGAAGAAAGCACAGGGGAAACACTGGAAGCCATAGGCATGGGCCAAGGTTTCCAGAATAGGCATAGGCCCCAGTAGCCATTAGGGAAATGCAAACCAAAAGTACAGGAGATTCCATCTCACGGCCCAGAAAGGTTGTCATCAAGAACACAGAATTAGCCACCACGCTTGCTCAATCCCAGCTTTGCTGAAGGAGGCTGGGGCAGAACTATCACCACCAGTGTAAGGCCAACCTGGGCTATCAAAGGAAGGAAGGAAGGAAGGAAGGGAAGAAGCGAAGAAGGGAGGAAGGGAAAAAAAAGAAAAAATGCTGGTAAGGAATGGGGGAGCAAGAGCCCTTCCACACTGCTGGTAGAAAGGTAAATCCACTATGGAAATCAGTGTGGAGATTCCTCACAAAACTAAAACTAAAGCTACCATTTGACCCAGCTAATATACTGTATTCCTGAAAGAATTAAAGGCAGCATACTATAGCGATGCCTGCAAACCCATGTTCTGTATAGCAGCACAACTCACAGTAGCTAAACTGTGCAAACAGCTTACCTGCCCATCAACAGATGAATGGATGAGGAAAATGTGGTCCACACACAAAAAAAGAGTACTAAGTCACAAACAAGAATGGGATTGGGTCTTTGCAGGAAAAGGGACAGAAGTGTAGACCATCTGGTAGAGCAAAATGAGCCAGTCTCATTCAGCAAATTAAACACAACATGTCTTTCTTATGTGTAAGCAATCTAAAACTAAATTAAAATAAATAAGTGGGGTACAGATCTGTGATTCTAGCACTCTGGGCAACTGAGGCAGGAGGGTTGCAAATTCAAGCCCAACCTGGGCAACTTAGGCCCTATCTCAAAATTAAAAATGGCTCAGTGTGAAGCCCAAGGTTCGATCCCCAGTACTGAAAAACTGAAAACTTCATATGAACTGTGTTCTCTAAAACTGGTAAGCATCAAGATGCAACACCAAGGTTCCCAAAGCTCTTTCAGCTCAGCATGCGGGTCTGATCCTGGCCTGTGTCCTGTGCCTCTCTGAGTCTCACAGAACTTGTGCAGGCAAATGCCACAGTCCCAGCTCCCAGCTGCAGGCCAGCCAGTGATTTCTGTGCCACAGAGCTGAGAGGGGCCCAGATACACAAGTTTACCCACGTTAATACACAGTGCCTGCTACAAGAGCATCTCCACTTCCAGACCCATGTATGCAAGAACAGCTGCTAGGGCAACATCTGGAACTGGCACTGGCCCCTGCCCTAACCTCCCACAGCTCCTTAATGCGAGAGCACACTGTGCTGTTGAATGCATTGAAATGGAAAGACAGCCACAATGCACTATCAGCTACAAAAAGGAACTGCCAGAACACGACACTCCCCTGTTTGTAAGATGATAACATGCACTGACTTATGAAATCTGAAGTCTAGATGGACACTCACTCCCGAATTGTAAAAACCAGCTGTCTCTGTGAAGCAGAACAGCTGGGGAGAACTTGCCTCTTTCCTACTCTATTTCACTTGAATGTTTCTGTCTCAAAGGAGTGTAAACCAATACAATCTTTCAGAAGGATAGTTTTTTAAAAAGACAGCACAATTTTAAATGTACTTGTCTTATGATCTAGTAACTTACTTTTACGAATTGGTCTCACTCATACAAGCTAGATTGCAGGAAACTACTAAATGTACAATATTTATACTGCCATTGTTTGTCATGGGAAAACAAATGTTAATCTCAACACCTATGGAAAGAGGAACTAAGCTGGGTGTGGAGGCACAGGCCGCCGGCAGTCCCAGCACGCTAGGAGGTTAACGCCGAAGGATCCCAAGTTCGAGTCCTGCCCGGGTAACGTACCAAGATCCTGTTTCAAAATAAAAATTAAAGTGATGAGGATGTAGCCCAGTGCATGGGCCCTGCATTCAATCTCAGCACCACAAAGGGAAGAGGGGGATGGGCTAGTTCAATAACTTGACATTTACAGTTTCTCTATAAAATCATGGATGGATTTGGATACACTGACTATGAGCAGGTTTATTGGGTAAAAATAAATAAATAAACTACAGGACAGTCTATACAAGGTGGTCCTTCCATGGTGCAAAATATATTATTTGTGCACAGGGTTTCTAGTTGAGAGTGGGCCCAGTGTCCCCAGCAAACCATCTTACGGATCACGTATTTCACCTGAGTGAGCTCGCTCCTCACTCCTTCTGTACAGACCCTCACCCCAAAATTCCACCTCTCCCAACCTTTGGGACCACAGCTGAGAGATGAATGGTTTCCACTGCCAGGCACCCTCCCTAGTTACACTGTCCGTTGATTTTATAACTGGTCTTGCAGGGTAAACCGTCTCCCTCCACACTCGCCCAGCTAATAAAATGCTAAGAAAGTCAAACACAGACTTCACGAGACGCTGCCTGCCGAGGTTAACTAGTAACTCCAAGGCAAGAAAGCAGCGCTCTTTCTGTTCATTAGGGTTCTCTCCTTTTACACGACACTGGAAATATATCCCTAACTTGACAATAATGACACATCCTCCATAGCAGATTTTTTTTTGTCATTTTTTTTAATGGTCTCACTGTGTAGTTCAGGATGGTCTTGAACTCACTATGTAGCCCAGGATGGGCTCAAACTCTAAGCGATTCTCCTGCTTCAGCCTCCAGACTCAGTGCTGGGATTATAGGTGTGAACCATTATACCTGGCTATAGGTGTTGACATGCTACTGATGAACTTATATATCCTTATCTATATTTTTAGTGCATTACTTTATGCCTGGATATATGAAAGCAAGAGAGAAGGTAGAAACCAAAAATGTTAGCAGTGGTATTTTTGGTATTGAGTTTTGGGGTGACTCCATTTTTTTTCCTTTTTTTCCTCTGCAGTGATCACATATTACCTTATAATTAAAATACCAATTGTAACAAGAACAAAAGTTACAATCTCCAAAAGAGAAATGGAACACCTTCACCAGGGACCTCCATGTCCTATAACATGGTACAGAGAAGTGTTTCAGAGAAGCTGGCTTCAGTGCCACACTGCCTTCGACCAGACTGTGGTCGTCATTCTGGCAAGTCCCCTCGTTTCACTTGCTTCCTTCCCCTTCCGGTTCCCCTTTTTCTTCCCCTTCCCCTTCCTCTTCTCCTTCTGTACTGTGGATTGAACTCAGGGCCTTCACACTGAGCTATATCCCCGCCCTTTTTATTTTTTGAGACAGTCTCACTAAATTGCTCAGACTGGGCTCCAGCTTGCATCCCTCCAGCCTCAGCCTCCCAGAGGGACAGGATTGCAGGCCAGCACCCCCATGCCCAGTCCTTCATCTGCGTTCTCCGGGTGCAACAGTGGAGAGACTGCTGAGCGGCTCCCAGCTTCTGGGGTTGGAGCCCAGTGCGGAGAGAGACTAAATACATTTATAACAATCGTCATCCAGTGGAGCAGTGACAGAGGGCTTTCCCTGCCTCGCTCCCCCAAGTGGGTGTTGCCCACCTAAAATGAGGTTGCTCTTAGGTTGTGTCCTTTCCATTGTGCAGTCTTTGGGATGAGGCTTTCGGAAAGAAAAACAAACCCAATCTGCCTTTCAGCACCGAGGAAAGGGATGAGAAATCAAGACCGTGTCACTTTGGGAGGAAAGCCAGGCAGCCTGAAATTTGCTTCATTTAATACAACCCCGTGAGGGAAGGTTACCTTGCAAACGAGTAAAAGTATGCAGGAAGGAAAGAAAAATAACCAAGGTGCAATATTCAATAGGTCTGGTTAACAAATAACCGGATCTTCCTTTTCTGCTAAAGTGAAGCTCACCCTGTACTCCAGCACTGCTCTGTCCCCAGCCCCGTACACAGCCAACAAGACTGAACCCAGTACTGGGGCGGTTCCGGCAGAAACCATCTGAATCACAGGGCGATGAATCACCTGCGCACACTCTTTCATTCATACAGTGACTTTTGCTCCTGGATTCTAAGAGTTCCAAACTTTAAAACACACAGGCAAATGGACAAATGTTAATAAGTTTCACCACTTCCCAGATTAAAATCCTGCATTTAGACCAGCGGAGGGGAGCTTCAAGCTCACACCCTAACAAACTTTTCCTAACTCCAGAGAGGAAAAGGACCACATTCTCCAATCTAATTTATGTACTCTTTTTCGAGGTCTTTATGAAGAAGGTAAAATTGAGAGATGCTTTTTACAGCTGGCCTTTAAATCAGGGAAATTCAAGACACCCTTTAAGGGGACTGTGCCTTCTCGCATGGTGGGGGCTTAGTCAGCACCCTCGGCCCTGACCTTTAAACTCTCGGCCAACCCGGGCCACAGGCACCGGGCGACACCAGCTCACGCACACCTGGGCAACCCGCCCACCTGCACAGCGGCGGGGGGGGGGCTGGCACCGGGCACCGGGAACCGCCCAGACTGCTCCTGGCCGTAGTCTCCAACCTGGTGGTCTGCGTCCCACAGTGGCCTCCAGTGTGCTCTCCAGGTGACAGGGAAGGGAGAGCCTGGGATCCCACGGCCAGAAGGTCACCTGTATGCACAGCACTGAAAGAGGCTGAGGCAGGCAGATAGCAAGTTCCAGAGCGGCCTGAACAATATACAAGACCCTGACTCAAAACAATAATAAGAATAAATAAATAAATAAATAAATAAATAAATAAAAGGGTTCAGGCCCTGGGTTCAAAAAGGAGGAAGGAAGAGGGAAAAAGAAGTTCCACCTGTAAATTCACGTGACGCCCAAATAGCCAGAAAGTCCGGGCCTGACTTTTCACGCCCAGCTCATCCTCCACAGGCCTTTCCCGCTGCGGGCTCCAGGGGTGGCGGGGCGCAGAGGCCGTGACCACATCTCAGAAGTCACCAAGCAGGTGAGTGGACACCCTG
>NW_022900913.1:59216955-59237679 GCF_012274545.1 Fukomys damarensis | reverse complement strand
CCTGCCCGGCCGGCCCGACGCGCTCGCCTGGGTCCCTGCGCCCAAAGCCCGGGAGCGGAGCGGCTGGCGGTAGCTGCGCTGGAATGCAAACAACAGTAAGGCTGACTGCATCTTCTCCGGGGCTGTACAGTGTCCAGAGCCATCTTTAACCTTTACTCCTACATAGCAGTATCGTCTGTCTCCCTCCCCTGGTCTCGAAGTCTAGAACTCTTGATCCTCCTGGTGTGGTGGTGTTTGCCTGTAATCTCAGCACTGTGGATGCTGAAGCGGGAGGGTGCCCCATTTGAGCCCAGCCAGGGCAACTTCGAGATTTAGGGAGACCGTTTCAAAAAGAAAGAGATGGTGAGGATTTAGCTCAGTGCAAAAGTTCTGGGTTTGATCCCCAGTAGCAAAAAAATAAAAACTAAAATAAATAGAAGCCAAGCTCAAGCTATTTTCCAGAAGGGGAAAAAAGCAGTCTTTTCACTGGCTTGGGAGGTGGAGCAAGGTTCTGGTCTGCAGAAGCGAGGTGGACCGCCCTGGACACCAGGGCAAGCGTGCAAAGGCGCCTAGGGCTGGGTTCTCTCTCTGGTTAACTAGCTGTGACCTTGAACAGTTCGTCCTTCTAGGAGCGGAAGCGTGGGAAGGTCGTGGACTGGGCACTGAGAACTCCGAGCTTCAGGAGTAGGGTCTTGTTTAATCGCCACAACCGCCCACACAGTGCGATTATTCTTTCTGTTTTACAGACCAGGAAACAAGCAAACAGACCTGAGCAAGGTTAAATAAAGCTCCTGAAAGAACAGAGAAGACCTCGGAGAGCTCAGAGGAGCAGATGGGAGGCTGACTGGCGCTGAGCAGGGACAGGGCCCAGTCACTTCCTGTTCCGGGTCTGTGTGAGTGGGGTGAAGACACAGCTTGGCCCTGCCAGTGTGACTGCCCCTGGAAAACCAAGCCTCACTGAGCCAGTTGCTGCTGGCTGTTACTAATACTTGCACAACCAAAACGAAATGCCCACTGTCCCTAAACTGTGAGTGCTTTGCCCAGAGCTGCCTCTGCTGAAGGGCTCCATCCTTGTGTCACTCCCGAATCTCAGTGTGGCTCATTAGCTGAACTAAGGTGGGCTCTGGACAATCCAAGAAGGAAATCATGAGCCAGGTGTACTGGTGCAGGCCTGTAATCCCAGCACTGGGGTATCACGAGTTTGATCCCAGGATCCTGTCTCAAAATTTTAAAAAGGTGGAGAGTATAGTTCAGTGCAAGGGCCCTGGTTCAAGTTGTGGAAAAAAATCACATTAGCAAATGGCTTCAGTCATTTCCCCTATAAAAACATCTCCCCAAGATACCAAGCAGATGCTTATTATGCTCTCCCCTTGGCCTCCATAGAGGAACTCACATGAGCAGAGAAATGAAATAAAAGCAAGAGAAATAAATGGCCCATATCTGCCGCCAGAATGGCGTGCTTACTTTCTGGGTCACAGAAAGGGATAGGGTTGTTTTGTTTTGTTGGGTTTTTTGAGACAGGGTCTTGCTATGTAGTCCAGGCGGTCCTTGAACTATGTCATCCAGTCTGTCCTCAAATTTGAGACGATCCTCCTTCCTCAACCCCTCAACTGGGATTACAGGCCTGTGCCACCACATCTGGCAGCAGTTTGTTATTGTTTAAATTCCAGCACACACAGAAGGATGGCAGGCTGTGTAGCACAGACTTTCTGTTCAGTGGCCCCAGGCTGCGCCTCAAGTGAGTTCTTTCAGGAATGTGAAATCATGTGACCCTGGGGCAGATTCTGGCATCTCTTTTTGGGGACACTTGTGTGACCTTGGATAAATCATTTGCCCTCTCTGTGCCTTAGTTTCCTGGCTTATAAAGGTAGGATTACTATTTTTGTCTAGTTTAAAGGCATCTCAGGATAAAAGAGGGACTCTGATGTGAAGTCAGAGCTTGAAAAACCTTGTTTCCTTTCTCTGAGGAGTCTTTGTAACGCTACATCTGCACCTCAGCTCCTGGGACAAGGTTCCCAGGGCCTCATATCTCGGGCTGTGCCATACTTTTCTCCCCAAAAAAGCTGATTTTTGTAGAAACAGCGCAGGAGTTTACCTTGTTGTGAACAGGGACAGTTTTTCCAAAGGTCCCCCTGCCTGGGAGAGACAATTCCTATACCATCCTTCCTCATCTGTATGATTATTGTTGCATCTGCAACCTGGGGTGACCATAGCCCCTTTCTCATGGGGTGATTGTGAGAGCTAAATGCCCATCAAGTGTCCCTGAGCACAATTCCCTTGTCTTAGGCACCCAGGAAAGGGCCGGCCCCCTTGGAGGAAGGAGTGTCCTCTTAGCAGGGAGCAAAGCATGGGCCTCTGCTGCTTTCAATCTAAATTTCAGTTACCACATGCATAGGAACCGCTTTGAATCATCAAAATTTCCCAGAAAAGGCTTTCAGTGAACAATGCTGAGTTAAAGTCTCAAGAATGTGGTTTCTTCCTGCAGCCTGACTGAATGAAGGACACTCTGTGAAGCACAGCGCTTGTTGTGTGGGTAGTGGAGACTCATTTACCCTGAGGGGTGTGGAGTGTCCCCTGACTCTGAGGCTGGGACCCAGGCAGTTCCGGAGCCAGGTTTGGGAGCCTGGACTCCCACAGCTCCCCACTCCCTTCAACTGGAAGGAAGCATTTAGACACTGAAAGAAAACTTACTTTTGTTTGTTTGAATGGGGTATCACTGTGTTAAGTCCAGGCCAGCTTTGAATTCATTATGTAGCCTAGATTGGCCTCAAATTCACAATCTTCCTGCCTCAGCCTCTGGAGTAAGGGGATTGCAGGTGGTAGGCACCACACTAGGCAAAAACACATTTAATGCAAATGACTTCTGCACTCACTTATCAAGCATATCAGTGGTGACACAAAGTCCCTGAAATCTTGGGGCCGGATCAGTAATAGTTGGGAAAAAGCTATGCCCATTCATTCGCTAATGCACTGAACACAAAAATCATGGCTCTTCTTTCCAGTTTCTCAGATCATAAACTTCTTTACTGTCGTCTGATTTGTTTATGTTCCTCTCTGATTCACCAGCAATTCTACTTTTTGCTCAGGACCTATTTGCTGGCTCACAACACAGCAGTGAGGAAACCTGATGAAGCATCCGTCAGGTCAGCCCACTTCCTTGCTCGAAGAACCAAAGTGCTCACCACTTCGCTCAGAGTCCATCTCCAGTTCTACGGTTCTACTCCATCCCAAGCACTTAGCACTCACCACTCAGCCGGCCCTCCTCACATGGAATGTGGCATGTTCGCTTGGTCTCCAACTCCCCTCCCCCAGGTGTTGGTTTCCTTAGACTCAGCAGTCACTAGGCGGTAGGGTCTGTGAGCCCATACCTTCCCGGCATCTCCCAGCTTCTCAGCAGTGGGGCTCAGGAGTTTCCATGCCAGCCAGAGATGGACCTAAACTGGCATGTGTGATCAGGGAAAAGGCTCACTAGAGCAAAAAAAAAAAAAAAAAAAAAAAAAAAACTCTAATGATAATCATGGTAAGCATCAGTGGCCAACTACTCTCTAGGCTTATGATCTTTGGGTTTGTCCTTTTGCTTAGTTTGGTGTCTGAGACAGGATCTCACTGTGTAGTTTAGGCGGGTCTTTAACTCACTTTTTAGCCCAGGCTGACCTCAAACTTGCAGCAATCCTCCTGCCTCAAGCTCCTGAATGTTGGGATTAGAGTCCTGCACCACCACATCTGACAGGTTTTTGTTTTTAAATTTAGATTGTTTTCTACCACTCCAAAAAAATAGCATATTTTTGTTTGTTTGTCGGCTGGTTTGTTTTGTTGAAACAGGGTCTTGCTATATAACCCAGGCTGGCTCAAACTCATGGTGATCCTCCTTTCTCTGCCTCCCAAGTGTTGGGGTCACAGACTTCTGTCACCATGCTCAGCTTGGACCACATTGCCAGGAACCGAACTCAGGACCTTGCACTTGCCAGGCAGGCACAGTGCCCCTGAGCTATATCCCCAGCCCTGGACAACATATTTTTTTTTTTAGCTTTAATTGAGTTTATTGGTACATTTTAGGGATACAGTACAGTTACATTCATTGTTGGGATCTTGTACCTCTACATGACGAGTCTTGGTTCTCATTTTTCCCTTTGTCCCTGCCCTCCTTTCACCCCCTCCTCCCCATCTACAAACACTTTATTTCCATCTTTTCATTATCTCACATTTTTTTCTTTTCCCTTATTACCCTTCCCCTACCCATCCCACCTTCCCTACACTTTTAGCTCCTTTCTTCCCATTTCTCAATGTCAGTAATCTTATTAGGATCTTATGTATTATTGCAGATTATTCAACATATTTTTAAGGAAAAGAATCATAAAGGCTTTCACCCTTGGGCTGGAGTTTGGGCCAGGTGAGGCATCCCTGTGATTTAGAGAGATGAAGTCAGTCATGACATCATGGGAAAGCAGCTATCTCCTCTCTTCCACTGCCTCTGGAGTGGGCGATGCAGACCCAGTGACTCCATGAAATCAGTGCTGATGGCTGTGGAGGGCATAGTCCTTGGGTCTTTCCGAGAGCCAGGTGAGGACAGCTCACCCTGGGCGGGGCTGCCTCAGGTCCAAGGTGGGATGGGACTCTGCCCCCACCCCCGCACCTCACCCAGCCTGCTTCTTCTCTGGGTCCCAGCAGGCCCAGCCCTCCTCTGGTGATTTGGAGATAAGGCTGAGACCCCGCCCTGGGTTCCACCACCCTGGCCTTCCTTCCCCCAGGATAAGAGAGCAGTGCCTCCCAGAAACAACTGACCTTGGCGGCTGCCCCCCACTTCCCTTCCAGCAAGGCCTTCGCGCAGCAGGCCATGCCCTTCTCTGCTCCCACAGCCCCAGGCAGGAGGGGGACATGGGGTGACCCCTGCCAGCCTTATTTCACAGCAGGCCGATTGCTGCTGACCTTCCCCCCCTCCTTTTTCTTTTCTTCTCCTGTACTGGGGATTGAACCCTGAGCTTTCACGCTGACCTACTACATCTCCAGACCTTTTTTAGTTTTTGTTTTAAGACAAACTCTCACTAAATTGCCCGAGTTGGGCTTGAATTTGTAGTTTTCCTGCCTCAACCTCCCCAGAGTGCTGTGATTAAAGGCGTCCACCACCATGCCCAGCTAATTATTGACTTTTCTTCTAAAATTATTCATGACATCCTCTGTAGGTAAGTGGCAAAACAAAAAAAGCCAGGACTGGTGGCATATGCTTATAATCCCAGTACTCTGGAGGTTGAGACAGGAGGATCCTGAGACCAAAAAAAACACAAAACAAGAGGGCAGCTACATCCCAGAATATTCACTGCCAAGGCTGGTGCTTCCCTTTTCTGTGTTTCCAGTGACCACAACTGCTTGGCTACTGCAGTGGCTCCTACCTGCCTCCTTCTAAGATTCTCATCTTAAGAAACAGTTGCTATTTTCTGATGCAAATGCAGCACATGTTTATTGAGTTAATTGGAAAATACAAAAGTAATGGGAGAAAAGAAGACAGGAGGGAAGGAGAGAGAAAAGAAGGAAGGAAGGAAGCCAGGTGTGATGGTGCATTCATTTAATCCTGGAATTTGGGAAGCTGAGGCAGGAGGATCACAAGTTCCAGGCCACCCTGGGTGATTAAAAAAAAAAAAACCCATTTGAAAAAAAATTGTGGAAGAAGAAGGAAGAATCAAGGAAGGGAAAGAAGGAAGGGAGAAGGGCCTGGAGATTACTGTACATAGTTTGCTGCCTTCTAGTGAAGCCCTTTTCTAAAAAATCAAATTTCAAGGACTTGCATACTATTTTGTACTTAGTTTCCCACTCAACAGCAGTGTATTTTCCCAAAGGCTTCAAACCATAGCTGCATTTTTAATTATTGCTGAATACTTACCTTCTTCAGTAAGTCTTAATTATTCTGTTGTAAAATATTTAGATTAATTCATGTTTTGTTGTGTTTTAGGTAACATAAATATATCCAGATACATAGTTTCAGACTGTTATTTTAGAAAAAAATCCTTAGAGATAGGTGGATTTGCTAGAGGAGTCTGTTTATTTTAAAAGCTTTGTGGTTTGGTTTTAGTTTTTTTGAGACAGGGTCTCATTATGTATCTCTGGCTGGCCTGGAACTTGCAACCCTCCTGCCTCAGCCTACCAAGTATTGGGGTGTCCATGGTGCACCAGCTGTTTTCAGCACTCCTGATGATAATCAGATTGCCCTCCAGAAACAATGCACCTTATAGTCCCATAAGTACTACATGTCTATGTGCACCTTCACCAGCATCATTTTTTATAGCAAAATATTTATTGGTACATTTTAGGCATACATAATGGTAAATGGGGAATTTGCACCTATACATGATGTATCCCATTTCTTTTTTCCCATTCCTCCTCCCCTCAACTCTCCTCCCTACGAAGAAAAGTTTTCTTTCCACATTTTTCTTGTCCCTTCCTTCTTTTCTCCCTCCCTGGTCCCTTGTTCCCTTTCAGTTTGAACATTTTCATCTCACTTCTGAATATCTACTAGACATTTCAGTCCTTATTTCCACTTTTGGTTTCTCACACCAGGGAAACAATGCAGTATTTAAACATGTGTGTCCAAATTATTTCACTTAAGAGTATGGTCTCAGGGTGCATCCATTTGGCTGTAAATGTCTGATGCTCATTCTTCTTTGTGGTGCAGTATTACTCCATTGTATAAATAAAATACAACTTCTTTATCCACTCATCAGTTGATGGGCATTTGGGCTGTTTCTAAGATTTAGCTATTGTAAACTGTGACACTATAAACATGGGTGTGCATATATCACTGTGGTCTGATGCTTTTAATTCTTTTGAGAAGACACCAAGAAGAGGAATAGCTGGGTCAAATGTGACTTCTAGTTTTGGCTTTTTAAGGAATCTCCACACTGATTTCCACAGTGGTTGCACCAAACTACATTTCCACCAACAGTGGAGAAGGGTTCTTTTTTCCCCACAGCTCCATCAGAATTTGTCGTTGGTTGATTTCTTGATAGCAGCCATTCTTTTTGGAATGAGATGGAATCTCAGTATTGTTTTAATTTGCATCTCTTAAATGACCAGTGAGGTTGAACATTTTTGCACATATTTATTTGCCATTTGTACTCTTCATTTTAGAAGTGTCTGTTCATTTCAGATACCCATTTTTGGATTGGGTGTTTTAACTTGTTTTTTTGTTTGTTTGTTTGTTTGCTTTTAGTTTTTTATATATCCTAGATTGCAGTCCTTTGTCTGAGGCAAAAATGTTTTCCCACACTGTGGGTTTTCTCTTCACTGTGTTGGTAGTTTCTTTTGTTGTGCAAAATCTTAATAAGATGAGATCCCAATTGTTGATTCTTTGTGATATTCCCTGCATGATTGAGATTATGTTCATAGTTTTTGTTTACACCAATGTCTTCAAGAGTTCTACCTATTTTATCTTCAGCAGATTTAGTGTTTCTGTTTTAATATTGAGATCTTTGATCCATTTTGATTTTAGTTTAGTGTGTGGTGAAAGATAAATGTCTACTTTTAATCTTTAGCATGTGGAAAACCAGTTTTTCCAGCACCTTTTATTAAAGAGGCTTTCTTTCTTCCAGTGAAGGCGTTTGGCTCCTTTGTTAAAGATGAGATGGCTGAGTGTGTTTGGAGTTGTCTCTGCATCTTCTAATCTGTTCTATTGATCCTTGAGGCATTTTTTTGTTTTGGATTTGGTTTTGGTTTTTTTGGCAAGTACCATGCTGTTTTTATCACAGTAGCTTTGTAGTATAATTTCAAGTTGGAGATTGTGGTGCTTCCTTCCTTGTCTTTGTGTCAGGGCCGATAGGCTGAAGGGGAGCCTGGGCAGGCTAGTTTCCCAATGAAAAGAACACGTGTGGAGCAGCCATTACAAAGCAGGGCCTCAACTTTAATTTACAGCATACCACTTATAATGGCCATTATCAGGTTTTCTGAGATACAGTAAGACAAAATAGCTGTGCAACTTAGAAGTCTATGTGGTACATGCGTGAAAGCCTGTGCTGATTCATTATTGTATAATGGAGCTCCATCATGCATCTGTGCTAAGTGACAGGGTTGTGTCCTCAATTGGCCTCAGATGCCTGGGCTGGGACACATCTCACCGTGGCTCCCTACATGTTGCTGCCCAGAATTGCTTTCGCTATTGTAGGTCTCTTCTAGTTCCAAACAAATTTTAGGATTGTTTTGTCTAATTCTGTGAGAATATGCACTTGCGAGGCAGGTGGTAGAACCACTGAGCTAAATCCCTGACCCAAGAATGTACTAGTATTTTGATTGGAATTACATTAAGTCTGTATAATAATTTAGTAAGTATGGTTATTTTCATTATATTGGTTCTTCTTATTCAAGAACAAGGAATGTCTTCCCATTTCCTGATATCCTCTTTGAGCTCTTTTTTCAGAGTAAGGTAGTTTTCCATGTAAAGATCTTTTACCTCCTTTGTTAGATTGATTCTTGATTCATAGGTACTTTTCTTTTTTTCTTTTTTATGCGGGGGATGCTGTTGTGAAAGGTGTTGTTTCCCTAATTTCTCTCTTAGTGAGTTATTTTTGTACAGAAAGGCTATTGATTTTTAAGTGTTGACCTTGAATCCAGCTACCCTATTGAATTTGGTTATTAAATATAGAAATCTAGTTGATTTTTTTGAAGTCTTCTATGTGGAATATCATGTCATCCACAAATAATGATAATTTAACTTCTTCCTTTCCTATCCTTATTCCTTTTATTTCTTTTTCTTGTTGAATTGCTCTGGCTAAAGTTTCCAGAACTATACTGAATGAGAATGGCAACAGTAGACATCTTTATCTTGTTCCTGATTTTAGAGTGAAAACTTTGAGGTTTTATCCATTTAGTATGATGTTGGGTTGTCATGATGTTGGCTTTTATCAGATTGAGGTAAAGATCATCTGCCCTAATTTCCTGTAGGGTTTTTTGTTGTTGTTGTTGTTGTTTTTGTTTTACCTGAGTGGGTGTTGGACTTCGTCAGATGCTTTTTTTTGCATCTATTGAGATGATCATATGTTTTTTGCCTTTGGCTGTATTAATATAGTGTATTGCACTTATTTATTTATCTGTGTTGAATCATTCCTGCATCCTTGGGATGAATACTACCTGGTCGTGGTGTATGACCTTCTGATTTGCTGCATTCTGTTTGCCAGTATTGTTTGAGTCTATGTTCATTAGGGAGATTGGCCTATAGTTCTCTTTTTTTGTTGGATTATTCTCTGGTTTGATATCAGGGTAATGCTTGTTTCCAGAAATGATTTTGGGGGTATTGCTTCCCTTGAAATTTCATTAAAGAGTTTGAGAAGTAGCAACAGTAGGTCTTCTCTAAATTTCTTGTAAAATTCAGGCATGAATCCAACAGGGCCTGGGCTTTTCTTTGTTGATAGATTTTTTTTTTTTTTTTTTTGTACCAGGAAATGAACCCTAGTCCTTGTATTTGCAAGGCAGGTGGTGGAACCACTGAGCTAAATCCCAGACCCCTTTGTTGATAGATTTTTAATTATACCTTAAATTTCATTGACTTATAGGATTATTTAGAATTTTTATATCTTTTTTATTCAGCTTTGGTAATTCATACGTATCTAGGAATCTGTCCATTTCTTCTGTGTTTTCCATCTTACTAGGATATAGTTTCTTGAAGTAGGTAATGATGATCTTTTGGACTTTTGCAAGATCTGTTTTTTTGTTGTTGTTGAGTGTTTGTTTGTTTGTTTGTTTTTGGTACCGGGGATTGAAGTCAGGTCCTTGCACTTGCAAGGAGGGCCACTAAACCACTGAGCTAAATCCTGGGACCTGCAAGATCTGTTTTGATTTCATACTTTTCATTCCTAATTCCATGTATTTGAGTCTTTTCTTCTTTTGATAAGGTTGACTAAGGTCTTGTCAATTTTCTTTAATCTTTCTATTGGGAGGCCCATCTGACCTCTGTTGGCCTAGAAAGGGGAGCAGCAAGGGCTAAAGAAAGAGAATAGAGACATGCTTGATTTCATCATTCATGGTGGGCTGGGAGGTCAGTGCCACAGAGTGGACAAAGACAAAGACACTCTGAGCTAGCCATTATTTATCAAGTACACACAAATGGAGGGCATATTGGGTGAGTCAGAAGGCAGTAGTAAGGAGAACATTCTTAACATAGCAGATGAGATGAGACAGCAGACTAATAAAGAATTTGTCCTTCACCCAGGTGCAACCTTTCTCTCTCTCCGTCTCTCTTTTTTAAATTACTACTCATGGTTCTTGAAGAACCAAGATGTCTTCAGCTGATGTACTCTTGCCTTGATTGTCACAGTTTCGCAGGACCATTGAGGCCTCAACTTGTGCCCAGAGGCAAAATACAGTTAGGTTTCTACATGCCATAGCTGGCTGGCCATCAAGGTGACATTGGTCCTTTGACAGCTATAGCCATACTTTAATTATGAAATTTTTTTCCCCCAAATAATATAGAATTTCTCTCGATATCTTTCAAAGAACCAACTCAATTCATTGATTATTTTTATTGTTTTCTTAGTCTCAGTTGCATTAATTTCTACTCTGATCTTTATAATTTCCTCCTTCATTTTGACCTTTGGGCTTGGCTTACTCTTCTTTTGCTAGAAGCTTTAGGTTCAACATTAGGTTGTTTATTTGAGCTCACTCTGTTTTCCAAACATGAATATCCATTGCTATGAATTTCCCTTATATGACTGCTTTCATTGTGCCCCATAAATTCTGCTATGTCATATTGGCATTATCATTTAATTTTAGAACCTGTCTTATTTATTTATTTCTTAATTTTTGGTACTGGGGATCAAATCCAATTTCTTAATTTCATCTGTCACCCATTGGTTGTTCAGGAAAGTATTATTTAATTTCCATCTGTTTATGAAGTTCTTGTGGTTTCTTTTGCCATTGATTTCCAATTTCTTTGCATTATGGCCTGATATGCCTGGGATAATTTCAGTTCTTTTGCATTTACTCAAGCATGTTCTATGAGCGAGTATGCTGTCTATTTTGGAAAATGTCCCATGTGAATCTGAGAAGAATGTGCATTCTGATGTTGTGGGGTGGAGTACTGTAGACATCTAAGTCCTTTTGTTCAAAGGTTTGGTTCAATTCTGATACTTTGTTGATATCTTGTCTAGTTGACCTCTTTATTTGTGACAGTAGGGGACCTTAGTACATTACAATTATAGTAGTGCTTACTTGATTTTTTTATATCCATTAATATTTATTTTATGTAGTAGTGCATATATATTTATGATTGTCATCTCTTCCTCTTGGATTGTTTCCTTTACAAGGATGTAGTGACTTTCTTTGTCTCTTAATCAGTCTTGGCTTGAAATCCACTTTTGGAATAGAATACCCTCCCTTGCTTTTTTCTGCGTTCCTGTCACATAAAGTATTGTTTTCAATCCTTTGACTTTCAGTCCATGAATTTCATTTTGAATTAAATGTATTTCTTGTAAGCAGCATATTGTTCGATTTCCTTTCTGATCCATTCTGCCCAACTGTTTCTTTTAATTAGTGAGATGATACCATTTACATTGATGATTATAACTGACAGGTACCAACTTATACTTATACTATTTTCCTGTTGTTGGTTGCCTTTTTCCCCCTATGTTTAGTTGCTTGCCTTGCCTGCTGTAAATATTCTGTTGTAAATCATGGAGTTAGACCTTGTTATCTTTTTCTAGATGTCCTTCAGAATATTTTTAAATGGCCATGAATTTCTTCAGGTGCTCTTTGCCATGGAAATCTTACTTCTCAATTTTGAAAGATGGTTTTGCAGAGTACATCAATCTGGGCCAGAGGTTGTTCTCTTGGGACTTGAAGTACTTCACTCCACTCTTTCCTTGACTTGAGGGTATGTGTTGAGAAGTCAGCTGTAATTCTGATGGGCCTTCCTTTATAGGTGATTTGTTTCCTTTCTCTTACAACTTTTAATATTCTGTTCTTGTGTTGAATTTTGGGAATCTTGACTATAATATCCTTTGGTGAAGTTGTTTTTTAAATCTATACATCAGTATGCCTCACTTATCAATATGTGAAATTCTTTTTCCCTACTTGGAGGTTTTCTGCCATTACTTCTATGAACAGTTTTTTTTAATGTCCTTTGTTCTATCTCCTGCCTTCTCAATGATTCAAACCAATCTCATGTTATTTTTCTTTGCATCATCTAGCAGCTGTTTGATTGATTTTTTGTGGTCCTTTGCTATTTTAAGAGATCTTTCTTTTCATGATAACTTATGGCAATCTTGTCTTCTACATCTGATATTCTGTCCTCACATTGGCTCACTGTGCTGTGTATACTTTCAATGGATTTTTAAATCTTTTTGATATCTGTTTGAATCTGTTTCATGGATTCCATTTCTTTCCTATGTTGAGCATTTATGGTTTCCATCTTTTCCATTTCCCTAAGCTTCTCTATATTTTGTTTATCTGTATCTGCTCTGGAGTCAATAACCATCTCTTTCATTATGGACACCATCTCTATAGTTATTTGAGAAATCTGATTTGATTTTTTCCAGAGCTTCATTTATCTGCTTTGTTACTACTGCTATTACCACTTCAGCGAGTCCAGGTGGATGGGTTTTGAATTGTTCCACCTCATTGCCCCCTGAGTTTGCATTTGGTGAGCTGAAAGTATGGGGTTGTCTCTTGCTTAAGTGTCTTTCTTTTTTTTTTTTAATTTAGTTTCTGGGTTGATGTTTATAAACTGTTTATGGCAAATAGCTTTATTGTTAGTACTTAGAATCCCAATGACTACTTCTCAAAGATGTCATCCAGACGTGGCTGCCTTTTGAGTTTTGAGGATGTTACAATATCCTATCTTTTCAATTTGTTGAGCTTGAGAAGTTGCTGCCTATTTCACCTAGTCCCCAGTTCTTTGGCTCTGGCCTATAGTATTATTTATAACTCTTATGCAAGCTCAGTCTTTATGTACCAGGAAAAACTAATTAGAACAATATGTCACCTTGGCTAAAGTGGTACAATCAGCAATAACAATGGCATCAGACAGCCTAGAAAATGACAACCTGTGGTAACTATTAATTTGCCATATTTAGCCATATGAACTAGATTGGTGGTTATATAGCAAAATCTAAAACAAAACAGAAAATTGTATACAGTAAATATATCCTCAGTTTGGTGATTTTACCCTTAGGGGATAAAATTTAAAAAGGGTAAGGTGAAAAAATAGAGAAACCAGAGAAGAGGAAAAGATTAGAAGCAAGGCTGGAGGACAAAGGAAGATCTTACAAACTTTGACAAACTGGTGAAGAAGACAGGAAGGAAAAAGAGAAGGAAGAAATAAAAACAAAAACAGAACACAACAACAAACCTAGAAAAATGTTCACACTTATATAAAAACAAGAACAAATAATCAAGAAAAAATGAAAACAAGAAAAGAAAATTAAAAAGTCCACTTCAAGATGTGTCTCTGCTGTCACTGGTAGACAAGGTGGGGAGACAGAGTCCAGATCCATGCTGATTAATCCCTATATGTCAGCAGTAGATTTAGAGCAGGGTAGTAGATAATCACAGTAAGCCTGCACCTTTGGTTCTGAAGTTCAGGCTGGTTTCTGGTTGTGAGGCTGCAACCTATTTTGTTCAGCCTACAAGACTCTATGTTCCTCCTGCTGACTTGAAGTTGGCTCCTTAACTTCCTGCTAATTTGAACTTGGTTCTGCCTCACCCTGATGGAGCAAGTCTGCAGCTTCTCTGAGTTCTGGGCTCAATTGGCCCCTCTCCAAGTGAATACTAGGCAATTGCCCACTCCTGGAGGACATCTGAACCCAAATAACTCACCAGCCACTGCAACTCACTGTATCCACTACTCCATTCCATTGGTGCATTTCTCCTGGGAGGCCTCTGGGGTCACCAGTACCACCATGAATTTGCATGTTTGAGCCGCCCTTCCCATTCATTGAGTCAGGGATCAGGGAGAAAATGCTGCTTGCCACCTCCTTCTACATTGGAGTCTCTCTCTTCACTCACCCAATGGGCCTCCATTCTGGCTTCAGATCCTTGCTGGGTCCCAGGGACTCACTTTCCTCCTCCTTCTCTTCCTCACTTTGCTGTATTCCAGAATGTAGATGGCAAATGTTGGAAAGGCTATTTCTCTGCTGTTCACCACTCTACCATCTTCCTGAAAGTTACTAATGTTATAATTCCGCTCTAGTCTTAATATTTTCTTATTTGAGCAGTGGATAGGAAAAGGCTTTCATCATGGCAGTAAGAAGAGCTTCACAGATGGGGAGTAGCAATTGTAAAGCAGAATCCAAGAAAATAACTGTACATGTAATGTTGTTACCACAGAATCAATCCCCCAGCTAGCTTCCAGGCTTTTGTATACAATGAGAAGTGTGTTATAAAATGTACATCCACGGTAAGAGAAAAAGCAAGCAGCCACATTGGCGGGGGGTACCTTGTTATAGATCCCACAATTCCAGGAGGGAAAAAGGACCAGTTTGGAGTGTGGATGTGATAGCACTCTTGAGAGTGCCTGGTGCTGGATTAGCCAAGGACACTGCTACTTCACTGTCAAAGAGAGACATTTACCCTCCAACATGAAAGCCCAGGAGGCCAAAGGAAGGGCATCCAGCCCAGGCCAGGTAGGGATGAGTGGAAGGAGGAGGCAGCAGGGCAGAGATGATGAGAGCACACTGCTCTGCTCCATGCCCAGTAGGCTCCCACATAATCATCAAAGCTACTGCTGGCTTTCATGTGCCCAAACCTTTCCTTCCTCATGAGTCATTTTGGGATATAACTGACTGAACAGAATAGCTGAAAGGCAATTTAGTCACATCAATGAACAACTGGGATGGGCTCCCAGGCATGGTAGCACACATCTGTAATTCCAGCACTCAGGAGGCTGAGGCAGGAGGATCACAGAGAGTTCAAGGCCAGCCTGGACTACATAGTGAGACACTGTCTCCAAAGAAATGCTCCAAAATTGCTTGGGTTTGAATCTCAACTTGTGATCATAAGCTGGGCTAGATGACTGGCCCTCCTTCATCTCAGCATTTCTCATCTGTAGACGAGAGGTGATACGATAGTGCTTAATTCTGAGATTACTATACAAATTACAGGCTTTAATATTTGTGCCAGGCTTAGAACAGGGCTTGGCATGTGGTTTCATTAGTGAATTTTAAAAACAATTATGATGATTTGATGTTATTAATACATGACTGTGACTGACTATGGGCTCTGCTGACAGGCCCATCTGGGTTTGCTCTTAACTGTCTTCTGGTTCCAGTGAGCTTCAATGTCACTGTATAAACAAGCAAGGGACCATCCCCACCTTCAGAAGGGCCTGCTGGGGAGGAACCAGGAGAGCTGGGTGCCGTGACCCAGGTACCTGACCTCAGACCCTGCAACTTCCTCTCATCTCCACCACACAGGAAGTGGGGGGAGCTTCCCTGGCCAGAGGAAGTGCTGGTCTCCATGTCAGCCATGTTTGCCATTTCAGGTGTGGCCAGTGTGGCCATGACTTCATTTTCGCTGGTTCCTCTGAGGAAGGAGAGACCAGCTGTGCAGCTCACATAGAGGGTTGCGTGCTTCCCTGGCCTCTCCAGGACCAGCACCCCATCTTCAGAACTTGGGCTGAGATGTCTAGAGTATGAAAGCCAGGTCTCTTCAATCGAGAACATCACCACCCCTCACCTCACAGGGCAGGCGGCTACACACAGCCCATTTTATTTCCTGCAATGAGGAGCACTGCTAATGTCCCACAGTGGGGCAGGAGACTGTGGCAGGCCAGGCAGGTGGGAGAAGTGGGTGGGACTTCATAATTGCAAAGGTCTAGGATTTGTGTGCTCAGAACAGCTCCTGAAGCCTCACCTCACTCTAGGACTTCTTGCAAGAACTGGAGCAGTTTTTGGACAGGTAGGGCTAGACCTGACCTCAACCTGAGGAGCAGAAAATGCAAAATGACGGTGGACATCCAGCTCTCTGCTACTGAACTGTGCTCACTCTTCACAAAGGTCCATGCTTGCCGTGTAGAGTGGACTTTTTTTCCTACTTTCACTTGGCCCAAAATTCGCTCTACAGGGCCTGTTTCTTTTTCCACCTTTCATAAACATAACATCTTACCACCTTTTGCACTTGTCTTGGCCAATTCTTTGCTCAGGACAGAAAAAAACTAGAAACCATCTCTAGAAGGAAACCCCAGCACTCCAAAACCTGGTCACAGTAATTCACCAAAACAGTAATTCACTTTATCTCTGACATAAAACCTTTTATATTGTGTATAGTACCTGGAGAGAATATCAATAATTCAATACTTTGTCAGCTTTGAGATTCACTCCCCAATGTCACAGATGTTACAATGTGGATAAAAATGCATCTTTTTGTTTGTTTGTTTGTTTGTTTGTGACAAGATCTCACCATGTAGCCCAGGCTTGGCTTGAACTCATAGCCATCTTCCTGCCTCAGCCTCCTGAGTGCTAGGATTACAGGCATGCACCACTACACCCAGTTTAAAAATGCACCTTAACATGGGTGAAAACACACACAAGTGGCAGGAGGGAGAAGCAATCAGAAGAGGATGACACATATTCTACTAACTAGTGCCCCAACCATGTTCCCTGCTGGCTTGCTCTAACTCTGGGAATGCCAGTGCCGCATGTAGCCTTCATGCACCAGGGTGCATGCCCTCTCCACCACTTAAGGATATTGTTCTGTTCTCTGCATAGCAAGTTTTTCCCTCTACTGGCTCATTCCATGGCTACATGTAGGAAACAGGCTCTTTCCTAATGATTCCTCTCCAGTTCCTTTCCTTTCTTTCCTTTTTTTTTTTTTTTTTTTCATTTTTCTAATATGAGACATCTACCACTGAGATGTCCCTCCAATCTGTTTTTATTTAACTTTTGTTTATTTTGTTTGAGACAGGGTTTCTCTGTGTCATGCAGGCTGGCTTTGAACTCACTAGGGAGCCCAGTCTTCACCTCACAGCAGTCCGAGTGCTGGGATTACAGCCCTATACACACAGACCTATCTGCTCTTGCTCATGTCTCATCCTCTCCTCCCACTCTTCTCTGAATGCTGAGGGAGCACCAGCCCTCCCCCTGCTCTACTCCACTGAAATAGGCTCTCCCAAAGCCGCCAACCTCCTCACATTTCCTATTTCCGCAGGTCACCGTCAGTCCCTAGCTCGCCCAGCTTGGCAGCAGTGGCCCTCAACGGTGCCTCCCTGGGCTCTTTGCTCCTGCTCTAGCTGCTCCTGCCTGGCTGCATCCCGGCTCTGCCCCAACACTCAGGCAGGCCCAGCACAGATTTTTCCTCTACCAGCCCCAGAACTCAGGGCTTGTGGAACAGATGTCCCAAATCATGAATTCCACCTCAAAGAGGCTCTTCTCAAAGTCTTCCCTATCTTAAGAAACAACAATTTCTCCAGGTGACCTGGTCCCAAACCTGGAAACCCAAATCACCCTGCATCAAGTCCTGTGTCCCCAGAGAAGATTGGTTCTCACAGTTTTCATTTGCTGCCACCCTCACCCTGGTCACTGCCTCTCTCCTGGACAGTGTAATAGCTACTAAATGCTTTCCTCCGGTCCACCCCTCGCATGGATGCCACCATGAACCATAAAGCCATGCCCTTTGCATTTTCCTGAACAAACTCTCCAAGGAATCCTTTTCCAAGGTGGACCCTTCACGGTCATCCAGCTGTCTCCCTCTTGGGCTCCAGGCTCACTGGAGGCCTTGCTGCTCCTAGATTGCACCCCTCACTCCCTCCTGGTCTCTTCTTCCCCAGCCACCTGCCAACCCTCACCCCTTGGGGCCTGACTCCATCTGGGGGCCGCCCTGGCCAGTTCCACAGTGTCTGCCTTTGCATCCACCACTCTTCACACTACACGGCTCCTGGGGCCAGCAGTGTTTGTGGCCCCACTTGAGTATAAGCTCCAAAAAGCTGAGGACTTTGCACCCGGCTGCTTCCTCAGCACCAGGCTGTGCTGGCACTGGGCAGACACTCCACAATGTGTGCAGTGACTTCTCCGTATGGCTAGAAGGTTGGAAGAGACCCAGCAGATTTCCTCTGCCAGTGTCTCTCAGCCACTCTCCCTCCCTTCCCTCCCTGGCTCACTGCCACCCCACCCCTCTGTTCTCCCCTCTCGTCCCTTCTGAAGTCACTTGGCAGCTTGTGTGACACAGTCCAGTGTCTCTACATGTGCTCACTTGCCCCTCCACACCCAGCTGTCCTGCAAAGCTGCAAGGCATTTGAAATTGAGAGTGGTGTGGTATTCCCCTGTGTATCCCCAGCCCTCACACAAGCAGTGCCTGGCACACTGTAGGCCCTCAGAAGATGTTTGCTGAAGTTCAACACGGTGGTGCATGTCTATCATCCCAGCACTCTGGGAGGCTGAAGCAGGACTGTGAGTTCAAGCCCATTCTAGATACCTT
The DNA here is from genome assembly GCF_012274545.1 of Fukomys damarensis. Taxonomy (NCBI): domain Eukaryota; kingdom Metazoa; phylum Chordata; class Mammalia; order Rodentia; family Bathyergidae; genus Fukomys; species Fukomys damarensis. The sequence continues at coordinate 59,219,316 of NW_022900913.1, read as the reverse complement.
AATGATTTAGCAAGACCTAGTCTCAAAATAATTGGGGGAGGGAAGCAGGGCTGGGGATATAGCTTAGTGCAAAAGGTTCAATCCCATTCACTTCTAAAACAAGGAATGTTCCTTTTTGACAGAGTCTTGCTATGTAGCCCCATAGTCTTGCTATGTAGGGCTGCAAGAGATCTTGGGTCCGGATCTCTCAGAGATGATGAAAGTACCAGCCTCAAACTCAGACCAGTTCTGTCTCAGCCTAAATGTTCCTTTCTTGCTTTATGCCAAGCTCTGTAGTCAGACCATGTCTTGGGTAAAAAAATGAAAAGGTCGGGAGTGAAGCTCGATGTGAAAGCCCTGGGTTACATACCCAATACCACACACACACACACACACACACACACACACACACACACACTAAGCATAATATTTCAGCTCAACAAGCATCTACTATCTATCTACAATGTTATAGTATTATACCCTGAGGTAGATGTTAAGGATGAGTTGGTGGTTGGCCCAATGTCCAAGTTACTGGCTTGAGGTCCATCAAATAGTTTTTTTGGGATAGCTTCTTACTATGTATGTCAAGCTGGACTTAAAATAGATATGGAGCACAGGTTGGCCTCTGACTCATGATTGTCCTGCCAAAACCTCTTGAGTGATGGAATTACAGTCACTTGGCACTTTTTCCTTTACAAATGTATGTATATTATGTATGTATATTACTGAAGACTGAACCTAGGGCCTTCATTCTAAGCTACATCCCCAGCTATTTTCTTTACTTTCTTTTCTTTTCTTTCTTTTTTTTTTTTTTTTTTTAAGACAGGGTTTGAAAACCCTGGGCTAGCTCAAACTTTTGATCCTCCTGCCTCAGCCTCTTGAGTGCTGGGATTACAGGCGTGCATCAGCCTCTTTGTAACTCTAAATAGTGCACACCTCCCAGCCAGAGGACTGCAGCATGGAAGATGAGTTTCAGAGAGGTCGTAACGCATCCTTGTGGTTAGGACTGTGGCCTGTAAAGGCTGGGGTCCCATGCCTGGGCTCAGCCTGCATGCCCCATTAGCTAGCTCCCTGACCTTGAACAAGCTTTTAATCTCTGAGTACTTTCTCCCTCCTGTAGAAAATAGAGAAGATAGCTTTTGGTACAGGGCTTTTGGGAAGATGAAATGAGATACTGCATTACAGCATATCAATCATGACCAAGAATGCATTGCTGTCACTATTTTCCTCGTGATAACTCAGGTCTGTGGGAGGATACAGAACTCAAGGAGGTGGTATGCCGTCTAGCTCTGTCACAGATGTAAATTACCTCCTAACTGTGATGGAAGAGTGGGCCTAGGGTGAGACAGAGGAACAGAGCTTTTCTTGTATGTAACAGTAAATCCAGGGTTCCCGAGGCTGCAGCTATCTATTTGATTGGTCTTTGACCCAGAAGAGGATTAGGAAGTAGAGGTACGCGTTTTCTACTCAGTCCCCATGAGAGTTTCCACATCCAGGTGTAACTGTGGGAGCAAAAACCCTTTGTTCCCCTATGCCAGTCACCTGGGGTGACTGGGAGCAGGGTTGCAGAGCACAGCCTATCCGAGACCTCGGCTGTGAGTACCAGTGCTGGTTCTGCCTTTGCTCAGCTGTGCTTCCTCAGGCACGCATGCACTGTTAGCCTCCTTTTCCTTATTTGCAGAGAGAATGATCATCATTGCCCCACCTCTACCTGTTATGGTCATTGTGAAAATTGAGTAAGTGCCCAGTTTATGCATAGGGTTCTTATATGGTTATTATTTTTATGAGAAGTCTTGTATTTGCTAACTCTGGCTCCTCTGCAGCAAGTTGCCTGTATTTATCTAACACTGCAAACTGAACCCAGGGCCTTTGTGCTGCATTCCCAGGCCCACCCCACATTCCCAGGAGCTACATTCCCAGGCCTACCCCACTTTTTTGTTTTTGTACTGGGGATCGACCCCCCTTTTTAAATTTTGTGACAGTGGCTTGCTAAAGCATCGATATCCTAAGTCTAGACTTGAATTTGGAATCCTCCTGCCTCAACTTCCCAGAGCACTGGGATTATAGATGTGTGGCACCATGCCTGTGTGCCATCATTCCTGGCCTGGGGCAAGTCTTGGAGTAGTGCTTCAGTGAGCAGTTATAATACTTCCAGGACAAGGCAGGAACTTGTTTGAGTGAACATAAGGGGTTTTATAATTATGGGTATTTTCTTCTACCATTTTCCATGAGCTTCTTTCAATCTGAGAAGGTTCCCAGACATCTCTAAATACTTCTACACAAAGAGTAGCTCAGACACAAGAAAATGCCAGACTTCTTCCTGATACTATTTGTAGGCACCAGAACCAGATTTTCTTTCTTTCTTTTTTTTTTTTTTTTTAA
>NW_022900913.1:59201229-59216752 GCF_012274545.1 Fukomys damarensis | reverse complement strand
AGTTTCTTGCTATGTAGTTCAGGCTATCCTTGAACTGGCTGCAATCCTCTTTCCTCAGCCTCCTGAGTGCAGGGATTACAGGCATGCACCATCGTGTCCAGTTTAGAGCCAGAATTTTAGGGCTGCAGGAGATCTTGGGTCAGGATCTCTCAGAGATGATGAAAGTACCAGCCTCAGAATTAGACTGAAGCTAGTTGTGAATTGGATACTGACCTTTACCGGTATGACCTTGAGGCTGGTGACTCAGATCCCTAGCCTCTTGCTACAAAGGAAGTGACTGAGTGAACAAATGAAAGGGACAAGCACAAGGCTGTAGAACACCCAGGGAGGCACTTTGCTTTATGTAATGTGCTCAACAAACAAATGACTTTATTCAGCTCCCTTATTTTCTAGATGAAGACAATGATTCTCAAATTGATTAAGTAATTTAGCCGATGCATACATCTATATATTATCTATCTCTAGGTAACAACAAGCTCAGTCTTCCCCGTTGATATTGTTATCTTAAACATCCCTCCTATGTAATAGCTATCCAGAAGACAGACCCCTTGAGGATCAGGTTCATGTCTGGCTGAGTCAGGAGCACCGCACCTATCTCTCCTGAGAAAACTCCGAAGCCTATTAGGGCTGGAATAATCCGCCCCCTTGGGTGTGTAGAGATCTGACCTTAAACAGATAAACTGTTCCTCTCAAAAACCTCTGAAGTCCTGACTCCATTTGCCTCAGCCCCTAAAGCATACAATCCAAAAATTAACATGTGGCCAATAACCATGTGCCAAATATCCCGACTCCACCCTGGCTGCACCCCTGCCTTACCCTATCCAATAGCGATCCAATAGTACCACCCTGGCTCCACCCCCGCTTTACCCTATATAAGTCTGTACATTTCCTCAGTAAAACCAAAGCGCTCCCGGAACTTCCCTGGAGTCTGTGTGGTGATTCCGCTCCTCGCCCTTCCAGTCAGGTTCCTGAACCTTGGTCCGTGAGCGTGCTCACGGACAAAAACAACAACCCCTGACTTAAGAGATGGACTGTCTACCTTTAAGATTTAAAACTAACATACATGATTTTAAAATGGTGAATCATTTTTTTAAAAAATGAATTGCAGTAAAAAATGCATTACCATTATTTACTCCTTCAAAACACTCCTCAATTCAGATACTCTTATCCCACGATTCTTGCCACTTTCTGAAGCAGCTCGGGAAATGCTCTTTCTCTCCTGTCTTCAGTTGCACTGTGATCGCTGCCTTAAAGTCCTGCATCGATTCAAAGCCTTTACCATACATGGTCACTTTGAATTTGAGGAAGAGTCAGAAGTCACATAGGGCCAGATCCAGTAACAGAAATTAATTTAGGACATCGAGGCAAACACAAAAACATGCTCACAAAAGAGGACTTCCAGAACTTCTTCAGAAAGCGGCAAGAGTGATGGAATAACTAAGTACCTTTGAAGTAAGGGAGACTATTTTGAGGAGGATTAGTGGTGATGTGTCTTTCATTGCAATAAAATTTTTTCATTAAGTCTTTTGGTACATTAAGCTTATTGATAGGATGACACTCATCATTGGGAATTTGCACCTTTACATGATGTATCTTGGTTCTTATTTTTCCCCCATTCTCCTGCCTTCTCTTCAACCCCTCCACTCCTCCATATTTACAAAGATTTTATTTCCATTTTTTCCAAAAATGTTTTTAAAATTTAGCCATTACCACATTTTTTATCACCCCTTATAGAATTAATACACTTGCAAGATGGCTTGCTTCTCGAGGTTGTGAGAGCGATGCCATTAGTGCCCCATTCTTTATTTATCTTTATTCTTGAGGTCATCTTGTCTCACAGAGCAGCTGCTACCATCACTGTTTCTACCACAAGTTGAATCTGCAGATTCAGCATTGCTAAACCACTATCAAATCTTCTCCTAATATATCTATAAGCTACTGCTATATATTTAGTGCTTTGTGTTAAAAGTATTAATCCATCTAACTTTTGCACAAAAAGGAAAACCCGATAACCAATGATGCTAACACTATAAACTCATTGTTCCCTTGACCTTGAAATGGAGCACTGAGGAAAGTGATTTTTTTCCCTCTTTGTTACATTACTTGGGACTTGAGGATTTCTACTTTTACATCATATTATTTAATTCATTTACCAGGTTTCTTACATCACTCTGCTCAGTTAAAAATATTTGCTTCTCAGGTTTTTTTGTTTTGTTTTGTTTTTTACAATTTATTCACTATAGGAGACAGAGGAAGGATATAACACATGGGTTGTGGGGACCATCAAAGAAAGAGTGGGAGGGAATAGATTAAAAAGAGGAAGAAGGCAGTTGAGAAAGAAAATGAATCTGAAAGAGGAAGTTAATGAGAAAAATAAGAAGAGGAAATGCAGGGGATGCAAAGGTACAAAATCGGACAACAAACATTATTTAAGCACCAGCTAGGCAAACTGTGAGCCCAGCACTTTGAGAAGCTGAAGCAGAAAGACTGAAAGTTCTTGCCAGCATGGGCAGCTTAGTGACTTAGTGAGAACTTGTCTCATAATTAAAAATAAATAAAAGATAAAATGGCTAAGAATAAAGCTTAGTGCAAAGGTCTTGGATTCATTCCAGTGCCATGAAAAAGTAATTTAAGTAAAATATGCATTGAGAAAGGAGACCACCCCTCCTTATGGAATTGGGTAACCATGGGTTAACTAGGTAACTATGCTCTTTGTAGAATGTACCCGAGTAGCTATGACAACCTCTGTAATCTGTCACCAAAGAAGCATAATGGACTCAGAAAGTCCTGCCAGAATGCTTTGCTCTGCCCTCCTCCACTGCTTGCTCTCCCTTTGTGTAAATCCTGATTGCTGTATTCCCAGGAAAATTCCAGCAGAATTAAGCTTAATAGATGTGAAAAATATATATACAAAGAACAAACTTCTATTTACTACTCTCGAGGCTCACAGGAGTCACTTGTTGAGCTGCTGGCATTAAAAGCCACTTTTTGCTCCTATCTTCATGTTAAGAGTGATGTGTCTGGAATCTGAAAATCTTCCCTGCTTCATGCATGACAAAGCCTGGAGGGCTGGACATTCCATGGCAATGGTGGTGGACAGGACTACTGCCCTTCATTGTTTCTAGCAATGTGGATTTTCAGTGAGCTGTATTTCTCTACCTGCTTGCTTAGGTTGATCATGGCCAAATGACTTGCTTAGGCCCATGGAATGTGACAGAACTCACAATATAATAATTCAGATGAAGACATTAAGAGCCATCTATTTTTCTGCTCACATTTTTGCATTCCTGTGATCCTCCATAAGGAAAAATATGTCCCAGTAACTGGCAGTCTGAGAAGACAGAGAAAAAAGGCAGAATATTTCACCCAACTCAAGCTAGAGCCCAAGGCCATCTCACCAAGAGAGGCACTCAGAGCCCCAGTAAGCCTGTGGGCCCACAGGACAGAACATGAGTGATTGTTATAAGCTGGTGAAGGTGGTTGGTAAGCAGTAAAGCCAGTCCATTGTGATCACCTCTGAATGGTGAGTGTGATTATTAATTGTGATGTGTCAAGTTGACTTGCAATTAGTGAACTCTGGGTGTGTCTATGGATGAGTGACACCTAAATTGCAAACTGAGGAGGGAAGACTCACCCCATTGCTGATGTCATTAACCAATAGGCTAATAGCATGGATGGAATAAAAAGGGAAAGAAAGAAGTCTGTTTTTTTCTTCTTCAGAGCTCTGGTCTTTGCCACTGCCTTTGGACCTTAGTCCCCAGTATCGTCATGCTTCCAGTGCAAAGTCTTCAGCCTTCCAACAAAGACCCCTCAGCTTGCTGACACTGACTCTCACCAGACTCTGTAACGAGCTCTAAACCTTCAACCTGTGACTGGATCCTCCAGCTCTTCAGGACACAAACCATTGTTTTGCATTCTTCTACCCTGATTATGCAGTAAGCCACTGTACATGTACCTAGTAAATCCTTTATGTAATCACATATATTTTATACTGAATCTATTCTTTCAGTTAACCCAGATACAAATGAGACAGCTGACTTTTATTTCCTTCATTTTCTGTATTTTCCAAGTGTTTGAAGTGTGATGTAAATACTAAGTGAATGCTTAAATTTAAACATTTTATCATAGTAAAAGACACATTACCATTAATCCTATTCAAAATACTCCCCCTCTCTCCAAAAATACTTATCCCTTAGTTATGGTACTTTCTGAAGCAGTTCTGGAAGTCCCCTTTCATGAGTGTCTTTTGAGTGTTATAAAAAAATACATGGAATGCTGCTGCCACGCAATAGAAAGGCAGACTCATAAAACCATTACACTATGTCTTTATACACCTTGTTCACTGGATGTGGTACCATGTGACTTTTAGCTCTTCCCCAAAGTAAAAATGACTATGAAAGGCAAACATCTTAAATCTATTCAGGATATGGAGGGAGACATGACAGCACAACTAAGGACACTAATTCTGCCCTTCACTCTTCTTTCATTTTTTTTTTCTAATACCAGGGATTGAACTAAGGACCTTGTGCTGGCCAGGCAGGTGCAGCATCACTGAACTAAATTCCCAGCCCTCCTTCACTCTTCTGACACAAGAGCAAGCAATTCTGAGCTGTGCATACAGATTGTAATTTATGAGGTTGTTATGACAACTTGAAAACACAGTGTGCTCCTGACATGAGTTTTCTCTCCTATTGCTCTCTTAGCCCAGGTAGGAGTGAATTCATCATCCCATTTTCACCACCTCCACAGATGCTCTTCAATGTTGAGTGAGCAGTCCTTTCCCCACGTTGTCTTAGAATTTGGCAGGCTTACCACACTGGCAAGCTCAGGGGCTGGGAGACCTTAATTCTCTGTCAAACACTGAAACATGAAGAACTCCTTTCTCTCTATCATCCCTTAGAATACAGTTTTGCTTTCTTGGTTTTCCCCCATTCATCACAGGACACTGTTAGGTGAGGGTAAAGTTAAGGAGTCAGAAAGAAGCCATCACAGGAAGGGATGAAGGAGGAAGATGGCAGAGAGGAATAAGACAGATGGAATGATGAAAGTGATCAGAAAAAAGAAGCCAAAGAGAAGTGGGGACTGAGGCAGCGGACACACTGGGAGGGAAGGAAGATTGAGTTGGGAGGATGAGACAGGTGACTTGCATGCTGAAGTGAAAAGGGCCACCAGTCTCCTGCCTCTGGGTCCCAGCCCATGCTGAGGTCTCCCTTCTGACCTCTTCTTACTTCTGGCCCAGTTCTCCTCCCTGAGCTCCAGATTCATAAATCTTATTTCTGCCTTGGTATCTGGGAGAATCTCAAATATACCCCAAGTTCCCCATACCTACACTGGAACATCAGCTCTGTGAGGCAGAAGTTTGAGCTCTGTCCATGCACTACTCTTTCCCATGCCTGGAAGTCTGTTCAGTACCAAACAGACACACAGTAACTAACTCTTACTTGCATTTATGAATAAATGGACACCTGTAGCACCAAGAGCCAGGAGAGCACATTTGATTCTGTTGCATTGTATGCAGATGCTTCTCAGTGTCTAATATTCCGAGCAGAGTTGCAAAAACTCTTGAAGATAGGGAACCCTATACTTTTGTATTCCTCTGGATTTTTAGCACAAAATTGTAGCCATAAATGGTCTGATTATATAGCAAGTCTCATCAACAAAATAAGCCCATGGTTAAAACCCGTTGCTATTTTCTTCAAATCCTAAGAATAACATGCTGACTCAAGAAGAGTTTGTTAAAGATACAAAATTGACCTTTAAAAAATTTTTTTAAACTTTTTTTTATAAATCAATAATGAATTAGCTAAAAAAAAAAAAAGGGAAAAAAATTCCATTCACGGTAGCTTGAAAAGAAATCCTAACCATCAGCCTAACCAAGGAAATGAAAGACCTCTACAATGGAAATTACAGAACACTGAAGAAATAAACTGAAGAAGACACTAGACAATGAAAGACCATCCATGTTCATGGATGAGCAGATAATATTGTTAAAATGACTAATCTGGTTACTTTCTCATTACAAGGACAAAATACTTGCCACTTGCAAGTTAAAGGAGGACAGATTTATTTTGGCTTGTGGTTTGTAGAGGTTTCAGGTCCATAGTTGGCTGCCTCCAAGGCAGTGCAGCATGGCATAGGGGCATTGCAAAGGAGAAACAGCTTCTGACATGGTAGCAGAAAGTAGAGAGAGATCAAGTAGAGAGGAGGCAGATAGACCCTACTAGACCACTCCCCTAGTGCCCCACCTCCTCCAAACGGGCTTCACCCCTCAACATCACATCTGCTAAAATGTCAACAGCAGACCGATCCACTGATGAGTGTCACACCTCCATGATCCAGTCACGTCCCCAAACCCCTACCGATGAGCACATGAGGCTTGGGGGATGACACCTCGGCAGAGCCCCTAACAATGGGCTGTTAGCAAAAGCAATCTACTGACTCGATGCAACTCCTGCCTCAGCCTCCATAGCAGCTATACTAATTTACCCTGTTAGCAGTAGTGTAGAAGAGTTCCCTGCCCCCCAAGTTCCTGCCAACATTGATTGCCTTTAGTTTTCTCTATATAACCATTCTGAGCCATGTAAAATGGAAACTCAATGTAGGTTAGTACAGCTGCTATGGATATCAATGTGGAGAGTCCTCAAAATTGAAAAATTGAGCTGAGCACCATGGAGCACAGCTGTGATCCCACCACTGAGGCTGAGGCAGGAGGATCACTGCAATTCTGAGGCCAGCCTGGGCTACGTAGTGAGTTCAAGGTCAGCCTGAATTACAGAGAAAGATCCTGTCTCAAACAAACCCACAAACAAAAAACAAACCAAAAATAATACTATCATTTGACCCAGCTATGCCACTCCTTGACATACACCCAAAGGAATTAAGTCAGCACACTGTAGAGATACCTGCCCTGCCTTGTTTATTGCACTGCAATTCACCAGGTCAAGATAAAGCACCAGGCCATGAACAGATGAATGAATAAGGCTAATGTGGCATTATATGCACCGTAGGATATTATTCAACTGTAAAGAAAAATTATGTCATTTACAGGAAATGGACGGAACTAGAGATCATCACGTTAAACAAAATAAGCCTGACTCAGAAAGACAAGTTTTCCCTAATTTGGAATCAAAAAAAGCAAACAAAAAAGCAAAGAAAAAGATGACATGGAAGTAGAAGGAAGATTATATTATTAAGCAAGAGTAAGGGATAAGGGGAACAGAGAGTGGGTATTAAGAGATGGGAATGGGGGTAAATATGATAAAAATATCTGCATACATGAAGTGCCCTATGGAAACCCAGTACTTGGTACAGTTAATAAACACTAATATTTTTAAATGGAAAGGAAAGGAATATGTTAACTCCTGCACCCTGGGTTTTAAGCACTGTAGCCTATGCTCTGTATCCTGTCGGGATCTTGCTCTTCCTGTTGGAGCCTCCCTCCTTTCTTACGTCGTCTTATCTACTACACATCTGTCCGAAGCAGCTTCTGTGTTTGATCTTTGTGACCTGCCCACTCCTGGGGCCCCAACCCCCAACTGGAATGCAGAGAGGAAGTCAGCCCAGGCCAGAGGTGGCTTCTGCCCTTGATTCAGTGTGAGGCTGGAGGCCTTCAGGTCCCTGAAGAAGAAGGTTGTGATCTGCTGTCAGCGCTGCCCACCTTCTGGAATCTTCCTTCCCAGCTGTGCGTCTGCTCTGGTTCTCTTACAGTGCCAAGTTGCAGCAGAACAAGACACCACAGGAAGCCCAATGTGGAGCTGCTCCCTCACTCTGGTTGGGGCTCATCATGGGCTCCCCTCCCAGGGGAGCAGTTTCACTACAACCAAGTCGGTTGTGCAGATTTCTCTAGAACTTTCCCCCACCAGTCTTGTGGGTGGAGCAGCCTTCTGTTCAAATTTATTTCTTCTCTACATGGAGTCGCTATTGGAATGACTAATACCTGCATCATCATCAGGCTAGGAAGCAATTATCTGAAAAAAATTCATTTCCTGACTCATCCAGCTGATTTAGCCTGTAATCCCCACCCCCGAACTCAGCAGCTATAAGGAACCAAACATCCCGTAGAAGAGACTGCTGTGAGTGTCAGGAGATTATATGTCTGGTTTACATGGATCTGAAGTTATTGCTTTAGCCTGTCTTACTCAGTCTGTCCTGTTCTAATCCTGGATTTCTTTTCAAAAGACCCATGGTTTCCAGGATTAATTTATTTGCCTTTCACTCCCTTATGTAACATGTGACTAACAAGGTGGTCACTGGTCACCAGCTCCCAGCTGCCTGGCCCCATCCCTTTCTCCCTCTGCTTTGTCTTACAGATGCAAATTCTCTCCCCTCATCTTTCTATTCTGTTGGTTTCCTGCAACTGCAGCAGCAACAAACCACCACAAAGAAGATGGCTTAAAGCATCAGAAAGGAACTGGGGGTGTGGCTCAGAGACAAGCACTTGCCTAGCAGGTGTGAGGCCCTGGTTTTTCCAGAAACTAGAACTGTTTTCTCACAGTTCTGAGAGGGAGAGAGAGCTGAAGGCAGTATTGCTGAGTGGAAATCCAGGTGTCAGCAGGGCCACATTCCTTTCATAGGCTCCCGGGAGACTCTGCCCCTGGTCCAGTTCAGCTTCTGGTGGCCACAGCATTCCTTGACCTATGGCCTGGGGCCTCTGCTTCCATGGTCACTTTGCCTGCTCTTTTTGATGTGTGTCTCTTTGTCTCTCTCATGTAAAGATGCATGTGCTGGCATTTAGGGCACACCCAGGATACCATATCTACCACTGTGTCTCCATGGTGAGATCCTAACCATATCTGCAAAACTGCTTTTTCCTTGAAAGCTAACATCCACAGGTTCCATGGAACAGAACCAAGTACCTTTCGGTGACAGTTGATCGGCCAGATATACTTCCCATTCTCTGCTTCCCACAACACAGAGTATTTTATATCTAGAATGCAAGTCTGATGACGATAAGGAGCAAAAGAGATTTTAAAGGAAGCAGAAAACAGGGAGTCTTTCTTGGGCCGTTCATTACTTCTGGGGACAGAGTGACCCTTTCTGGCTTGGGTTCTGGGTTCCTGCTTCCTATTTGCTGCAGAAATGCAAGGTGGTAGGAGGCGCCAATCTCTGCAAGCCAAAGGGGACTCAGCTGTGTGCCCTCTCCTCCTCAGAAGCCAGGGCGGTGAGGTGCAACTAGTCCCACATCTGCGTAGCATTTGTGACTTCTGAGGGCATGGTGCACAAGAATGGGGAGAAGCAGAGGTGATTGCTGGCCCAGAGAGCTGAGGTCAGGAGCAGCTAGAGCCAGTGCCCAGGCCCCACCCACACCGTGCTGGGCAAGAAGGTGCCGCAGATGTCCTCTGCCTCCCAGCTTCCTGGCATTCTGCCTGCAGCCGCACCTGGTTCTCCAACATTCCTGTGCAGTCGCTAAGCCACCGAACACCCCACTAGGACATTCCTTCTCTGTTTAAGTTCGCCCCAGGTGGCGTCCCCACCTTAGGCACTGCCCACATGGTTTTGTGTAGGTAGGCAGCAGCTCAGGCCAGGGGGAGGCTCATCCCTGGGGAGAAGGTGTCTGCTCATGCGCACAGTGGGACAGCCCAGAAACACCCACAACTGCCTGAACTGAGCAACATGTGATGAAGAGATCACTGGGGTTCTCAGCTCCCTTACTCCAAGTGTGTATGCGTTTGTGTGTGTGTGTGTGTGTGTGTGTGTGTGTGTGTGTGTGTGTGTTGCTCGGGATAAAATCCAGGGACTCCTGCTAGGCAGACACTACCATTGAGTTATATCCTCACCCCTGAAAACAAAATATTTTTAATGCCCTCTTTACTCTTCTGAAATGAAACACAAATAACAGGACTTACAACTGAACTATGTATGTAATTTTAAAAGATCCATATAATAAGAAGGGAAATTTTGGTGTATGAATACTCATTTGCATATAAAACAATCATGTAAATAATTAAAGGATGTGACATTTGTATAAAAGCATTGCTCCAATGTGTAAATACACGCACGGGACTATTAGAGGATTGCACAAATTTCTGTCACCACAGATTGAGGACTGTGCTCCACTGAATAAAAACTTCCGATCAGAAAGCCAAGCATAAAACGTGACTCAAAAGCCTTCTGAAAACCACATGTGAAGGCAGGTGTGTACCTACTGGTAGACATGGGTCAGAAAGGGAAACAGCAGCATGTTCTGTAGATTACCTCTGAGGAAGAGGGAGGAGGAACTTTTTGAATTTGGCTTTTTTTTCCCCCTTTTGCAGTAGTGAGGATTAAACCCAGGCCATTCTCATTGACCTACACCCCTATTCCCAGTCCTTTTTTTTTTTTTTTTTTTTTTAATTTTGAGACTGGATCTCTGTAAATTTCTCAAACTGGCCTCAAATTTGCAATCCTCCTGCCTCGGCGTCCCAGAGTGCTGGGATTAGAGGCATGCACCATCAGTCCTGTCTACTCTTATCTTTTTTTGTACCCTTCACATTTTTACTAAAATCGATTAATTCCTTCTGTAATAAAATACAGAAAAAGAAGGAAAGAGACTCACTGGAATGGCATTGTGTGGTTCAGGTGACCAAGAAGCAAAAGGGAAAAGGGAAAAGGTGGGCATTCTCAGTGGCACAGACTGCAGTGTTAGGGAGGGGACTGCCTTGGTGACTGGGTACCATGGTCACTCAGATGAGTTTAGCAGTTGGTAGCCTGTGGTCTTGAGCAAGGCCACCTGCCAAGTGCGCTGTCCCCAGGCATGGTGCTTCCTTATTTATCCCACTGTTGTTTGTATTGGTGCCGCTACACACCTGTGCAGGGCATCCCCTTGGAAGCTAGCAGCTGATAGCCCCAGTCAGCTATTCAAGCACTCCTGTCCCCCATCCGGGGCTCCCTGGAATTTTGTTTTCTTTTGTTGTCAGCACTAGGGATTGAACCCAGGCCTGCATGCATGTGAGGCAAATGATCCACCACTGAGACACATTCCCAGCCATTTTTAAATCTTATTTTGAGATGAGGTCTCCTCAGGTTGCCCAGGCTGGCCTTGACCTGCAATCCTCCTGCCTCCACCTTGCAGGTAGCTGAGAGATTACAGTGTGTGCTACCATGCTTGGCCAGGATGCTCTGATTTTAATTCACTTGCAATGTGGAAAACCTGTGAGCCAAAAACCTGGAGGATCTTTATCCTTTGCTTTATTCAACTCACATTAACTGACTATGAAGCTAAAGGGAGCACATCTCTGCTCCCTAAAACCCATGAGCTTTGGAAAGACCATTGGGTTTAAATTCCTGCTTTATAACAATATTCTCTGGGCTTTTGTTTTGTTATCTGTAAAATGGGTATAATGATGTGTTTACTTCATAGAATTTGTTAGGAGTAATAAAAAGACGGTGAACAAATTAAAGTGTCCACTACCCTTCAGGTGTTTCTGATTACTGGAACCCTAGTCTTACAGCACGGTCTTTGCTATGGTCTAAATGTCTGTGTCCACCCAAAATTAACACGGTGAAATCTAACCCCACGCATAACAGTACTGGCGGGTGGAGCCTTTGGGAAGTGATTAAGTCAGGCGGGCAGAGCCAGTAATTCTTAACTGGGAGCAATTGTGCCCCCCAGGGATATTTGCTAATGTTTGGATATACTCATTCTTTTGATTGTCACATTCAGCTAGGATGTTATTGCCATGTCGTGAGAGGAGGCTACAATGTGCAGGACAACCCCAAACCAGGAGTGCTTCAGTGCAAAATGTTAGTAAGCCTGCTGCTGAGAGACTCTGCAATAAGCCAACATTTTTCAAAAAGACTATTCCTTAGATGATCACCCCAGTGATTCCTTGAAAAAAGTGCTCCGTGGTAAAACATTTGCTCTTCCCTCCCCTTCTCTGGAAGACTCATGCCCTGAGAATTTGAACATTAAACAAATATATTCTACCTAGTATTTCCCAAACCTTGCTCACATCTCAAGGAATACTACACCTCATTCCACACTAAGAAAAATACCTTGTTAAATTAATATTACTGCTACATAGCTTGCCTGGCATAAAGACACAGAGGGGGAAAGGGAGAGAGACAGAGACAGAGAGATGAGCAGAGAGAAAAGAAGAAGTTGGTTCAGGAGCTTCTGGGAAGATGGAGGAGCAGTAAACAGCAGCAAATGAGTCTCTCTGAGAATCAGAATCCAGACACTGGAAAATAACAACTTGGGGAAGAAAAGAAGGAGTGAGATGGATCCCCAGGACCCAGAAAGGAAGAATTGGAGCCTATAGGGCAAATGAAGAAACAGACCTCCATGCAGAAAGAGGAGGAGGCAAGCAACACTTTCTCCCTGACTCCCGAATGAGGTGTGAGACAGGAGGCTTGAATCTACGGGGACACAGTAAGGATAGGTGACTCCAGGGTTCTCCATGAGGTGGAATGGAGCAGTGGATGCTGTGCGCTACAATAGCTGGTAAGTGACTCTAGTCCAAGCATCCTCTCCGGCACAATTTTAGGAAGGAGCCAAATGAACTCAGGACTCAGAGCAGATATGGGTTGGCATCATCTCAGAGCTCCCAGTGACTGGATGAGGGACAACTACAGGAGCCGTCCAGGGTCAGTGAGCTGAGGGGAGGCCAGCAAGAGACATCTAGAGTATTACTGTAGGCTGAACAACCCACAGCCAGAGGCCAGGATCAGCTTGAACTTCTGTGGAGTTGAAAGCACCAGAATTGGCACCTCACACTGTCCCTAGTGCGGGCTTGCTGAGATTATCTAGTACCCTGCCCTAATCCTACTATATGTTTGCTGGGATCATCCACCTTGGGTCTAGGCTCTCACTGCTTTCTTTGGCTACCAGTGACATTGGAGACGTGCCCTGAATTGGACACTACCACAAAACTATAGACACCAGAAGATAATCACAGGTTTGCAATCACAGAGAAATCTTTTTTTTTACCTTTGCTTTATTTTCTTGATTGCTTGTTTTTGTTTGTTTTAATGAATGCAAATGTTGTTTTTAGGTTTTTTGTCTTATTTATTTCTTGTTTTTATATTCCCTTTCTTTTTTTCCCTCTTGCCTTCTTTACCAGTTTCTGAAAGCTTGGGCAATCTTCCTTTGTCCTTCAGCCATGTTTCTAATCTCTTTCTCTTCTTTATTTCTCTATTTTTTTCCTCTTATCCCTTTCAAATTGTTTCCCCTGCAGGTAAAATTGCTCTATTGATGGGTTATTTACTGTATATAATTTTCTGATTTTAGATTTTTGTTATATAACTGTAAATCTTGTAAATATGGTTAAATGTAGCAAATTAACAGTTACCACAGCTTGTCATTTTCTACACTGCACTTGATGCCATTGTTATTAATGATTATACTACTTTAGCCCAGGTGACATAATTGTTGTAATCAGTCATCCTTCCTTTATGCCAATACCAAGATTGTCTGGGGGTGATAAACAATAAATACCATAGTCCAGTACTAAAGAACTGACATAACTTGGGTAGGCCAAACAGGCAACAACCTCTCATCCCTAATAAGTTGAAGAGGCAAAATCTTAAGACAGACTAAAAAATCTACTTATACCTAGAAGACATCTCTGAAAAGTATTCATTTCCTAAGGAGGTCTTGATACAAGTAATAAAGTTACCTACCATAACCACTTACAAGCATCAACACAGAACACAATTTTTTTAAAAAATAGAAAATATGAATACACAGATGAAAAGGCCACACCAAACCTCCAGTTTTCCCAAGACAAATGTAGGGGGCATTGAGGTGGAAGAAATCAAAAACCACCCAACTGAACTTTCTGAAAAGGTAGCAGCAGAACTAACAAAGCAGATGAACGTCTCTAGAGAAAAACAAATCAGAAATAATTACACAGATAACTAAAGAGATAATGACCATAATGAAGAACATGGTTAGTGAATTTAGAGTAGATTATAGATTTTTTTTAAATACAGGAGTTTAGGAAAGTGATGGAAATCATGTGTGCCCATCATAGGAAAGAAATAGAAACAGATTCAAACAGATATCCAGGAGATTAAAAATTCTATTGAAAGTATATACAGCAGAATCAACCAATGCAAGGATAGAATGAATATTGGATCTAGAAGACAGGTTTGCAGTTAGCAATCATCAGATGAAAGACTTCTTAAAAATAGCATGAGACTATGAAAAGTTAATCCAACAGCTACTGGATGATGTATAGAAGAATAGCATAAGATTGATTCAGAATCAATGAAAAATCAGAAGATAGCATAAAGGACATTAAAAGTATGCTTATAGAGGTAATGACAGAGAACTTCCCAAGCATGGGAAAAGAATTTGACATAGAGTGAAGGGGGGCAAATAGAACTCCAAACAGCCATGATCAGAAAAAAACTACACCAAAGCATATAATAGTCAAGATTCCAGAAATTCAACACAAGGACAGAATATTAAAAGCTATTAGAAGCTGGGCATGGTGGAGTATGCCTGTAATCCCAGCACTTGGGAGGCTGAGGCAGGAGGATTGCTGTGAGTTCGAGACCAGCCTGGACTACATAGTGAGTTTCAGGTCAGTCTCAACTACATAGTGAGACCCTGTCTCAAAAAAAAAAAGAAAAAAAAAAGAAGCTGTTAGAGAAAAGAAACAAATTGCCTATTAAGGAAAGCCCATCAGAATCAACAGACTTCTCAAACCATTAATTCAAGGAGCACATGAAATATTTCAAGCTCTAAAAGAAAACAACCCCCAACCTAGATGGATGTGCCCAGCAGTTATCTTTCAAGATTGATGGTGAAAAGAAGATACTTCCGTGATAAAGAACACCAGAAGAAATTCATGACCACAAACCAGCAAGCCAAAAACTTCTGCAGGATAGTCGAAGAAAAGACAATGAAGACAACAATTCCATGAATTCCAGTAGAATGAATCCACCAGGCAAGGCAAGAGGTTAAACAGAGGAAAAAGTAAGGAAACCAACAACAGGAAAATAATATAAGGATAAGCCAATACATATCAGTTATAACCATCAATACAAATGGTCTCAATTCACCCATCAAAAGAAATAGGGTGGCAGAATGGATCAAGAAACAAGACTGAACAATAAACTACATAAAAGAAACACATTTAACTCAAAAAGAAATTCAATATACAGGTACAAAGCACAGTGCTGAATTGCAGGAGTTGTGGTGTGAGCCATAATTTACTGCTTACTAATTCCTCTTCCTCCCCAAACCTGCTTCCTATTCTATAAATGTATTTTTTTCTATGACATGACCAGCTATCCATTCTCCCATCCTGTATATTTTTTAATTTGAAAATATTTTGTGAGTTGCATGAATGTAATGCTTTTTTGCACAATTAGAGCCAATTAAAAATATGTACATTTATTTTTAAATGTATGTCATATTGTCAAAATATTACCTACCTACAAAAGTATATACATCAGCTGGGTGTGGTGGTACATGCCTGTAATCCCAGCACTCGGGAAGCTGAGGCAGGAGGATCACTATGAGTTTGAGACCAGCCTGGGCTACATAGTGAGTTCCGGGTCAGTCTCAAATATATAGTGAGACCCTGTCGCAAAA
>NW_022900913.1:59150719-59201160 GCF_012274545.1 Fukomys damarensis | reverse complement strand
AAAAAAAAGTATGCATCAAGCATGCAGCTTCACAGATTTTACCAAAATTCATATAAACACACAACCAAAATCCAAAGCAGAAGCCAGAAGAACACAGAGCCGCAAGGTCCTGAGCTCTCCTGGTCTTCAGCCTCTCCAAGAGTAACTTGGTTCTCATGATCTAGAAAGATCTCTAGTTTTATTTGTTCTTAACTTTGGAATTTGACAAGGTGGAATCATGCGATGTATACTGTTCTCTTTTTGTCATACTTCTTTCATCCTCCTTTGTTTGCAAGACTCACTGATACTGTGGCCAGCATTCACTCTCCCTGCTGTGTGTAACCTACAGTGAGGTTGCCCTTCTTTCTACAGGGGCTGACTGCGTGTCCAGCTTTTGGCAGTTAGGGTGAAGCAGTTTGTATACTGAAGCAGTTTTAAGCAAGAGTAGCGGGTATTCTGCTGCAGGATTTTCACATAAGAAGACAGTCTCCAGAGCTGTCCAGCCCATACGGATGTCTTGATGAAACTTTCTGACAAAAGCTGGGGCCAGAGCCAAGGGGATTGCTACCCCACCACCTTTAAACAGCTACCATCTGCCTGGAGGTAACTTCCATCCTCAGTCTTAAACCAAGAAATCTCATATGAATAATCAGGGTCCCATGCTGTTAATGGACTAGGAAACAGCACGGTGGTCAGAGCCTTCAACTCTGCTGTTCTTTTAGTGGCTGCCAGCTTAGCTTCCTGGTCTGCTTTAAGTTACCCTGAGTGGCTTTGTTGTCTCCCCTTTGATGTTCCTGACAGTGTGTAGTTGCCACCCTTTTAGGGGCCTATACAGCCTCCAGAATTCAAGGATTGGATTTCCCTGCCATATGTTATGTTTTCCCCCTATTTACCAGACCATTTTCTTTAAATAAAGCCCCATGCACATGAAGGCTGATACAGGCATACTTAAAGGCTGTGTATTCCTGCCCAATAGCTGAAGTGCTTTGGTTGGTGCAATGAGCTCTGCTTTCTTTTGGCAGAGATTTTACCTCCATAAGGGAATACAGGGTTACCATGAAGTACCCTGCAAGGTGCTCTCCCTCTTTCTCAAAACTGCTACCTTCTGTGAAATACCTGACATTGGGATCCTTGAGGGGCTGGTCCCCTAAGTCTGGTCATCCAGAGAACACCTCATCCATGAGCTCAATGCAGTCATGATTTGGCTGGCGTGGTCCAACTGACAGTAGGGTTGCCAGGGTTCAGGGTCCACATTCGCCACTTCTTGGTGAATGCACAGGTTTTCACATAACATCCCCTAATATCTGATCATCTGGGCATTTGTTAGTCAGCATTGTCCCTTATACTCCACTAATGTCAGCACTGAGTGTGGTGCTCAGACTGTTAATTTTTGTCCCATACTCAGCCAAGAGAGCTACAGCTGCAAGTGCTTGCAAACAGGGTGGCCAATTCTGGGTGATATAGTCCAGTTGCTTGCAGAAGTCTGCTACCCATTGATGCCAGAATCCCAGCATCTGGGTTAGAACTCTCACCACTATGCCGGTACATTTGTGGATGTACAAATAGAAAGGCTTAGTCATGTCTGGAAGTCCCGGGCCCAGTGTGTTAGTGAGGGTCTGTTTAATTTCTTCAAAGGCTGGCTTTTTGCTGTTTCTGTTCCATAACAGAGTTCTCACCCCCACCTTGTGGCCTTGTAAAGGGATTTCTCCAAGACTGAGACGTTAGGTACCCAGATCTTCCAGAAACCTGCAGCCCTGAGGAACTCTTGGACCTAGTATTGGTCGTTGGAACTGGGATTAAACAAACTGCTTATTTTCCTCTGACTAAAATTATATCATCTCTGTGACAAGTGGAGACCAAGATACTGAACTTTCTCCTGGAAAATTTGAGCCTTCTTTCTTGAGACCTTGTGGCCAGCCTCCCAAAGAAGAGTGAGTAGTAATTTTAGCCTTTCCATGTAGCCTTTCTGTGTTTAGCTAGCCAACAACAAGTCATCTACATACTGGAGTAATACACAAACATGTTGACCTGCAGGAAAGGCCTTCAGGTCAGTGGCCAGTGCTGTGCCAAAAATGGTTGGGGAATTTTTGAACCCTTGGGGTAGCCTTGTCCAAGTCAGCTGGCCTTAGTCCCATTTTCTGAATTTTCCCACTGGAAGGCAAAAATTGGCTGGCTCTGTGGGGCCAGACAGATGCAGAAGAGGTCTGGACATGTAAAGAAGGCCCAAGAAAGCATAAGGGTTTGAGACAACTTGGTGTAGGGTTGATACACTAACACTCATTCCTTCCTTGGATCTGCCCCTGTGGGTCATAGTCAATGGGTCCTTGAGTGTCTTCAAGTAGCATCTGCATGGTGCCTCAATGGTGCCTGAGGGTTGGGCTGCTAGAGGAGTTCTCTCAGTGGGTGTCCTCAGGCATGTGGGGAGTTAGAATGGGTAGCTCTAAGGAGGCCACTGTCAGGGTTGTCTCCAGGGACACCTCAGATGAAGTTGGGGAAGAGGCCAGCTGTGGGGGCTAGCTAGCTGGCTCAGGTAGAGCCTCTGCAATGAGGGCCACAAGAGGTAGTGGCAGTGATGGTTACTGTAGGACATACAGAGGTGGGACTTCTTCTGCTTCCCCAAGTAGAATCAGTTTGACTTTGACTGATATTTGGAGGTGGCCATTACCCTAGTGTGGTGGATTAACTAATGGCCAGCTTAGAATGCTCAGCTGAACTGAGTTAGCATGGTTCTGGACGTGGAAAACCCACCTGCGGATTGTTGCCAACAGCATAAAAAAAGAACTAGAAGAGAAGATTGTATGATGCTGATTTTCTTAGCGAAGCTTGCCATGGCTGGTTTTCCTAATACAAACTTGGCAATTCTCACTATCAAAGGAGCTCATGTCCTCCCCATACTTGGGAATGGTTGCCATTCTTGTCAAGGCACCTCTGATCTTTGCCTTGAGCATAGCTTCCTGGCTCCAGGGTAGATCCTTCAGCCTGGTGGCCCAGATCCTTTACTCTGCTGTTGCAGACTTTCTAACTTTCACAACTGACCTTTGGGCTTTCCTGGTGCAGATACTCCATATGGACTTGCATGAGTTAGTGCTGTGGGCTTTAGGCCTCGGTTGGACTAATGGAGAACATTGCCTTGGGCTCTAGGCCTTTAGTCAGACTTGTTCTGGAGATTGCCATGCAATCCAGGCCTTTGGCTGAATTTTTCAGATCTCTAGTGTGTGGACAAATCTGTTGCACTCTTATGTGTTTGACTTTTGGGTGAATATTATAAAATAATCCTGACAATTTTGTGTCCTATATTAAATCTATTCCATTACAAACACTAACTATAAAACCTAGCCATCATCTCTACAGTTCTCTTCATTGCAAGCTTTCATCCAAGGTGGCCAAGATAGGACCAAGTCTTGCCAATAGTCAATGCAAGGAAATTGGTCAGGATGACCAGGGTCCCCTGCAACAACCATGAACACCTGACTTACCTCCTTATTAAGTAAGCCCTCAGCAGGCCATCCCACCCCAAACAATGGCCTATTAATTTCACAGAAGGTCTGGAGCTTTCTGAGAGTCAGCTTAACACCATAGTCACCTGACTATCCCTTTTTAACATTCTTTAACATACCCTCTAGGGAAGTCGGTTTATTCTGCTTTTCACCCATTTCCTCCCCTTAATAGACACCTTTCATGCACAAAGAAAGGGATAAGGGAAGGGGAAGAGTTTTGATCAGAAGGGTTGCGTACTCGCTTAATCTGTCTCCCGCCACTCTCCTTTGGGAGATATTTCAGGCTCCTCAGCATTGGAGAGCTCCCAGGCACCTACTGTCACCCTTAACCCTATGAGAATTGCCACGGAGGTGCAGATGGGGACTCAACACTCGCTTCAGCCTTGTGATCAGGTCAGAACATTTTCACTGTTCATCTCATTCACACACAAACACACAATGACTCCAAATGACCACTGAGGGCCCAGCACCTTGGGGCCATGGTTTCATTTCCTATGGAACTTCTCGGGCAACTTGGGACATCAATCCACCACCCAGTTCCTGAGAGTTGACATTTCTTTTTCAGTGAAATTTACTTGGGCAACTCTGGCAGGTGATCAGTCTCCCCTTCTTCCTCTTTAAAGGTGAGACTATCAAATTGAACCCAGATAGTAGAATGGTGCCCAAAGTACGTCAAATACAGAGCAGAATTTTGCCGAAGTCCACTTGGCACATAAACTGGTTAAGAAAAGTCTCTTTTAGTTAGTTTTTTTTATTTCAACATTTAATAAGAATTTAATACAGAGAACAGAGTCACAAGTGTTCAATAAGGCTACAGAAACATTTTGCAGATGTGCTGACAGATTTTTGTTTTTCAATACTAGGGACTAAACTAACAGAGGCTCTACCACTGGGCTATATCCTTAGTCCTTTTTATTTTTTATTTTGAGACAGGGTCTTGGTAAATTGCCCAAGCAGATCTTGAACTTGCAATTTCTCCTGCTTCAGCCTCCCTCCATGTAGGGGTTATAGGCATGAACAACGAAGTCCTTAAAAAATGCAATTGAATAGCCACGAGGGCATAGTTTACCTAAGTGTTGATGGGGTTTACAGTTACTTCTGTGAGCTCTCCTGCTACAGGTACCATTACATAAGTCAGGTTTTCTAAATGGTCTTTCTTAAAACCTCAGAATTATAAAACTGAATAGTAGAACTTTATTTAAAGAGCATTTTTTTCTTTTCTTGGACTTTTTTTTTTTTTTTTTTTTTTTTTTTTTTTTTTGAGGCAGGGTTGCATTATGTAGTCCAGGCTGGCCTAGAACTGGCTGGCTTCCCTCATGTCCCAGCCTCCCAAGTTCTAGGATTATAGGCATGAACCACCACACCTGGCAATTGTTTTCTTTTCCTTTTTTTTGGCAGTGCTGGAGATTGAACTCAGGGTTTCATGTGTGCTGACCAAGGAGTCTCCCACTGAAGTGCCTGCCCAGGTCATATGTAAAAATGTTTTAGATTAATGCTTTAACTGAAAATATGCATATGGAATAGCTGCTTCAAAGTAGCCCTGTGTGTGTGGTCTATTAGCAAGTACAATCTAATCATTGGTTCGCCAAAGTTGGATCTTTTTCTATGCCCATGATGAGTTTGTGAAGCTTGAAGAAAACAAAACTACAAGGTACTCACACAAGACAGATGACAACGATTACAGTGGTTAATGATGTCACAATTGATGTTAAACTCTAAGTTGGGTGGCAGTATCTATCTTCACTGAAGACTTTCAGAGCTGCATTGCTGAAGAATATTTATAGAATTTCATTGCTGTGTATAAGTAATGGAAATCTGAAACCTGAATTATGGATATAGAAGGAACAACTTTTGTATCTGAAAATTACTTAGGTCCTTTTTCTGACTCTGGGAACAGCCTGCAATATTATTTGAGTGAGTTCTTTTGGAAGTCTTACCAAGTGCTTGCTTCTTAGAATTGAAATTAATTTCCAGTTGTCTTCTGAACCATTCTTCACTGGCCAGTCCACTCAAGCCTGTTGCTGTACACCACTGGTGGGGGTGCTTGGTTTCCTTGCCTGAGGCTAGAGTGTTATTTACAGCTCTGTGGCTATTGCCATGGCAACACAAAAAGAAACAGTTATGAGTTTGCACTACTCACCCTCTGGCTACCACTACCAAACCCTCTGGTTTGTTGGCTGCACCTTAACGTGGCTGCTTTCTTTAGTGTCTTTGTTTATCTGCTATTTTGTAAGTTTGCTACAGCTATACTTGTAAACGGAATGGCTTGAGTTTTTTAAGCAAGCAATTTATGAGAACCTATTATAGTTAATTCATTATAATGTCTACTTTTTCATAAAGTCTAATGTTGACTTATTGGAATAAACCAATTCTAAATTTAATGCTCTAAAAGTGTATCTTCACAGATATAATCACATACACTGTAGAAGAGTATCTATCATTACTGCAAATTGCTTAGCTCAGATACTAATAGAAAATTAAGAAAGAAATAATAAACTCACTGATTTCTCTCCTTGTAAGCGAAAGATTGAAACTATCAACATATTATAGTAAAAATATCAATAGTTTCCCACTGTACCGAAAACAGATAAATGAAACTTGGTAAACTAATAATACATCAGCATCATTTATTGGCTGGGGTCATCTTATTTCTAATAAATGCTTCAAATGCAGGACTTTAACCAAAGATGTGTCCATTTTAAAGCACAGTGGGCATAGCAGGGGCTTTTAGTTTCTGTTATTTCTAATGGGAATCCCTGGAGAATGCATATGAGAGTGAGAACTCCAAACCTACTTTTAAAGCATTAGTGTCATCGCATTGTTATGACATAATTGTATCACATAATTGCTGGATCTGTTTTCTTGAGCTTATAATGTACTTGAAAAATAAATCTTTTGGGAAAAAAAATCCAGACTGATTATTGGAGAAGGATTATGCTAGCAAGGACTCTGTTTTGGGAAATAAACTGAAACTCCAAGAAAGCATTTTGGGTATTTATATGCTTGCCACAAACTAGCAGGTGTTTTTGCTGTTGTTCTTTGTTATTTATATATATATATATATATATTTTAATTTATTTATTTATTGCAGTGCTGGGGATCAAACCCAGGGCCACTGGTGAGATAGGACATTTTTTAGGATAAAAATATCATGCATAGGGCTGGGAATTTAGCTCAGTGGTTCTACCGCTTGCTTTGCAAGTGCAAGGAACTAAATTCAATCCCCGGTACCAAAAAAGAAAAAAAAAATACCATGCATAGTCCATGAAGCCATGAGAAGATTCTGAATAACAGTCAGAAATGTCACACTGTCAGACACATGAAGTCAGGCAATCCCAGCTATTGGCAGGGACATGTGGTATGTCAGGAATTGTTAAGGCAAATGTTTCTGTACTGGGCCACGTCCTCAGCCCAAACTGATGTTCTAATTGTTATTTTATAGACAATATTAATGCTTTATGTATTTCAAAGCATTCATATGTTAAGGGAAAATAGCTTTAAATGTGTAACAATTTGGAATTCTGTAAGAATATGCTAGAAGTCATTTAGGTTTTAGGTGCGTATAAAATTAGCATACAATTCTGGCTTTATTTTTCTTCCTTGAAGTGTTAGTGATTTATAGTTATTTATTTATCTTGTATTCCAGGATGGCCTTGAACTCACAGTGTTCCCCCTGCCTCAGCCTCCTGAGTGCTGGGATTACAGGTATATGTCACCACGCCTAGCTGGTTTATACTTTTTAAAAAAAGAAAAGTCACCTGTGTGAAATCATACCTCAGTCTAAAATCACTATACATTTTTTAAAACCCCACTGTAGCATATCAACTAAATGCATTTTTATGATTAAAAAAAAAAAAACAAAAAGTTACCATTTGCCAAACTCTAGCCCAGATGTAAAGGATAATTGAATAAAAAACATTTCAGGGGGTAAACACAGGTGAGCAAGGACAGCTCAGAAGACTACTTTCCGGGGTTGAGTTATTAAAGGATGCTGTGGGCACTCACAGGGGTGGGGACCCAGAAGTCGCTGACCTGTGACAGGAGGGTCTGGGGAGAGCCCCAGAGGAAACACCTGAGAGGGAATCAGTCAGTCACAAACCCTCGGGGCTGGATCTGTCGTGGGTACCAGGCCTTGTTACCATTTTCTCCCCTTTACAGGAACCCACTCACCTCCAGATTTTTTAGCTTTACCCATGCTGCTCCCTCTACAGAGTTTGAACTTCTAAGACCTGCCTAATATTTGTTTTTGTTTTTTTTTGTATCGAGCCCGGGTCCTTGCGCTTGCAAGGCAGGCAGCGGAACCCCTGAGCTAAATCCCCAGCCCACCTGCCTAATATTTCACAGTGTGTGCCGACATTCTACTTACTGATCCCATTGTGATGATCACCTAGATTGCTCTTGACCCTCAGTAATGGTGCACGACTGTCCCTGTTTTTCCCATCCTCCCTTTACATCTGATACTTTCTCCGGGAAATACACTAGTCTTTTAGATACTTTTCTCACTGCTGAGACAAAAATACCTGACACCCAAAGTTAAAGGAGGAAAGATTTATTTCAGTTCCCAGCTTGCAGAGATTTCAGTTCATAGTTGGCTGGTTCCATGGGACAGTGGCTTGGCAGAGGGGCATCACGGGCATTACCCATGGCAAAGCAGGGCAGGAAAAAGGCAGCAAAGCAGCGAAGCAACAGAGGACAGCAGCCCTCTTTCTATCCATTATATTTATCCAGGTTACCCTCCCTTAGGGCAGGAAGCACTCACACCCAGGGTGAGTCTTCTCATTATCCACACCCAGAGCTATGCCAAACCAATCAGTTCGGGCACTGGGTTCTATTTCCAGCACTTCAACAAACCCCAAAGCACTATACAGTCAAACTCTTTTTGGTAAAATGTTAATAAATATCCCCAAGCCATCTAATATCCAGTCCATGTTTACATTTCCCAAATACCTATGTGAATAACTTTGGAAATCGTACTTACTGACCAAAGCATGTAAATAAGTGCACAGAGTGGATTTCTCTTTTCGTCTCTGGCCTTTATTTACCCTCTCCAACCTCCGACTTTTGGCCCAGGATGGTGCAGTTTGCAGATACGACAGAAGGTGGCAGCACAATCCCGTCCCTCTGTGAACGGGTACGGTTCTCTAGATGCAGAGCCGGTTGACCAGGACCCTCCCTAGTTCTGTCGCACAAGCATCTGTGGTTTCAGGGTACACTCAGAACCCCATAAGGCGCCCAGTTTCCTTATATGAAGTTATAAAATCTTCAGGACAAAATTCAATTTTATTTCGTGAATCAATAAGCTCAAGCCACGGAGAACTTGAGATGATTTGCAAAATTATTCTGTAAAATCAAATAAGCAAAAAGCTGCGTTTTCTTGAGCTCACTTAAAGGAAACAATCATAATCATTGCTCAATTCTGCTTTTCTTCAGAGATGGATTTATAAGTCTATATGTCACTAGAGAGCCATAATTCAACTATTGTATAGTTTTTTTAAAGAATCAAATAATATGTGGACATGCTAAGAAAAAGAAAAAAAATGGTACAAATACAAAGAAATTTGAGAAAAAGAAACCACTTCCTATTATTTTACCAACACTGAGGACCTTTTAAGGGGAGGAGGGCAGGTTTGGGGGTGGAGCCCAGGGCCTTGTGTACACTAGGCCTAGGCTGTACCGCTAAAGCACAGTATTTTATAGTGCAATAACAGACTAGAAATGAAAGATTTTCAGGACAAGTAGAGCATTTGTTTAGAAATCTGTGATTAGGTTGCTTTAGTGCAAGAAGTGACAAGAATATTAAAATGGAGGTTGAATACTTAAGAGAGAAAAAAGCTTAATTCTTCTAATTTGGCTGTGTAGTTAGGTAGCAATGAAATAAAATGGTAAGTATAAGAAGAATAGAACAGATCCAAGAGATTGCAGAATTGTAGTTTCTACCCTGCCACCCCCTCTTAAATAATGTGAAAACTTAAGATAAATTAGCTAAAAGCAAAGCCAGTCAGCCGGGGCCTGGAGACACCGCTCAGTGGCAGCCCACATGCTAGTATGTGTAAGGCCCTCGTTCAACCTCCTGTAACCCCGCAAAAGTTGGTCTTTAAATTAGCAGTCTCTCTGCCCTGGATTTTCATCTTAACCCCCGCACCCCTAAGCACACTGTTAGAGATTTCCAGGAAGGTCCAAAGAATCCCTGTTGGTTTGGAAATGTCTGAGTTGGCACCAGGCTTCATGCTAGACATGGACTGAATCCTAAGGTGCAACAGAGAAGCTGTCCCCAGGCCCTGCTCATTGGCCCGGCCCAGAACTTGGAAGCTTCCCTGTTCCCATGGTTCCCAGAGCCCACACTCAGGCTTTCAACACGAAGGTTCTGTCTGCAGCTATCAAGGATAGAGAAATCCTGAGAAAGGCAAGAGGAACCACTCTCCGATTGGAAAAGTCAACGTTAACAGTGATTGTTTGGTGCACAGTGTCCAGTGAGTCCATTTGATTCAAGACCAGAATGGCATTCTGGTTACACAGCACCTCTGCTCATGGAGTTATGGTTTGGTTGCTGTGTTTAGCTCAGATATATATGCAACAACTATGGGCATAACTCACATAACTTTTTCTCTCTTTGGAATTGATAGAAGGAGGAAATGGTTTGTCTTCTAACTAATTTGTATGCCAGTCTGTGTTCTCTCTCTTTTTTGGGGGTTATTGGGGAATGAACTCGGGTCCTTGCACTTGTGAGGCAGGCAGCAGAACCACTGAGCTAAATCCCCGGCCCTGTGTTCTCTCTATATTAAAAACAACAATTTCTCTGAAATTTCTTTCTTCTACTTCCCATAAACAAACACTTTTTAACATCTGGTTTTATACTGTTATACCATAACTTTTACTTTCTGAGTCTCTGTTGACTTTTAATGGTGAGAGATTAGAATTTAGTTCACTAAATCTCACTTTTCCTCTCTTTTATTTTTTACAAGTTAAGTGGGAAACTGGAAAAAAGGCTAAGGATGTAGCTTGTGGCCAAGCATATGCAAAGCCCTAGTTTCCATCTCCAGCAATGGTAGGAAGGAAGGAAGGAAGGAAGGAAGGAAGGAAGGAAGGAAGGAAGGAAGGAAGGAAGGAAGGAAGGGAAAGGAAAGGAAAAAAAAAACGAGAGAAGAAAACTGAAACAAAACAAAGAAGCACCAAACCTGGAGAACTCTGATGGCAAAGATACATTTCTTCTTTCTTTAAGAGAGATGGGCAAGCCATATTGATGGACAGCCATACTGTTTCATATTATTTTGAATGGTTCTTTTCATAACTCTAAGCAATGTGCTTTAGCTGCCCATTCTTCTTTTGAAAGAGTCTTCCTAGGTTGTTCAGGATAGCCTTGGAAACTTGTGCTGACGTGATTTTTCTGCATCCTCCTGAGTAGCTGGGACTACAGGTACAGCTTACCCATCTCTCTTCCTTCTTCCTTCTTTCCTTCCTTCCCTCCAGTGCTGGAGATGAAACCTAGGGCCTTGCACATGCTTGGCCATGAGCTATATCCTTAGCTTTTTTTACAGTTTCTCACTGAACTTATATATTGTCTAAATCCACTGTAGGTCCGTGTATCCCTGCAGCCCACATACTGATTTATAATCTGTACAGTTTTCATTCTGGCTTGGTTCCTTCGTACTTCACATCTCTCATCTCTTTTTTGAACTGGATAAAGTTTTTGAAGGAACTTTATAAGACAGGATATGTAGTAAGTGCACTTCTTGAGTCCTGCCAGTTCACAAATTATGTCTTTATTTGCTTTCAACTTGATAGCTGGTTCGATGATAAAAAATTCTATGTCCCAAATAAATTTCTGCAGCATTTGAAAAATGTTGCCTTCTACCTTTCTGAGCTAGCCACTTTCTCAGTTTCCCTCTCTTCCCGTGCAGACTCCAGTCTGAACCCTCTCCAGGTGAACAGTCCTGTCCCTCTGAAATCCCCCTGTACACCTTCCTCTCTGTACACATTCATGTGATCCTCCTGCCACACAGACATTTGTTAAAACCTTTCATCTGCTAATGTGCAGCCCATCTCTTGTCTTTGCAACTATGGATTTAACTTTTAAATTCTTTACCACCTGCAGTAGGATCTTAGGAAACAGGAATGGTATGAATTTATATACTCATATTACCTTCTTGAATTGGAATCTGGTTTATACAAATTTGATGTTTTTCGGTCTTTTTGTTTATATGTTTTTATAAATACTAGGACTGTGTTTAATTCTCTTTAGCCAAATAAACAGAAACTACTACTTCCATGTTTATTAGTAGTTTTATAAACCTGAGTAGGTCCTTTGGATGTGGGGGGTTGACTGATGTATAACAGAGCAAACAGGGCATCCAAAGATTGTGCACCTAGGGCAAGTTAGGAGTTACAACCATGACTGCTTCTCAGAACAAACACTTACCGACTCACACTCTTTCTGGGACCACACATGGTATAGAAAAAACATTTCCATGTTCCCAGTAAATTTGAATTTCCAAGAGCAAACCAGACACAAACATTTATACCACCAACTAGAGAGCAATCCTAGGGAAGGATAAATAATGCCAATTATCCAAGTCATTATGATTCACAGGCGCCTCTTAAGGTCAGGTCTAATAATTTGTCTGTTTGACTAAAAGTCTTAAAAAGATCAGCATGGCTATGAAAGAATGATGACGTTGAATTATCTTACAAAAGATAAGACATGTATGTGTCTTATTTTTCTTGCAAGTATTGAGTATTGATTAGTGCTTTCATTTTATTTGGGGACAGAATCTTATTTGGGATCATTGACAGTTGGCCTTCACATAACAACTACAAATAATATAAGATGTATAAATATTTGGTAATTTCAGATGCACTTAGCTTTTCATTCACTTCTGTAACTTTTGTAGGTACTGAACCTACTTTATGCTTTGCATTTTGATAGAGTCACTGAAGGTGTGTGTGTGTGTGTGTGTGTGTGTGTGTGTGTGTGTGTGTGTGTCTGTGTTACTGAGGATTGAACTCAGGACCTTGCACTTGCCAGGCAGGCGTGGTACCACTGAGCTACATCACTGAATAAGGCTCTCTCCTCAATCATTTATTTTGATGTCTTTTTAATTTTAGCAGTGGTCCACAGATGAATTAGAAGAGGCTTTCCAGTTTTCTGTACAAATGTCTGAATATCATGTTTCATCTTGACAGCAATCTTTTTAAAAAATAATGCACACATATTATGGATGGTTGGGATAACTACACTTTACCTGAGTTCTGCCCAGAACTCACTTCTAAGTTCTAAGTTTATCTATTACTGGACCACATTGTGTGTGTGTCACACTGAGCTACACCCTGAGCCCTTTTTAGATTTTTGTTTTGTGATAAAATCTTGCTATATTGCTAAGTTGTCCAGGATGGGCTGAAATTTGCCATCCACCCTCCTGAGCTTCCCAGAGTGTGGGGGATTACAGGTGTGAACCTCCACACCCAGCTGGTCACATTTTCTTTAGTGTTTTGATCCCTTCAGCTCTGAACTGTACTTGGAACAAATGAGAGAAGAGCTAAGAAGTTAATATGTGAATAATGTGCTTCTGCCCTGTGATTACACCCTGGCATGCTGTTTTGGTGAAAGATTTGGTCCCCATGGAGGAAAGAAGGTGAGAGACCCTCATCATGTGGCCCATGAATATGGACATGCTGGACTCCCAGGTGACCCTGCACTGTGGTAGTCAGTACCCAGAACACCACAGGGCCAGGAGGAGAGGCCCTGGGCCAGACGTCCTGGGTTCAAAGCCTGGCTCTGCCTCCTCTGTGATGCATCTCCTTATGAAATTGGTGAAACTTCTCTGGGCCCTTAGCTATTTCAGTAATAGAATAATAGTAATGCTACTTACTCAGAGAAAGAAAGTACTGGAAGACTAAGTGAGTTAAATCACTTAAATACTTTGGTCTGGAACATAATACTTGCTGAAAAAAGCCATTATTATAATTCCTCTGGAAGTGGAAATTAGTTTAGTAAAATCAACCATCATCTGACATCAATATTACTAAATTGGATTGGGCTGTTTAGTGTTGTTGGTATGTTTTAAATATGTTTGCAAAAGAGCAAGGTATTTGCACTCACATTTGTGAGAGCAACCCTATAATAAAAATGAGTCCAGTGAATATTTTAGGGAAAGATCTGCCCTAAGGTTTTTTCGTTATCATCTCTATCTCTAACTTTATCCCTAGCCCTATCTCTATCTCTGTCTATCTCTGTCTCTATTTCTGTCTCCATCATGTGCATCCTTAGGTCTATATCTAAAACATTCTTTTGCCGGGGGTTTAGCTCAGTGACACTGCACCTGCCTCACAAGTTCAAAGTCCTGAGTTCAGTCCCCAGTAACAAATAATAAAATAAAATAAAATAAAAGTTAAAGAGTCTAAAACGTTTTTTTGTAAGAGAAGAGACTTTGTTGCATTCTTCTTTTAAAAAGTGTTCAGCTGTTGATCTTGGTGGCATGCTCCTATAATCCCAACACTCTGGGTGGATTAGGCGGGAGGACTACAAGTTTGAGCCCAACCTGGGCAATTTAGCAAAAGCCTGTCTCAAAATAAAAAATAAAAAGGACGGGAGATATAGCTCATTGCGAAGGCTTTGGGTTCAATCTTCAGTTTGGTGTGTGTGTGTGTGTGTGTGTGTGTGTGTGTGTGTGTGTGTGTGTGTGTTGTAAACGTGTTTAGCAAAGAATTAACCTTCGTTAAATTCCTTTTTCTGGAGAGCAGACTGGCGCTTGCTTAGGGGAACCAGAAGTAAAGAGCTGGATTTGGTCATGGCCAGCAGCTGAGGCTGCGAGCTCCTCTGATCCCCCCAGCATGGACACAGTGGGAGCAGCAGAAGCAGAGCACAGAGGCACTTTGCATCAACAGTGACCCTATAGGCCAGGGCAGACCCTCGGGATTCCTGGACCCATCTATCTAGGAGAAGGATCTGGGAAGGAAAGTAACATTCTCACTCCAAGAACAGTGGAGTATTTATGGAAATAGAGTGAAGCTGGACGTGTAAATGATGCTTCTGCTCTAGCTCCCATTGGTTCCCCTTCTTCCTTGGGAAGCTGAGTGGGGAAGAGGAGGCAGAACTGTTCAGGAGACTTACCCAGCCTGCCAGGTGGGCAGGGTGCAGCTATCACTGGTCCTGCTGTCCAGGAGGCAGCACAGGGAGCCCTGCCCCTACCCAGAAGGAAAACTCTGTGAGTCCTTTTGCTCAGACTCTGCCAGCCTTCACCATCTCATCCATCAGTGGAGAAGTAACCATGTTTGGCACCCGCAGAGAATATGGGTGAGATAGCTTCTTCTTCAGGGATGTAAGCGCTATGTTGTGGGAGTGGGATGAGAATTTGGGCAACTAATGAGGACATGAGGATATCCCAGTTGTCCTGGGAGAGGCTCCTCCACAGCCTGGCAGCTGCTGGTTAGGGAAGACAGCTGGCATCAGTTTCCTGAACCGCTGGGCCTGGCTGAGGCTGAAAAGCTGGGCATGTCTCTGCTCTTCCCCAGGAGAAAGGGAAGTTGCTTTGATGCACTCACCTCTCTCTGTTGCAGAATTCTGCTCCACTCCAGGAAAGCTGAATTTGGAGTCACCCTTCTATTTTGCCCATTTGTGTGATGTCTTGGGTACGTCAAGTCTTAATATACAATGAATGGCAATTTTTAAAACTGATTCTCACATCAGTAGCCCTCATATGACCAGAGAAAGAAAGCAAGTAAGTGAGCATATATCTCTCTCTTACCCCAACTGGCCAAATGGACCAAGTTTGATTCTGGCCGGTTGCCAGTACCTGCAAATCTATGGTTCAAAGTCCCTCAGAGAGAATTTCATGTCTTTCCAACCTGTGATGGGGTTGGGGTAGGAAATTAGGCCTGGGGCAAACCTGATAGCTAACTGGGCACAATGTGTCAAAGGCCATGAATCCCATGGCTAACAGTCTACCGGAGATGTTTTCTAAACAGAGAGGACACACACAGAACCCAGGACCCAAAATGATATTGGGCTTATGGCTGAACACTGTGGGCTGATCAGGAAAATGTTGTTTTCAATCCTTCTTTTGAATATGGAGCTTTTCAAGGACCAATCAGGTGATGTTTCTTTCAGTTCTTCTTTGCATATGATATGAGTACAACCAATCGAAAGACACTGTTCCTGATCCTTCATCTACATCCAACAGATTCTTTCAAAAGGGCAGTTTGAATGTGGTGCTACATCAAGGGAGTTTTTCACAGGACAAATGTCCTGCAGCCTTATTTGCCCAAGGGGGAAGCCAATTCAGGAAATTTGGATACAAAAGGCCCCTTTTCCTTATCTCGGACTTCTGGGAGTCTTTTTTCTAACTCACCCTCACACTGTGGAGCATACTTCTTTTCCGCCTTCATAAATGTACAACCTTCATAAATGTACAAGCCTTTTCTGTGTGTCTTGTCCAATTCTTTGGTCTGAACACCAAGGGCTTGGAAAGAATCTGAGAACTGGGTGAGGTGCCTTGTGTGCTTGCAATGGATGCTACAGGGGTCAGAGACACACAGGACTAAGCTAACAGCAAGGCGGGCCAGACACCCTGAACAACCTACTATCCAAGCCAGATCTGGACCAAGGTCACACCGCAGGCCCTCCAGGGGAAGCCAGCAAGTCAGCTCACTCAAATGTTAAGTGATGTTTCCTAAAAGAAACGGACCCCAGGCAAGAGATTCTTTCCAGAGTTAGGTCATCTGCAAAGTGTTTTTGTGCAAGTCATGGGGACTCTGAATTCAACGGCTGACCTCCCAGATGACCTTTTGGATGACCTTTTGAATAACATGCAACTTTGCAGGACAGAAACTCATAGCTTTAAAAACAAATCTAAAAAAAAATTAAAAAAAAAAAAAAAAGAATCTTGGCAGAGCATTCTCTGTTGAGGTTACTTTTGCTTGGTCTGAGTCCATAAGATACACAACTGGAAATATTCCATATCCAGTCCCAAAGCAGAGAGAGAGTGACTGAGATCTCAGGCCATCAGCTCCACACTCAGCAGAACACCAGCTGGATGTGATCCTTTTGGAGATCTACAAGGTAGATCTCATCTTTGGTGCTTTTGATGTTTGGGCCTTTCTCTGTTTTACAGAGGAATACTAAAGACACTTTAAGAGTTGGCCAAGTGCAAAGCATATAAAGTGTTATACCAAAGTAATATGGGATGGAAGAGCATCTCAGTGGTAGAGCCCTTCCCTAGCATGCCGTGGGTTCAATCCCCAGCACCAGAAAAACAAAAAGCCAAAACTACAGAAAAGATCAGCTGCAAGGAAACAGGTCAAGAATCTGAAACAGCGGTGAAAATTCTCTTATCAGAGAAAAGCCCAGGCTTCACTGCTGAACTCTATCAAACATTTAAGGGGTATTGATATAGGGTGAATAAATGTAACTGCTGAATGTCAGATACAATGAATTCATGTTCCTCAAGTGGAAGACCGAATTCTAAGGAACAACAGAGGTTAAGAGTAGGAAACGTATTGAAAGAGGCAGCTCCTGAGAGACAGGAGAGGACTCAAAAGTGGGTTACCATGGACCCCACTTCATAGAGGATTTTATACAGCAAAATCACAAGGTGGGTACAATGTGGGTTCAAAACTATGATCAACCAAGAAGATTACAAATATAGCCACTTAGGTAATATCAATCCAATAGGGAAGCAGGTCCCATTGTAAGTGTATATGCGAAGAGCAAGGAATGGATCAGGAGGTCCTGGTCACCCACTTGGGTGAATGATGTCTATCTAGACTTTATTGGACCTGGTGATACCAATTATAGTATATTGCTTATCCCTCGGGGAGACACCTAAGCCTGGTCATTCCATCTTTATCTTGAATCCTGGCCTTCAACAGATGTGCCTCCAGCTACAGAATTCTCATCTTTTGCACTGACCCCCTCAAGGCCCTAGCCCTATATAACTGCCTATAACATTTTTATCTAATGTACCTGTCTATAATATTCCCATCTCTAAAAGAGTAACCCTTACTGCCACGAGCAGGGGAAGGGGTGATGACTATTCTGGCCACCTCTGGCTAATGGGGGTCATAGTTATGATTGGCAGTCAGAGATACTCCGCACAGGGTCTATCTAAAGGCCCTGGATAGATGCCAGGTGCTCCCATCTTGGGTAGGTATATAGCTTTAAGTCTATTCACAGTATTATCTTTCAGCCTCAATTTCCTCCTTTTCTGCTAGAAAGATGGCAGGGTTTAAGGAGGAACGTGCCTTTATTTGAATGGCTGATACTCCTAGAAGTACAGCCTGATATTTAGGAAATTGGTTGTCTGATACCATAGGCTCCCTTTGGGAGGAAAAAGAAAAGTCCTGCCACATTGTGAGATTTATATACGGTGAGATCTTGGCCTAAAGTCAGCTTGGATGCCTCAGCCTGGTACCAGGAGAGCTATGGTAGCCACAGTCTTAAGGCATGCAAGCTGTCCCTTTGCTATAATGTCTAATCCATGACTTGGGTACCTACAGACTGTTGAGCAGGTCCTCCATCCTGTCTGTGTAAGTATACCCAAAGCCATGCCCCACGTTTCACCAACATATAGATTGAAATGGTGTCCTGTCCATAGGCATTTAGAAGGGCTTGTGGAGCTTTTGGAATGCAGTCTGGGAATCACAGTCCCAGACTAAAATATGAGTGCCTGTTGGCTTTCCTTTATAAGGTGATAGAGGGGTTGTGTGATCTCATCATATCCTGCTATCCAAAGGCAACAACAGCTTGTAATTCCTAGGAATCCCTTTAGCTGTTTTAGGGTCCTGGGCTTTGGGAAGGAAAGTACTGGATTAATTCTCTCTTCCTCAGCCTTCGGGTTCCCTTAGATATGATAAAGCCCAAGTATTTTACCTTAAGGCTGCAAAATTATACCTTAGACCTAGAGACCTCTATCTGCTAGAAAATTGAGGAGAGCACAGGTGTCCCAGCTACAGAACTCTTCAGAGGTGGCACATGACAGTATATCATTCACATATTGCAGGACCATGACTTGGGAAAATTCAAAATATGCCAGGTCATGGAAAAGCACTTGCCTCTGAATCCTTGAGGAAGCATAGTCCAAGTCGGTTGAGAGGCCTGGTCATGAGGATTTTTCAAAGGCAAGAACTGAGAGTCTGTATGTAAAGGAATACAAGAGAAGTTTTGAATATAACACTGAAAACCAACCAGCATCTTCCAGGATCTGCAAAAGGAAAGTTGGCTGGCTAGTCTGGGTCCTTGCTTTAGTAGAAATGGAAATTAAAAAGGATGCACAAATCTACAAGAAAAAGACTTTAATTGGAAAGTTAGAGGGAATACAGGAAGGGACTCCATTTTAGGCAGCTGACGGGGGCAGGCCAATACTGAGGTCCAGATGTGCCCATTTGCTGGGGAGACCAGCTTTAGGGATTAGCTGGCGGCCTGGTGTCTGGTCGATCATTATCTGAGTCCTAGTGTCATCGTTCTGGAATCTTTATGACTAGGGATGGTTTCATTTCCAGGAACGTACGGTCTCTGTCTGTGGTGGTCTCAGACATGGTAGACCCCACCTTTCCCAGAATCCAGGTGATCACAGGCTTATGACAAGAGGCTTCTGGGTAGAGCCCGATGTCCCTGTTAACCTCTTATCTTGGTGTCCTCAGTCTTAAAGGTGGGTGATGGTCCTATAAACCCAGGCCTAATTAACCTTGTCTGGGCAACTCTTAGACAGTCACTTCCTCAACAATCAACAGACTTCTATGCAGAGCTGAGAAGAGACTTGACCTGGGGTTTATGTAGCAAGGGATATAAAATGAAAGTCAAACTTTGTTCTGTTTTTATTTGCCTAGTAGGCATTTGTGGGCCCAAGTGAAGAAGAGTCATGATTCATAGAAAAATGGCTTTTAAATCTCTGGCTGTTGTAGAAGAAAACACAAATCATGCTTTTAATGAGTAGCAGGAATACCGGGCATGGTGGCGCATGCCTGTAATCCCAGCACTCAGGAGACTGAGGCAGGAGGATCGCTGTGAGTTTGAGACCAGCCTGAGTTACATAGTGAGTTCCAGATCAGTCTCAACTATGTAGTGAGACCCTGTCTCAAAACAAACAAACAAACAAACAAAATGAGTAGCAGGAAAGGGCTCAGAATTCTGCCTGTCCCCTATCTTGTGGTGGTCTCTATGTCTTGACTGAAATAGAGGAACAGATATCAGTCTTTCAAAAGTTCCTCATAAGGGACACTCCCAAACTCATTCTTTGATGCCAGCATTACTCTGATACTCAAAGCCAAATGAAGACACCACAAGAGAGGAAAAAAACAGGCCAAAATTCCAGATAACTGGCTGCTAAAATACTCAACAGCAAACTAGAAAAGTACATCCAACAGCACATAAAAAAAGATCACTCAAAAAGAAAAGAGGATAGAAAAAAATGGAAGCAAAGTTTTTGTAAATAAGGAGGGAAAGAAGGGTTAAAGGGAGGGAAGAGAAATGTGGAGAAAAGAACAATCAAGATATATCATGTACAGGTACAAATACTCTTATGATGAATGTTATGATCATTATGCATATCAAAAGTGCACCAATAAAATTAATCATTTAAAAAAAGATTATTCTCCATGATCAGGTAGGATTTATCCCTGTGAGGCAAGGATGGTTCAACATGGACAAATTAATAAGTGTGTTTCAACATATTAACAGGATGAAAGACAAAGATGACACGATCATCTCAGTGGATGCAGGAAGAGTTTGACAAAAGTTAACATCCTTTAATGATGAAGACTTCCAGTAAATAGGTACAGAAAGACCACTCCTCAACACAGCAATGGTCCAATATGATAAGTTCACAGGTAGCGTCCTACCGATATGAAAAGATGAACACTTTTCCTCTAAGATCAGGAAGAACACAAGGATGCCTGCTCATGTTTTCAATTTCTAGCAAACTTGTACTGGGATTTTCACAAGAGTAATTAGTCAAGCAAGAAATAAAAGTCACCCAAATTGTAAAGAAAGAAGTAAAATTATGCTTATGGATGATGTGGTCTTATGTATTGGAAATTTAAAGCGTCACCAAATAACTGGTGGATTCCTTAAGGTTTCAGGATACAGAATCAAACAGAGAAAAATCAATTGTGTTTCTATACATTAACAACATATCCAGAAAACAAATTCAAGAAGCGATCCTATTCACAGTAGCCACATTAGCTTGCCTAGCAAGTGTGAGACCCTGTGAAAAACAAATAGCTACTGAGAATGGAGATGATTGTCAGTACATGGTCCCTTCAGGGCGGAGATTGCTGAACTGCTTCCCCACTGCCTCCGGCGGGCACCAGGCACTTCCAAGCTCAAGACCTTGCTGGCATTTCAGCCACCAGGCTTTACCTCAACTCCCCTTCAAAATCCTGCTTGTGAGCAGTGCCCACCCTACCGACCCACTCAGCCCACTGCCACTGTCACCTGCCTCTCTCCCTTTGGCCTTCTTTGTCTGAGCCCCAGGTCTTTCCCCGTCCCTTCCTCTCTCCCCCATCAAAGCGCCTCTGGCCCCCTCAGCTGCCTCGAGTCCATCACCACCCAATGCCCAGTTCCTGGGCTGCTCAGACCCTGGCTTTATGCCCTGCTCTACCTTGCCTGGACTCCACGCTCAGCCATCTCCCTTCCGCTCCCGTCAAACCCTCTGTTTCCTCCCACTTGAACACCCAATGCCTCCTGAGTCCCCTCCCAGGATCCAATTCTACTTGTGCTCCCCACACGGGGTTCCTTTTCTAATGCACTGGGACAGAAGTCACTTCACAGTCCCCAGCACCCCCCATCCCCCATCAGTGCTTGGTGGCTGATCTTGGACTCAGGGACTCTCCCCAGGTACTTCCGCCCACTGTTGTCCCTCCCAGGACAGAGGGCTGAACCTTCTGCTCTAGTGGGAAGTGGGTCCCCGACAGCAATCCCCTTCCCCAAGTACCGAGACCCAGATCAGGGCGTGGCTACACTGATAGAGAAGGTGGGTGTTGCCCCGTTAACTCCAGAATCCCAGGACTCATGCGCGGAGCAGTTCCTGAAGCACTGCACGCACACGCGCACTCCTTAAAGAACTGAAGCAGGTTTGTGATGGGATGGCTGAGATCTGCCTTCAGCCTGAGGAGTGAGTGACAGGAAGGGACAGCACACACTGAGTTTTTGCCACTGTGTTCTCTCTTACATGGTGGCCCACTCTTACACTGTACGGTTCACTTCTTTTCCTACTTCTGCTTGGTCCAAACTCCCTCTGGAGAGAGCTAGTTTCTTTTCCTACCTTTAACAGAACTTTGCTACAATTTGCACTTGTCTTGACCAGTTCTCTGCTCGGGACAGAAAGAACCTAGAAACCACCTCCAGAAGGAGGCACAACCCGGTAACAGTAGATGGTATGATTAGCATATATTTGTGGCTAATATTTAAATGTAAAATTTTATTATAGTCAAAGACACATTGCCATTAATCTCCCTGAAAGTAACCCCCAACACACACACACACTCACACACACACACACTTTGAACATGCTTATGCCATTATTCTTGACACTTTCTGAAGCAGTTCTGAAAGTCCCCTTTTATGAGACGTGATCAAAAGTACAGTGAATGCTGCTGCCAAGCGCCATCCAAGGGAAGTCAGGCACATAAAAGCATGACGTTGTCCTCATTCACCTTATTCTAGGGCCTGACACGGTGTGGCTTTGGGCTCTTCCCCAAAGTCGAAATGACCGTGACAGGTCAACAATTCAGGACATCAAGGCAGCCAAAACAGTGCAACAAAAGACACAAAAGAATATGTCCAAAACTGCTTCAGAAAGAGGCAGGAACAAGAGGATCTTGGAAGCGAGAGGCTGGGTGTGGTGAAGGATAACTGTAATTCCAGCCATCCAGAGGCAAAAGCAGAAGGGTCGCTGCTAGTTCAAGGCCAGCCCATTCTGTATAGGGAGACCAAACAAATAATAAAAGATAAACATTCACTGTAGTTTTTTATTATGCTGCACAGGTTCTACAGTGTAGTGAGGGTGGAGTTTCCAGGAGAAATAAAACTAAAAGGTAAATAACATACAATAATAATAATAATACAGTAAAAGCCAGGACAGCAAGTCGTCCACCACATACCAGGAAGATGGGGAGGATGAGCAAATGGGGTGGTGGCACTGCCAGGCTCGGGCCCAGGCAGGCAGGTTCCTTCATGGCAGGAGCAGGGCAGACACTGTGACATGATCTGGGCTGTGTGCTCCCCTCTCCCTTCAGAGGCTGCAGCGGTCATCTCCTGACTTTCCTATTTCTTTAAGACACCTCCATTTTTTTCTCTCTGGCTCTCTCTTTCGTTCTCAGTCTCTGTCTATCTGTCTCTCTCTGGATGTCTCTGTGTGTCTCTCTCTGTCTCTGTCTCTCTTTATCTCCCCCCTTCCTCCCCACCCCAGTTGAGGTACTGAGGATCGAACCTACATCCTTGCACATGCTAGTCAGGCACTCCACCACTGAGCCGCACTGCCAGCCCACTCTTTATCTCAAACCTTTCCTTCCCTTCAGTCTTGTTGTTGACAAGATGATTTTTGTGTCTTTCCCACTAGAGACCGAGTTTTCCAGCACAGGACTGCTTCTTACCAATTCCTGTATCTCCCAAAGTCTTTCTGTGTTCCTGACCCACACACAGTTGATTCAGTGTGATGAATGAAAAAAATTCACTGAATGAAAAGTAAATGAATAATGGAGTAGGTACTTCACTGCCTTATTAAATGGTGCTCTGAACACAGTGAACTTTCCTGTATGCGATCTCAAATCATCACAGCAAGCACATATTACACGGAACTGGAATGTGGGAATGCCCCCTAGGGCCGTCCAGGTTACCTGGAGTAGTCTCTACTTCATTGTCATTGTGACTGGCTGCAAGAAGTACAGGTTTCTAGTGGAAACCAGAGGAACAAGTTTGAAGTAATGGGCTTAATATATAACAAAATCTAATTGAGCAGACTCTAGCCTGAAGATGGTTCCTGCCTTTCTTCTTGAGTGGACAGGCTCTGTACGATCCATGAGAGCCACTGTAGCTGGAAGTGTGGCAGCAGTTTTTGCACTTTTCTCAGCTCTCATTGCAAAACCTGACCAGCATGTACACCAACTCACTGCCACTGATCTTGCACACATCCACTGCTGTCGTGCTGTTGAATGGCAGCAAGACACACACTGTGCACGTCTGGCCCTTGTCCAGCCTGTCCTCCGAGGGGCTGGCACTGGCTTAGTGGCTGTGCTGCAGTTTGGAGATGTGACTCCTAAGCTTTGCTAGGAGGGTGACTTTGTCCCCAGACACAATCCCTGTGAGAGGTAGGGTGTGGAATGTCCCCCAGAGCCCGTGTGAGAAAGCCTGGGCCTCAATGTGGCATTACTGGAAAGCAGTGAGACAATTCCACATCTTCAAGCTAATTCCAAGAACTCTGTCCCATGAGCTGTCAAACTGACACCCTCCAGAGAGCGTATTTAGCTCTCCAGTTTGGTATGGAGACAGTGATTGCTTGTAATTGTTCCCAGCGTGCATTTGGATGTATTGTTTGAACAAAGGAGTTCGTGAGAGGCCCTGACTTCAGAAATTATGACTTACTTGACAATTACTGCCTCGGCATTGGTGCGGTAATGGATGTCTGTCTTCCTCAATGGTCTAAATCACAATGTTCTGGGGCGCTGCTCCCCAAGATGTGACACGTGGGGCCCCCAGTGCCTGGCATCCGTCATCTCTAAGGCAACTGCCTGCAGCCACAAATCATAGACCTCATCCAGCAGACACCTGAGAACAAGGTCCCAACAGAACAGCCCACCCCGGGAAAGCTCTCTGAGCTGCTTTTGTAAGGAGTCTCAGGGTCTTCAGGGTGTTTTGCTGAACCTTAGGAGACAGTTGAATGCTGTGGACAGGGCTGTTCTGAGATTGTTCAGCTCTGCAGTCTGAGAGAATTCAAAGGAAAAGACCTGGCTGTGCCCATGAAATCTGAGCTGAATGGCTGCAAGACAGAGAGGAGGCGGGAGGGATAAGGGGGACAGAATGATGCCAGGAGGGTCAGTGGTAGAAGAAGCATTGGGGTCTGGGGGTATGGTGACACGTCATTTCCCAGCAACACTGGAGGACAAGTCTTGTTTCAAAAACACACGTGTTCACATGCTTGACGTTCATTTTTCTACTTTGGTATGGACTCTGTGAGAGCCACAGCTTGGGGTGGATCTGCCTCCAGAAGAAAGCATTATTGATCTGGGAAGTGCAAGGACTTGCTTTCAGAACATGGGGAATGGCCCAGGCAAGGACAGCGGCTACTAGGGTTTGCTACCAACCCAGTGACCACACAGGGTGACTGCAGCGTCTCCCAGCAGAAAACTCTGAGAGGCGGGGAAGGGCCCCACCCCAGGGCTCCTCGGGGAGTTCAGGCAGAGCGCCATGCCCTGGGCCCCTTTGGGCTGCTGTAGGGCACTGTGTTGCAGAAGTAGCCTTCGGATCCAGGAAGTCCCGAGGTGCAGCCCAGGCAGCTGGAAGTCAGCCAGAGGGCACCAAGTCAGTCAGGAAGGAAGGACGCAAGCAGGACCTGGGGCATCCGCTGCATTGCTAACCCCAAGCACACTTCTCCCACATGCAGTTTTCCAGCCCAGCACTTGAGGCATGGGTTTTAATCCCTCCTCCATAGCCAGGCAGCATCATAAGAAGCACCTGTGAGCATACTTTCTTGGTTCTAGGGGCTAGGAAGGAGACGGAAACCTTGCAACAGCAGGTTGTCAGCCCCTTTCTTGAACGACTGCTTCCTCTCCTCCCCCCCTTCCCTCCACCTCCACCACTCCCTTCCCCCCCTTCCATCCTTTCCTCCTCTTTCTCTTCCCCCTCTTTCCTCTTCTCTATGGTACTTTGTCACTGGGGATTGAACCCAGGGCCTTTGTACTGACCTACATCCAGTCAGTTTTTAATTTTGTTTTTCAACTTTTTGAGACAAAATTTTGCTAAATTGATAAGCTGCCCAGGCTAAGCTAGAATTTGCAATCCTCCTGCCTCAGCCTCTCAGAGTGCTAGGACTATAAGTGTGTGCCACCATGCCCACCTGAGTTCTTGTGTCCACTGTTTCTCTGGTAAGACTTGAATAAGCTAAAGTGACTCCATGCTAATAGGCCAGACTGTGCGTCTTCATATGCTAATTGCTACCTTGGTTAACAGCCCACCCAGGGGCAAATGGTTTGACAAAAGGTGACCCTAGAACACTTCCTGCATAAGATAAGCAATGTGTTTGCAGTCTTGTTCTGTGAATTTCCTGACTCTTTGTTTAGAAAAACCTTATAAAAAGCACCTCAGCCCCTGAGCAGTTGCCTCTCTGAGCCACCCGGCTTTGGGAACGCTGTCTGGCCAGACTAGTAAAGGTCTCTTTACCATCTAGCCTGGTGTGTTCCTTCCTGGGTTTCTCATTTTTCCGTCGAGCTCCCGGAGCCTCGCTGGGTGTTGGGCCCAGCATCGTGGAGGCCTTTTTGGCTGTTCACGCTCCGCGGAGTGGAAGTGAGACTTTAGGTCTTACACTCTGCTCTCTCCCTCTCTCTCTTCCTTTCTCATTTCAAGGGGTGAGCAGGATG
Source organism: Fukomys damarensis (assembly GCF_012274545.1). Taxonomy (NCBI): domain Eukaryota; kingdom Metazoa; phylum Chordata; class Mammalia; order Rodentia; family Bathyergidae; genus Fukomys; species Fukomys damarensis. The sequence continues at coordinate 59,175,121 of NW_022900913.1, read as the reverse complement.
CCTGTCTTCACCCACATTCCCCTCACGTCATGAATTCCAGCCTGGTGAGAACTAGAAGGCGGATAGGAAATTGAGCTTATAGGGACTGTGAACAGAAGAGAAAAGAGCAGGTAGCCCAAGGATAAGATCTCTTATTCGCACCCTGAGCCTCATCAGGCTCCTCAGAAGTCCTCTGGCAGAGTATTGTGCTGGGGACCAACAAAGGGTCTGGATTTTGTGGTCAAGCAAAGGAATTCAGGTACAGAAATGAGCCTGCCTTCAAGACTGAGCCCCAGGCAGTGGCAGCTGCCACTTGTAGTTACTGCGGGGACATTTAAAGGAGCCAAAAGAGGCCATTGAGAGGGACTGGCTTTAATAAAGACAAGCAGAAGTGCACACCAGTGTTTGTTGTAAAGATGTGTTGTAGGGACGCACAAGAGCATGGAGTGACTGCGGACTTCTGGGAGGTGACAGGCACGGGCTCTACAGGGAGCCTGAATGACACATCAGAAATAGGCTCCCCTCCCTGCTCTGCTGTGGACCCCCTCTTCCTTTCCTCATGACAACCACAGCTACCAGCAGCATGGCAGTCTCCAGAGCGTACTGTTGGGTCCTAAGAATCCCCCTGCCAAGCACACAAATGCCAGGTGCCTGTGCAGAGCTCCTGAGCCCATGCCTAGCCAGGCCCCAGCGAGCATGCCAGGTGACTGCTGCCTGCACTGCTGACAGCTCTTCCTCCAGAATGAAGGGAAGGCACCTGGTTTCCAGCACAGCCACCAGGCTGCTGCTCAGCAGTCTCAGTAGGGCGCTGGTGCAGGGTGAACCTTGCCCATCACCCAGGCTGAGCCGCCTCCTGTGTGCGGGAGACCCAGCTGAGCGGAGCAGGTGAGGGAGAGTACATCCAGACAACTGCGTAGGGTCGGAAACAAATTCTTCACTAGGAATTCCTTTGTTTCAATCAAAGATAATTTATTTTGAAACCAGTGAGATGTTCACAGGATATGTGTGTGTGTGTGTGTGTGTGTGTTTGTATTTTATTAGCATATGTTAGGGATACATAATAATTACATTTGTTATGGGGAATTAGCAGCTATATCTGTATCTGTACTCATATATCTTTGATCATTAGAGAAATGTAAATCACAACAACACTGAAATTCCATCTTATTGTAGAACTAACTCTTTCAGGAAGATTCCCAGGGAGAAGGGTAGCTGGGTCAAATGGAATTTCTATTTTTACTTTTTTGATGAATCGCATACTGATTTCCATAGTAATTATACTAGTTTACATTCCTACCAAGAATGTGGAGGGTTCCTTTTTCCCCCATATCTTCACCTGCATTTATTGTTTTGAGTTTGTGATGATACCATTCTTACTGGAGTAAGATGGAATCTCAGTGTTGATTTGCATTTCTCTAATGCTAAAGATGCTGAACATTTTGTCATGTACTTATTGGCCATTTATACTCTTCAGAAATAGCTATTCGTTTCAATTGCCCATTTTTTAAATTGAGTCTTATTTGGGAGGGTTAATTTGAGTTCTTTATATAGTCTAAATATTAGTCCTCACTCCTATGAGTAGCTGAAAAAAATTTTTTTTTTCATTCTGTAGGTTGTCTCTTCACTCTGATTCTTTTCTTTGTTGTGCAGAAGCTTTTTAATTTAATATGATCCCATTTGGATTATTTCTCATGCAATTAGGTTTCTATTTAGAGAAGTCCTTGCCTATGCCTATGTCTTCAGGTGTTTCACCTGTTTTATCTTCCAGCAGATTCAGTGTTTCTGTTCTTATATCTAAGTCTTTGATCCATTTTGATTTGATTTTAGTACAGGGTGAGAGATAAAGGTCTAGATTCATTCTTCTGCACCTGGGAAACCAGTTTTCCCAGCACCATTTGTTAAAGAAGCTATCTTTTCTCCAACATTTGTTTTTAGATCTTTGTCAAGATCAGGTGGCTAAAGGTCTAGGGGGCTCTGTGTGCTTCTGCTCAGTTCCGTTGGTCTACATGTCTACTTTTGCACCAGTACCATGGTGCTTTGGTCATTGTAGGTTTGTGATATAACTTGTAATCCAAGATTGCGATACTTCTGCTCTGCTCTTTTTATTCAGGCTTTGGCTATTCTGGGTCTTTTCTGGTTCCACACAATTGCAGGATTGTTTTTTCTAGTTCTGTGAAGAATGCTGCTACTATTTTAATTGGAATTTCATTAAATCTATATATCACTTTTGATGAAGTGGCATTTTAATTCTGCTATCCAGGAATAGGAGATATCTTTCCACTTTCTAATGTCCTCTTCAGTTTTTTTCTTCATGGTATCACAGTTTTCATTATAGCAGTCTTTTAGCTCCTTGTGTAGGTTGATTCCTAGTTATTTAATTTGGGGGGGTATCGTGCTGGAATTGTTTTCCTGATTTCTTTCTCAGTATGTTCCTTATTGATGGGCCAAACATACATAGGATGTATAGGGATGCTATTGATTTGTGTGTGTTGAGATGTTTATATCCTGCCACTTTGCTGAATTCATTTATTAGCTCGAAGAGTCTTTTGTTGTAATTTATTTTTGTCTTTAATGTAAAGGACCATTTCATTTCCAAATAAAAATAATTTGACTTCTTCCCTTGCTATATGTATCCCTTTTATTTCTTTCTCTTGCCTAATTGTTCTGGCTAATGTCTTAAGAACTACATTGAACAGAACTGCTAAGAGTAGATAACCTTGTCTCACCCTGAGAGGGAATTCTTTCCATTTTTCCATTTAGTATGATGCTGGCTGTGGTTTGTTTTGAATGGTTTTTATCAATTTGAGGTGAAATCCTTCTATGTTTATTTTCATCAGAGTTTTTATCATGAATGGGTATTAGATCTTGTCAAAGGCCTTTTCCACATCTAATGTGTGATTTTTACCTTATTTCTATTTATACAGTATATTATATTAATTGATTTATGCATGTTGTACTGTCCCTGTATCCCTGATATAAAGCCACTTTGATTGTGACATAGGATCTTTTTAGTGATTTGTTGTTTCTAGTTGCAAATATTTTTTGAAGACTTTTGTGCTTATGTTCACTAAGGATATTGGTCTATAGTTTTCTTTTTTTTGGTTGAGTTCCTGTCTGGTTTTGGTATCAGAATAATGCTGGCTTCAAGGAATAAATTGATAATGTTCTTTCCCTTTTAGTCTCATGGGAAAGTTTGAGAAGGATTGGAGTTCTCTAAAATTCTAGTAAAATTCATCTGGGCATTGTGACATATTCCTGTAATCTGAGCCCTTGGGAGGCTGAAACAGGAGGATCACCACAAGTTCAAGGCCTGGCTAGGCCACATCGTGAGTTCAAATTCAGCCTAAACTACATAACAAGATCCTGTTTCAAAAAACAAAAACGAAACAAAATGAAAGATCTGGTAAAATTCAGTGAATACATTAGTTCCTGGGCTTTTCTCAGTTGGTAGAGTTTGTATTATTGCCTCAATTTCTTTGCCTGTAATTGGTCTATTCAAGGTTTTAAAAAATATCTTATTGGTTCACATGTGTCTAGAAATTTATCCATTTCTTTAGATTCTCCAATTTATTGGAATATAAATTTTCACAATAGTTTTCTATGATCCTTTGGATTTCAGCACTGTTCAACATGACTTTACACTTTTAATTTCTAATTGCATTAATATAGGTCTTTTCTTTCTTTTGGCAAGTTTGGCTAAGCCTCTTAATCCTCTGTCAGCCTTATTTATTCTTTCAAAGAACCAAGTCTTGAGATATATAGATATATATATATATATAACACTGATTTATGCTCTGATTTTTATATTGTCTTTTCTTCTACAAGTTTTGGATGTGGGTTACTCTTGTTTTTCCAGGACCTTCAAGTGTATCAATAGGCTATTTATTTGTTAATTCTCTATCTTTTTAAATGTAGTCACTTAGAGTTACAGACTTTCCTTTTAGTACTGATTTCACTGTGTCCCACAGTTATGGTATATTGTACTACCATTTTTTTGTTGGTTATTTTTGTTTTTTTGTTTTTTGGGGGTTTTGTTTGTTTTTTTGAGACAGGGTCTCACCATGTAGTTCAAGTTGGGCTTCAACTCATTGTGTAGGCTACACTGACCTTGAACTCATACTGAGCCCCCTTCTTCAACCTCCTGAGTACTGGGATTATCTGCATATGCTACATGCTTGATCTATTCTGCCACTTTTGTTTGATTCTAAGAACTTTTAAATTTTTTCCCTGATTTCATCTGTGACCCATTGATTATTCAGGGGTGCATTAGGTAATTTCCAGGTTTGCAGTTTCTGTGGTTTAATTTGCTATTGATTTCTACTGTCATACCATTGTGATTTGATAGGAAGCAAGGGATTGTTTCAATTCTTTTGCATTTATTTAAACTTTTTTATGGCCTAAGATGTGGTCCATCTACTTTGAAGAAAGTTCTATGGGCTGCTGAGAAGAATGTGTATTCTGCTATAGTTGGATAAATCTCTGCAGAGATATATTTGGTCCATTTGTTCAATGATGTGTTTTAACTCTAATGTTTCTCTGTTGAGTTTTTGCTTGTGAGAGTCAGGTATTAAAGACCACCACTATGATTGTGTAAGTGTCTGTCAGTCCTTTTATCTCAAGAAGTTTTTGTTGTGTGCCAATATTTGGTGCATATAAATTTACTATTGTTATCTCTTTCTGCTGAATTGTTCCCTTTAACAATATGTAGTGGCTGGGCATGGTGGTGCACGCCTGTGATCCCAGCACTCAGGAGGCTGAGGCAGGAGGATCACTGTGAGTTTGAGAACAGACTGGGCTACATAGTGAGTTCCAGGTCAGTCTCAACTACATAGTGAGACCCTGTCTCAAAAAACAATAACAAAAAACAAAACCAAAATACACATATATATATATAAAATTTTTTTGCCACAGGGTCTTACTATGTAGTTTAGGCTGGCCTTGAATTCATGTTGATCCTCCTGCCTTAGCCTCCTGCATCCTGGAATTGTAGTCATAAGCCGTGATGCTCAGCTGAATCAACTTTTTTTTTTAGAATATTACTAAGTAAGTGATCTACTACATCATTCTTTTCCTATAGTAGTGAAATTCTCTCTTCTGATTGGTTATGTCCATTAGCATGGCTTTCACTTGTGATTTTCATTTTTAGGATTTTTTTTTTTTTTTTTCCTTTGGTACTGGGGATAGAACCTGGGTCCTTGCGCTTGCAAGGCAGGCCACCAAACCACTGAGCTAAATCCCCAGCCCTTTTTAGGATTTCTGATTGATTGTTTTTCATAACCTCTAACTCTTTACAGATCATTCACACACTGCATTGTCTTCTTGAATCTAATCAGAGGTTTGTCTTCTTTAAGCTCAATAAAATAAACATCTTACTAATTAAGACCTTTATTTGCTTCTGTACATCCCTTATAAGCTCATTGAGCATCTTATATATTTGCTAGTTTATTCTTTGATCTCTTCAAACATTTTAACTTTTTATTTTTAGCTCTTTCCCTGAAATTTCCTCAACTTCTGTGCCCATGAAATCAGCTTTCAGGGAGTTACGAATATTTTGCGCCATCCTATTGTTTTGATTTTTCACAGTTTCAGTGTTTTTATGTTGAATGCTATTAGATTAGTTGGGCTAGAAAGCTCTGTCATTAGAGTAAGAGATACCTAGAACTGAATTGCAAGGAGATAACTACTACTGGCGATATCAACATCCAAGGAACCAATTGTATACTGACATATACAATTGACATACAGACATATACTTGTTTAGCAAGTTTTCTACCCTTTCAATAACCCAGAAATATAAAGGATTAGTAATAATAGAGATAGGGCTTGGATATAGGATAAAACAAAAGCAAAAAATTTAAAAATACATCAGAGAAAAAAAAGAGACTAAAAAGAAACAAAAGTAGACACATGAAAAAGATTTTGGTGATATTATGTTTATACTCATATACAAGGGGGAAGAGGTGTGAAAAGATACGTGTGGGGCAGAGGGTTTGTTTTGTTTAAATAACAAATGAATTATTTTATTCATCTTTGTATATAACAGGCACTCAGACATTAATGGATGACAGAGATAGTTTACCCTTGCCTCTGAAAAAAGAGTCTTTACATAAGGTAAAAGTAAAACTTATGATTCTCAGGTAACAAGCTAAAAGTCACAGGATGATGAAGGTAATATTTTTCAAATGGTAACTGTGGGTTACTTAAAAGCCTAGTAAGTATTTGTAGGGCACTGCAAAGTGAAACAAAAAAATTCAATGTATTTCATGAGTTCTAATTGAATTAGTGTTTGACTGTATAAAGAAAATCTCTCTCCATAAAACCTACTGGTACACAAAAATTAAACTTACCTACAGTGATTTACTTTTTTTTTGTTTCTTTTGCAAAAGCTTCCAGTTATTTAACCAAGTGACACATCAAAGTGGAAGGCTGTACTAACGTTATTTGCTTTTAGGTTTTTTTTTTTTTTTTTTTTTTTTTTTTTTTTTTTCGGGATTTTTTTTTTGGTACCGGGGATCGAACTCAGGTCCTTGTGCTTGTACTAAAGTTATTTGTGTAAGAAAAATTTAAACTTTCACACAATCCATGTATTAGATCTGTAATGTTGATAACATTTAAAAGCTAGTATTTAATTAAAACCTTTATTGAGCTCATTTAGTTACATAAAAAATGCTTTCAGTCAAGATTTCTGAGTAACTTGACTATTTAAATCATACTTCCTTCCGGACTAGCCATTTATCTTCACCTAAATGCTTTGTTAAGGTCCTACTTACAACTATATCCCTCAGATGACTCACTCTTCACTGAATTCATTGACAGAACAAAGGCTTAGAGGGTAAAGCCTTGAAACTAAATTCAGAGACAAGTTCCTTCTTTCCTAACAACCCTTTGGGATCTTAAATCACTTCAAAAAATAGATGCTACATTGGCTTTTTTTTTAAAGGACTTACCTGACATAAATAATCATTTTTCACGGCTGCAGCAAATAAAAACTTTTCACTTTAATCACTATTAACTATCTTTATTATTACTACATCAGGGTTGGGGCCTCCAAATTTCATCAACTTTTCTCCCTTTTGCATGCAAATCAAGTATGGTTTAATACCATTTTACAATTATGCAGTAATTCCTACAATATCCCAGAAAAAGCCTGATGGGTTTTTCCATCTCAGCTGTCTGTTTTAACTGGAGCTGAAAAACAGAAGACTTAAATAAACTGAATGTCATTACTATGTTTTTTGTTTGTTTGTTTGTTTGGTTGGTTGGTTGGTTTTTTGTGACAGGGTCTCACTATGTAGTTGAGACTGACCTGGAACTCACTATGTAGCCCAGGTTGGTCACTATCTAACTCACAGTGATCCTCCTGCCTCAGCCTCCCGAGTGCTGGGATTACAGGAGTGAGCCACCACGCCTGGCATCATTACTATGTTTTTAAAAAAGACATTTAAGTAATTCTTCTTGGGGCTATTTTCTTTTGACATGCATTTATTTTTACCCTGAAAAAAGCTTGAAATATAAAATTACTATTTAAAATATATACAAAAATTTTTAGAAATAAAACCAGACGAATGAGTAAAGTACACTTCAGTTTAATCACTGTGCACACAAACTTGTGAAAAATATTAATACATATACTTGAAGTTGCAAAGGAGATTTAAGAATTCTTGTTCGCCTTTAAATGTTACAGTATGGAAATGTGGCTACTTAATCTATTAGATGCATTTAAAATTACATTCTTACCAGTTTTCTAGTCTGGTTTTCACTGCTAGGAAAGGACACAGTTCCATAGAAATTTACTTCCATGTGGCCATGGATTTAGCTCAGTGGTTCCGGCGCCTGCCTGACAAGCACAAGGGCCTGAGTTCATTCCCCGGTACCAAAAAAAAAGAAAAGAAAGAAAGAAAAAGAAAAAGAAATTTACTTCCCTTTCCATTTTAAGACACAAATTGAGGGTTCATACTTCGAGTGCTTATCTAGAAAAATAGATCACTATATCACATACTCAAGATTATTAATTTCAAATGGGGCGTGGTGGCTCACGCCTGTAATCCCAGAACTCAGGAGGCTGAGGCAAGAGGATTGCTGTGAGTTTGAAACCACCCTGGGCTACATAATGAGTTCCAGGTCAGTCTCAACTACTTAGTGAGACCCTGTCTCAAAAAACCAAAAAAAAAAAAAAAAAAAAAAGATTATTAATTTCTTATTTATTTTAAAAACTATGACTTCTCATGCTAAAAAGCACAAGAGTTCACTAATTCACAAAGATCAAGCAGGAAACAATGTAAAAACCCTTAGACTCTATTGACATTACTTGAATGTGTCTAAGAACCAGAGGGAAAGATCCTTGTGTCATATGCATTAAGGACAAAACAGGGCATAAATTAAGAAATACACTCAAAGGCTATTTTTTACAGGTATGCACAAGTCCCAGAACCAGTATTGCTAACCAAAGAGTTCGAATAATTTATGAAAAAATACACATGAAAACTTTACGCCTCAAAGAGAACCCCAATCCCATGATCAATTGGTCTGTGTGACCAACTTTGACAAACTCTCCTCCTTCCCAACTCAATCAGTCACGAGTCACACCAATGACAGCTTTAAGGAGAACAGAAAGAATTTCTGGTATTTTATATTATGTGAGAATCAAAGCAATGAGAAACACCATTTGGCTATCAACTAAAAATAAAACTTTAAGCCTTAGAGTTTGTATTTATATTTTATTAAGTGAAGGCAGGAAAAAAGTGAACCAGAAGTAGGAGAAATGTATTTTGGTAAATTAATCACCATTTCAATATTCCTAATGCAAGTAATATCCAAAGAGATGTAGAAATTCAGATTGCTCACCTCTTCAATCAGTCCAATCTCAGTTCATTTTAAAAGTATATATGGAAGTATACGATAGTACTCATCCGAAAAGCAGCTACAAAAGATGATTTTTAAGGAAAACCATTTCCACTATATCTACATCATTTTTTATATAGATTAAACTGTGAAAGGCAATGAAATTTAAGCCCTTGAGCAATTTTATGTTAAAACAAAAGAATATCTTATAAAATATATCTTATTATAAGTTGTCAAACCTGGGTGTTTTTTTTTTTTAAACACTTAACACATGGTCCAGGCATGGTGGCACACTCCTGTAATACCAGCACTCTGAAGGCTAAGGCAGGAGGATCGCTGCAAGTTCAAGGCCAGCCTGAACTACATAGCAAGACCCTGTCTCAAAAAAAAAAAAAAGATAACACATGACTTTCAGATAAAGAAAAGATGATCTGTTTTCAGGATGGCTAATCACTACATGGTTTAAGAGAGTATAAGATGAACTACTAGACCATCCCAAAATAAAAAATATAGCACTTAAGGTAAAGAGGAGGATCCTGTAAAGTTTAGTACCCACACTACAGATCTGAAAGGATGCTTAAGCGTTATACAAAGTTTATATGAAGTTGTAGACTTTATTCCTCTCTCTTCAGTGTCTTCAGGTTGTATCAATATAAAAGCATAATATTTAAGTATTAAAGAAAAGCTCTCAAAAATAATTCAAACAATGAACTCTGTCACAATGAAAAAATGGTAATAAAAAAATGTTAACATCTTTCAAAACCCCACTGCCTTTCCAAAAAATATACTTGAGGAATCTCTCTAGGTTTCTTGACAAGCAGTTAGATTTCATTTCAATATTTAAAAGGTTTGTTATTCTTAGTTCAAAGTAAAATGAACCCACAGGGGTACAGCCACACTAACAGGATGTACTTTACAAAAAAATTTGAATAGGGTTGGGGATTTAGCTCAGTGATTCTGCCGCTTGTCTGAGTTCGACCCCTGGTACAAAAAAAAAAAAAAGATGATAAAAAGTCATTATTTACATGTGTTACTAAAAACATTTAAAATCAAATAAGCAGTATAAAAATATTTTCTAGCTCATGATTACATATGTGAGAAGTGAGAAAACTTACTTTTTCTTATGTTGATGCATGCTGCAAAGTTAAAAGGTGAATATGAGAACCACCACTGGAGTGTCCTAAATCCAAGACCCTGGACAGAAAATTCTGGACTCCTTCTATACCAACAAGGGCAGAACCAAATGGAACTTTTGCCCTTTCTTTCATGTATAATATATCTACTTAGGTACAAAGTAATAAAGTATTAAACCATTATTACAGTTGAAGTTGGCAAACCTAGAAGTACTTTGGGGCAGAGGATTTATAAATGGAGAGTAAAAGTGGTCTTTATAGAGATCGTATCCAATTAGTAAACCAGCAGAAACCCTATATTACAAAGCCTAAGCCATGTCCTTGGCGAGGGAGAGCATGTCAGATCAGTGTAAAACACTGGAAACACAAACAAAATTTAACACTAATATATAGTTTTTCATGAATATATGGCCCTCACACTCTAAATTAGAGCAAAAGGAAAAATTAAGTTTTTGTTTGTTTGCTTTGGGGGGGGTGAGACAGGGTCTCACTATGTAGTTGAGACTGACCTGGAACTCACTGTGTAGTCCAGGTTGGTCTCGAACTCACAGGCGATCCTCCTGCCTTAACCTCCCAAGTGCTGGGATTACAGGCGTGTGCCACCACACCCGGTCAAAATTAAGTTTTTATATATAAGAAAAGAAGTGGATTTAGCTCAGCGGTTCCGTGGCTTGCCTTGCAAGCGCAAGGACCCGAGTTCAATCCCTGGTACCAAAAAAAAAAAAAAAAAAAAGGAAAAGAAGTGGAAAGGGTAGGGGCTCTTCTGTGAGAGAGGCAATGAAGGAAGAGAATGAGGGAAGGACTTTAAGTGAACAGCAAAAGAGGACATGGAGACCAAGTCCAATTAATGACCTCACAGAAACATTAATTTTAGAAATATTATGACACAACTCTTGATAAGGGGGAAACTGATATGAGATGTTATTATACTGTAGGATTTAGATTAACCTTAAAATTATGCATAATTTATGTATAGAAATGGAGAGAAATAAAGAAAAACTAAGATAAGGAAGAAAGAAATGTAAGGGAGAAGCGCTGAGAGGCAGGAGATGGTATGAAGGGGGAAATGAAGAAGGTAAGGAAACAAGACTGTGGACGACAGCTGAGAGGAGAGAGGAAGATTGGATCCCACTGCTGAACCAACAGTCAGGCAAGGTTACAAAATGCTCAGAAACAACCTTTGGAGGGCATATGTGACTTGACTCCATGGACTGTTTTACAAGTAACAGTAGAAAATTTATAGAGATAGCTATAATCACACACACATGCATACAAAAGCCCATCACTCACAGATAGGGAAGAAAAGGAAAAAGAAAGAAACACACACACACACACACACACACACACACACACACACAGTACAAAGGGCACCATCCTTGGGGGCCTCTGGTGCTAGGAGGTGCGTGAGCAGGACTCCTTCCCCTGACTGCAGTAACATCAAGTTCGAGGTTGAGATTCCACTGTTCATTCTGCCCAGGTCAAGGCTCCCACCTCACCATGCTGGCCAGTGGCAGCTATGTCCCAGTTCTACCCTGCCCTTCTCTGACCACTACTTCAGGCACCCGCTGTGGTCGGGGGATGGTGTCCCCATTCCCGCAGCTATTCTGATGGGCTTTTTCTGTTCCTTTTACTCCCAGATCGAAGCACACTTCTGGATTTGCCTGCTGGATTTCAGCTGGACCCAGGATTTTAGTGGCTTCTGGGGGCCGGTGGGAAGAAGTGCGCACAGGTCCTGACGCAGGTTGTCTCCGCCCTCAGCAAACATGTGTCCCAGTTGCTCATCTTCACAAAGGGACTCCCTGTGCCTGTGAATTCAGGGGCACTCAGGGCTTGGCAGAAGAGACTCCTTCTTGGCAGCACTGTGCAGGTTTTGGAGGGGAGCAGGAGAGACGCCATATAGGCCGGTGCTCGGGGCATTGGGGGTGGTGGGAGAGGGCTCGCTTGCTGTGCTCCTGCTCCAGAGTGATTTCTCCAACCCTGGATCTCACCTGCTTGCCACTGCAATCTCCTACTGTAACCTGTACTCAGCAGTGCACAATGGAACTGCAAAAGTTAGATTGTTTTTCTCTTAGAAATAAGCAACTTCTCCAAGCTTCCTCCAGCCTAGCACATAGTCAACACTCTCTCCTCTTCTCAGCCCAGATGAAGCGAGAAAGAATACGCAGAAATCCCAGGGGCTCCAGGAGGCAGGAGCCTGGTTTCCTTTCCACAGGAAGGGGATGATGATCTGAAAATGGCCAATGGTGACACAGTAGGCATGGAGATTTGCAGTGATCCTCTGTGCTCCCTGCCTTCCGTTACTTACTATAAAAGACCTTCCCTACCTGTAGATAGGGAGAGGTGACCCGAAGCCAATCGACTCCTCCATCTCATGGCCTCCTTTGAGTTGTACAGAGCTCATGTTTCTCCCACCATCCCGGTGCTTTTGCTACTCACTGGAGGTCAGTGTAGACACCTGTGACTAGTAGGCATGTGTCATACATGGCATCAGATTTGGCTGGGGCCCTTAATCGTGACACATAAAGTTGCGTCATTCTGCTAGCATCCTGGTGAGTGAGGGCAGGTCTTGGAGGGCTTAGTTGCTTGTCAGTTATTTCTCAGCATAGAGAATAAATGTGTCAGAAATTGGTTTAATTTAAACTTCCACTTCCTCATTAGATTAAAGTAAGATTACTCTCTTACTTTCTGTAAGAGACCCCCACCATTTGTCTGTTGAAAGATTATAAATTGGAAAACAGTTCCTGTCTGCAAGATATCATAAGCAGCAGACCAGTTGGTGGTGTTTCTATGTGGAGCCCCTCTGCACAGGGTCCAGGTGTGTGGGGCCCAGGTGTGGCAGGTGTCAGGCCTGGCCTAAACAAACAGGACAAAGCAAACAGGCTGCTTTCAGCAAATAACAGCAGCTTCTCAGTTAATAGGACAAATGGGCTAAAAACAAAGTATACACTCCCCCCAGCACTGAGAAGTCCCCCGATTGTCTACGCACCTGTGCTGACCGTCCTTAGGCTCAATCATAAACATTTCACCCAGATTCCTTAGCCTCTTCAATACCTATATAAACCTAATTCAGTCCCCAAGTAACTGCCAATATCTCTGTCCTGGTGTTAGCCCATCCACACACGGATGAAATTTCTCCCAACTAACTGCTGCTATTTCTCGCTCCCAACATCAGCCCATCCATACACAGATGTCATAAACCTGGCTTTTCCCAGCTGGCTGCTTGAATCTCCCTGATTTTAGTCCCTGTTCATGGAAACAAACTTTTCTTTTGAAAGCCATTTTAAACAAGCGGGTTGATGTGCCATCTATAGCAGGAGGCAGCCCGTGAGCACTTTCTCACCTGAGCAGCTTTACTTGCTGTTTTGACTTTGAGCCTTTCATTTCAGTGATAAGATTTAAAATGTTTCATAATTATTTTATGCAACAGACTTGGAATTATCATTGTAATGAGTACGTGTAATGGAACTTTTTTCTTTAAATCATATAAAACTTTCTTGGTTTGCAAACTGGAAATAGGTTAAAAAAAAAGTCTGCTTTGATTTGGTCAGTGGTGTGCAATCGAACCTGAGTGTCTGCTAACATGGCAGTTCTCGCTAGACTCCCACTGTCCCATGGCTTCTCCACTGCCTGGTTCCAGACGCCTGGCCAGGACTCAGCCTTTGTTCCTCTCTGACAGCCCATTGTCCTAACCCTGTCACTGTCTTGTGAGTGGTTCTGCAGCTTGCACTCTTCTTGTGCCCTGATCTGAGTGAGGTACTAATATAGCTAGTACAACCAAGATTACGGAACTATTCCTCTCTACTGCCCAGAACCTAACACCCTAACACCACAGGGCCACCCCACCACTGCTACCATCTTTGGCCTAAGGCCTCACACCTGTAGGTAGAGAAAAGAGAAATGAAGACTCCTGAGCCTGCCCTGCAAATTCTGAAATCTGAAACCAGGACACAGATTCTCTGGCATGACCTGCAGCAACCTTTCTTCACTCAGAGTTTATTGAAGGTTCACCTCTATGAACTGCATCTCATACATCCAATTATACCGGAGTAAATTACAGAAAAGGACATGCGCAGTAGGCACAGCCCACAGGGGTCGGCACCCTGTCAATCACTCTCTAGAAGACACAATGGGTGGTGCCTTAGACCCAGGGTAACACTTTAAATTCTTTTTTTCTAGGTACTGGGGATTGAACTCTGGACCTTGCGCTTGCAAGGCAGGCACTGGTACCACTGAGCTGAATCCCACTGAGCTAAACCCCTGGCGCTACACTTTAAATTCTTAAACCCAACACATTCAGCACTCCCATGCCATTCTCCTTTCTGCCCACATGAGTTGACTCACTCTGAGCCCAGTGTCCCCAGATTAAAACTTTTTTGCTTTGACTTGCTGTTGTGTGCCATGTCCAGTTCTTTGTTCCTGAGGCAAAGATCTTAGAAGCCTGTCCAGGATCCCATCACCCACCATGATAACAGTAGGAATAGAAATAAAGATAGGTAAAAGGAGACAAGGAGAATCACAATTTTAAAAATTAAAACTGCAACTGCAGGACACATATGCAGTTTTAAAAATTTTGTTTTCCTTTCTCCCAAGATACAATAAGCCTGGGCAATTCCCTTTACCTACAAATGGACTTTGGCCGTTACCTTTTCTCTGCACTCAGATTTGGTCTTTCCTTTTGTACCTGCAAATGGGCCTCTCTCACCTGTGACCAGATCACCTCTTCTCACCTGTAAAACAATCCTTTTGTTGTGGGTGGGATTCGGCTTTATCAACAAGTGGCCTCACTCCTTCCCCAGAGTCACCTTTCATCTGTACACTGACAGCCCCCTTTCTGTAGATCAACAAATTCTATATTTCCACTCCCAAACCTCCCATAAATGCACCCAGCCCCAGAATATGTGTGTGCCCCCCGTCTTTCTCTCTTCTGGCGCACATTTCTGTGAGTGTGTGCTTTTGATTTCTGCCTTAAAAGTCCCTTTATGTGTCTTACTGTCTGTTCCGAAATTGTTTTTCTGTGATGGAGGCCAGTGAATCTACAGCTTTTTCTCTGGGTAGGCTGGGTTTCAGTCCTCATGGCCACCTGGGCCTCCCCACAGATGCTGGCAGGTGACAGGGGAGGCTCTGTCCTGTACATATCTTGTCTACCCAGTGTGCACAGTGCAAGGAGTCAGGGCCCATCCCTCGGGGAGTTTTTCCCCAAGACGGGTGTTCACCAGAGCTGCAGGCAGTGATGGGGTGGGGAAGCCATCTGTTTCCTACGTAAAGCCCTGTTACTGGACTTCCTCCGATGGGCTTCTCCTTCAAGCTTCCTTCCTGTGGCCCGGTTGAGGTCCTCCCAGCACCTAGTGTGCACTGCTCTGCCTGCCTCAATGGTCACTCGGGTGCAAAGGTTCAAGTCCCTCCCAGAGGAAAGTTCTTGCTCCCGGGCCAATTGTGATCAGCCCAGAGCTGCCGTCAGGTCACCAGGGTGGCAGTGTGGCTGCAGCGTGGCAGGGACCTGCTGAAGTCCACCCTGCCTTGTGCCCTGTTCCCGGGTGTCCCTTTCCAGCCCATCCCCTTTGCCACCTGAACCTCAGCGCCCATCTAGGTTCACTACCCACAGTCTGGGCAGCTGTGACCCTTCTGTCCGGCCCCTGCCTCCACCTCTGACTGCATTTTGCTGTTGCGCCTCCCAGCCCCTCCATCTGCTGCCCGGGGCCCCTCCCACCATTGCTTCCGGTTCTGAAACCAGACCAGTTGGGCCGTCCCGGGCGGGGGCTGTGGCTGTGAGAGTCACGCGGGCCTTCTCCAGGCTCTGCCCCAGGATGGCACTGTCAGTTGGGGTATCTCTAACTTCCTCCTTCCCCTCCTTCTCCACCTTCCATCTTCCACTTCTTTCTTTTTTTCCTTTCTTCCTTCCCTTTTCTTCTCTCTCTTTTTGATTCCTGTTCTCTCCCCCTTCCTCCCCTCCCTACCCTTTATATCTTCTTTTATTCCTTTACTTCTCTTCCCTCATTTCTCCTCTTTTCCTTCCTTTCTTCCCTAGTTCTTCCTTCTTTCCTTGTCCTTTTTTTTTTTTTTTTGTAAAAAATATAAAGCATAAAATGTCCCCCTTTAAAAATCACTGATTTTCAGTACATTCACGCTGTCACGCAGTCATCACCACTGTCACCTCCGGAACTTGTTCATCTTCCCAACTGAGACTCCAGGCCCATTCGATAATAGCTCCCCATTCGCTCCTCCTCCAGCCTCTGTTGACCACCTTTCTACTTTTACCCTTGTGAATCTAATTACTCCAGGTACCTCAAATATATGAAACCAGGCATTGTGCCCCACATGTACCACTTACTTCATTTACCATATGTTTTCCAAGGTTCATGCAGGTTGCCAAATGTCTCAGAATTTCTTTTGCTTTCAAGGCTAAATAATATCCTATCGTGCACATGCACTGCATTTTGTTTTTCCTTCTCCTGTTGTCGGACATTGGAGCTGTTTCCATCTTTGGGTGATTGTGAATAATGCTACTAGGCACATGGGTATACAAATACCTGTTTGAGTCCCTTCTTGTAATACCTTAGGCTGTGGCTAGGAGTGGAAATGTGGGATCCTGCAGCAATTCTATGCTTATTTTTTGGAGGTATCACCACACGATTTTTGATAGCAGCTGCACCATTTTATATTTCCACCAAAAATGACCATTATCCTTGACAACACTTTGAAAAAAATAGTTATCTTGGTGTGACAGGATATCTCACCGTCAAGCTGTGTCTACTCTCTTTTTAAAAGTTTTTGTTTTTTGTTTTGTTTTTTACTTTGAAACAAGGCTTTGCCAAGAGTCATTAAGGTGCTCCTGCGGGGCTCAAAATTTCAATCCTCTTGCCTCAGCTTCCCAAAGTGCTGGGATTACAGGCATGCAGCTCCTTGTTCAACTGTCACTATAGTGTTTTTTTTTTTTAATTAAATACTTCTTTTCATCAGCTGGGTGTGTTGGCACAGGCCTGTAATGTCAGGACACAGGAAGCTGAGGCAGGAGGATTGCGCGAGTTTGAGGCCAGCCTGGGCTACATAGCAAGATTCTGTCTCAAAGAGAGACCATACATAAATAAAAAATGTTTCTTTCTGTGATAGTAGGAATTGAACCCATGTCTTCATCTGAGCTGGGCCAGTGCTCTATCACTGAGCTACAGCCCCAGCCATCTCCCTGGAGTTTGGGTTGCTCTCTCTTGTCACCAGTGGCATGGATTCTTCTAAAAGCTTCTACTTCACTGAGGTATAATTTATGTACAATAAACTGCATTTGCTTTAAGTTCAATGGACTTTGACAAGGGTGGGCACCCAGGTAACCAGCACCACAATCCAAACACGTCTCCTTTCTGGCACCCTTTGGCCATGTGCAGTCAGTTCTCCAGTAGCCTGAGATCCATTTCCTGCCACTCCAGGTGAATTTACATCTTCTAGATTTCCTGTAAGTGCAATCACACAATTTATGCTTCCTTCTCTCATCATAGTAAGATGTGTCCCTGCGGAGAGTGCATCGGGAGCCTGCTCCTTTTTATTGCTGCACAGCATTCCATTGTACAAATGTATCATAATTTGTTTGCTCACTCAGTGATACAACTTTAGGCTTGTAGAGCTTTTGATATTAGGAATAAGAGCTATTATAAACAGTATATGTAAATCTTTCTACCTCACTAATTTGCTAAGACTGAGCTCAAACTAGAGACCCTCCTGCCTCATCCTTCCAGAGTGCTGGGATTACAGGCATGCGCCACCATGCCCAGCTTGCTTTGCATTCTTGTAGGAGTGTTCTTCCATCTGAAAATCTGACTTCCAGCTGAGCTCAGAGAGTCACCAGTGATGGGTCCTAAACCTAAACTGCGCCTCCGGTACCAGTGAAAAGTATAAAGGGGAGGGCGTAAATAGGGAAAGGTGGACGGGGTGAAGGGCAGGGGAATGGGGAAAATAAGAACCAAGACAAGTCATGTAAAGGTACAAGATCCCAGTGATGAATGTAACTGTGTTGTATACCTAAAACGTGCCAATAAACTTAATAAAGATAAAAGTAACATAAAATAGAGAGGTCAAAGACACAAGAGAGAAATTTACACAGCATCTCAAAATATGCGGAGTGTTGATATCAGTGGACAGCAGTGCAGGATCCCTGTTCCTTCAAGTGCTTGCGTGTGCCCCCAAACCCACCTCCACCCTGTGAGATACACATCTAGATTGAACGAACCATGGTCTGAACACTGAAAGCAACACTCCTTTCCTTCAGTTCACCCTGCAACCAAGAGGACTAAATGTGACTGGGCCAAGAAATGTGAACTAAGTAATTCCACATGCATATGAAAGCACTGAAAATTCTAGTTTAAAGGGTATTTAAAAAAAAAAAATCTGGCGAGGCTACTGATAGTATCTGAGGCAGCATTATTTTAAGAAACAAAGGTTATTTATTAAAAGAAACAAAATAGCAATTGGGATTAAATTAAATGGGAAGCAGAAACCAATATCACACTGACATTTGTTTCAAAGGCCTTTCTGAAGGGTCACTTTGCCACTCTAACTACTCAGATTTTTAAACTTTTTTTGTGTGTTTTTTTGGTAAGGGGGATTGAACTCGGACCTTGCGCTTGCGAGGCAGGCAGCAGAATCACTGAGCTAAATCCCCAGCCCTACTACTCAGATTTTTAAAAGCCACAGATTAGTAAAAGAACACTAAAAATATATCGACAAAAAAGAGTGTAATCTCTACTCCATCCGGGTTTCTCCGAGTGGCAGGAAGCAGCAGGCGGCACCCTGGAGTGGAGCGCAAAGCTTTCACCAGCCCCGTTTTTCTTCGGTAGGACTAAGGCTATGCATTTCCTGTTTCCTCAAATAGTCTGCTGGGTTCAGTACTCACCTTTTCCCATTTCATATACTCGGCCCTTAATCCAGATGTCCACTTACCGGGCTTAAGAAATGCCATTCGAGAGCAGAGGATTTAGCACAGTGGCTCTGTGCCTGCTTCGCAAGCACAAGGTTGAGTTCAATCTCTGATACTGGGGTGGGGGAGGGGAGGAAGAGAAGAAGAAGAGGTCCCTGGCTCTTTCCTCTCCTGCGGGGTTCCCTCACACTGCTTCCTGGCTTCCATGAGGTGGGCAGCATTCCTCTGCCATGCCCTTCTTCATGCTGTTTCTGTCTTGGAGCCAGCTGACCAGGAAATCCCAAAACTGGGAGCCAAATGGAACCTGTCCTGTTGAAGTCATGGGTTTGGGTACGTTGCAGCAGTGACAGGAAACTAACAAATGACACGTGGCCATGGTAATGCATGGGCTGACTGCACTGCACCCAAGTCCAGACGTTTCTACAGTGTTTGTGTGGACTGTTAAACAGTATTACAGGGAGGGGGAGGGAGCAGGGAAGGGGATGTAAAAAGAATTGAGATGTATATTATGTGCACGCACCAACTGTCCACAATGGACATCATCATTATGCATTGCAAACATGGACTCATAAGAATTAAAATTAAAAATAAAATAAAAAGTATTTAAGCTAGGCCTGGTGGTGTGTGCCTATAACCCTACTACTACACCAGGCTGAGGCACGAGGGATGCAAGTTCAAACCCCATTTAGGCCACTTAGTGACTTAGTGAGACCCTGTCTCAAAGGGGGAGAGGGGTGTGTAGCTCAGTGAAGTGGGTTCAATTCTCAGTACGCCACACTACACAGACACACATGTTCAAACCACTGGAAAATCTCAGAGATCTCTGCATGTTTTCAGAAAAATTCTACACTTTAACACTGAGTCAGATATTGCTATTTCTATAATCAATCTCAGTGTATAAAGTAGGTTTCAAAGACAGCTTCAGCTTCAGCTCCTTATCTCTCTCTCCCTCTCTTCCGCTTTCCCTCTCCCCCCCTCCCTCCCTCACACTCCTTTCCTCCCTCCCCCCACCTCTGGCTGTGGCTGTTCCGTGACTATAAGATCCCTTTCAACAAAGCAGCTGTGTTTATCTTCCTGCCCTTTGGCCTGTGTCTTGCTCTGGACAAGGGAATGTGGCCACAGTGAGCATGCGCTGGTTCTGAGCACGCGCTGGTTCTGAGCATGCGTGTCCAGGGTTTCCAGCCCTCTGCCAGCGCCTTGACAATGTGCTGAGACAGGTGTGCTCCAAGAGGAGAGCACATGGAGCATGCATCCCTTGTCCCAGCCACCCCAGGCTAGGCCTTGAAATCAGCTCAGGGATCCCCAGATGCTCCAGCAAGGTCACCTGGAACATTAGCAACGGCTGCTCCTTAGGTGCTGCTGCGGGTTGTGTGGCCTGTTACATAGCAATACCCGGTTTGTCTAACGATTTTTTTTTTTTAAACAAAAAGATACAATGCAAAAATAAAATGGCCTATTTTGTACTGTTTGTGTTCCCTTTCCCCTGTGATAATGAATTTCCAGATTGTTTTAAAAGTATATCCAACGTTGGACTCAAAAAGAGGTTAACTGTAGCTGCTCCAGCCTCCGAGGAAAGGATAGGGGCTAAAGAGAGGATTTTCCCTGTACGTCCTTTGGTTCTTTTGGATTTGAACTGCAAAGCTGTCTCCTATTCAAAAAAGACAATGAAATCCTACATGTACACACAGCATTAGAAGAGAGAGAAATCCAGGCAGGGAAAAAGACAACTATTTCTAAAGCTAAATCTTTCAATGGATAAGGTCAGATATTTAGGGGGATATAGTTAAAGAATATAATGCTCTAATGACTTTATATAAAGGCATGATCATCTATACATCCATCGTGAAAATCTTTAGCATTTTCACAGATGAACTACGGTTTTCCTCTTGCTGATCACAAAATATACTAGGTCAGAGATTTCTTGTAAGAGTTCTGTGGTTCTCAAAATCTGATTGCGTAATAATCACCTCTGGCTTGCTGGCCATGGTGGTACATGTCTGTAATTCCAGGACTTAGCAGGCTGAGGCAGGAGGGTCTCTATGAGTTCGAGGCCAGTCTGGGCTACACAGTTGGTTCAAGGCCATCCTGGATTAAATAGTGAGACCCTTGGGGGCCAGGGATTTAGTTCAGTGGTTCGGTGGCCTGCCTTGCAAGAGCAAGGACCCAAGTTCAATCCCCCGTTCCAAAAAAAAAAAAAAAAAAATAGTAAGACCCTGTCTTAAAAAAAAATCTGTCTGTGTCTGTGTCTGTCTGTCTCTGTTCGTGAACTTGATTCCAGGATTCTGGTCCCAAACTGAATTGGATAATAACCAAATCAAATTCAGTGGTTAGATTCAATGTTGACATTATGGAGAAACTTGATTAGGCTCTTATCCAATTCAGTTTGCAACCAGAATCATGGAGAGAAATGAGTTCATGAACCAAGGTACCACTATATATCACTGCATCCAGCTTCTTAGAAAGTAGATATTATAAGCACCTTTTTGTACATTTTTACTACGTATCATTTTTAGTGAGTATAATAGTATTTGAAGGACTCTGTAGGACTATCTGGACAGTTTCTAGTCTTTTGCCTCTGTGACTGTTAATCCTAATCTGTTAGCTTCATTGGTTTAAGAAATGCCTAGCAGGACGGGCTGGGGATTTTAGCTCAGTGGTTCCACCATCTGCCTTGCAAGTGCAAGATCCTGAGTTCAATCCACAGTACCAAAAAAGAAAAAGAAACAAACAAGAAGAAATACCTAGCAGGTTAGTAACACATACTGGATGTGGCTACATGGCACATTGATTTATGAGTTGGCCACTTTATATGGCCCCTACCTCTTCCTTTCTGGTCCCCTCCTCTGCTTCCTGGCTGTCATTATTAACTAAGTACGTTTGTTCTGCGATGCCCTTCTGCCATGATGTCCCTGCTTTGGAGCCAGCTGACTATGAACTGAATCCCCTGAACCATGAGCCCAGTTAAATTTCTCCTTGAAGTTATGTGTACTGTGTCCAGTGATGGGAAAACTGACTAATAAATATTGCCACCATGCAAGTAAGGCTCCTAATATCAACTGCAATTTCACTGCTTTTTGTTGGCAGTGTTATTCATAGTTATTTCTTGAGAATCCAGAAGTTATACAACTGGGTCAAAGCTATGAACATTTCTAAAGATCGGAATATGTGCTAATTGCATTCCTAAAGCATGTCCACTTTTATTTTACCCTTGCTGGTATTTATATTATTTCCTTCTTTCCTTTATTCCTTCTCTAATATTTACTAAGGAGGCATTTATAGCCATTATAGAAAAATTGCTAATTGACTGGAAGCCAGTGTTACATTGATTTAAATTGCAGTTATTTGATTATGTGTGTAGTACATTTTTTTCATATGTTAGTTAATAAGTTATATATTCTCTTTCATCATTTAGCAGTTTTTTCATCAACTGGTAAGAGGGCTTCTATGATGAAGAATTATGCCAGATTTATTGCACATACTGCAAATGTAGATCCTCAGAATTGATTTCTTGATTTTCCCCCAACCCAGCAGAGTCATTGATCCTCTGACCACAATACCTGGATTGACTCATCTGCCTTAGGGTTTGTAGCGCTCCTTATTCCAGACTCATCCAGCTTGACCCTCCAGGGCTGACTGGGGCCCCAGTATGTCTCTGAGGTCACCATTTTTCAGTCAGACTGAAGACAAGAAACACCCACATCTGCATTCTGGTAACCACGCCCTACTGCTATCTGTTGGGCACTATCTTTACAAAACAGGGGTGAGTCGCCACTCTAAATCTCTAAGGTCTTGTGAAATGGTTTCATGTCTGAGATTAGAGCCTTTTAAGATATCCTCTTCCCAAGAACCGAAGAGACCAGGGAGCATACAACAAGATAGATAGCGCCGAAAACAACCATGAAGTAAGCATCTATGCTTCTATAGGTTTAAAACTGTCTCTGTTTTATCAGATTCTTAAAATCGTCCCAGAAAAATGATTTTGCTCTAGCCAAATCTTACCTCAGGACTAGCTCTTAGTGTTACCCACCACTTGGACTCATGTTCAGGTTCCTTGGCTCAAAGGAGGACATTTATTTTGGTAAAAAGGAAAAAGGATTTATTCAAAGCTAGCTCCAAGGAGATGGATTTGCCTGAAATCCCCCTCGCCTTGTGTACAGGTGTGTTGGGGTCTTCTATAGCAAGAAACAGAGAGGAGGGAATACGATGAGCTAGTAGACATGTCCGGGTTTGTTCCCTCCTTTCCTGGACCCAGACCTCTCACACCTGCCCCAGAGAGAAAAATTGGACTTGACTTTCTGGCACCAGGATCTGCATATTCTGAGCATTCATCTAGGCTGAGAGGAAGTGGTGGTAACCATATGCCGCAGGCTTGTGGACAGTTGGAGAAGCCACTTGTCTCTAAAGGTTAAAAAAAAAAAAATGTAACCTTAACATTGCGTTTTGCAGTGTCACTTACAACAGGGCCCTGCTACTCAAAATATAGTCCAGGGACCAGTGACTTTATAATTTCCTGCAAAGTTATTAGGCAAACAGATCCTAATCCAGACCTACTATGATATATAGGACCAGCAGATTATCGATATCCAGGTGAAAATTGAGAAGCACCATCTTCCAACAATGGCTGTGACCCATGACTTATGCCTTAGAATCTCCCAAGATGTGTGTGCAAACAGCATCAGACACATGCAAGTAGTGTTGATGCTTCAGTCCCTGTCCCCAAAGATTCTGATTTAAACTGTTTGAGTGTAACCTTTGGCAGTGGACTTATTTAGAAGCTCTCTGGTGATTCCTCTGTGTAGCCAGCGCTCAGAAGTAACAGGGTTTCTAATACTTCCCTGCGATGTAGCAGAGCTGGTGGTAACACTTTTTCTAGATCTGAGGAGTTTTTCTCAGATCCATGCTTCTTAACTATTTAGTATTACCTTTAAAAGTTTTTAAGAATCAGCTCCTCGTTGGTTTCGTAAACAGGAATGTATTTGTCTAATTTTTCTTGCTAAAGACTTTGTCTTGGGGCAGTTTCAAGAGCAACTAGATATCTCACACTAAGAAACAAAACAGATTTACATTAAGCTTCAGAATTCTGCCTTTGTGTTGTTGTGTTGTGCAATGTACACACAACACTGCTCCTGGGCTGGAACCTGTAGCTACCTGGATCCTAAGTGTGGGAAGCCAGCCATAGCCCACTGGCTTTTTGAAAGACAACATTTGTTCCTTTTTAAGGACTGCACATGTTAAACTTGTTTTACCCTGCACGGGAGAAACCCAGACAGCCAAAGATCTGTAGGAGTCAGGTGTTGTTAACTCCATTTTGTTATGTTAAAGATCTGATGTTATCTATAGGAGCAGGTATTGAGGTTACTATGGTAATCCTAGCCCATAATAGTTCGGTCTTTTCCTTTAAAAGGCTGATGCCTGCCTGCAATAAACGTCGCCTTGATCAGATTCTTGTCTTGGCGTCCTTCCTTTCTCTCTGCCCCATCTCCACCCCGCTGCTCTTTCAGGTTTGAGGCACTGCGGGACAGTGCTCTGCGTCGCCGGTTCGCGACA
>NW_022900913.1:59115461-59145642 GCF_012274545.1 Fukomys damarensis | reverse complement strand
ATAATATTGATTGTCAATTGACCAATTGTATATTCTCAGAAATGGTGACTTCCTTTCATTCTGTGATGGGTTTGAGACAACCTCTCTTTATAATGATGCCTGTAAAAATTAATGAGTCCTGGTATGAGGAACAAGGATTACAAATATTGATAGAGGTAGAAAAAGCTACATGGCAAGCCTTCACAACCCATGGTATAACCCCTGCAGAGGCTGGTAGTCAAAGACGGGTAAGAGAATTGTGGAGAAATATCCAACCTAAGACAGAGCATGAGTATTAAACTGCTCATGGCTTGATGACGGGTAAGGGATTTCTCTGGACATTTCTCACCTAAGACAGGCACAGCCTTTCTGCTGAACAGGGAAAGTCCCTGCTCTAAATATAATAAAAAGGGGGATATGTGGGAAGCCAGCCATAGCCCACTGGCTTTTTGAAAGACAACATTTGTTCCTTTTTAAGGACTGCACATGTTAAACTTGTTTTACCCTGCACGGGAGAAACCCAGACAGCCAAAGATCTGTAGGAGTCAGGTGTTGTTAACTCCATTTTGTTATGTTAAAGATCTGATGTTATCTATAGGAGCAGGTATTGAGGTTACTATGGTAATCCTAGCCCATAATAGTTCGGTCTTTTCCTTTAAAAGGCTGATGCCTGCCTGCAATAAACGTCGCCTTGATCAGATTCTTGTCTTGGCGTCCTTCCTTTCTCTCTGCCCCATCTCCACCCCGCTGCTCTTTCAGGTTTGAGGCACTGCGGGACAGTGCTCTGCGTCGCCGGTTCGCGACACCTAAGCTCTTAGCACGAGTCAAGGACTAAAGAGGCAGAGTAAATAAAGGAAGATGATTTGTTTGGAAAAGGCTGGAAAAAGACAGCTATTCTGGAAAGGCAAGGTGAATGCCCCGGGCCAGTGTTCTGGGATCCTTTCATTAAGGACTATCCATTCTTCCCACCCGCCATGTGGGCACCTGGACGATGTAGTCTTCTGAGTGGTTTTCTAGCTGTCTTTGATCCTAACCTCTGGGCTCCTCTGTCTATATTCTTTTTGGCTGTTTGATTCCTTCCTGTCCCTTTGTGATGGTTAAGTGCGTGTGTGCCTGTGTGTGTGTGTGTGAGGGTGTCTTTATAGAAAAGTAGTAGAGTCACTGGTTAAATAAAGGGGACATGTGTGTATCTGGTGTAATAATACAGGATGCTAAAGTGAGAATATGTATGCTGTTATGGATGAACAAGTTAGAACATGGAGATGCGCCACACTCTGTGACAGATTTGAGCCCCTCTATTAAAGCCAGCAGCGGGGTGGGGTGGGGGTGGCTAGTGCCAGGGAAAGTTCTCTGAGCAACAAGAAGTTTGATTTCTCCTTTTAAACTGTGCTTTCAGTTGGGGAGGGCTCAGGGGAGAGCCAGCGGAATCTTGCAGAAGCAGAAATATGCCAGGTTAGGGGGAGGGGCACAGGGAAGTTTCACACATGCTAGGTGAGCTGCAAAGCATCCTGCAACTACAGCAAGTTTTCCGCCAAGCAGGATGTGGGTTTTGGGTGCTTTGTCCGAGCCACAGGTACAAGCTGATGTTGAGGCTCAAAATGGAGTTAGGTTGACTCTCACGATACACGTGTACAGGTGTAGGGGTGTGTGTCTTTTACACATTAAGTAAGAGTCTTTAAGTGGCTGGCCCTTGTCTCCTTTGCATTTTATCAGAGGTGGGTGAAAGGAGAGGGGCTGGTTACCCTGGACTTTGATGTTTTGTTAACTCTTTCTGATAAATTCTTAGGGTAATTGCATTACCTGGTGCCCTTCTGGGTCTGATCTCTCACTCTTCTGTTTTTCTAATTGCTCTAACTGCAGAGTCTAGCTGTAAAGGCAAAAGCTGCTTTTAGTAAGATTCCCTGTTAATTTTTAATAAAGCCTATCCTTTCCTGGCCTAGGCACCACTTTTCCCCAAGATGTAATAATTTAAAGGCAAAAAAAAAAAAAATGGGAGAGAACAGGTTTTAAATATCAAAGTATTTTTTCTTTTCTTTTTTCTTTTTTCTTTTTTTTTTTTTGGTACTGGGGATTGAACTTGGGTCCTTGCGCTTGCAAGGCAGGCCACCGAACCACTGAGCTAAATCCCCAGCACTCAAAGTATTTTTTCTCATGGCAAATTCTCAAAGATGTTCTGTCACAAACCAAATGTTTGCTTTTTAAAAAAGGAAACTTGGCAGTGTTTAAAATCTAGAACCACCATCTCGCAATTTCACTTATATTGCTTTGGATGTTAGTATTTAAACTTTGCTTGCTTTGTTCTTTGTACTCCATATCTCCACAAGATAATTTCATTTTGTAGACCTGAATGACAAAAATTGTTTCTCATCCTAAGTATGCTCAGAGTTAAGTGTTCAAGGATGTTGTGTAACATTTACCCAATAAAGTATTTGATTTTTAAAAGTATGAAAAGAAAGAAAACAAAAACACCTGCATAACAATTGTGGTCCTGACCCTAAATGCATCTCAGCAGCAGCAGCAGCCCCCTCTGATGATGTTCTCACCTCCCTGATGGGGGGCACAGCAACACACTAAAAAGTCCCAAGGATGTGGTCCTTAAGAGGGCAACGCAGCCAGGCTGGCTCTACTCCCTGTCCGCCTCTTCAGCCTACCTCAGCCTGGACTTTCTAAAGCTACTCTCTCCCCTGGCTAAGCCATGTTATCTGAATTCCGAGATGCTGCCATGTCTGACCTCTGGTGCATCATTTGATTCCAGACCAGCATGCAGTCAACGTGCTTTTGGCCACAAACACACAGGCTGATTTTCACTTTCTAGGGATGCCTGCATGGGTAGAACTTGCTGCTGATTTGAACTACCTCTTGGTCTGATGGCCCCAAACCATGACACCTGCTCTTCTCTTTAGCCATCAGCTGACTGAAAGCCAGGGCTCAGAATGGGTTTCCCACTCCATGGGCTGCCTCAAATCTGGTGACTTGAGTCAGTTTCTATCACTTCAAAACCCATGGGACAGCAGGAAAGTCAATTTGGTGGCCATCTTTCCTTTTGTTTGCTTTATCATTACCAGTTTCTGTCTTCAAGTTGGCAAAATTGGGACATCATGTATAAGAATTACTCTCAAGCTTCATTGGCCTGGGTCCCCTTAATGTACTTTAAACTACCGCGAACCACAAAGAATCATTGTTTATGTGGGTTATATCTCATGGTGTTTTGGTGTCAGCTCATACTTACATGAATTCAGTGTCCATGTATTCTCAAGCCAATGGTTAGTTAAAGTGTTAGAATCTTGAAATTGGCAATGTAAGTATTTACACCACTGAAATTGGTAAATGCTACAAATCAAAGCTTTTTCTGAAGATCCAACTTAACAGGATACCACTGATTTTGTGCGACAATATTTTCCATATTTGACACTGAAATTGAGAAGTCTGGAAGATATTTTAGCCTAAAACAATAAATCCCTTATATCTGATGATACCATATTTTCATAAATATAATTTATTCTCCAAACCATAATTTAATCACAGTAGTCGCAGTGTTTACCTTTTTGCACTCTTTAAAATAAATGTTTCTGTCTGCTTCTGCATTCACCTGGGTGCATGATCACATGTCACATAGTTTCTGGAAAACTCAACTGTTCACTTGTGAAAGCATCAGACTAAAAGAGACAAGTAGCATCTTCATGTTTTAAGTTGGTTTTAAACTCACAGATGTCCCAAGTGGGTCTGTTTTGGAAATCACTACATTGGGACATTTCTCCTCTTCCTCAGATGTAGTTCAACTGCATGCCATCCTAAGACATAAGTAGCATTATCCTGTGGTCCGTTTCTCTCCATATATGTTTAATCTAGTAATCTGAAAGGCCTGGCCACATAGCATTCTAATGATTCCAGGAAATTACGGTTTGCTGACAATGTTTTTTTGGTAATTATCATCATGGCTCCCAGGTGAAAATGAACTACTCTCGGAGGGCCCAGCCTCAGAAATTTATGAAACTGGACATAAACACTGCTTAACATTTTTCCTCCAGGACTTGACCCCAGCTTTCTTAATTTCTCAAATTTGGAAATATAACCTAAAAGTTTCCAACTGTACATTTAATAGCCAAATATTCCATTTCCCCAAAAAAGCTATTTTTGACTTGGTGGGAAAAAAAAACCAAACATTTTTGTGTTAATAAAATTCAAGTGTTTTGAGTTCAAATGTATTTTGAAAAGTAAAAATAGGAGAGTTTCAAGGTTATTTTTTGGCTGGAGAGAGGATCCTGTTTCTGGTGATCATGAGCAGAAATCTGACTTCATTTAATTTATCTATGGTCTCAGAAACTTAAAAAGCTTGTGTTAAATTTAAGAAATTTCTGTTAACAAAATTCTTGTTTAGCTGAAATAATTTCTCCATTAAGTATAAATCCAGTTTTTTTTTTTCTTTCTGGTGGTATGTTTTCTTTCTTTTTTTTTTTAAGTCAGGGACTTGCTCCATCTCTAAACTTGGATCTTTCTGCCTCAGCCTTCCAGGATGCTGGATTACAGGTGTTTACATTAGCTATCAAGTCTAGAAATACTTGATTGAAAACTTTTTATTGATTTTCAACTCTCAGAGGTTGACAGCTGGCTGCTTTCAATTTCGCCTGCTGAGGGCTTGCTAGATAACAAAGGATTATCTCACACACACAGGAGGCAGGGCAGCTCTTCTACATGTTTCCTCCCTCTTCTCATAGTTAATTTATTTCTCTTTCACTAGAGAAAAAACTATTTGCCATCAATGATATTTACAATATTTGAATATGTGTTCAATGTTATGAGCCTCAATTTTCCTAAAGAGAGCAAAAAAACAAAACAAAAAACCCCAAAATAATCACTAAATGCCTTTAGCAGAAACTGTGTCGTACTTTTT
The DNA here is from genome assembly GCF_012274545.1 of Fukomys damarensis. NCBI lineage: Eukaryota > Metazoa > Chordata > Mammalia > Rodentia > Bathyergidae > Fukomys > Fukomys damarensis. The sequence goes on along the minus strand of NW_022900913.1, from coordinate 59,140,772 downwards.
AAAAATCTTGATTTATTCTACCAGATCTAGTCTTCAGGTCTAAGGAAGTGGACCTTTATGAAGTGTGTTTCCTTGCCCTCTGGCTTGGAGGAGGCACTAGCCAGAGACTGGAGGGCAGTGCCAAGGTTGGCACGTCCCTCCCTCCACCCATCTGGGTTCAGACGGTAAGAGGTCCTGGAAATGCCATCCGCAGGCTTCAGCAGCCCCATGGTTTCCTGAAGGCTCCCTACACATCTGCAGATCACCCAGTCCCCAAATGCTCTTCAGATAGACATCATGTATGTGTCCTCCTACCTGGGCTCAAAGGATATGAAGATAATTTATTCCAGAGAGACACCACGTGTGTTTTCATGTTTATTAATATAGGTTACATGACATTTTTAAAAGAGTGAATATAAAAACTGAAATCGTATTTTGTAAGTACTGTGATGATAGGTATTTTCATATATACAGACTAAATATACAGTGACAGTAAATTTCTGATTTAGATAATATGAATATAGTAACAGTTAATAACATCAGTGCTAGCTTCTACTTATAGTTATATTACTCTTAGGTAAATTATTCTATTTGGAAATACTTTGCTCTTTTAAATAGATAAACATTTGCCTTGCAACTTTCCCCCTTTTTTCCAGTTTTTTTTTTTTTTTTGGTTGTTTAAAATACCATCACTTTTTAATCAGGAAAAAAAGATTTCAACCTAATTTTCAAATTACTTTGCCAAACCTATGAAGATTTTCTATGCTTGATACTTATCACAGGGTTAAAAAATGCTTTAAAAAGCACTTCATTAACTTAAAAGGAAAGTGAAAAATATAGAATAATTTCTTAGATTTCAATGACAAATCCATTTTCCTGTTATTTCTAACCAGTTTGACATAAATGAGCCTTAAAAGAAAACTTGAGTAACTTATTGAACAAAACATTTATAAATAAATACTGTCCAGTTGATGCAGACTGAAGGATTTATCTTTTAAAAATGAGTATCATTTTTAAAAAATGAGTATCAAAAATGAGTTGTATTTTCATCTTAAGTTATAACCATTGGAAGCAAGTGTTCAAAGCTCTTTTTTGGACCGATCTTGCTTGTGACACAGATCTTTGTGTGACTCTGGGTGACATCTGGCTTGTAACACTGCTTTGTGCATGGTACAATACATCACTATCCCTGTACTGTGCCCTCTGCTCTGCTGAGAGCAGGGTTCAGTCCCACTCCACTCTGCAGGCCCTGCACCCACTGGGGACACCTGTAAGACAGGAATATGCCTTCCTCTCTGTTTCCAAGATGGGCAGAGCAGTCTCTTATGGCTGTTGCCACCCAGGTGTCAGTCACGTCCTGCTTTGCCAGTTTCTAAAAGACATGCTCAGGTCACAGAAAGCCATTGCAGGGAACCCAGATGATGGTGTCAGCTTGGCAGCCCGGTCTTGCTGGTTCCCAGGAGGCTCAGTGGGACAGCTTCTACCACCATGGATCCGCTGTCTGGACTCCTCATGTCCAGCTCTCGACGTAGTTTGCTCTGACAGGCAGTCTGTGGTCACTAGTGGGATCCTGCTCAGTCTCAGCTCATGTATACATGCACGCTGCTGACCATAGCAAATGGCCTTTTTTATCTGTTTTGACAACTTTCAAAACTGAAACTTTGATACGTTTAAAATGAAAAACACTAGAACTTTTTCTACAGACAGATACTACCAAGTCTCACCCTTCTATTAGTTAAAAACTGCCATGAAACAATTTCAAAATACACTTACTTGCAAAATAAGTGACATATGTGTGTGTGCGCCATTCATGTGTAAGTCATGGAATCTGTCACTGCGGTTGGACGTCTTCAGATGTTCAGGGCTAAACTTCACCAACCTCGACTTTGCATATAAAGTCAGAGAATCAGAGATGTTTTTCCTATAATTCCCAGGTTAAAAAAGAGAGGGTTTCAAAGTGCCTAATCCATACTGTGCTGCAGATAACACACATGTGTGCATACTCATAGATAATATATATGTCACCTCTATCTATATATAAAAAGTGACATTCAGATATTGTAGCACTGGCAGTATTACCTGGAATACTACTTTTTTCCATTCCTATTACTTTTTCTGGTAATTAATCAGTATTTATGCTCTCCTAAGAAGTCGGCATGCAAATCATACATTTGTTATTTTAGATGATGAAGTAGTTTTGCCAGAGATGAACAGAATCCCTGGGCTTTTCACTTTTTTAACCTTTCTTTTTAACAGACCAGCAGTCACTTTTTCTAAGTTAACAGCTTTTTGTAGATACTATTATTCATGTTAGTAGAGCTGGTATCCATTTTACTTGCCATCAACTGACCGCTGCTGTTGTAACTGTTGGGATCCACGTTTTCCTTGCAACACAAGATACTATAGAGGTGCCGCTGGCACTCAGAGGAGGCGTAATAGTAGATCAAGGGGTCGATGCAGCAGCTCATGCTGCTGATGCAGACGCAGATGAGGTAAGCAAAGTAGGCGGCCTCGGTGGCAGGACTGTGGGACAGGAACAGGTAATGTGTGATCAGGAGGACATTCGTGGGCCCAAAGCAGATGAGGAAGATGCAGAAGACAGTTACCGACAAGAACACAGCCCGAGACTTGTTGTGCTGGCTGGCAACAGTGGAAGAGCTGAGACATCGGATGATAGACACGTAGCAAATGGTGGAAATGACCAGAGGCACGAAAAAGAAGATAGCTGAGAAGGCCGAGAAGTAATAGGCGTAAAATCCCTCAAGCAGCGTTTCGTTGAGCACATCATGGCAGGTGGTGATGTTGAGCCCTGGGACCTGGGCAGTTTGCTCCCGGAGGAGGAGCGGCAGCACCCCGATGATGGCCATGGCCCAGATGGCCAGACTGGTGAAGGAGGCCCTCCCCATGGTGCGCCAGGACAAGGCCTGGATGGGGTACACCACAGCCAGGAAGCGGTCCACACTGATGGCCGTCATGAGCATGATGGAAGCATACATGTTACAGTAGAAGGCCGCGGTGACAAACCGACACATCTCAGAGCCGAACTTCCAGTCGCTGCCGGAAAAGTAATAGCTGATCTTAAAGGGCAGCACGGACACAAAGAGCACATCAGCCATGGCCAGGTGCAGCATGTACACGACGGCTGGCTTTTTGACCTTCATCTTTAGGATGAACACAGCAATGGCCAAGAGGTTCAGGGGGAGGCTGATAAGGACCACGCCGGTGTAGACAGAGGGGACAAAGACGGTCAGCCAGGAGCTGGTCAGGTAGCCGGAAGCATCTTCCGAGATGAACACCGGGGGTGGCTTCTGGAGAGGTCTGCTAGTGTTGAAGGAGAGGCTTCTTCTTTCCGTCAATGTGCTTGCATTTCTGTCCTCTTCATCCTCCATAGGGAATTGTTCAAATACATCATTGGAATTCCTGAGAAGGAATGACCGGGGATTCAAGGTGGGATTTGTTGCTCTGGACCCTGGAAAATTAAAAACTTGAAGTGAATGATTTAAAAAGGCAAAAGAGACATGGAGAAGGTACATTTTTACTTCTCCTTGTTTCTCATTTTCTTCACAGGGCAATGAATGATGAAATCCAGATCACACATGGATAGATTGCAGGGAATAAACTAACCCAAGACACTTTGAAATATTCTGTTTGGATACAAGAAAACACTTTTAAACTTGCTTGTCCAATGGGCAAAAGTGAGCAATATACTTTTAAGAGGCCTGCCCAGTAGATGTCAGGAAAGACTCAGTGATGACAGGAAGGAATAAACAGGGCTTTCTCTTTCTGTCCTACCCTGTCTGTAGGTACGCAAACCACACCTCTCCTCCAGGTGCCTCCACATGCACACTTCTGACAGTTTGTGCCATCCTGTGAGATCCATCCCTCCCAATAGGAAAATCCACATAGAATGTGGAACAGAGCTCTTAAAGGCCTTTGAGCACCTTAAAGTAGGATCCAGGCCTCCCAATTCTACCATCTTTAGTTTGCATGCTTAGAGTATGAAGTCCCAAATCTACATATCTGAGTTTAAACCAGTGCCTCTGATTACCTCCTGATAGAATCACAAGGTACCAATGAACTCAGTCTGCTTGATGCCTACTTCCTGAGCAGGACAGCACACACTTTTAATCACTAATGCCAGGCTGATGACCTTCGCTTCATTTTAGAATGCCACATCTAGAAGCTGATGGCCCTGAAGTATTCTAAAATGCACCTTGGCTTATCTCAAGGCACACACCAACCCAACTGGGTTCTGTGGAGTATCAATCAGATTCAAAATAAAGGTTTGGCTACACACTTCTTCCCTTTATTATCCTCTTCCAACAAAAAGAAATCCATTTGAAATGTTAATCAGATAAAAAGCAATATCTAGCAGTAGGAATTCAATCAGCTTTTCCTTCTAAGGAGTTCTGCTAAAATCCTGCCACTGGAGATGAGAGATAGGGAAAAAGAGCTTCTGGTGGGCACTGGAAGATGAGACAAGAAGGAAAGAAACCACTTAGAAAAAGGACGAGGCCTCTGTTACAGAGAATGCTCAAAACAAAGGTTGGATATTTGGGTCTCAGGGTGCTGTCAGAGGATTTCAAAACTTGTCTGGAAGCTGGACAAGTATATAAGGGATTTCGGAGCTTTTGGTTTTTTGTCAGGTGTAGAATCCTTCCTGCAAAGACAACTTACACTGAGAGGTGTATTTCTACAAAGCAAAAGGTTCTGCTCCCATTTCCTGACCCAGTCATCCCTTAGATAAAAGTGATAAACTGGGTATCCTTGCCGGACTGCCATCTACCCATGGCCTAGAGGCATCTAGGTTCACAGGACAGAAGGAGAGAGCTATGGAGGGGAGGGGTGAATCCTGGAAGAAGAGATGACACTAGATTCTTGTTTTCAGTGACTTTTGGCTTACAAGTGGCAGAAGTCTGTGATACTGTGAAAAACGTTATTTGGTCATGTTCTTATTTTCTGGCATATAGTTCGTAAAATTCTTAAAATCTCTAGAGTGAAAGGAATTTCTTTTGTATGCTAACTTTTGTATTAGCTAACTGGGGGTTAGTGGTCTCTCCATAGCTCTAGGACAGGAGCTGCTCACAGGAAAGACCAAAGTGAGACTAGGAGAGGGTGGCCAGGGTGCAATCCAAAACCATTCAGTATAAGAAAACTGAAAGGTTTTACCAGATCTAACCACCTTTTAAATGAAAATGTTGAACTCTGGACACCCCCCCGCTGACTCGTACCATAACAAAACTCAACTCAAAATGATCCAGAACTATTTTAGAAAGGACTAGAAGTGAACACAGCAGAAAAGCTCCATGACGTTGTGGGCAGTGAGTTTTTAGCAATGACCCTAAAAGCACAGACAGCAAGAGCAGAAACAGACCAATGGGATGGCATTAACCTAAAGCTCTTACATAGCTAAAGCAGCTATCAACAGATAAGAGGACAATCTACAGAATAGAAAGGAAATATTAATAAATCATATTCCTGATATCTAAAATCTAAAACATATAAGGGTCTCAAGACACTAGCAAGAGAACAACTCAATTGCAAGACGGGAAAAGGAACTAAACAGACATTTCTCCAAACACAATGTGTACAGAAAGGGCCAATAGGTATATGGAAAAATGTTTAACGTTACTCACCATCAAGGAAGTGCAAAGTAAAACCACAATGAGATAGCTCATATGTACTTTAGACCTGTCATCAGAAAATGAAGATAACAAGCACTGGCAAACAAAGGAAACAACCGTACACTACTGATAAGTGTTAGAGTAAACTGAGGTGCAACCAAGACCACTGCATCAGGCAAAGTTAAAGCAATAAGCAGAGTTTCTTTTATTCTAGGTGCAGGTGGGCCAGGAGCAAAAAGATCCTTGTCCCCCAAGGTGGGGGAGAGGAGGCCTTTATAGGGTGGCTTGGGGGGGAGGGGATGTTGTGAGGGATAGTGGAAATTTTTTAGACTTGGGGAGGGGGAGGTTGAGACTTGGGGAGGAGGAGATCTGTTGGGCAAAGGATATCTTGTGGTTGCAGGGCATCTGGGCTTGCAGGTGTTGCTGGGTGTGGTGGACACGTTTTTTTTTTTAAGCTGTGTTTTGGCTTTCTGTTATTGTACATGTTTTTGGTACCAGAGATTGAACAAAGGTCCTTGAACTTGCGAGGCAGATGGCAGAACCACTGAGCTAAATCCCAAGCCTTACTGTACATTTTTTTTGTAGGTGTGAAGAGGTCGGTGAACAGGTGCTGTGAGATGAGGTTTTTTTTTGTTCTGCTTGGGTGGGGGGGCAGATGGTAGGAGAAGGTAAATTAGCAGTCATTTGGAAAACAGTATGGAGGTTTCTCAAAACATTAAAAAACAGAACTACCATGATTCAACAGTGCTACTAGTGGGGATGTATCCAAAGAAAATGAAGTCAGTGTGTTCAAGAGACATTTGCACACTCATGTTCATGCCCATGTGGCGTGCCCATTATTCACAGTAGATGAGACAGAATCATCCTTTTGTTCACCAACAGATGAATGGATAAAGACAGCATGGTGCACATACTCAGCAGCATACTAACAGGCCTTTAAAGAGATTATGTCACTTGCTACCACGTAGATGAACCTGGAAGACATTGTGTTAGGTGAAATAAACTAGGCACAGAAAAATAAATACTGCCTGATCTCACTCAGATGTAGGATCTAAAAAGGTTAAACTCTGGGCGTGGTGGGGCATGTCTGTAATCCCAGCACTCGGGAGGCTGAGGCAGGAGGATCGCTGTGAGTTTGAGACCAGCCTGAGCTACATAGTGAGTTCCAGGTCAGTCTCAACTACATAGTGAGACCCTGTGGCAAAAAACCAAAAAAGAAAAAAAAGAAAAGGTTAAACTCAGAGCAGAGGAGGATGGTGGTTTCCAGGGGCTTAGGGATGGGATGGGGCATGAGATGGGTTGGAGAGACAGTAAACAAAGGTACAAAATTTAAAGCAGGGCCTGGTGGCCCATGCCTATAATTCCAGACTTTGGGAAGCTGAGACAGGAGGATCACAAATTCAAGCCCATGGGGAAAAAATGAGAACCAAGACCTGTCATGTAAAGGTACAAGATCCCAATGATGAATGTAATTGTACTGTATCCCTAAAATGTACCAATAAACTCAATGAGAAAGAAATGAATTTTGGGGAAAATAATCTTAAAAAAAAAAAAAAAAAAAACCCTCAAGCCCAGCCTGGGCAATTTAGTGACTTAGCTAGATCCTGTCTTAAACAAAACAAAACAAAACAAAACAAAACAAAACTTAAGAAGGTTTGGGTTAGGGATGTAGCAAAAAAAAAAAAAAATAGTTATAAAATTTCAATTAGAAAGAATAAGTTCAAGAAGTCTATTGTATAGCACAGTGACTACAGTTACTAACAATGAATTGTACACAGGAAAATTACTAAGAGAATTGATTTAATTGTTCTCACCCCTCAAAATGATAAGTATGTCCTGTGATGCTTATGGTAGTTAACTTGATTTAGTCATTTTTCAAAACATCATGTGGTATGCAATATATAACTTTTTGACAGGGAAAAAAAAAGAATCAGAGTGTGACTCATTCTTAAGTAAAAAGGACAATCAACAAGAACTCAATCCAGAATGAATTCAAATGTAGAAATTAGCAGGTAAGGATTTTAAAGGATGTATTGCAACTACACTCCTCAATTGGGTAGAGGAAAATACTCCACTGAAACACATGAACAAATAAGAAGAATCAGTAATGAACTAACAAGTGGAAATTCTATAAGTAGAATATAAAATACAGTATGTTAATATCAATTTCCAAAATGAAGCATAAAACTAGAGTTGCTCCAACTTAGGAGCCTGGTGTCTCAGGAGTGAGATGTCGAGGTGCAGAGTCCCCAGCAAGGGCTGTCAGTGGCTCTCCTGAGTGTGAGGGGGTGGCCTGGGGAGATCTGTCACAGGAGATCTGTCCTGTTGCTAAGGACATGTGTTTCTAGACTGCTCCCTAAGGAAAGAACTGTTTCGGAATCTCTGGGTCAGTGTCCTGCCTGTGGCTGGTGCTCCTTACATTAGTCACACATTTGCCTATAACACTGGCCCTGCCAGGAGTCACTAAACCTCTCTGAACTGAGCTAAAAATCATTAAAGTTGGATTCTAGTACCTGTCTAGGCCACTTTATACCTGTTAGAATGGCTGTTATGTTTGCAGCTGGAGCAACCCATGTGAAATAGACAGCCATGCACTTGAAAATTAAAAATCAAGTGGGGTAACTCAATATGAAGGCCCTGGGTTCCATCCTCAGTATAGTTAAAAAAAAAAAAAAGAATCTAGGCTCTTGTAGGTTCCTCTTTCCTTCTGTTTAGCAATGCTCAGCTTTTCTGTATGGTACGGGACATGAGCAGGTTGCAGAGGGTCACGCCTGCTGCATAGGGTTCAGAGTTATAAATCATCAAAGTGCAAATTTAGTATTTTCTGGAAGAATCTTTTTCTTCCTTTTGTGGTGCATGGACTTTACTCTGCATTCACTTTGACTCAATCACATGCAGGCTGACACTGGGGAGCCTCTATAGTATGTGGAACAACACCCTCGAGGATTTGAAAGAAAAGAACCACCAGGTGCTGCACTTGAATACCACAGAGATATGAGTATGTGCAAATGCTGACCCAATGAGACTCTAAAGCAATGTGACTCAGCTCTGAGGACTCTGTGCTGCATGGAGGGTAGAGAAGTGCACATGAACACGTACACACACACACACACACACACACATGAGGAAAGACCATACTGGAAGATTGATGCAATTTGAAAGCTACTACATACTCTTTTTTTTTGGTACTGGGGATCAAACTTGGGTCCTTGAGCTTGTGAGGCAGGTGGCAGAACCACTGAACTAAATCCCTGGCCCTTTATGTACTCTTAACTTCCTCAATACTTTTACTTGCTGTGAAAATAAAACTGCCAGACTTTAGTCAGTATTTAGTTCTTATTTTTAGTATTTGTTTTAAAAAATGTCATTTCTGACTAATCCTTCCTGGGCAGTACTACTGTGATTATGATAGAAACATTATACTTGAGAAAATATGCAATTTTTGTAAGCCAGGGGAAAAGAAGAATGCATAATCCCTTGCTTAAATATCACTGCTGAAGGCACTCCTTTTTCTTGCACTACAGGTTTGATTTTAAAAATACATATATATTTTTATATAGATGTGGACCAGCATCAAAGAAACATCCACACTAAGTAGGGTGACTAGGTATTTCCAACTAGTTTAAGCCCCTCCGGCTAAAATTGGATTCACATATTTCACTTTTCCCACCATCCTAGCCCAGCTCAGAGATCAAGGAGAAAGTGTTTGCCAAAAGTTCTTGTAATTCATCTGTGCTTTTGTTATTGGGCTATAGTTCCCAAAAAAGAAGTGCAGTCCTTAAATCAGTCATCACACTTCTTGCTAAATTTCATTGAACCCAGCTTTCCTAAATGCCTCTGGGGCAGTTTTGTTATTGAATACAGCATAATCATGAACAGATTGAATGTGGACTCTGAATCTGGAGATTTAAAATGAATGAGTCAGGCAGTGCCTTCTCTGACTGTGATCTGGCTTGGAAGCAGAGGGGTGATGAGGTGCTCTTAGTATCCCACTCGACTCTGGGATTTATGCCATGGCAACTTCCCATGCAGCTAGCCATGGCTATGACTCAGAGTGGTGCTCCACAAGGCTTATAATTTGGGGGAAATATCCAAGCAAAAGTCCTAGGACCTCACCCACACTCCTAACAGAAGATCAGCTGTGTCCTGCACTTCTCCACCAGTGAAACATCACTGCCTTAAAGTCAGTGAAGCGGAGGATGTGGAAACATACAAGAAACATACCAATTGTCAAATGGAAGGCCTTAGCACTAGAAGGCTCCACTCCCTTCATTCACACAGACACCATCTTCTGAGCCAACTTAATACACTTTCAAGAAATGGCTTGTTTCAGTAACACATACATGAGATGAGCCTTGAGTATCTTTGGAAAGTATTAAGGGTAGGTCAGAGACTGTGAGGTCAATTTGAAGGGGCTTCCACTGTCCAAAGATACAACAATTTCATCATCATCATCATCAAAAAGATAGAAACAAGCTGAAACTTTCTATATATGTTCCATGAGTTCAAGTTGCAGTCAGAAAGATCTGGTATGTAGGAAAGTCTGTAAAATAGATGGTTCAGTTTCCTTAACAAAGAGTAATAAAAAAGGGGGAGGGATATTTATGGTAGGCCAGTGACAGCAAACATTTTACAGACTGAATACCCAAACTGCAACCCCAAACCCACTTATTTATTGCAAAGTGCCAATTAAACCTGAATAGTGAGGTGTTAGCTTAAAAAGAAAGATAACCCATACATTAACATCTTTGTCTTAAAAGAAAAATAAACAACATGTGCTAGGCCTTGGATCTAATCTCTAGCACCACACCCACACCCACACCCACACCCACTTCGAGTGACTGAAAGAGTATAAATTAAAAGTGTGTTGGGAGATATCAATCAAACAGAGTAGTAAACCTTCTTTGATTCTGATTTGAATAAACCAACAGTTAACAGCCATTTATAAGACAGGAAAACCTGGACATATAGCGAATATGAGGTGAAGTTAAGGAACTATTTATTCTTTAAGGTTTTCTAATGGTATTGCACTTATACATTTTTATGGATTAGTTAAGGATAAAATGGTATGATATCTGAGATTTGCTTTAAAATTTTTCCATTTAGGGGAAGAGGAAAGTGGGGCATAGGTAAGATAAGATTGGTCATATGTAAATAATGCTGAAGCTGGTTGATGGGTAAGGGGGAAGGAGGATACACTTTTCATTCTGAGATACGTTTATTATGTTCCATAATAAAATGTTTAAAAAAGCAAAAAAAGTGGAAGTTAAGGGTAAAGATTTTTGGTTTTGCTTTGTTATAACTCTGAAGGGGAAAATGTTCTTGAATGTTTATATGAATACTCTTTCACATTTAGACAGTTGATTTGATAACTCTGCAAAGACCTGTTTGGAATATGGAGAAACTATGTATGAAAAATATAAAAGGAGAGGATAATTAACTGACCCAAGGTTACACAGTTAGTAAGGAGAGGATCCAGGACTTGAACCTCAAATGGCCTAGATCCAAAACTACTGACTACACAAAACCATTGTCTCTTTAAAAATTTGTGAAAGAATCAGTTCCTAAAACAGTACCATTTTTTCTCCAATAATTTCACCAACCACTAATTTGCCTATCCCTTTAGCCATACCAGGCATTGTGGGGGCACATGGATTCATAATTTCAGGTGACTGCATGTACACATAGCTGTTTCTTGGGAACCCTGGGGTCCTTCAGTCCTTGGCTACATGTCAACCACATGCCAGCAACTCAGCCTTTCCAATGAAAGATGTATTAGGGAGATATTCGAAGAAATAAATAATGAAAAATCTTTAAAGTATTGTTCTAAAATGATGCAGAAACATGACCATCAAAGCTGCACCCTCCCCTGCCTGTGTGCCACCAGCCCCATCAAGGAAGGAGAGATTTGGAAGGCTGCTCTGAGATCTGATCTCCCTCCGGCCTGCTTGGGCCCATTCAGTGGGACTAGGTAGCTGCACCCTTCCCTGGCTGCTCCGACGGCAGCTCCAGCAAGGACAGTAGCCAAGTGGGAGCCCCTGAACTCTCCCCCAGACCTCCTCATTGTGCCAGTCCTTGGACCCACTGTGCAGAGGCATAGGTGGTCATAAAGGGTATTTTTCTGAGCTCCCAACTTTGAACATCTTTAAAGAAAGGGCGGGGGAAACCTGTAGTACAACTGTATGGAGTTCAACCCTGCAGGAGGTTGGGGAACTCAATCTGGGCCTTACAGCCTGAGGTCAGTCTGAGTCATGAGGATCTGCCATTGGCTAGCTGAGATCAGGGGTCTTGGTTCTGCATATGCAGAACATGGTTGGCTGCGCATGTGGTATATTATGACAGCAGAGATATAATCTGAAAGAGGCCCTTCAAATTCATTTTTTTTCTTTCTTTTCCTCATTGCACTCTACAAATCCTTTCTTTTTTCTGTCCTCTTTCTCCAACTCAGTCTCTTGCGCCACAATATTATCCCTCATCTCCCTTTCTGTTCCTGCTCCTGTCCTAACTCAGACTTCTTCTTTTATCATTTTTTTCTTTTTTCTATGTTCTTTTCTTCTGTCATTTTTATCTCACTCATGGGTTAATAGTTTCAAGGCAAAGTGAGCCCCTACTGTCAAGGGGATATATTTTTGTCCTTATTCTTGCACTCTGTCTATCCCTTTTGAATTTAATAGATTTCTAAAGATTGTATAGTCATTCTACATCCTCTGGCTTCACTTGAAATCTTCTCCAATTATTTCACTTATCTACTCCTCTCGTCCTAACTCTGTCTAAGCCCCCATCCTAAATGGTAAAGATGCTATATTGAAAAGTGTATTCACTACAAACATATTTTGAGCTGCTCCTTGATTTTAATTTAATTCATATGGTTTAAAGGTGATAGATTAATAACTACCACAAGTGGTCAATTTGCAAATTGTGCTTGATCCTATTGTACTGCTGATTGTATCAATTGGGGTAAAGGATAGTGACTGATTTAATGAGTTGCTTTCTCCAATATTATGAAAATGAGAATGTTTATGAGTCATTAGAGACTCAAAAGCTAAAGTGCAACTATATTAGGAAGATTTAAGTAATAACCCAGAAATTAAACCAAGGACAACCCAACAACAAAAATAAAAATGAGAAAACGCTTAAGCAAGACACAAAGACAGACATCCAGTTCACCAATGGCAAACAGTAGGGCAAATGACGATAAAAATTCTGATAGTGAACCAGCAGGACACCCTGAACCCATAGCACAGGAAATAACAAAACAGAACAATCAGGCTCTAGAAAAATTCAAAACAGAAATAATTTCCCAGATAGCTATAGAGACAGTGAGCAAAAAGTAAGTCATGATCTAGAACAGAAACTGACAAAAAAATAGATGAGCTCAGGACCATGATAGAAGCCATAAAGGCCCAGCATTAAGAAACAAATGGAAACAATGAATGCCCAACAGAGGAAAAAATGGAATCCATAAAACAGATTCAAACAGATATCGAGATTAAAAACTATTGAAAGTGTATGCAACAGAATAAAAGAATGAGAAGATAGAATCTCAGATACAGAAGATAGTATTGTAGTCAGTGACCGTGAAAAGAGAGGTCTCTTAAAAACAGTAATGGATCATGAGAAATCGATCCAACAACTCCTAGATGATGCAAAGAAGAATAACATAAGACTGATAGGAATCCATGAAATAGCAGGAGAAAATACAAATCACTTAAAAAGCTGTTCACAGAATTAATGACAGAAAACTTCCCAAACAGAAGGGAAGAATTAGGCATACAGATAAGTGAGGCACATAGGACTCCGACTAGGCACGATAAAAAAAAATTTACACCTGGACATATAATAATCAAGATCCCAGAAACCCAACAGAAGAACAAAATACTACAAGCAGTAAGAGAAAAGAAACAAATAACATGCAAAGGAAAGCCCATCAAAATCACAGCAGACTTTTCAACACAAACCCTCAGGTCAAGGAGAGCCTGCAGTGAGGTATTTCAAGTCCTAAAAGAAAACAACCTCCAACCTAGACTGATGTATCCTGCAAAACTCTCTTTCAAAATGGATGGGGAAATGAGATACTTCCATGACAAAGAACACTTGAGAAACTTCATGAACACCAAACCAGCACTACAAGGAATTCTAAACAATATCCTAGAAAAAGACAATGAAGGTCACAACACCATGAGGCCCAACAGACCAAATCAAATAGGTAAGGCAAGAAACTAAAAGGAGAGGGAAAAAAGTAAAAAGAGCCAAGAAAAGGATAATAACATGACAATAATAAGTCAGTACATATCAGTTATAACCATCAATGTTAATGGCCTCAATTAACCAATCAAGAGAAATAGACTGACAGAATGGATTAAGAAGCAAAATCCAACAATATGTTGTATACAAGAAGCACACCTAGTGCAAAAAGAAGCCCACAGACTGAAAGTGAAAGGATGGAAAACAATTCTCCATGTGACAGGAGCCCAGAAAAAAGCAGGGTAGCAATCTTATTTGCAGACAAAGTAAATTTCAAACCAAAACTGATTAAGAGAGAAAAAGAAGGCCTCTACATCCTTGTAAAGGGAACAATTCAAGAGGAAGAGATGACAATCATAAACATATGCACCAAATATTAATGCCTCCAACTATATAGAACAAATATTAAGTAACGTAAAAAACCAAATAAGCACTAATACAATTGTAGTGGGTGATCTAAATACCCCACTATCACAAATAGACAGATCATCTAGGCAGAAAATCAACAACGAAATACTCGAACTCAACAAAGCTTTTGAATGCATGGACTTAACAGATGTCTATAGAGTGTTCCACCCCACAAAATCAGAGTATACATTCTTTTCAGCTGCACATGGGTCATTCTCCAATAGACCACATACTAGCTCACAGAACAGGTCTGAATAAATGCAAAAGAATCAAAGTTAATCCCTGTATATTATCAGATCATAGTGCAATCAAGGTGGAGATCAATAGCATAAGAAACTCTAGGAACTTCACAAACACATGGAAATTGAACAACACTCTCTTGAACAATCAATGGATCACAGAGGAAATTAAAGAAGAAATTAGACAGTTTTTACAAATAAATGAAAATGACAATACAACATACAGGAATCTATAGAACACAGTGAAAGCAGTTCTATGTGGAAAATTCAAAGCACTGAATGCCCTCACTATGAAAACAGAGAGAGCTCAAATAAACAACCTAATGATGAATCTTAGACTAGTAGAAAAACAAGAGCAAGAAAAACCCAAAGCTTGAACAAGAGAGGACATTACAAAGATTAGAGCAGAAGGAATCAATGCAATGAAAACTAAGAAAATGATACAAAAAATAAATGAATCAAAGAGATGGTTTTTTGAAAGAATAAATAAGATTTATAAACCCTTAGCTAACCTTATCAAAAAAAGGAAAAGGCTCAGATCCATGAAATCAGGAATGAAAAAGGCGAAGTCACAACAGATCACACAGAAATCCAGAGGAGCATTAATACCTACCTTGAGAAGAACCTGTACACTAATAAAATGGAAAACACAAAAGAAATGGACAGATTTCTAGATACTTATGAATTACCAAAGTTGAACAAAGAAGATTAAAAACATTTTAAACACCCCAATTACAATTAGTGAAATTGAAAATGTAATTAAAAATTTACCAACAAAGAAAAGCCCAGGTCCTGATGGATTCACTGCTGAATTTTACAAGATATTTAGAGAAGAACTATTGCCTTTACTCTTCAAACTTTTCAATGAAATTGAAAGGGAAGCAATACTTCCAAATTCATTCCTGGAAGCAAGTACCACTTTGATTCCCAAACCAGGGAAAGACGCAACTAAAAAAGAGAACTACAGGCCAATCTGCTTAATGAATATAGATGCAAAAATCCTTAATAAGATACTAGCAAACAGAATACAGAGGATCATCAAGATCATACATCCTGGCCAAGTCGGATTTATTCCAGGGATGCAAGGATGATTCAACATGCGTAAGTCAATAAATATAATACACTATATTAACAAAGTCAGGGAAAAACAACACATGATCCTCTCAATAGATGCAGAAAAAGCATTTCACAAAATTCAACACTCGTTCATGATAAAAACCGTGCAAAAAATTGGAATAGATAGTCTATATCTCAGCTTAATAAAGGCTATCTATGAAAAACCATCAGCCAACATCATATTAAATGGCCAAAAACTGAAAACCTTCACGTTAAAATCAGGAACAAGACAAGGATGCCCACTATCACCACTCCTCTTCAATATAGTTCTGGAAACATTAGCCATAGCAATTAGACAAGAGAAAGAAATTAAAGCAATAAAGATAGGAAAGGAAGAAGTTAAACTGTCATGATTTGCTGATGATATGATACTCTACATTGAAGACCCAAAAAACTCCACCAAAAGACTTCTAGACTTAATTGACAGATTCAGTAGAGTAGCTGGATACAAGGTGAACAACCAAAAATGAATAACCTTCTTGTACACAAATAACAGACTCCCTGAGAGAGAAATTAGGGAAACAATTCCTTTCACAATAGCATCCAAAAAAAAAAAAAAGTATCTAGGAATCAATCTAACAAAAGAAGCAAAAGTCCTCTACACTGAAAACTACAGCACTCTGAAAAAAGAGATCAAAGAGGATATAAGAAAATGGAAAGATATCCCCTGCTCCTGGGTAGGAAGAATCAACATAGTGAAAATGGCCATACTACCAAAACTGCTATACAGATTCAACGCAATGACAATTGAAATTCCAACACTGTATTTCACAGAACTAGAAAAATGAATCCAAAAATTCATTTGGAACCAGAAGAGACCCAGAATAGCAAAAGCCATCCTAGGCAACAGAGACATGGTAGCGGGTATAACAATTCCCAATTTGAAACTATACTACAAAACAACTGTGATAAAAAGATCATGGTACTGGCAAAGAAACAGATCTGAGGATCAGTGGAACAGATTGGAAGACACAAAAACAAACACAGATGTACTCAGTTATGTCATCTTTGACAAAGGAGCTGACCATCCTCAGAGGAGGAAAGATAGCCTCTTTATTAAATGGTGTTGGAAAAACTGGACCTCAACATGCCAAAGCTTAAAACTGGACCCTTATCTTTCACCATGCACTAAATTAAAATCCAAGTGGATTAAAGATCTAAATATTAAAACAGAAACACTAAACTTGCTGGAAGATAAGTTAGGCAGAACTCTTGAAGACATTGTCATAGGAAAAGACTTTATGAAGAAATTTTCAGTAGCATGGGAACTAGCAGAAAGAATCAACAATTGGGATCTCATCTCATTAAAAAGCTTCTGTGCTGCAAAAGAAATCAGTAATAGAACTAAAAGACAACCTACAATGTGGGAAAAAATTCTTACCAGCTGCTCTTCAGACAAAGGACTATTATCTAGAATATATAAAGAACTCAAAGCAATCAGCCCCCCCCAAATATAAAGACCCAATTCAAAAATGGGCATCTGAAATGAACAGACATTTCTCAGACAAAGAAGTAAAAGAAGCAAGTAAATATATGAAAAAATGTTCCACATCACTGGTCATTCGAGAGATGCAGATGAAAACAACACTGAGATTCCACCTCACCCCACAAAGAATGGCTTCTATCAAGAAATCAAACAACAACAAATGTTGGCGGTGTTGTGGGGAGAAAGGAACCCTTCTCCATTGTTGGTGGGAGTGCAGTACAAAGAAGTGAAAGCAGCAAGAAAATATATGAAAAAATGTTCCACATCACTGGTCATTCGAGAGATGCAGATGAAAACAACACTGAGATTCCACCTCACCCCACAAAGAATGGCTTCTATCAAGAAATCAAACAACAACAAATGTTGGCGGTGTTGTGGGGAGAAAGGAACCCTTCTCCATTGTTGGTGGGAGTG
Organism: Fukomys damarensis; assembly: GCF_012274545.1. NCBI lineage: Eukaryota > Metazoa > Chordata > Mammalia > Rodentia > Bathyergidae > Fukomys > Fukomys damarensis. The sequence goes on along the minus strand of NW_022900913.1, from coordinate 59,123,262 downwards.
CAGGCTGGTGCAAAGCAACCACTGTGGAAATCAATATGGAGATGCCTCAAAAAGCTGGGACTAGAGGTTCCATTTGACCCAGCCATTCCTCTGCTGGATATCTTTCCAAAAGAATTAAAAGAATCATATCACAGAGATATATTTGCACCTATGTTTATAGGGGCACAGTTTGTAATAGCTAAAACTTGGAAACAGCCCATCTGCCCATCAGTTGGAAACTGGATAAAAAAGATGTGGTTTTTCTATAAAATGGAATACTACTCAGCCATAAAGAATGAGAAATTAGATTCATTCATAGGAAAATGGTACATATTGAGGATATATTCCTAAGTGAAATAAATAAATCACACATATGTAAATACTGAATAGTTTCTCTGGTGTGAATAAACTATAATAGCACATAAGATTCTAATGATATAATGGACAATGTGAAATAGGAAGAAAGGGGCTAAAGGTGTAGGGAAAGTGGGAAGGGTAGGGGAAAGCTAATACGGGAAAAGAAAAAATATGAGAAAATAGAAAAATGGAAATGAAGTGTTTGTGAAGGGGAAGGGAGGAAGGGTGAAGGGAGGGCAGGGACAAAGGGAAAAAATGAGAACCAAGACCTGTCATGTAAAGGTACAAGATCCCAATAATGAATGTAACTTGTACTGTATACCTAAAATATACCAATAAACTCAATGAGGAGAAAAAAAAATGACCATCACATGAATAAAAATGTGCAGCAGAAAAACCATGATTAAACATAGAATACAGTGAATCCACCTCAGGGCCAGAAAGCCAACCTCTCCTCCCACCCCAGTGGCAGTAGCCAGCTCCTTGGGAAGTGTGGGAGGAAACCTGGGAGGAAGCTGGGACCAAGGAGTTGACAGGTATGAGGTGTGGCTGTACCAAGGCCACAGTAGGCAGCAGGGAAGTGGGGGGGCCTCTTTCAGGAGTGCCCAACACAGGGTCAAGATGCCTTCCTGGGAGCCGTCATTCTCCCTAAGATCCATTCTCCTCCCTGGCTTTCCTCACCCTTCTAGGTCTCTTTTCCCCTCAGGTTATCGCTCCAGGGATCCCTGTCCAGGAAAATCTGTTCTACACTCTCCAACACACAACAAGATAAAGTGAAAGTAAATCCACAGTCAGGGATGTTTCTGAGCACAGATCTCTCCCTAGCCCATTTGTCTCTTCTTCCAACCCTGCCAAAGTCCTGCACTTTGTAAACCTGAACTCAAATAAATTAGGTCCTCCATATGATAAAACATTATAAAAGGCCCTTTAATGAAAGCAGGCGTCTTCTCACAAAGCTAATAAGACCTTTTATTTTGCCAAGGGAAAATTTACTGTACCTGCTGCACTGTTATAAATTATAGTAGATACTTAGTGAGGCAAAGAAGAACAAGTTCTTCCCAGCTTTGGACAGGCTCCCCTCTCTGCTGTAGCTGTAACTCCTTGTTCTGGTACAGATGAAATTGACAATTACATCCTATAAGTGAAGTTTATGACACTCTGCTCTCATCTGAGTCATAAGGTTCCTTCTTCTTATAAGGCTAAATTACAAAACTGTGTGTTTGTCCTGTTCCAGTAAACTTACTTGCTACATCACTAGAAAGACCATCCCCCTTTGATCAAATGTAGAAAAGGTGAAAATTTTCTTTTTTCATGACCCTTCCTTTGGACTGACTGTTCATTGCTCTTCCTTTGGACAGGAGTCCATTGAGCTGGTGTTCACCTAAAACCTGAAATAAAGTCCTCTTGATTCCCATTGGTCTCTCCTGTCTTTGGGAATTCTGCTAGAGTTTTAGTCACCACAAAGGCACTGGATACAACAAAGTTGCTGTCTCCTTTGCCTGCAGGCCTGAGAGGGGCCCACCCTGTGGGAATACTGAGACTTCTGGGTGCCACTTGGTGAGATTTCAGCTTGGAGAGGGAATCAGCTCTCTCACAGCCCAGAAGTTCCCCTGCCAGTGCAAAGAAACCTGTTAGGATTCAGGATGATTCTGGTAAAACACCATGCCACAGGACTGTGGTAAGGTTTTGGGGCCCAGGGGAAAATCTGTCCCATTAGGATGGAAGGGAAGATTGATTACTTCCTGAGGTATAACAAGTAATCTGAGGAAAACTGAGTCATATGAAATCTACAACCCAAAGTGGAATGTGGAAGAGGCCCACAGTAAGAGTGGCTCAAAAGGGGTGTGTATTGAATAGTCAGATTCAAGGGGAAGAGGGGGTGTATAGCTCAGTGGTAGAGCATTTAACTGCAGATTCAAGGGGAGTTGGTCAAAACCTACACCCAGGTTAATAAAAACAGAGAGGTACATGAGTACATGAGAATAAATGGAGTAAAAAAGGCCAGGAAAGCATCAGAAAGCATGAAATGAGACAGTGATAGGGGCCAAATAATGGTAATGGATGGAACAAGAGGAGTGGAGAGGGTGGAGGGGTGGAGGCTGGGCCACAACAAATGATCAAAGTAGTGTACTGAGAGTGCTCAGGACCTGAGCATAGGGACAGCATGATAGGCTAGAGCCCTGATACATGGCTGCAGACTGCTGGGCCTAAGGAGGTTTCACAGGAGGGATCAAATTACATATTTTACCTAACTGATAAATGTATTCTTGGTTTCCAAATTGAGTTGATGTTTAATTGGTGTGCTTAAAGCATTTCTTGTGTATTGCAAATTCTTGAATTGTAATTACTGGATTAACTTACTTTTTGCTTTTTGTTGGTTTAAGATAAGAACTGACTCAAGGTTACTTAGAAGTCTGTTGGGAGCCAGGCAACTTTAAAATGTAACAATCTAAGAACAAAGAAAAAGAGGGAGAAGAGGACATTTTCAAATCCAACTGACTATAACCAAGATTGTCATAGAAGGTTTATAGCAAGTGAGATGGAGGAAAATATTAAGAAGTCTAAGGAACAGCTGGTAAAAATTTTTTCCCACATTGTAGATTGTCTCTTAGTTCTGCTGATGGTTTCTTTTGAAGTACAGAAGCTTTTTAGTAAGATGAGATCCCAGTTGTTGATTCTATCTGCTAGTTCCCGTGCTACTGAGGATTTGTTCATAAAGTCTTTTCCTATACCAATGTCTTCCAGAGTTCTGCCTAACTTACCTTCCAGCAAGTTTAATGTTTCTGTTTTAATATTTAGATCTTTAATCCATTTGGATTTTAAAATTTTTACCAGCTGTTCCTCAGACAAAGGACTATTATCAAGGATATATAAAGAACTCAAAACAATCAGTCCTCCCAAATATAAAGACGTGATTCAAAAATGGGCATCCGAAATGAACAGACATTTCTCAGACAAAGAAGTAAAAGCAGCAAGTAAATATTGGAAAAAATGTTCCACATCACTGATCATTTGAGAGATGCAGATGAAAACAACACTGAGATTCCACCTCACCCCACAAAGAATGGCTGCTATCAAGAAATCACACAATAACAAATGTTGGCGGGGTTGTGGGGAGAAAGGAACCTTTCTCCATTGTTGGTGGGAGTGCAGACTGGTGCAACCACTATGGAAATCAATATGGAGATACCTCAAAGAGCTTGGACTGGAGGCTCCATTTGACCCAGCCATCTCTCTGCTGGGTATTTTTCCAAGAGAACTAAAAGAATCATATCACAGAGAAGTGTGTGCACTCATGTTTATAGCGGCACAGTTTGTAATAGCTAAATCTTGGAAAGAGCCCATTTGCCAATCCATTGGAAACTGGATAAAGAAGATGTGGTTTTTCTATAAAAAGGAATATTACTCAGCCATAAAGAATGAGAAAATAGATTCATTCATAGGAAAGTGGATACATATTGAAGATATACTCCTAAGTGAAATAAATAAATCACACATGTGTAAATACCGAATAGTTTCCCTGGTGTGAATAATCTGCAATAATGCATAAGATCCTAATAAGATTACTGACATTTAGAAATGGGAAGAAAGGAGCTAAAGGTGTAGGGAAGGTGGGATGGGTAGGGGAAGAGTAAAAAGGGAAAAGAAGAAAATGTGAGATAATGAAAAGATGAAAATAAAGTGTTGGTAGATGGGGAGGGGAGCAGGGGGTGAAGGGAGGGCAGAGGTAAGGGGAAAAATGAGAATCAAGACTTGTCATGTAGAGGTACAAGATCCCAACAATGAATGTAATTGTACTGTATCCCTAAAATGTACCAATAAACAATTAAAGCTGAAAAAAAATTAAAAAAAAAGAAGTCTATAAGTATAACAGATAATAATACTTTTGATATGAGAGGATTTTGTATGATAATTTTTTTTCCTGTTAGATACAGAGCTAACAGCAAGACTGGAAAGCTAACATATATCAAAGGAAAGCTTGCAGAAGTGTTTTATCAAAGAAAATATGTATGTTTGCTTACTGATTTGGTAAAAGCCTTGCTGTTTCTTCTAAAAGCTTCTTGTTGCTTGAAAGACTCAAAAACATATATGGTTGCTTGTTTGTTTGGTGGAGCTTGTATTGTTCCTAAAGCAAAAGTGTTTGAGAGAATGGTCTATATCACAACAGAATAGATATGGGAGAAAAAGCTTCAAAACCAACCAGATTAGAATATATGTAAAAATAAACTGTACTAGAGGCTCTACAGGGGCTATGGAGTAAAGCTGAGCCCCTAGAGGTTAAAAACTCTTTATAAAATAAATTCGTCATCCTTTGATATAGGGAAATGACTGGGCATAGACAGAGAGTGGTAATTGGAAACAAAGAACAGCCAGGGCACCCACTCCCTTTAATCCCAAAGCCACTGAAAATCAGCACATTGGGAATTGCTGCATTTTTTTAATTTTTCTTTTTCTTTTTTCTTTTGGTACCAGGGATTGAAGTCAGGTTCTTGCACCTGCAAGGCAGACAGCGGGAATTACTGTCTTTGCAAGATAAGCCGAGGGAGATATCAGGCACAAACTACAAAAGTTAGAGCATTTTGCCAATATGAATGCAGCTCTTAGAGATGGACATTAAAGTGTATAATAACTAAGACTGGGAGGCAAGATGAGAGGCTAACCAAAGGTTCAAAATATAGAAAAAATAAAGAAAGAAAGAAAGAATGAACTGATCAGTTGGCAACAGTGCTCACAAAGAGAAAGACAGAGATCAAAAAAGGGAAATGACAGAGATGATGAAAATTCCAAAGTAGAAGTCACCTGCTAAAGGCTATCACCCCCCAGGAAAAACCATTTTTTACAGTTTTTTTTAACATATATTCTAATGTGGTGGGTTTTGAAGCTACTATCAAGAAACCAAGGGCCTCTCATTTGCTTTGGAAGGCTACATATAAGGTATCCAAGAAAAAGACATGCATTTGCCAAAAAAGGTTAAATATTTAGGCTTCACAGTGGCTCAGGGAGAATACCAACTAAAAACAGAACAAAAATCGGCTGTTTGTGACCTCCGAACCCCACCCAACCAGCCCCAAATAAGAGTTTCTGCAAACAATGGAATTCTGCCATATCTAGACCCCAATTTTTCACTTATGGGCAAGGCTTTATATAAAGCCATGGGGGGGAGGTGTCCCTCCTCTGGAAAGCTAACCAAGAGAGAAAATTTAAACAAATCAAAGAAGCTTTGACTCAGGCCCCAGCCACAGGGTTGCCAAATATAACCAAGCCTTTCTAAACAAAAAGGAATGGCCATAAGAGTCTTAACCCAAGTTTTGAGATCCTGGTATACCTGGTGACATACTTGTTAAAACAGTTAGACCCTGTGGCCCTAGGATGACTTTCACGCTTCAGGGCACTATCTGCCATTGCCCTGCTGGCGCAGGAAGCTGACAAGCTAACCTTGGGACAACAACTGACCATTCAAATACCGCACTCAGTCATAACCTTGATGGACCAGAGGGCGCCAATAGGCTGGAACATTAGAAACTGGAGGAAACCAAAAAGCAGACAGAAGTCAAGCAGGCTGCTATGGCAACTCGCCCACAAAGAAAAGGGGCCCTAGCCATGGCCCTCATCCTAGGGCCTCCTCACCCAGAGACCCTGACGTACTCCTCCGATAAAAGAGCCTGGTTTGCCAGAGAAGGTAGAGAATATGTACAGGGAGAATAATGGAAGTTTACTGACAAGTGGCTGGCCATCACCAGAATGTTGGGCCTCAGGTTCCTATCAGGAGTCTCATGTGGGAAAATCAGGTCTAGAGGCATTACTGGGCTGAACTTTCTATGTGCCATGGTTCACTGGCATTGCTTGAGATGTTTTTGTATGCAATGCTTAACCTGTACCCAAACAAATCAAGGCCGGGGCCCACCTGAGCCCCAAATATCCAGGAAATAGGAGCTTACCCATGTGAAAACTTGCTTATAGACTTTACTGAATTGCCTAAAGCCATCATCTATCGATAAATGTTGGTGCTTGTCTGTACCTGCTCAGGATGGGTTGAAACCTTCCCCAACCAAACAGAGAAGGCATGAGAAGTGACCAAAGTGCTGATAAGATCTATCATCCCAAGATTTGGACTACTCCTGATCTTAGGGTCAGACAATGGACCAGCATTCATAGCCGAGATAGTCCAGGAACTCACAGATGTTAAAAATAAAGTGAAAGCATCACATGGCTTACTGGACACAGAGCTCAGGAAAGGCAGAACATATGAAGTGGACCATCAAACAACTGCTAAAAAAATATTTTCAAGAAATTCATTTGAGACAGGATCAAGTCTTGCCCATGGTTCTCTTTCAAGTCTGGTACAACTCCACCAAACAAAATGGGCATTCTCATGAGATTTTGTCTAGCCAGCCACACTCAATCATAAGTCAAATTAAAGGTGATCTTTGTAAACGAGGGAAAATTGACCTGTAGGTAACAAATACAGGCTTTGAGAGTAGTCCTGCAAAATATCCATACCTGGGTACAAGAAAAAAATGTCCATAATCCTAAGAGGCCCAATATACACCATCAAGCCTGGGGACCATGAAAAAATAAAAATCAGCAACTGTGCAGTGCATATGGGAGTGGGATGGGCCTCATACTGTAATCCTGTCTACCCTCACTGCTGTTAAAGTTGCAGGAACTGTGTCTTAGATCTACCATAGTTTGCTAAAGCCAAGTGGACCAGACAGTAGGATTCAGACCACTGGATCCAGCTGATCCTGAAACAAGATTGGGCTGTTACCAGAAACAACAACCCTACTCTAGTCACCCTGGAATCTAACTCTTCTATGCACAACAGAAGCCTGAGGAAACAGCAGCCCTGCTCTGGTTACTCCAGAAGCTGACCAGTCCATGCACAGCCAAGCCTGCGGATCAACACAGAATCACAACAACATACCTTTCCTATTCTCTTTTTTATAATTCTTCCTTGTCTCTTACCCCTACTTGTGAAAAACATTCAGTCAGGCATAGAGACTCTAATAGACAGGCACACCACCACTCAACTGATGGCCTTAACCTAGTACTAACTTCTGCTCAGTAGGTTGTACTGAGCACCCACATGTGATGAAAAAATTGATAATAATAATGATGATAAATATGATGCTCTCTATTAAAACTTGCCATAGGAAGCATCAAAGGGGGAATGAAGCAGGACTTAAAGAAGAACAAGTTCTTCCCAGCCTTGATCTTGGATCACCCCTTCTCTTCTCCCTATAGCTATAACTCTTTGTTCTGGTACAGATAAAACCATTAACTATGTCCTGTAAATGAAGTTTATAACACTCTGGCCTCATACAATTTATGACACTCCTGCTTCCCTCTTCTTCATCCCTCCTCCTCCTCCTCCTTTCTCCTCCCCTTCTTTTTCCTTCTCCTCCTCCATCTTCTTCCTTCCCTTCCTCCTCCTCTTTTTTTTTTTTTTTTTTTTTTTTTTTTT
>NW_022900913.1:59111966-59115272 GCF_012274545.1 Fukomys damarensis | reverse complement strand
TTTTTTTTTTTTTTTTTTTTTTTGATACTGGGGATCAAACTCAGGTCCTTGCACTTGCAAGGCAGGCAGCAGAACCACTGAGCTAAATCCCCAGCCCTCTTCCTTCTCCTTCTTCTCTTCCTCCCCTTCTTCTTCCAATTTATAATGCTGCTGCTTCTTCTCCTCCTCCTCTTCCTTCTCCTCCTTTCCCTCTCAACCTCTTCCTTCTTCTTCTGGAATTGAACTCAGGACCTCTGTGCTTGTCAGGCAGTCACAGTTTCACTGAGCCAAATCTCCAGCCCAAGGCTTTGTCTTCTTACCAGTCTAACTTACAAAACTACCTTTGTCCTGTTCTGGCAAACTCACTTCCCAGATTAATAGAAAGAACACTCCCCTTTGATCAATTGTATAAAAGCTTTGCTTTGTTCATGGCTCTTCCTTTGCACAGGAATCTGTTAAGCTGGTGTTCACCTAAAACCTGAAATTAAGTCCTCCTGATTCTTATTGGTCTTGCCTGTCTCTTGGAATTCTGCAACAGGGAGACTGAGGCAGGAGGATCACTGTGAGTTCAAGGCTAGCATGGACTACATAGTGAGTTCCAGGACTACATAGTAGGACCTTGTCAAAAGGGGGGTGTCTATTAATAGCTTCCATTACCATGTTAGTGAAAGCAGAACAGCAGTCCCTGAGGGAAGATTTACTAGATGACTGTCTTCTCTCTCTTGGTCTGGTGCATTTAGCTGATGGGGTGCAGACTCTGCTCTCCACAGGCCCTGGGGAGCACAGTGGGGCACTTCATGGGATCAAGGTGGCTCCCTCTCTACAAGGGTGGAAGAGAAAGTTTCCACTGAGGAAAGACTGACTTATGGTCAAGTTTCAATTCCACCTCGTATGAGACTTGTGACTTACCAATTCTGGGTTTCCATGTTCTCACCTGCAAGGGGATGACATCTACCCAAAAAACAGTTGTGAACAGTAAGGAAGGGAATCTGTGTAATGCATCCAGGCAGCTGCCAGTTGTGACAGGTGCTCCATACAGGGTAGTGGGTTCCAATTAAATGGGACTGTTTGAAGGATACGGAGGTCATTCTGAGCAGATGGAGTAACATGGGGACAGGAACCAGAAAAAGCAAAGTTCTTAGGGGAGGAAGTAGAAGGTGGAGCTGGGGGAAAATGGGGGAGGAAGAGGTATGATGGGGTGCTAGAAAGAGGCCCGGGAACCATCGTTCCCTGGCCCTTTGCTCCTTGCTAAGGAGCTGGGCTTGACCCTGGGGACAGGAGGGCAGTGTGGGGGACCCCTCACCCAGTGGGCTCCACCACAGTCACCACTAACTCTTTTTGAACCCTCTCATCCTCTAGATCTTTATAAAATCTATACTCATCATCTTTTGCTCTTGAACATTGGCCCTTTTTAATGAATGTTAAGTCATCTCACTTGAATTGCTGGGTCAAAAGAATGCAATCTAATTAATGAATGAGCTTGCGAGTTCTTCACACATTTTCAGAGTGAACATCTGCACCAAATGCCATAGGGAATAAGTAGAAGTTGATAATCTTGGCCGGGGAGTGGAGATACCCACAAAATAACAAAGCAGGAAGTCTGAATGTGCTGCAGAAAAGCACAGGATGGGGACAGGGCCAAGCAAGGCCACACAAGGGCTGGAGATGCAGTAGTGACAGAGGGACTGACCTAGCACCCCTACACCTGGACATACACTGTTCAAAACTGCTAGTGCGCAGTGATCAGAGAAACCCTCTTCCTTTGATTAGTGATTCTAAACTCTCTAAAAACAAGGCTCCATTTATTGCCTGCCAGACACGTTGGGTGGGCCATTCCCATTACCCCTTCCTGCATTTTGCATGGTTGTGGTCTCTGGGCCTGTTTCAGAACTAGCAAAGGTGATTAATCCCCACTTTACAGGGCCTTTTGAGGGGGTGAAATGAGACCATCCATGTAGTAATAACTCCAGCCCAGTGCTTGACACAGAATACTGCACTTAATGCACACTCCCTTTTCTATCTCCCAAAGTGGCTCCGGAATGCAGTGTGGACAAATTAGCCAATGTTTGGTCCTTTGCCTTTCTGTCCATCTTAGTGTGCACCAGCTCTTCCATGAGGAAGGAAAAAGTGGGGCAGAAAACAACAGCTTTTAATTAACTTCACTCCCTACAGGGAGCCCCAAAAGCTCCCCGGGATTACTGTGACCAAGGGTGGCCAGGTGGACGTGGCATTTGTGTACACCCCTCCTTTGCCTCATGACCAAATCTTAGACAAGGATGTGTATTTTTTCAAGCACTGGTGCCCCAAAAAACTGAGCAGTCTCACAGTGCCATGTGAATTTATGTATCACCGCAACTTTTCAGTTCTCCACACCCCACCCTCCCTTCCCCAGACAGCACTGGCAGCAATGGGTTGTTAAAGCTGCTAGACTAGGGGCCCTGAGTTTCCCAAAAGCACCTCCTCAAACTCACCCTAAACAAAGAGGCCCAGCAATGAAGGAGCTATGTCTTTGTCACCTCTTAATCTGGATGTGTGGGAGTAAAACAGAGAACACATTTTTTCACTGATAAGAAGAAAATCTTCAGAAATAAACGACTAAAAGTTGCTAAAGTAATCTCGTTATTAAGACATTTTACAATACATTTTTCTTCCTTTCTAATTAAAAACTCCATCTGCTTGCTTTGGAGGAAGGTGAACAGATAATAGCTGATCAAACAGATGGGCCAACGCTGTTTATTTAGCAGCCAGATACTTAAAAACACACTATATGCCAGGCTTCTCTCGCTGAGGAGAAACACTTCGCTAAGAAAGGCAAACAAGGCTCCCTGGCAGCCTGAGGAGCCCCGCCACGGGGAAGGGTCTCCTTCCTAGGCCCAGGGGTTCCTGGGGACGAACAAAGAGGCACCCACGCCACCGCCCGGTGGACACTGTTACCACCACGCATCCCACGCCCAGAACCTCCCGGGGACCAGACCACGCTGGGGTCCGCGGGTCCCTACAAAATGTGCAAGACCGAGAAAACCCAACAAAGCACAGCTTAGCGGAAGCGGCCGTACACCCCATGCAGGTCAGACCGGGCTGCTGTTCGCTGGTGGAGCAGCGAGAGACCCCTTCTTTCGGGTGACGGCTGTGCACGAAACGGGTCACACGAGCCCCGGAGTCCGAGAGGGTCCCCAGCCTCCGGGGGAGGGGGGCGCCAAGTGCAAGGGGCACCGCGCGGTCCACTAGGAGACTCGGGGGCTCGGCCCGAACCCCGCGTGGCTTCTGGGGACAGCGAGGCGGGGCAACCTGGACCTCGCGGTCTCTCGCGCCCTCCTGTCCCCGACC
>NW_022900913.1:59061215-59111624 GCF_012274545.1 Fukomys damarensis | reverse complement strand
GTCTGCGCCCGCGGCGCCCGTCCCGTCCGGACGAGCCCGGGGCCCAGCGAGACCTCAAGTTTCGCGCCGCTCGCTGTTGGGAAGCTCGGTGTCTGTTCCGGCCATGTAGGGAAAATGGATTTAAAAGTTTATGCTAAAGGGACAGGGTTGTCCGAACAGAAATTTTGGCATTTAAACTCCGTTTCTCTTTATTTCGCCAACTTGGAGGACCCGCGCGTCCCCAGCTCCTGTCGTTTTGACTGCGGGGTGAGATCCTGAGGGCGAAGCGCGCGGGAAGCTTTCCAAGCGTCCATTGAAAGCTATGAGTCTGCCTGAAGTCGATCCTCAATGAGGGGACACTGAGCAGCGCTAAGAGGTCCACAGGGGACTTCGCGGTCAGGCTCGATGGAGGGGAGCGTTGTTATGCTTTGCTTGGTGTCTCTGGGGAATGTGGCTTTTAGAGCCCAACAGAAGTGAGACCTGATCTGCGGTTTGTAAGAAAGTTCGACCACAGACCCCGAGCCTCTCACGTGGGGCGCTGATTGGCAGGGCTGTTCTGCAGGCATGGCGAAGGCTGCGTTCTAACCAAGGCTTTGGAAAAGGGAATTTTGCGTGAAGAGTATAATTCCCCAACTAGAGTCCGGCTCTTCCATCAGTGGAAAAAACATCTCTTTACCAGGAGAGAAAACATCTCCTCTGCATTCCCCTGTCGCCTTCACAGCCAGTTCAATTCTCGTAGGAAATGATATCCATGAGTACACGTGAATCATTAAAATTATTTCTGCACACACTGTTAAGTTATAAATTATTTGTCATTACTCCTAAAATGCTATTGATTTGTCATAAAGCCAGGTGTAGTGGTTCAAGCCTCCTTATTTTGGAGGCTGAGGCAGGAGGGTTGCGAATTCAAGGCCAGTCTGAGCAAGTTAGCCAGACCTGTTTCAAAATGAAATCAAACAGTCTAAGGCTTGTAGTTCAGCGCCCAATGCTTGCCTAGCATTCCTGAGGCTCTGTGTTTGACTCCCACACTGCAGAAAGATTCATCCTTTTAACTTGTGCAAGGAAAAAAAATGCTTCCATAAAACTGGAACATACCAGTGATTGTAAAAAAACAAAAAGAATAACAACTACAACAACAAAAAACCTCTCCAATTTCAGCATTTTTAAATCATGGAGGACATCTTAGAATCAGTGAAATAGAGTTCAAAATATGAAAATATATAACAAACAGTTCTGACAGTTTAAAGATATAAAGTGAAAAGTACAGTTCCTCTTTGAGCCTCAGGAAGTGATTCCCCAGTGGACACTGGAGACCTGGGTGGTCAAACCCTATCTACAGTATTCTCGGTGTCCTCTCCCATGTCCCCTGCAGTGCTGCCACCCCAGGAGTTGGCCTATCCTTTGTGTTTTATGCTTACTGTCTCCTTTGCATCACTACATTTGTGCTTTAGGCCATTATTAAGTAAAATTAGGGTCACTTGAACGCAGTATGGGGTTACCAGGGATGCAATGGATGTAGGCACAGTTGGCCTGATGACTGAGATGACTACTAAATGAGTAGAAAGTGTGTAGTGTATACAGTGTGGATACCCTGGACAAGGGGATAATTCACATACACTGGACAGGATGGACTGAGGTTTCATCACCCTACCATAATGGTGTTAAAATTTGCTTATATTTCTAGAATTTTGCATTTAATGTTTTTGGACATGGATTGGCTGCAGGTAAATTAATCCCCAGTAAGTGACATTGTGGAAAGGATGGGGGAGGTACAGATCTCTCCTCTCACCTCTTTGGAAGGTGGCTAATACACAGGGCTTAGTTGTTAGAATAAAAAGAGGTCATAAGTGCAAGGTTTGTTCCCCTGGACCAAAAAAAAAAAAAGTATAGAACAAAAAGAGGTACATGAAATGGTTAAATTATATGTGCGTATTAATGAAAGTATCCTTCAGAGTGGGGCTAAAAACACAGCAAACAAGGGGATTGGGGAACAGAAGGAGGCATTTCCTCCTCACTTTAATATTCTCTAAAGATGTGAGTGGCTAACAGAGCAGCCATTAAAAGCTGAACGTACTTTAAAAACAATGGTTTTAACTTTTCACATGCACAAGTGCGGATTTCTGGAAGAGTGGTCCCAGACCTATCACACTAGGTTCTACATATTTGACAAATATCCCAGGCTATTGGGGGATAGGATGATTCCCAGTCTGAAGTTTTGAGAAACAGTATTTGAAGACAGTGGTGCTCAAACTGTAGCACAGATCAGAGCTCCCAGGGAACTTGCTAACCCACAGTTGCAGGCCCCATCTCTGTCTCTGGTTCTGTAAGCCTGGGCGTGGCCTGGGCATTTACATTTCCGCAAGTTCCCAGATGCCACTGACACTGCTGTGGGATGAGAGAAACACATTTTGGAAACCATGGCTATAAGAGAGCTGGGAAAAGAACTGAACAAGTTCCATATACAGTCAGCCCTCAGCATTCATAGGGAATTAGGTCCAGGACCTCCAAGAATACCAAAATCTGAGGATGATCATGCTGCTTATATAAAATTGTATAGTATTCAAATATAAGCTGCACACATCCTTCAATATGCTTTTTCTTTTCTTTTCTTTTCTTTTTTTTTTTAAAGATAGGGTCTCACTATGTAGTTTAGGCTGGCTTTGAACTCACAATGATCCTCCTGCCTCATCCTCCCAAGTGTTGGGGCTACAGGTATGCACCAACACTCCTAGCTCCTTCAGGATACTTTAAGTGTCTCAATTACATAAACCTAATGCAATGTAAATATTATATAAAAAGTTTTTATACTGTATTTATTTAGGGAATAAGGACAAGAAAGTTTATTTTTCCTGAATATTTTCCACGCTCTGTTGATTGGAGAACATGGAAGCCTTAAATATTCAAGTTCTTCAAGCTACTTTTTGAAAGTTTTGATATGTACATCTGTGCAGTTCAGGTCTAAATATTTTGTGAATTGAAGTAAGTATTCAATCCACAAGTTACTGGGAGTTTTGAGTGGATCTTTAGATTGATTTCTAATTCTGTGTTATGGTCTATTGGTGACATTCTCTTTTTTTCTGTTTTGTCCCCAGAGTTTACAAAGTTCCTTACTGCCTGCATACTTGTAGAAAATGTATCAGTCCTTTTATTGCTTGTGTTTTGTGCCACCTGTGCCAAGTCCTTTGGCATCTTTAGAGCAAATGTGCATAGGTTGCCAAGAATAGAAAATCTTCCTAATCAGAGATGATTATCATGCTGAAAATTTCCTTAACCTGATTTGTTGGACATGTTCCTCAGAAATGAAATCTCAACTTTGGAGCAGCGTTCATTTTGGAACTACTTGGTGTTAGCTCTTGGTTTTCATTTTGCCTGTTTTAACTTGCCTCACTCCATATAGTATGAGTTATTACCATATCATCCTCCCATTCATGGTATTTGGTAGTATTTTAGAACAAATGGGGCATCGAGGTGGTGAAAGCTTTAATCCCAAGATAATATGAAAGCCTCCTTTTAAACCATTAGATGATCTACCAGCTTCAGGTATTCTGGCTACCCTGCCTCTCTATTCAAAGCTGTCCAAAGATAATAGTACTGTATATTCTGACAACTTGCCTAGTAATTTACTTCCTTGTATTCAAAGTAGGTGTGAGGTGTTCTACATTGTATGTAGAGAGCTCTACATTGCTTTTCCAAGAAAAAAATAGGTTGTAATCAAGTAAAGAGCAGAAGTCCTGTTTCTGTCTCTTTTTTTGGTTATAAACCTATAGTAGTACTTTGGGCTTAGAAATAGTTAACTCTCTAATGGATCAACAGTTAACCCATGGAGAGAATGTTAGCTGATCCTGATGGCTTAGAGTGCTAAGGATAGGTGAAATTCAGTATCCCTTAAAAGCAAAACAATACAAAACCCCCTCTGCATTCTAGTTAAAGTAAATTCTGTATCTTTTAGTTCTCCTTATTGATTTCTCTTCTAACGTAATTCAGCTTAGAGGTTTTATGTTCTAGGAAGTTCAGCAGAATGGGTATAAGCTATTGTGTTTGGAAATTGAAAGGATTTTTCACTATTTGACTTAAATATTAAAAGACCTGGGTTAGTCAGTTTTCCATCACTGTGATAAAATACTCAAGAAATCACCTAAAATGAGGAAAAATTGATTTTTGGTTCACAGTTTCAGAGGTTTCAGCCCATGGTCCACTAGTTTAATTTCTTTGGATCTAAGGAGAGACAGAAACTTCATCGCGGTGGGGCATGTGGAGGAAGAGGCTGTTCACCTCATGGTGATGACAGAGAGAGAGAGAGAGAGAGGAAGAAGAGAGGCTGAGGACAATTTATAAACCCTAAGGATGTGCCCTTGACTCACTCCCTTCAACTAGGTTTCACCTTCCACTAGCCCATTCCACTATGAAGTCATCAGTAGATTATTCATTTATAGGGTCAGTGCCCTCATGGTCCAATTATTTCTCTAAACCCCACTTCTGAACATTGCTGCATTGGGGCTCCAGCCTCTAATACATGAGTCTTTGGGGCTCACTTCATATTAAAACCATAACAAGCCCTATTCACACAGGAGCTAGCCTACAAGAAGTACTGATTCTTGAGGGGCAGTGGATGGTGGGCCTGGCTCCTTTTCACTCCGCTGCTAGTGCCCATGTCTGTGCCTGCCGCTTACAAGGCACCATGGGTTCTGAACTTACAGAGAGACTGAAACACAGCATCTGACCTCTGGGCTTAGAGGACTTCGATTGCACCCATTATCAAGTCCTGATTTCAGTAACAGAGGCAAAAGCGGTTTCACAAAGCTTGCCAGTCTCACCAGCGTTTGCACCATTCATAGTTCTGTGGTTTGCCTGTTGGAATGTTTGAAGAATACCACACACAAGTCACTACTTAACCATAAAGCCGTAAAAATTACATCACGAAGAGCAGCTCTAATTAGTATCCAACCACACATCCACAGCAGTGCATGTGGGACAGTCCTGATCTTTATATCAGACCATGACCACACTGAGGGGGCTTCCTTGTTGCCCACCAACTGCTGCAACAGACCAGTCTTCCTTCGCTGGAGTTTGGCTAGAGAGCTGCTAAGTCTTTTTTCTCTTTTTAAGTTCCAGGTACCACAGAAAATTTTAGGGGAGCACAGATCTGCCTTCTTAAGCTTCAGGATCAAAGACCGCTTTTGCAGTGGTGGAAACATGATCAGACATAACATCGATATACAGGAATGGAGTCACTTGGCAAAATCAAGTTATAGCGCAACTGTTCAGTGTTCTGAAAGAAAAAAAACAAGTTTTCACTGAGTAAGGAAAGCTATGAGCCCTGGGGAAGAAGCTGGTCAGGAGCCCTCTGTGGCTCATAGTTGCCCTGGCTTGGGGGTGGCTCAGTCTTCCTGGGAGTAGCCCAGGATGTGGCTCCAACAGTCTCTACAAACGTAGGTCTGCTAAATCAATACACAGCTTCTTGTTCTCACTTCTATTTTTTACCACACTCATCCAAGTCCCTTAAAGATTTCAAAGAGCAATGTGTTTCTTCAGTGGCATCTTTGACCTGTGCACCAACAGGAAGAAAGTATTTGGCTTCCCCAGAGGGCACTGGCCAGATACACACATTTTCATGCAGAGGGCTCAGGCAGATCATTTGGCATTGGACTAAGATGAGCTCCTTCCAAGGATGCTGGGAAAGGCTGGCTTTTGCTTCTAAACACTGCTCCCCAATTTTGGCTCTTCCTCTACGTTTCTACTGTAATTTTTTCCTGGAGCAAGGAGGAAATTAGTACCCCTCCCTTTGCCGTGGCTTCTATTGCCTGCTGTGCAGTACTACCCACAGGTACAGGAGGGAGAAGGTAGGGTCATTCTCAAGGTAAAACTCAGCGGTGTGTTTGATTCCTTTATAGGAGTCCATGTTAAGACTAATGCATTAAAAAACACTCCTACACCCACACACTGTTGAGAGAGCTTTGTCTTGAGATAGTCACCTTTGTCAAGAACATACATAATTTGAAACAATCACTAAAGTAGGTTTTACATTAAAAAAAAAAAAAGCTGCATTTTTTCCAAAGTTCCATTGGTCTTACTCTTAAGTTCATTTGTGCCAGCCCAGCCTTATTTTGCAATCCCTAAGGTGAATGCAGTTTGCTGAGTGGATGAACAAAGCATTGGGGGTTCTAGCCTCAGAATTTGGGTTGCAGTTGTGATGGAGATGGCCAAACTGTCCCTGGGGTCACTTTCCCTTCTTTCTTTTCAGTAACAGAAGCACCCTCCTCTTCATTCTTGATCTTATTTGGACAAGTGGTTTCCTAGTTAGGGACTGCTGCAATCTGGATGTGATTTGGACCATCAAAAGTACTGAACACTGGTCCCCAAAGTAAAGACACTGGGAAGGGGTAGGATCTCTAAGAGATAATGAGGTCACAGCTGTACTTTCAGGAGCAGGTTAATGTCCTGAGGAGACTGGGTTAGGTCTCAAGATTGGATTTGGTCTCAAAGGAGGGAGCTAGGTCTTTGGGGGAGGATTAGTCGCCACACTGTGGGTTGTCACAAAGCACATTACCTCTGAGGTTTTGTCTCTTCTACATGTGGGACTATCTGCCCCGAGGCTCTTATCAGAAGCTCACAGACCTCTGTGCTACACTCTCCGACTTCTAGAATAAAGAGCCATGCACACAGCTTCTCTTTATAAAGTACTTAGCCTCAGATACTTTGTTATAGCAGGACAGAACAGACTAAGGAAGAGACTGTGTTTAGCTGGCTATAACTGTCTGACTAAGCTTTGGCTGACAGATGTAAGCAGATGTGACCTGTATAATTTACAGTGGTTTTCCTAGACTTCCTTTATACCTGGTGGTTGGGAATCAGTGCAAGTACAGAGTTAACTGGCTAGCCTGGAATCGGTGCACCTTGCCTTGTGGACCTCCTCGTTTGTCTATGAATTGCATAACTTGAGGAAAAAAAAATAACAATAACAAAACTGCTGTCTTGTTTTAGCCATAGGGTTGTACCCTAACTATACAGGTTCTGATACATTATTTTTTTCTGAAAAAAAATCTTCTCCAAAATCTTCTATTCACCAAATGACTTAGAATTGAGACAACTTAAAAGCCACATGAATGTAATTAAGTAACATTTATTTTACATAAAACAATTTTCAAAGAATACATTTAAAAACCATCTAGATACTGATTTTGTAGCATTACAAAAATTGAGAGGCACAATTGAAGTATTCAAATAAATTGTGAAGGGTACGGGTGGGGACTGTGATTGCTATTTATGTTGTTCCTTAATCACTTTTGGACTCTATGGGAGTCCTAACACAAGGCAGTAGTGCACTTTCACTTAGTAGGAACAAATCACATAAAATATATACTTTTATACAGAAAGTGTTATTGTATTATCACTTTCAATTACTTATAAAAACTTCATTTGGAATTGCACAAAAGGTCGCTTTAAAATGGATAATTCCCAGAGACAGGGCTTAGCACTAAACAACTCATTACAAATTGATTAGGTTTCTATTTCTCCACAGATTAAAAAAAAAATCTATGAAGAATTACATTATTCAAGTGGGACATTTAAAATTTTTCATAGGAAAATAGGTTTACACATTTGTCCCTAAATCAGCTAAACTTTCCCCCCCTACTTTAAAACCAATCACAGGTTGTACAGAGTTTCAAATCAGAGTACCTGCACCACAGTACCAGGTGGATGGGTTTGCATTACTTCATCCTGCGTATCATTCTACCGTAGTATCAGAGTATCAAAAAGGCACGTGGGTACATTCTTCGGAACAGTTTTGGTCTTGAAAATAAATCACACTTTTATAAGCAGTGATTTCAATCGTGTTTAAAAACAAAAATACTAACAAATTCATTTCTCCATCCAAGTGCAGCGGAATCCAGGCGGTCTCCGCAGGCACCTCACTTTCCGTAGAATTTCTTGTTGAGCAGGTAGATGAGCAGGTTCACGTTCACTTTCACCTTGTCGAACATTTTCATCACAGCTACTCCTTCATACTGCATCTGAAGTAAATCCTGAAATCAGATGAAGCATCATTAAATCTCATGGAATTGTAGGATTCTGTACATTTTAAAAACACACTAGAAGAATGTACATGGTGACACAGTATGACTCGATCTAATGACCGAGGTGGGGGTTCTTAAACTTTGGAATGCATTAGACTCATCTGTTTAAAAACACAGGCAAGTCTAAAACAGATTTCTGAACCCTATCCCCTAGAATTCCTGATTTTTGTAGCTCTGAGATGAGGCTCATGAATTTGCACTTTACCAGTTTCCCAAGTTATAATGAGATGGTGGTCAGGGTACGACACTTGAGAATCACTGACTTAGACGAAAGAAAGTTCTTAAAATATAAGAACTGCTAATATCAAATATGTAATTATAATTTTAACTTTTAACTGAGAAATTCACAGCTCAGATGCTCCAGCAAAATAAATGGCGTACTTTCTTTAGAATAGCTGTGTAATCTTTTTTTCTTCTGCATGTGGGCTGAAGTACTGGGGATTGAACCCAGGGTCTTTGCACAGAGCTACATCTTCAGCCAATTTTTTTTTTTTTTTTTTTTTTTTTTTTTTAGCAGAGTCTCACTAAGTTGCTAGATTGCCCAGGATGGGCTTGAACTCATGATCCTCCTACTCAGTTTCCCAGAACACTGGGATTAATGGCACATGCCACCAACATCCCTTTTAACAGTAGTGCTTTTTTTTTTTTAAGAGCAGAAAGACAACTCATTGAGGAAGAAAAAAAAATTGGAATTCCTGTTTATTATCAATTTTTATTTGTTAAATAATTAACTTTTGTATATATTTTGTAAAGTACATTTAAGGGTATGGTGATAGAAATGTGTACTTTATAAAATTTATAAAACAAATCAGTATATATGGGGAGAAGCACTTACACTATTTATTGATGAAATTCTGTGACCATGCTTTGAACACTACACAAACAACTCCCTCCTGATTTAGACTACTGATGTCTCTCATTTGTAAGTCAGCCTTTTGCTCTGTCTTTCACTGCCACTATATTAAACAAAGAAAAACAAGTTTCTAAAGCAAAGAGCTATGTCTTACCAGCCACAGGCTTGAAACTGAGTAACATTTCCCAGTAACACAAGAGATGTGGATAGAGAAGATATCACTCAGGACCTGTCCTGGACTAATCCCTAGGTCTGTACTTTGTTTCTAACTCTAAAAATTTCTTGGTTGTTAATGATGATGCCTGAGGACTCTCTTAAGCAAGGCCACCCACAGAAGTTAAGAGTCATTTTTGAGAAAAGTCGCCAGCATCCTCTCCACTCCTCAATTACATCCAGCTGTACCCCGACATTATAGAGATCCGTCTCTGGGCCAACAATTCCACGGAAATTGAAGCCCATCGAGAATGCTTTACCTAGCAGGTATAGTGGAGACTCACTTTTCCTCTGGGAGGTGACACATGTGTTATCAAGTTCTCTTGGAAGAGTATGAAAGCAGTATGGTGAGGCTGAGAAGGTATGGCGTATGTCAGGGAACAAAGGGGCCCTCAAAGTAGGAAGCAGAAAAATACGGCAATATTCATGGTCTTAGTCCTGGTTCCATTATCTGCTAGCATTTGACCTTGCAACATGACCTAACCCTCTGAAGTTCTGTTTCCTCATGTGTGAACTGAGGATGAAGCTGCCACCTTCATCATGGTGCTAGTGGACAATGGGTACAAGATCACAGTGCCTGCAAACTCTTTAACCACATTTAAAAAAAAATCACATCTGGTAATTCTGTTTATAGATTTCTTTAGGAAATTAAGGGATAATGGGCTAAAGATGACCTAGAATCATGGAACTATAATGTCACAAGGGACTTGCTTTAGTCCTATCAGCAACATTTCTCCTGCTTTCACCCCAGACTCAGCCACCACACTTTCTATAGTAATCTACACATTGGATTGTCTCAAAGAAATCTAACTTTACCTGGACAGTGATTACATACTGGGTCAGCTCATGGGCAGATGACTTATAGAGCTCAGTAGTGCCCTGCACTTGGTTTAACACTTTCCTGTTGTCATCCTAAAATCTGTCTCAATTTTGAGCCAAGGATCCTGCATTTTTGTTTCTCACTGATCCCTGTAAATCATACACCTGGTTCTGATAATATAATAAAAATGTGGGGCATATGGGCTACTTGCATTAGCTGAGGAGTAACATTTCACAATCAACTATGGGTATAAATGAATGGTGTGAATAACTAATCCTACTGTGTACTGGTTCTTTAATAAGGGGGCAAATAAGGCTCCATTTCTGTCCCACTAACCAAGGAAAGCCCCACAGGACTCCTGAGCTCTCTGTACACACAAGTAAGGTGTCTCTTCACTCCCTGTACCTCATCCACCTGTGGCTATTGCCTGACAATCCATCAGGTCTTTGCCATTTCTACAGAAGATCAATGTGCATCGAGGCACACTGTTTTCTCTTCTTATACTTATCTAAGCATTACATAAAGTACCTGGCAACTCTCCTGAACTAAGCTACTACTTGAATACACGTGGTGCTGTTTAAAACAAGCTGGAAAACAGCATCACATACTGAAGCATTCTTTTCATAATTACACATCATCCTTCATTCAATGTCCTTATGGCACCCACTGAAGTCCCACTTTTCTTAAGGCTACGAGGACTACAGAGAGAAAGGGCTCTGGCATTGGCTCCCGTAGAAGGAGGTGGTTTCAGGGCACCCAGCCAAGGACTGAGTTGACAGAGGCCAGCAATGAGGTCCCGGGTTCAGCAAGATGATTCACATGGATCTGCACAGACGACCTGGAAACCACTGCACAGATTTTTTTTTTCCTCTTTTTTTTTAGGGATAAGGCTGGCGTGGTCATCACTCACTAACTACAACATTGGCTATTTAAAAATATATCTATATATAGCTCTGGAAACTGAGACAAAATATAAGGTGAAGATGTACCAGTCACAATGAACTCAGGTCTCAGGTCTCAGCTTGTAGGAAGGAAAAAAGAGAGGTCTGCTGTAAATGCAGCCAGTACATCCTTAAATGTCTTTTTTTTTGTTGTTGTTCTTTTGTTTTGTTTTGTTACTGGGGATGGAATGTGGAATCTTGCGCTTGCAACCAGGCAGCAGAACCACTGAGCTAAATCCCCGGCCCTTCCTTAAATAGGTCATGTAAGTGTAACAGTCAGATGCCCAGTTACTCCCATTACTGCACACAATATGACAAATGTCACACTGCCACTTTTGGTTAAAAAAAGAAAAGACTGTGTGTCTTCTCAGAAGTTGCCCTAGGAATTTTAGACAGAGCTCTAATTGCTTCTGTCTAAAATTTATTCTTCTCAAATTGGAATGGCAAACACACAAAACTGACATCATTTTCACCTTCGCTCTGAGGGAAGGGTCAGGTGCAGAAAGGATTCTGGTCTTTCTTATTTCAAATGAGAGTGGGCAAAGATTCTTCACAAGCCTGTGATTTTCATCTCTGCTATCTCATGGCAAACAGTAGTTTATACTATCAAAAATAGATGTAGAGTCAAAACTAAAGGGCTAAAATCAAAAGGGCTGAAGAATACTTGTCACAAATTTATTATTTTTTTTATCAAGATCAGCATCTGAACTTGTACCTTTGCGCTGGCACTTTTAAAGCAAGTTGTTTTGTTTGCCTTTGTTTGTTGGCCTTTGACAACACTACAGTGAATTTCCATTAATATTTTTTGGAAAAAAATCTATTAATTCCATTAAACCATGTTGCATTTGGTGTCTCATATTACTTTTTAAGCTGCTGTTTTAAAGGAATTAACAAAGCCAGGTTTTGTTTCTGTTTTCACTTCTTATGAAATTACCTAGATAGCAATATCCATGATGAGCTGACTTTATGTATACACTGTGACCTGAGTGGTGGTCTGAAACAGGTCACAGGGGAGAAAGGTCAGCAGCTTTTCCTCATTCTGTATCTCTACTACACCCTGCTAGGTAAAAGTGTTCCTGATGGAAGGGCTTCAGTTTCTGTAGAATTGTGGGCTCTGAAATGGATCTAAGTAATGTAGGGGTGTCGCTGAGCACAGCTGGATGTAAAATAGGAGTGGAGAGGATGCTGGCATTTTTTTTTCCTTTTTCTTGGAAACAAATTGAAAATTATACTTTAGATTTAAATGGAAGAAAATATACAAGCCCATATTTATATTGTATTTTAATTGAGAGCAACAAGAGCTCATATGTTCATGTTTGCTACTATCACAATTCAACATATGAACACAGAATCATCTCTGTATTGCGAGTACTTCTGGAGGTGATACTTTAGGATTATCAATGCACTGCTGCCATGTATATCAAAGGCAAAAGCATCTTGCAAGCAAATCCCAAGGCACAAATCTTTCAGTACATAATAATGCAACCACAGTGGCTGAGTACACATTTTACACAAGTTCTATCAGCAATTTACTGATCCACGATGAAAGATTCCTCTTTTAATACAAAGCAGAGAGCCAAGAAGATACATCTGCAATATAGCCCTAGATTTTGCTTTTGCTTTTCCTTAGACAATTTGGTCACAATGCACCTTTGATATAAAAGCATTTTAATCGTTATTATTAATAAGCAGGGCATTAGAAATTTCCAGATTTTTCAGTAGCATTTGCAGAACCACTTTCGGTAGCAAATACAGTAGTTGGGAATATGCATCCCATTCAGAATGCATAATGTTTATCCTGAATCCTTTCTGGCTAAACACAGGGCTGGCGTTCTGATGAGATACAGAGTGAAACTCTACAAAACCCACTGTAACATGTTTGTTTTTTCCCAGAGGCTGTATCTTCTGTTGCTGGAATTTTTTATAAATGCAATATTAAAAAGTAAGGCAACAAATCCAAACAGTCTAAGCTGCTTGCTCTACTCTTTTCCCAATTACATTCACAATCCTGGAAATCAATTTCTTGGTTGTATTGTTTAGTGTTTGCCTTTCTCATATCATATTGTCCAAGAGGATGTTTGTTTTTTGACATTTCTAAAACATTTATGGTATGTATTTTCAATGATGTATGCAACTATTACTGGTCAGGTACTGAAGCTTGTGATGTTCCAGTGCCTGTTTTTAAAGGATTCAAGATAATGATTTGGATTCACCACAAACCGATGCATAAATCCAAAATTCCCTTTCCCACCATGCTTATCACCTCTTCTTTTTTAATTCCTAATTTTAAACCTAGAGGAATACCAGGATTACCTGGTTACTGGAAAGATGTTCACTCCAGTAGACAAAACTTTTGTCAGGTACTGTTATAATTCACAGCCCTTTTCCACATGGACATTCAACTCATGAAGGTGTGCAAAAGGAAAAGATGTCAAATTATAGTCAAGTTATCCAGAGGAGAGTTATATGAGATCATGAGGAAATGGTAGTCTTTTTTTGTCCTTCCTTTCCTACAAATATTTACCAGCTTAGCAGAAAGACAAGCTAAATAAAAGATGGTTATTTGAAAACTGTGTCGTACTCTCTGCTAGTGATAAATAAGGAAATCCTGATAATGGAATTTTAGCATGGCAATTTCATCAACAGATCTTTACTTTTTTGAGGGGTAGGACAATGATTATGCTTATAAAGTTCTGCGAAGTCCATCTACTGTCCAAACTTTGAAATCCTTATTTTTTTCTTTTACTTAGAGACAGTGTATATATAGTCATTGCACAGATTTCTAGAGGTCCAGGGAAACAGTGGTTATTTTAAGAAATGTTACATGAAAAAACAACAACAACAACAACAAAAAACTCCATTGTTTCTTTAAGCAGACCCTGTCCTAAGGGTTAGAAAGCAAGGGTTAGAAGATAAGCATTTTGTTGCATAGATCCCTACTCTTTTTTTTTTTTTAAATACATAAACTTGATTTCTCATCTTCCTTCAAGTGTGCTTGGCTGGAGATGTACTTTTTATGAGAAAAGAGTGATAATTCACATTACAAACACCATTTTTCTACTGCTAGTTATGTGTTTTAGACTGTATCTTTCATTCAGTCCAAAACATTTAACAAATAGATTCAAGAAGTGGATGTAAAAACTACTCTAGGAAGGAGAAAGAAAAGACACAGGAGAAGGAAAAGTTCCAATTTTGGGCACAGAGTTTCAAAAAGAAGTGAATTTTCCAACAGAAGGAAGCTTTCCACTTTTGGGCATTAAGTCTTAAAAAGAAGTGAAGTTTCCAACGAGGGAAGCTTTCCAACCTTTATTTAATATCTCTGAATACTTTCATATTTTTTTGTCTAACCCTAAAATAGAAGCATGACTTAGAAAACCTGACTGCAATGGTTTACCATCTGAAAGTATTTTAAATTCCAGCAACTTGAAAAATCACTATAGTTGTTGTTGTTGTTGTTTTAATGATCAAACTGGGCATGACAGCACATACTTGTAATCCCAGCTGTTTGGGAGGCTGGGGCAGGAGAATTTTAAGTTTGAGGCTAGCCTGGTCAAATTAGCAAAACTCTACCTCAAAAATAAAATCTATACATGTACCAACTCCCCACAATAATTGTAATTATTATGTACTGCAAACACATGCTAAGAAAAAAGTAAAATTATATACATAGCTCATCAAAAATTTTTAAAAAATAAAGAGTGAGGGATATAATAGGATGGTGGTGTGCTTGTCTAGCATGGGTTCAATCCCATGCTTGTCCCTGGGTTCAATCCCCAGCACTGCAAAACAAAATAAAACAATCAAAGAAAAAACAAACCCCCAACACTTAAACACGAACACTGGCACATAAAGTATACATTGGTTATCTGTTGAACTTCATTGATGTCAAGAACAGAGAACCAGAGAATCCACAGTTGGCCCTCATCATAAAACTCACCCCAAACCCAGCCTACCTGAATATTAAGCTGCACTGTCTCCATCTCAACACCAAGGAATTTTGATTTGACATCAAAGATTCCCACATCTTCAGTTGCTATGATATCGAATGTAACATTCTTAAACCTAGTGAAGAAAGAACATTCATTCATACATGTGTAATTACAAATATACTCTTAAATCTCAAACAAATGGAATCCCCATTTACCACTTTGTGAACAGCCTAGGCCTATGGCAAGAATCCTGAGCAAGTAACCAAAAACTTCACATCATCCTTTTCCCCATTCTGCTCCTCAAACAGTAAGCCAGATGGCTACTGTTGAGACCACCTAAAATAGGTGCTTTCTTACAAAAGAAATAGAAGATATGACCCTTGTTCTTGAGGAGCATAAAATATAGATGAAAAATCTATGAGAGTCACAGAAGATGAGAACTAATACGGACCTATGGACAGTTAAGCTTGGTTGTCAACTTGCCTGGTGTGGAAGCTACTACCCAAGGGATTGGAGGAGCACACTTCTGGGCGTGTCTGGGTAGGTCTTGGAGAAATGAACTTAGGTACTATATCTGGTTCCTAGCCTCTTCCTCTCTGGTGCTGTTCCCCTGCTCCGCTTCCTGGTCACCATGAACTAAGCAGCTATGTTCCACCGTGCCCTTCTGCCATGATGTTTCTCCTCGGAGCCAGCCCACCATGGACCACAACCCCTGAAACTGTGAACCAAGTGAACCATTTTTTCTTTTTATTTGTGGCTGCCCAAGACAGCAGCCAAGTACTCCAGATGGCCATTTTTACAGAGCTTCAAAAGAGGAAGAAGCCCTTTCTCTTGAGTTTGTGCAGTTGAAAGGTTGCATGAGATCAATGGAACAGAAGGCTTGAGGGAAGATAAGAGCTGGAGAGGAGGGAAATGGCAGTCTGGCTTCCTGTGAGACAGAGGACAAAGGAGTGATGAGGGCACTGGGTTGTGATTCCTTTCAAAGGAAGTAGCCCTTTTGCCTGCTTGGGCTGGGCAGGTGATTTTCTGTTTCCTCCTCTGCCTTGAAGCCATACAGCCACAGCCTATGGGTGGAAGTGGCTATGACCTGGGGCTGCGCAGTCTGTGGTTTCGAAAAGAGAAAGGTGTTCATTGTACACAGCTCATCTATAGAAATGAAACGACAGCTGTTCATTCTCAATGCTGCAACACAGTTCTTCTGGAGGAAGCGGGAAGCTACATCCACATGTTGGACAGCTGTGGAAAACACCTAGGCTCAAGAGGGAGCTGGTGAACCCAGTACAAGTGTCATCCCCTGCCACCTGAAATCAAGAGGGAGTCTCGATAGATCACATGCAGCTCTCTCCAAGGCCAAGGAAACCAAGGAAGTGCCGAGTCAGATTTTATGTGAGTGGATGATGGCACGCATGTTCCACACTATTCCGGCCATGCTTACTGGTTTGTTTGAAGGTCATCGATTCCTAACAGGACACCTTTCTCGTGCAGCTTTGTGGCCGTGTATCTCACGGGTTTTGCTCTCTTCATGCCTTTGGGCTCTCCTTTTCCATCCAGTTTGATGGACCTCCGAGTATTTCTGACAAAATCAGAAGAGACCACCCATCAGTACACTGTCCCCTACTTCAATTTATTTAAACACTTCGGCTAGTGCTGTTTAAGGGCCTACTCACATTTATAAAATTAACATTTACAACATGCTTTGAAATGAACCAGCTCCTCTGCCATCTATTACTTTATTTAGCTCCCATTACATGGTCGTGAGGCTGACATACCTAGATTCATCTTAAAGATAGAGAATTGAGGCTCGGGGAAGTTCTTGGGACCAGATTTGAGATCACAAGAGATAATCAGAACCCACATTCAGATTGTCTGCCTGCAGAGCTGACACTGAATGCCTTAAAGTAGCTGCAACAACTCTACAACAAATTCCTAACAATCTCATTGCTATTGGAAATTAGCCTGAACAACTCCTTTTCCCTGCGAACACATACTAGTAGCCCACAAGCAAATGAACCAAGATCTGGAACTAGGGGGGCCCAAATAAATGCGGTTTGCACTTGGTTATTTTGCAATTAAAATTTTCACACACCATTTGCTACTGCCAAATGTGAGGGCTAGGGCTATGTGAAAATACTGTATTACGTATTTTATTTTATTTTATTTTTTTGTACCAGGGATCGAACTTGGATCCTTGTGCTTACGAGGCAGGCAGCAGAACTGCCGAGAGTATTACATATTTAATGGGTAATAAAAATTTGATTAACAATGACCCTAGTCTAGTGGTAAGAATAATTATGAGCAAAGCATACTGATTAAAAGTAGCGATAATGCATACAAAAATCTATAATGGGTATGTTAATGAACAGCAGAGAGCTGCCAAATAATGATTTTAAAACCATTAAGCAATTTAAAATCATGATGTTGCTCTGTGCAAATAGCAATTATCTGGCACTATCTAATGCTATAAGGTATATAAAATCCTGTTTATAAGAAACATTCCAAAAACAAGTTTTTTAAAAAAAATATTCTTAAAAGCACCTTTGGCTTAAAAAAGACAAAAGGAATAAATACTAATGCCGCCTACTTAAAATATACCAGGGTAAAGTACTTTAGTTTTAATGTGGATAGAGAATTCAAAGATTCTGCATTCATTCCTGACTTTCTAGGTCGCAGTGGCCAATCATAAAAGACTCTAGTTTTCAGTTAGAAGATAGCAGAAAGTCTGCTTCCAAATCTCACTCAGCCCTGCCAAGCAGGACAGTTGCCTCCTCATATAGACCAGGATGTTACAGAGGAACAGGGCTCTTGTCACTTACTTCCTTTTTAAGTTGTCTAAACAAGTCTTTATGTAGGTGTCATAATAATTGATTTGCTCTTCATAAAATGCTGCCTTCTCATTAAGTGCATTTAGGGTCTGCTGAAGTTTTGCCAATTCGGCTTTTCGAAGCTTACGATGGATTCTTTGATTTCGAATATCCTAAAATGACAAGGAAAGGCTGTAATAATAGGTTAGAGCAGAAATCTGCTTTATGGGATTGTAATTTGGGCGAGAAGAACAAGTATTAAGTCATTGTGACTGTTAATTTGTAGGTTATCTCAGGCCCTTTACTATACACATCATCTCAACACCAAGGCATTTTTATCTCCCTCCCTCCCCCTTTTTGTACCAATGATTGAACTCAGGACCTCAGGACCTTGCACTTGCAAAGCAGGCACGGTGCCACTGAGCTAAATCCCGGCCCCTATTTTTATGTTTATTTTATTTCAGAACGAGAAAGAGTGTCTACATTTCACTTTAAAACACTTGCTAAGATTCATTTTTCTCTTACTGAAAAAACAAGCAATTTCAGAATAGCCATATAATTGTTTATAGAAAAATAGTGTTTAAAAGCAGGTACAGAGATGTCAGCAGGGTTTCTTGAACTTTCCTTTGAAGAATATTTTAATTTGAAAAGATCTGTTTACTGGTTGGTTTTATTTCAGTAATAAGTAAAAACTTTCATCTGGTAAGTATCTCTTGAGGTCTGTAAAATAACAACTGAGATTTTAAGACTAAAGAATTCAACACTGACCACTAACAAAGTCAGTCTTCCTTTTCTCTGGGTTCCACATCCAGATTCAACCAAACATGGATTAAAAATATTCAGGGATAATAATGCTTCTGCAATGAGCATGCTGACATTTTTTCTTATTATTACTTCCTAAACAATACAGTATAGTATACACTTACATAGCCATATGTCCATTGTGTTACGAGTAACCTAGAGATTATTAGTATATTGGAAAGCTGGGCGTGGTGGCATTATATCTCTAGTCCCAACTACTTGGGAGGAGGATCATTTATGGCAGTGGTGGTGGCGGGGGAGCAACATAGCAAGACCCCTGTCTCAAAAAATATGGGAAGATGTGTACAGGTTATATGCAAAACTGCCATTTCATATAAGGAACTTGAGCAGTCAGAGATTTTGGTTATCTCTGGGAAGTCCGAGAACCAGTTCCCCAGAAAAGTCAAGAAATGACTATTCTTGGATTTGAACTGAATTCCTAGAACACAAAGTTAAGTAAGCTATTTATACCTTACAAGAGTTGCATTCATTTTTTAATTTTGTTTGTTTTTTTGGTGGTGAGAATTGAACCCAGGGCCCTTGCACTGAGTTATACATGTCTAGCTCTTTTTTTAAGATTTGAGAGAGTCTTACTAAGCGGCTCCAGCTGGGCTTGAACTTGTGATTCTTGTGTCTCAGCCTCCCACGATGCTGGGATTTACAGTCATGTGCCACCATGTCTGGCTGAGTTGCATTAAATTTAAAGGTAATTTTTTGGTAATCCTATGCAGTAAGTTGTGAAAATGTTTCATTTAATAAAATGGGATCTGTTTAATGTTATTTCCTTTTGTGAACAAGTTAAGGCCCGTTCCTCCAGGAAGTCACAGCGGCCTTACCACACATGCTCCCCACATAAAAATCTTCATTAAACAGAATATTTGTGTGTGTACCTTTACAACAGCCTTTTTAAAAAGCTGAAGTGTTGATTTCTCTACTTTATATTCCCAGAGAAAAACATTTTCCACCCCAAAGCTACAGAAAGAAATTCTATTTCCCTTGTATCATGCAGGCTTGGAGTAATAAGCTTCCTCTCAGAACTGACCACAATTTTCCATCAAAAAATGAAACTGTACACTTCACTCCCAGGAGGTAAAAAAAAAAAAAAAAACATTTTTCCCCAGAGTTAAACTGTATTTAACTTCTAGACCAATATTAGCTGCAGGTTTGGATAATAAGGCTGAAATGTGCTCTTTATCCAAACACACACTTGCTTATCCTTGAGAAGCAGATGTTACCACTTCCTGTGATGTTTCCTTGCACTAAGTCGAGATCCTTTTCTCAGGAAGCTTCTCAAATGTGAACACACAAGATGAGAAAACAAACTTTTAAGTCTGAACTGTATTTAGGCTAAACTTCTTGGAAGCAAATCTCAAGGACACAGAAAGACCATCACAATGGCAGGTCCTGAGCAACTAGGCTATGTGGCCAGTACCAGTCTCAGAAGAAAGATCTCTTACAAGTGTCACCGAAAGAGTAGTAAGACTTGTGCACAGGTACTTGTCCATTGAATCTCCCAGACATTTATTCTGCTGTGTTTCAACTCTCCTAGTGCTCTGGGGAATTGTGATTACTCTCGATTAGAAGACATCAACTGGTTTGGAGCCTCTGAACATCTGTAATTTTGAGGAAAACAGAACTGTGGCAGAGGTAACTAAAAGGCCCTCAAGTCAACACTAGAGTGCAACCAACAATGAGC
Source organism: Fukomys damarensis (assembly GCF_012274545.1). Taxonomy (NCBI): domain Eukaryota; kingdom Metazoa; phylum Chordata; class Mammalia; order Rodentia; family Bathyergidae; genus Fukomys; species Fukomys damarensis. The sequence continues at coordinate 59,091,516 of NW_022900913.1, read as the reverse complement.
AAATGTCTGCTAAGTGAAAAAGAAAAATACTATTTCCAAACACCTTGGCGATCTCGTTGAGGATGTCCTGGTACTTATTTTTGGATGACACGTGTCCAGTCTGCTCTAATGTCCGCAGGTTCCTCTGGATTTTCCTCTTCTTCTGCTCCAGAGGCAGCTGGGCATCTTCCAGCATTGCCTGGCTCTGCTTCCCGTCTTCTGGAGTCCTGGAGTCCATAACTGCACGGCTCACCATGTCTTTGGCATGATCTTGTTCCTAAAAAGAGAATACTGAGTATTGGCCTTTCTCTAATCCCCTAATCTCAGATTTAGGATCCAGACAAGACAAATTCATGTCCAAACGAAAGCTGTCCTCAAGACAATGTCCAAAGACTAGCACCAGAATCTTCTTCATGGTTCTGGAGCAGGACTTTGGAAGGAATTACAAACTCTTTTTATAACACAGTAGTGAGGGGAAATTTAATTTTGGCAAAATTCTAAGTAGCTACTTTCTTAGAAAAGTGCCAAATCATCTTAGTAATGGACATGTTTTAATGGATAACTCTACTTTTTCATTCCCTGGAGTGAAGGATTTCAATTCCTAAGTAGCCCCATTGAGATAATTAAAACTAGAATATCTACTAAAATGTGGCTTTGAGAACTTGCACGTCTGAAAGGCAATGAATCTCTCACACACCAGCCACAGCTACAGAGATCCATAAACAGTCCCACAGCCAGGCAGAGAACTTCACTCTGATAATGGGTTCATTCTTAAACTACCAACACTAAGACGCATTCAGGGGTTTCTTTGACCTAAAGGGAATATGGGTTATCTAGCATATAATAAATTCCAAAATAGACTATGAATAAATGAAATAAATACTATCTGGATAATTTGTTCAAGAAATGAATAGAGAAGTAAAGAGAGAATGGTGATCTTCCCATTTCATTGTGTTATCCAGTTGTCTGACCCATTAGATGAATTCCATGGTCATGATTATTATTAGTTACTGCAATGTTAGACACAGGGTACATAGGGCAGTGCTGTGGATATAGGAACAGTTTGGCAGGCTAGCAATAGACAAGAATAGAGGCAGCAGTTAACATTATCGAACACTTAATATTTGCCAGATACTATCCTACCCATTTAACATGTTTCACTCATTTAATCCTTCCTGTGAATTAGAAATTGCTCCTCTTCCTATTCAGTTGAGGAAACTAAAATATGTGCAACTGTCCAGAGTTATATAACAAGCAGGCATGGAAATATATTTTGTTCCAATGTCTGTGTTCTTAGTCACTTAGTCATGAGACATTTGGGGAAAAATGAAACAAATAAACTCAAAAAGTCTCATATTAAATTAGGATGATATTCTACCCACATTGTTTTTAAAAATTCATACATTAAAAAAACACTAAATAATTTGAAGTTTTGTTTCATACTTTTAAAAATTAAAATCTCTGAATGGTTTCCTGGCAACCAATTAAATTTTTAAAAATTCAGTAAAAATTTAGTAAAGTGCAGTTTCATTAAGAAGTAACTAGATGATTTTGTTAACTTTTGGTTCAGGAGCAGCAATTCTTGGTACTAAAGACCTAACACTGGAATTAACTTATTTCAAAATGAACTAAACAATGATGTATTGTATGAGACATTGAGAACTTTAATGCAAGATTATCATGAAACTGTACCTATACCAGTGCTGCTTGGACCCAATACACCCAGGCATTTGCTGCTCAAGTGTTGGGAAAACAGCCTTAATGAGTGAGATGCTTCTCTATTTATTTTGTCAAGTTAGCAAATACATAAAGAAGGAAAAGTTCTACACTCTATCAACCAGAACTATCTCTTGGTTGACTTATCCTCCTGTTTTTTAAAATTTATTTATTTTTTGGTACTGGGATCCAACTAGGGTCCTTGCACTTGCCAGGCATGCAGTGGCACCACTGAGATAAATCCCCAGCCCCTTCTTCCTGTTTGATAAAATTTATGATAAACCTTCTGAGGCCTTGAAAAACTCAACTATCTTCCTATTGAAGAACAAAATTAAATTTAGCATAACTTTGGTGCTGCATTTTCTATTTTCATCCATCTATAGTCCACATGGGTTTTATATATGATGAACTCAGTTGGCTACTACAATAGATCCAACTCCTTGCTTTCACACCATGTCAGAAACAGTTTTTTCCCAGATGTCAGTGAACCTTTGACATGAAAGTTATTAGTAGAATCAAATCCTGTCTTATACTTATTTCAGACATGTAGACAAATTACCTGCTGTTCAGTTGCTGGGGTCTCTAAGACTTCAGTCAGTGTGGCCCCTGGCTGGTTCCGGATCACATCAATAATCAGCTTTTTGGTCCTTATAAAGGAGAAAAAGAGGAGAGAATCTTTTAGATAGCAGTCCTGATGCACAAAACTCAGTTCTCTTCAGTGACTATAGGTCCAAAAATGAAGCTTCAAAGATAATCCTTCAAAATAAAACATTCTTGCAGGATTCAATGGTTTGCTCTATGGCTCCTGAGAGTTCATGAATGTTTGATAATCAAAGCCTATGCTTCACATGCTTGGTGTTGGAGGATTAAACTGTCACTAAGTGGGCACAAGTATGTCATAAGATTCCTTATCTAAATTGCTTTTCTTCTTTTTAGACAGAGATGACTTTTTGACGGCAGCAGGGACAAGCGCTGCCGGTGTAGGCTGCTGTCATTGAGGTCAGGAAGTGTTGTCTAATATACCCCTTTCTTGAGGTTAGTGGTATTTAAATTTCTGAGTCTCTTAATGCATCATAAGCCTTCAGGAGCCAGACCGAGCGCCACTTCTCCTGCCATGAGAGAGTCAGGGAGCAGGCCAGGGACGGGTGAGAGTCCCATGCAGCCTGTGGAGGCTTTCAGCTGCTGGTGACACAGCCATTAGGATGATGGGGTGTTCAAGGACCCCAGTAGCTAACAACAGGGCCAGGTTCTTGTCGTTGCTGGAGGAGAACAGAGCAGTGACAGTAAAAAGTGCCGAGCTGGAGAACCCTCTGCAGTGTGAGAGCCATGTGATCTTACTACTTATTCTTTATGGCAATTGGCCACTCCTTTCTAATTAAGGACCTGGTTATGTTATTATGGAATAAAATTAACATAATGGTCAATGGTCCAGTCTTCTCAGTCTTATATGAAGTGGGAACATATTACTGGAAATAGCCTCCCTTCCAAAAGGAGCAAACAGAAATTGCCTAAACTTCAGGTCTGAAGTTTCACTTTCCTGGCAACCCTGTTATCCTATTGAATTTCATTTTTTTTTTTTTTTTTTACTGGGGATCAAACTCGGGTCCTTGAACTTGCAAGGCAGGTGGCAGTACCACTGAGCTAAATCCCCGGCCCTTCCCATTGAATTTCAGTTCTGTCAAAGAACAGGATTTCTTGCTAGCCAGCATCGGGTGGTTATAACATGAAAACTAGAGCTAAAACTAAAAATTTAACACATTGACACGTAAGGGCAACTGTTCTTAAATGACTCCTCAAAGTTAACTCCCAGTGTAAGGTTTTTGAAAATAGGAAAAAGTCCACTAAGACCCTCTGTAAACAGGATTTTTCTCATTTCCGGTTAACCACACATCTGCATGAGATGAGTGATCCCTGAGCATCTTCCTTTTCTCCCTCCTCCCAGGCCTCTCAGGGCCATTTCCTCTGGCCTGCTGGGGATTTTCAGGCCGTCTGGGAATGCATGCACAGCTAAAGACTGCGCCAGAGTCAAAGGTGGCCACACAGCTAATTACAGGCCCCTGGGAGGTGGCCCTATCCCTGAGGCAGCTGCGGCTGAGGGGGCCACATGCCCTTTCATCCATAGGAATTTCTTTTTTCTACCATCAGAAATGAACTAAAAAAAAAAAAAGAAGAAAAGTAAAGAAAAAGAAAAAGAAATGAACTAAAAAGAAACACTGAGTTAAAAATAAAAGCTCTAGATGTTTTCCAACATGCCAACAGTAACTGTTTGCTTTTTGATATAATGTTCTGCGAGCTACTTGTGATGCACACTTCCAGGAAATCCTAACTCATCTTCTTCAGAGACGCTGTCTAAAAACCCAGTGATGGGGTCACTTATATGTGCCCCACCAACGACAAAGAATGGTTTATTTGTTAAGGAGCTGTTGAAGGACAAATTGGCTATTGAAATTCTACATCATATCAGGATTCCTTGCTGAAGATCTACCCTAGACATCCTCAATCCAAGAAACCACCCAGACTCAGCATGAGGAATTCAATTCCTACTGAATTCAACTCTTATCCTATGTGACTAAGGGTTAAGGACACCAGGGCCACACAGATCGAAGGTTCTATCTGGGTTCCTGTTAAATATTATTATATGTTCTGTATTACGTCTACTTGTACATTTTATGTAATTCAGATTGGTTTCATTATCTATAAAATGGAAATATCTCAGAGAACTGGTGCAGGATTGATAAAAAACGATGCATGTAAAGCATTACATGGTCTTGAAAGCTGTTCTTCCCAAGATGCCACTGGCCCCAGGTGGCAGCATAGCCCATAAACAATGCCTAGGCCAAAATGAATGTGTTCAGGACACACGCTAGAGTTTAGGAGTTAATACGGAGAAAACAAGAATATCACATTAAAGCCGGGCGTGATAGCACATGCCTGTAATCCCATCACTTGGGAGGCTGAGGCAGGAGGATTGCTGTGAGTTCGAGACCAGCCTGGGATACATAGGGAGTTTCAAGTCAGTTTCTACTACATAGTGAGACCCTGCCTCAAGAAACAACAACAACAACAACAACAACAACAACAACAACCAACAACAACAACAACAAAACAAAACAAAAAAAATCACATTAACGATTTCTTACATTGACACCGATTAAAATGAAAATACTTTTGATATACTGGGTTAAAAAAATATATTAATAGAAATAATTTCAACTCCCAACATAAAGAAATGACACCTGTGTGAGGTGATAGATAACGTCAATTATCCTGATCCTGTCATTATATGTTGTTTGTATACATGTATTAAATGTCTCACTGTACCCCATAAATTGTAGATAAATATGTACAATTAAGATGTATCATTTAAAAAATTCATAAAATAAAATTTCTCATTAGAAAACTGAAAATAGTTTTTGGGTTTTTTTGTTTTTTGTTTTTACCTTTTTCTTTTTAAAATGTGGCTTGTAGAAAATTTGAAATGACATGTGTGGCGCCTATTAAATTTCTTGGAAAGTGCAGCACTGGAACATTCCATTCTTCAACAGGAAGCGAGCTGTCTGACAGGCCCACTCCCAGGACATGGTTAGTCATAGGACAGACATTAGCTCTGAGGGGACCTCAGGAAAACAACCCTCTGTCTGCTCTCACAAAGGTGGCGACAAAGACCTAAGAGGTTTAATGGGTAAACACTGGTTTCCTGCTTCTTTATCACTGCACAGAATGAGGCAAATTCTCCTTTCACATCTTCAGAACCCACAAACTTGTAGAAGGGTCCTGGATACTGGGACTGTGTCCTTTTAGTGTGTGCGTGTGTGTGTGCGCATGCACACTCATGCACGTGTGGTCCTGAGTGTTAAACTCAGGGCCTCACATATGCTAAGCACAAACTACCACTGAGCTACACCTCCAGCTCCTCTCCCAGGGCATTTCCTCTTCATAACAGACTCACAGGGAATTCGTAGTCTGGTTCATGTTTCTGTTGCCAGTGATTTTCTTAAGATGCCTGCCTCTCCCCACCCCAGGGCAAACACAACATTCCAGAAACGTCTGGCCACATAAATCAAAGGGGAGAGTGTTGGCCCCATGGCTTTTCAAATAAGCTGATCCAAACCAAGGATCCTGCTTTCCTGCATAGGGAGAGGTCTCTAACTCTGAGAGAGAATGAAGACAAATGAACATGCTGTTGGAAAATGAGACCAAGGTGCTGGTGAGCTGCTGCAGCTCCCTGGGCTTGGCCATCCAGTCCTACAGTGCCTGTTATTGCACTACGACAGTAGCACTGCTAAACCCTTCCTTCTGTCACTGGCTTCCAGTGTGCCAAAACTGAAAAGGAATCCACAGTTGTGGAAGCTAAGGAGTATTTCTGGTTACTCCAAATTCTAATGACACCATCACACATTTTAATTAACAGATCTAAAATTTCACCTCAGCCATTGAGTGCCCCTGCCAATCTGAACCAAAAGCAAGGAGCTCTTTTGGATAGGATAATGGATATCCAAAATGAGTCATGTGAAAGAAAAATGCTTAAAGAGATGACAACTTAAGCAGTTGAGCAGCTAAGTATGATTAAAAGCCACAAATATCACCTTCGACTTACACATGTTTTTGTGGAAAAGCAAGCTTAACAAAGGCCATAAAGGTCACATATTTAAGATGAATCATAGGGTATAATAGAGATTTATAATCATGTGGCCCTTTATAATTTATATGGTGTGAATGCATGCTTTCATAGGATTGCCACAGCCCTTGCCCCTCCTCTTTTTCCTTTTCCTCCTTCCCCATTTATAGAACAGGACACAGATGATTAGGTGACTTACTGAGTCTTTGTTAACAAGTGACAGGTACAGGCTGTAACCCAGTCTCCCTCGAACTCTACCGCCAGGCTTTTAAACTAGGACCTTGCTTGGTAGTGCTGGGAAAATGGCAATAACCACACTGAGGATCTGTATTCTACAAATGTAATGAAGAGGGAGAGAATCCAGTGCTTCTTCCTAGTCCAGTATGTGCTCTGCATGTTCCTCAGATCTGTCAGTCACTCCCCTGTGGTCCAAAAGATGACCAGCATCACATAATCCTCATCACGTGTTCTAGGTGACAATGACGGTGCCCACATGGAGGTGGAAACTCTGCTCAAGGGTGCAGGCTCTGAAGGCCCAGTATCACCTGGGTTTGAATCTGCTCCACCTGCTAAGTGTTTTCCAACATCTATTTGAGCCTACTTTCCTCTTCTGTAAATTACTAAGAATGCTCTCCGTCCTTGTGGGGTTATTGGATCATATGACACATTGCATATATTTTATATAGGCACACATGCTCTTCCTTCTCTCTGTGTATAACTCTGTGTGTGTGTGTGTGTGTGTGTGTGTGTGTGGGTACACATAACAAATGAAAATTACGGTAAATATTTTTGTTCCATCTGTGGGTTGTCTTTTCTTTCTTGGTAATATCATTCTCTTTACATTTTTTTAACTGTTCAAGAGTGTAAAAAGTAATCCACAGAAGGGGCAAACATATTTGCAAATCATATATCTGATAAGGGCCAAGTATCTAGAATACAAGAACTCTTTTCAACTCAGGAACAAAAACCAACTCTCAATTTAAAAATGAGTGAAGGATCTGAATAGATATTTCTACAAAGAAGTTACACAAAGGGTTGACAAGAACATGAAAAGATAGCCAACATCACTAACGATTCGGGAGTTCCAAACCACAACCACAACAAACACTACTCCATATTCACTGGGATGGCTATTATTTTTAAAAAGAACAGAAACACAGTATTATTAAGCACATGGAGAAAGTGAACTTCCCAAACCTTTCCAGGAGGAATGTGAAACGCTTTAATGCTGTAGAAAAGATTCAGTGCTTCATCAAAAGGCTAAACACAGAACTGCCATACAACCCAGCTATGCCACTACTAGACAGACATCCAAAGAACTGAAAATAGATATTCAAACAGAAACTTCTGAATGGATGCACCCAGGGAACACAATGCTAAGTGCAATAAATAGGACCCAGAAGGTTATATTTCTCATGGTCTCTTTTATACTAGAAACTCAAAATATAAAAAATTTAAAGAACAAAATAAAATATGAGAGGAAATAGGGAGATAGTCCTTTTGCAGATGAGAAGGGATTCTGGAGATGGAGAAGAGGGAGGGAAGGAAAGGGGAAATAAAAAGGACTAAGACATAATATATATATTATCAACTCCCACAGTACATATATTTATTATCACCAGCACACTAATAAAAGCCTGTGAATTATTTATAACAGAAACAGCCCATCGGAGGAATATTCATCATCTGAGGAATAAACAAGATGCGGTATACACATAATGAAATACTATTCAATCATGAAAAGGACCAAACTGATTCAGGCAATGACATGTAGGAACCTTGAAAACACTGGGGAATAAAAGAAGCCAGGAAAAAAAAAAAAAGATCACATATATGCAGTGGTGCCTCGGTTCACGAACTTAATTCTTTCCACAATTCTAATCGTAGAAATCATCCCTATTCTGGCTGCAGTTGTGGAACAAATCCTGAGGCCAGAATTGTGAGAAGAATTACATTTTCCAATAGAAGTACCATTATAATTCCGCTTATGGGAAATATCTAGAATAGGTAAGTTACAGAGACAGAAAGTGGACTTGTGGTTAGCAGGGACTGGAGGCGAGCGGCGGACTAAATATGCTTGGGGTGATAACGTTTTGGCACTGGGCAGAGGTGATGGTTGCCCAGCACTGTGAATGTACCACAGTTAGTGCAACTGAGAGGGAAGAGAAAATTCTGTACCATGTATTTTCCACCACACTGGCTGTCTCTATGGCACAGATGGTGTTTGTTTCCAGCACACCCTGAGAAGACCAGAGATCCCACATGGAGTCGTCGCTCCACAGGGCAGGCAGGACGATACCCCAGATTTCCCAGCAGTCCTTCCCAATGTGCCTCATTTTTCTGGTTTTGCTTTTTTAAATGTGAATTCTGAGAACGTGCAGAACTTCCAGACGCTTGTCCGGAAATTAGTACAAATGTATATGACAGTCAGATTATTTGATACTTTGATTACCCTAACTGTGCTCCCCATTCATGAACGCAGACATCTGAGATCACTGCATCTAGCAAGTGGTACTCAAATTCCAGACAAAACCAATTAAGAGAAAATTTCATCCTGTTATTTCAGAGGACAAAGTTTATTAGATCATGGGATAATCCGAACTAATTCCATCTGCGTGGTGGAGACACACCATCTGTATTTCCAGTCACCTTAATGACTGCCATTTGGACAGGCAGCCGGGGAGCAGAATTCAATTTCCTCTCTTTTCTCCAAGCCCTGCCCTGCCCTGTCTTCCCGAAAGTTCAATGTGATTTTTGTAACCAGTGGGGGAAAGCCCTGCCCTTAGCATATGAGAGGCCCAGGACACCTCCCTGTCCTGCAGTTGGGCCTGAGGCTGTATGGCAGAGGCTGCACTGGCTGGTCCACCGCTGTGTGCCCAGGACCTGGAGCAGGTTCTCGACTGTCTGCGGAGAGAGAGATATGAGAGTGCCCCAGACAATCCGGGGACAATGTGTACAAGGCTCCTGGAAGGCTCGGACCATACAATGCAGCACACTAAGGAAGCCCTTTTTGGTGTTTTCACAGGAAGCTGAGCATCTGGAAAAACTCCAATGGTGCCTGAAGCAGGACACAAGAGTCACCACAAACAAGAATGACCAGGTAGCTTGCGGGACAATGTAAAATGTGTCAGTGCAGACTTATTCCCGCCACTTCCCTCTCTCCCAGTCTCCACCTTCCTCCACATATATTTGTTTTAATGAGTGGACAGGTTTCTGTCTGATCCTTTATGTAGAGTCTCAAAAACTGCATTTTTTGGTGAGCATGTGGCTTTTAATTTATGGTGTTTTGAGACTCTTGCTTTTGCTCTTTCTCTATGTGTGAAAGACTGATGTGGCACAATAGAAGCCTTCGTGGAAAAACACAGTAGTGATTTAAAGTGTCAACACTTCATTTGAAATCTCTGGGGCAGAAATCAGGGGTATAAACATAGTCAAAGCTGGTGAGCATCTCCAAGACCAGTTTAATAGGAAAAGGCCAACAAATCAGGTGGTATCATCTTATCAAGTATGTGCCTTTTTATATTATCACTTTATAACAAATAAAATTTGGTTACAGATTATTTCCTTGCTAATCTTTCAACGACTCTGAAACAGATACTTCCCTGAGTTAATCACTTCATTTATTTATTTAGGCACTAGGGATCGAATTCGGGACCTTGTGCTTGCAAGGCAGGCAGCAGAACCACTGAGCTAAATCCCCAGCCCACTTCATTTATTTCTTGAAGGAATCAAATCACTCGAAGGAAAACTAAAAGCCAAGACAGACTGTTATAATACTTAGTTCCCTGCTGAATTAGAAAGAGTCTATTATCCTTTGGTTTGATGTCGAATTGATAAACGTAGCAGAAGTCAGTATACACTGACTTTGAAGTGAATTCTCTGGGACCAAGCCCCACTCGTTGTGCAGGTGTGACTGGGGACCCTCTCGTCACAACTCACTTTATCATGAGGCTCCGGCCATCAATAGCATCACCATCCTCTATGTCATATTTGCTTGTCAAGTAAAGGGAAATCTCCGTTTTCGAGAGTTGGTTTAGTGTATTCTCCTTGTTAGGGTCATTCGGGTCCACAGCTCCTTCTCCTGTAGGATGAGAAAGAAAGAGTTAGACATCTTCCAGCCCACACCTAGTGTCGGGGAGGGCACCGACGATGTCCTATGGAGTCCACAGTCTGCCACACCCAAGGTGGGATTTAAACGTCTGACTGTAACATAATCACAAAGGACACACATTCAAAATAAGAACAAATAACAAAAAGAGAGAATGACTAATAGAAGAGATTTTAGGAAATATAGAAAGGAATCTGTCACTTTTAACAAATTTGTTTTTTTCTTGTTCTTTGTGAAACAGATGAAACTGTTTTTTTTTTTTTTTGGTCCTGGGGATTGAACTCAGGACCTTGTGCTTGCAAGGCAGGTTGCAGAAACACTAAGCTAAATCCCCAGCCCCAGACAAATACTTTTTGATATATCTGGAGCTTACTTTCATGGATATCAAATGATTTTATAATACAGGACACTATGATTTACAGAATTTTTGGGGTGTGTGTGTGTGTGTGTGTATGTGTGTATGTGTGTATGTGTGCACTGTGAGTAAAACCTGGGGCCTTGCACATGGTAACCAACTGTTCTACTGAGCTACAACCGAACCTCAAATTACAGAATTCTTTGTGTATGGAGAAGAAAAAGTCAGTATTATCCTTTAAAGAAGCTCAAGTATTAAATTCCAAAACAATTAAGTTTAGTTTTACACTAAACAACCCCAAATGAGTAAAATCTAGGCTTAGAAGGAACAGTCTCTTACCAAGAAAGGATTCCACACTGGGTGCGGGGCCCAGCAGCTCCAGCAGCTTGTTGAGCGAGTCGCTCTTCTCGGGGGCCAGGGCGTCTTGGTGCTCCAGCAGGAGCTTTGGAGAGCAACACACATGCAGAGACAGAAGTCAGGTCCTAGCTGATGCCATTTACATTTCCCCATGCCCACATTTCACTTTTCTCCCAGTATCATGTAAATATTAGACATGAGCCTGATACTTATTAAAACTGTGGGCTGTAGAGAAATACAGTGTTAACTTGACTGTAAGATCTGCCAAGGGGCAGCTTTATGTCCCTCACTCCTTCCTGTGCTCTCTACCACCTTTGACAGAAAATCGAAACTGAGAAGAAAGAGTCTAAAATGAGGCAGAGGTATTTCAGCAATCACTGGCACTGATTGGAAGGGCCTCTTTTTTTTTTTGGTACCAGGGATCAAATTCAGGTCCTTGCACTTGTAAGGCAGGTGGCGGAACTGCTGAGCTAAATTCCCAGCCCATGGAAGGGCCTTTTTATATCACTTTGGAGAGTGATTATGCCCAAGTCAGCGACTATACTGTATTATTATTTTAAAAATCACCACTATTAGCCATTTTAACCTGTCACCTGGCAGTGAAGATCCTCCCAGGGTAATGATGGCAGAGATCCCCATATGGTTTCTTAGCCCAAGACCCGGATGTGATGGGCTGGTCCCCCTTTCACGATTCCCAAAAGGCTCAAAAATGAGTAATGGCCTCTGGGTTATCTTGCCAGATCTTAGGGCAGCCGCACTGGAGGGGAAAACCACGAGGGAAAGTCATGTCTTGGTTTGCATTATAATTAAATTTAAAAAAGTATTTCCAGACTCTGGGACTTGTACCACTGCTCATAAGGGAGAGAATTTTAGTTGTTTTAAAGCAACTATGGCATAAAACTGAATCACCATGATAAAGTTAGTCCCTTTTCCATGTTCGATCTTTTTTCAATAGCTCTACTGAGGTATATTTCACACGCTATTAAATTCATTAACTTAAGATCTTATAATACACAGTGTTTAGTATATTCACAGAGTAGTGTAGCCATCACCACCCCCCCATTTCAGAACATTTTCATTACCCCAAGAGGAACCCTGTATCCATTCATAGGCACTCCTATTACTCCTACCTCCTAGCCTCTGGACATCACTAATCTACTTTTGTTTTCTACGAACTTAGAACTTATTCTAGGACCTCACATAAGCAGAATGATGCAGTATTTGCCTTTTTGTGATTGGCTTATTGTACTCAGCATAATGTCCTTAAAGGCACGTTGTGTCATTTATCAGAATTTCCTTCCTTTTTACAGCTAATACTCCATTGTATGGACATACCATATTTTATTTCTTCATCTCTTGATGGACTCTTGGCTATTGTGAATAATACTGTGATGAACATGGTAAACACGTATTTCTTCAACCCTGTTTTCAGTTATTTTGGGTGAACAACTAGAGGTGGAATTGCCTTATGTAGTAATTCTATGCTTAATGACGAGGAAATGCTATGCTTTCCTGGAAGTTGTACCGTTTCACCAGCAGCCTACAAAGGTTCTGCTTTCTTCATACCCAAACAACACTACTTCTTTTTTGATAGCAATTATCTAATGGGCGAAATGGTGTCTCACTATGGTTTTGATTTGTATTTCCCTAATTACTAGTGACGCTGAACTTTTTTGGGGGGTTACTCAGGCCCTTGTGCTTGTAAGGCAGGCAGCAGAACCACTGAGCCAAATCCCTAGCCCTGAACTTTTCTTAAAACTGGAGAGTGAACCCAAAGCCTTCACACTGACTTACATCCTCAGCTCTTTTAAACAGTTTTATTATGAGACAGGGTGGGCTGACTCAAGTGGCCCAGTCTGGGCTTGAACTTCTGATCCTTTTGCACAGTTTCCCGGGGTAATGAGATTACAGGAAGGTGCCCTTATGCTTGGCTTGATGTTGAACACCTCTTCATGTTTTTCCTGACCAGTTGAATATGAGATGTCTACTTAATTCCTTGGCTTAATTTTTAGTCAGGTATTGGGGTTGTTCTTGAGTTTTAGGAGATCTTTATATATTCTAGATTAACCCTTTACTAGATGTATGATCTGTAAATACTTTCTCCTATTTTTCATTCAGTTGACTCTGACCTTAGATGCACAGTTGTCCCTTTAAAAACTGGATTATTGGGGCCAGGGATTTAGCTCAGTGGATTTAGCAGTCTGCATTGCAAGTACAAGGCCCGAGTTCGATCCCCAGTACAAAAAAAAAAAAAAAGCTAGATTATTAATGCTTTTATCATTGAGTTGCAGGACTATACACTCAGGAGATAGATAGTCTCTTAACAGATGTATTATTTGGAATTATTTTTTCTTGGCCTTTTGGTTGTTATCTCATTTCTTTTCTTCCTTCTTTCCTTTTTTCCCCTCCCTCTCTCCCTTTCTACCTCCTTTCCTTCCTTCTTTTTTCTGAGACAGGATCTTGCTATGCAGCCCAGGCTGGCCTTGAACTCATGTGGTCCTCCTGCCTCAGCCTCCCAAGTGCTGGGATTACAGGGGCGGATCACCACTCACAGCATCTTCTCACTTTCTTGAACACAAAACATCTAGATTTTGGTGAAATTCAGTTTCTTTCTTTTGCTGCTTATATACTTGGTGTCATATCTAAGAAACCACTGCTTTCTCCAAAGTCACAGATTTACTCCTATGATTTATTCCAAGCATTTTATAGTTTTAGCTTTTACACTGAGGTCTATGATCCACTCGGAGTTCATTTCTCTTTTGTACAGGGTGAGGGGAAGGGGTCCAACTTCATTCTTTGGCATGTGTATTTCAAGTTATCCCAGTATCCTTTGTTGAAAGGATCATTCCAACCAAACTGCCTTGGACCCTTGTGAAAGTGAAGTGACCATATATGTAAGGGTTTACTTCTAGACTCTCTGTCCCTTTGATCTGTCTGTCTTTATGCCAGTTCAGGCCTCCCTGGGTACTGCCTTTCCATTCTTTCCTTTTAATCTTCAGAATAGTAAAGGAGGGCCTATTGGTTTAATACTAAATTTTTAAAACAGTTCCTTACACTTGGTTATTGGTTCTGGCTTGTTTTTGTTGCGCTGGGGATAAATCTGGGGCCTGACACAGCCAGGCAAGGACTACCACTGAGCTTCACCGCCAGCCCCTAACTGGGTTTTCAACACAGGGAGAACCACTCAGAGGAGGTACAGCTTCAAGACAAAGGAGTGACTCTCTCCAGCCATGCTGTGCTCATCACACTTTCTTCTCAAGTTTCTGTTTATGGAGGGCATGATAGTTGTTCAGTACAGTAAAAGTATTTTTAAGCAAAGAAATATGCATGGTTTTTAAAAAAAGGTGAGTTGATTCAAAGAAAGACATTAAATAACAGAGGTAATATAAAGACATGGAGAACTCTGGAAGGATGGTATGAATGGTATTTCGGGGGGGGGTAAGTTAAAGAAAGGACAGATGGTCTGGCTGCTATCTCTACAAAGGGATGATTTAGAGGACTAGCTTCCACCCTTTATTCGGCTAATTATGGGACTTAAAACATTTCCTGAAAAAGGTCTCTATTAAGAGCAGCTACTTTAATTCTACACATCCCCGGGAAGCAGAGGGCAAGTGTGTGGGTGCGGCTGCAGGCTTGGCAGGCCTGCTGCAGACGCCTCCACACTTGCACAGGAAACAGGATGGTCGCTCTCTCCATTCCACATCAGCCCCACACCACATCTGATTCCGGCCCCAGACATGAAGGAAGTCAGAGCTGTCACATGCTCCGTTTCCCAGGATCGGATTGTCTTCAAGTGTTGTCAACACAAGGAGCTGACAGTTTCTTTGGAAAGGCTAGGAGTCTAAATGAATTCAGGAACATTTCTGCTCTGCTTCCCGTGAGAAAGAATCTCTCCTGAAAGAGAGCTCCTCATCCCTTTTTGTATGTGGATAGGGGCAGCAGCAGACATGGAACCAAGGCACCCATATCTGTTTGACATAAAATCAGACAAATAGGCCGCTGCTCAAATACAAATGAGTCAACTTGCTCAGGAGGAAATTATTTTTTCTAAATGGTGCATTGTCAGTTTCTTTGTGATTTGGGTGCTTATACATAAAGAACAGGAGGATGGTTTATTCATCTGGTCAATGCTTATGGAGAGTTTGTTGCAAATGTCAGAGAAGTTCACTGTTCCAACCTTGTGAGAGAAAACAAAACCAGATCCAATCTTTCCTCCAAACCCCCAGTGGAGGTTGAGTTAGAAGACCTTAACGGTAAAGACTGAAATGCTCAGCAGCCCCCTTAAAAGTGTGTGTGCACTGAGGGGGCTGTATTTGTTATGCTTCCCCCAGCTGTCAGTATAACTCAAGGGTGGGGAAATCCTTAACAGGAGCATCTACAACTTTCATGTGCACTTGAGTCTTCCAAATTGGGTTAGAATGCACCCTGAGAGATTGGAAAGGTCTGGGGGTCCTTTCCCAATGCATGTCCAAGACCCTGCTTTGGCTAACAAGATCTATTCTTGAAAAGGTTACCTTAAAAAAAAACCCAATTCCAACTGGATTTAAAGACAAAAATAAGGGGTTTCCTGGTTGCTGTGATGTGAGCAGCTTTTCCTCCATTATGTCTCTCTGCCAGGCCTCCCCGCCTTGGAGCCAGTAGATTATGGACTGAAAACATGAGCAAACAAGCTCCTCCTCCTATAAGTGAACCTAAAGTAAGTTAGGCAAGTTAGGCCGGTCTGCGTCTACATCAAGTGTGCCTCCTTTATCAGTTGCTCCTCTCAAGCAAGCCGGTGACCTGCAGCAGAGCCAGGAGGCATGCGTGCACTGGTTTCATGGAGACCATACAATGCTTGAGATGACTGAGAAAAAGCATTGCTTATGCAAGGCAATAAAAGCTAGACAGAAAAGGGAAAAGGGCCTTTGTCAACAGGATAGCATGCCTATCCTACCCAGCTGGAAGGAGGACACAGGGGCAAAGAAGTGAAGCCCTTCCGCCCTATTCTAAGCAGCAAACAGTATTCTGGGATACGGTGGGGGATAGCAGTGTGTGCAGGGCATGGGACTCCACGTCACTTAATACAAAGAGGGAAGTCGACTTGGTCATATATTTAATGGCTGCTTATTTTCTCTGTGGGAGTGCAGTACCACAGGACGCTGTGCCTGCCTACAGCATGTTCAAGATGAAATGTATATGTCCTTGAAATCAAGGCACACTTAATTTACCTCAGATTATTTTGAATCCAGAAGATATTACAGTGTAAATATTTTACTGGTTTATGGGTGACACCTGAATCAGTGTGCACTGTACATACATAAATTAGAAATATCAACTTTACTATATGATATGATTTTCGTATTAACTGGTTTGTTATCTCTTTTATATTTAATTCCCTGATGCCTTTTATTATTAATTTTTTTCTTTTAAAACCCTTTTCTTTTTCCTCCTCCCTACATATGGCTTCTGTATAAGAGCTCAGAGCTATAAATCATATTCAACAGCATAATACATGATCTGGTGCTAGTAATGTAAAAGTTGAATGTCACATTCATTAAGAACACCTGGGGCTTTTTATGTTTTTAAGGTTCTGACAGAAAACAAATGTAAAAATGTTAATTTGGATGTCCAGGTTACATCAACACCAACATTTTTGCTACATTGGTTTCATAAAATACCCAAGCAAGCGTTAGACTGCAAAGAAAGTTGCTAGGACACTTCCTTCAGAAATGACTTAGGGACATGTGTCTGTGATGGGAGGAGACCAGGGTTCACTGTGATACCGGAAGGAATAAGGAATGAAAAGTTCAAGAGCAAGGTTGCATTCAAGAGGGTGGGGCCAGTGGCTCTGTGGTCACTGCAATCACAGTTTTCAAGTAATATTTCATTATACATGATTGTTTCCATTACAAAAAGTAAGAAACATTCAACTAGACCAACTTATTACACATTTTTAGTACACGAAATGCCAATCTTTCTCAAAATTCAAATCCATGAATGGAAAAGTATTTCTTGTTATTCAAACTTGTTATTACATTTTGGGTCATAACCTGTGCATAACCTTCATAGCAATTTTTTATTTTTTGAGACAGGATCTCACTATGTGGTTGAGACTGACCTAGAACTCACCATGTAGCTGAGGCTCGTCTTGAACTCGCAGTGATCCTCCTGCCTCAGCCTCCCAAGTGATGGGATTATAGGTGTGAGCCACCACGCTCGGCTTTTTAAACTGTTTTTTGTTTCATTTTGTTTTTGCAGTACCGGAGATTGAACTCAGAACCTTGTGCTTGTCAGGCAGGCACGGTGCCACTAAGCTACATCCCTGGTCCCTCATAGCAATTCTTACCGATCATGACTCCATGACCAAAGAATTGTGATCACTTCTTTATTTTATATTTTTTCAAGGAAGAAACAGGAAATACAGGGGGTAGAGGAGAAGGTGGATTCAATTTTGTGTGGTGATGAAATTTAAATTTAAAATGATTCTATATATCTTTTAAAAGTACCTTGTTAGTTTAATATAAATATTGTCACAGATAAATAAAAAGGAAACTAGCACATATATTTGATATATTTAAATTATTGTTTATGCTTCCTAAAATTGATAGTATATGATTCTTCACTAAAAATCAATCTAGTATTATGTTTCTGAGAGACAAAAAGTGTGTGTCTGGAGTTATTGTAACAGTAGTTTTCCTTGTAAGGGTATCTACTGTTTATTTTGTTTTTTGGTACTGGGGATTGAACTCTGGTCCTTGTACTTGCGAGGCAGGCGGCAGAACCACTGAGCTAAATCCCCAGCCCCCTTGCAAGGGTATTGACAGCAACAGTAGTATGCGGCTCCATAAAACCAAATACGACAGGAGTTAGGGAATTTTTGTAATCTATATTGATAAAAAACTATCAATGCTTTTCCAGTAATGGTTCCTTCTGAGAGCCTCTGAAATGTTAAAACACAATTTTGTAATGTTTTAAAACTAATGTATACTTTGAGGTCCATCTAGAATTCTGAAAGAATAAGGAAAAAGGTAAGTGGGAGTGTGTATGTGTGTGTGTGTGTGTGTGTGAACGAGAACTCAGTGGGAGAGCTGTGTACATAAAAAGCTCACTGAAGTTTTAGGTTTTGCTTGCATTAATGAGGTGATAAAAAGAGCAGAATCATAAATACAAGAAATCGCAGAGGGATCTTAAGTAATTTAAATGTATCCTGCCACTACATTTAACCAACTAGAATTTGTATTTCAAACTCAACAACGGGTGAAGCACAAATCTAAGAATGATGAAAAATGTGTTAAGATAAAATCATAATGGAAGTAAAATGTGTTATGACTCAAATTGTTATTTTGATTTAAGTTATTATGACTGTGTATACTCAAGACAATCAATCAAACACAAGATACCAATTCTCAGCATCCTTATTGATCTTGGTACATAAATAATCAGGTCCAGGATGAAAATGCTCATCCATCCCTTGAATTTACACTAAGGCAGCTTTATTTCTGCAGGGAGACCTGTGTGTATTTCTTGGATGCTTGTCTTGCCCATATCTCTCTGAATTAGGCAGAATATATTTTTCAACACTACCCACTTGCTCAGAAGGAAACAGAGGTACTACAATGATGTGTGCCGGGTTCAGTCATTCTTATTTGTTCTGTCAAACTCATAATACTCTCAGATTTCACATATCCCTTGCTCAAATGCATTACTTTCTGAGGACTTAACATGTTTGAAACTCTGACATTCAGCAAACATTTCCATGCACTTCTCCAAATCTGCCCCAACATGGGAAGAGAATGAAATATCTGGAAAAGTGGTTCACTGAGATTTGACTCAAAAGCACTTATTTTGTGCTTTTTGATTAATGTTTAATTGTCCATCGTGGCAATAGCCATTCTATAATCATTTTCTTCTTTATATAGTGTTTCTCTATGTAGAGGAAAAGAGATGATTACTCTAGACAGAAAAAAAAGCTGACTCTCTGGCAGTAATATATCGGGACACTTCAGTGTATGAATTTGGTCAGAGGATAACCTCAATCAAATCAGTATACTGTGCCATGATAAAGCTCTCATTACTAGCAGTGCCAAAGAACAAATCATAACCTTGCATGGTTATCAGGTTAAAGAGCTCATGCTTATGAAAAACTGTCTTTTCACAGCAGATTTTATAGAAACAAAATTTTATTGGCTGTCAACAAGAGGCTTTTATATGTGAGGTACTTTTTTTGAAGAGAAAAAACAAATTTTTTCAGAAATGATGGAAAGAAAAAGTGAAATAGTGCATTTTTTTTCCAATCACAGAAGCCAGCATCATCTGAATTATGACAGAAGTCCTTTTTATAAACCCTGGCAACCTTTACCTGTGTGTATGTTAATATGTGAGGTACTTTTTTTGAAGACAAAAAACAAATTTTTTCAGAAATGATGGAAAGAAAAAGTGAAATAGTGCATTTTTTTTTCCAATCACAGAAGCCAGCATCATCTGAATTATGACAGAAGTCCTTTTTATAAACCCTGGCAACCTTTACCTGTGTGTATGTTACTGAAACAAAACGAGTGAAATGAAGGTTAGTTTCTACTCACATAAAATAATTGGGAAAGAACAACAAAACATTATGAATTTAAAATGTGTGTATAGCAGATTTGAAGAACAGACACCTGCAAACACACAATGAATGTCTGGATATAAGTGGATACAACTTTACTTTTCAGAACATTGCTTCAAAATGGTGAACAAGTTTCTTTGTATCTGGAAAATAAAGACTTTTTTCCTTACCATGGCTTTGGCATCAGTGTAGGTCTTGTCTACGTACAGAATTTGGTTTGATTCTTTGAGCAAGTTTAGTGACTAAGTCTGTAATACTAAACAACCTTATATGGTTATTGTTGTCGCTGACCAAATAAGATGTCAATATAAGACATGTATCCATGCAATTTTCCTATTAACTACATGTTAATCAAGCCCATTTTTTAAAGTAGAGCTTGTAAAGCAACTATACTTTCATGTGAAATTAAGAAGAGACTTCCATGATTTAATCAATGATTTTGAGAAGAGAGAAAACTCACATGTGCAAAAGAATATACATATATATATATATATATATATGTATATACACACACAATAAACCTGTAATTCACAACTCCTTGTGTCCTAAACTTAAATGAAAATAAAAGAAAAAAGGTACATAAAGCATTTAAGTTTATCTTACTAGACTTTCCCTGCAAAGGAGAAGAGATGGTAATTGAAGAATGTGGACATTTGTTATTAATCCGCTATTTTTTGTGAGTTTATTACAGAGCAACTTATGCATCAGCCATTTAAAATAAAATTTCTGAAGCAGTTGGAATTAAACATTGGAAAATACGTGGTCCTCATCTTTAAGGAGCTTACTTATGCAATCATTAGTATTTTCAAAATAAAGGCAATTGTGTGTGTAGGTTTTTTTTTTTTTTTTGGTACTGGGATTGAACTCAGGTCTTTGTGCTTACAAGGCAGGCAGCAGAACCACTGAACTAAATCCCCAGCCCAAAAGCCAATTGTTTTTAAGAAGATATAAAAGCTCATGTTTGATAGCTCTTACATGTTTTTATATGGTATTCTCAATTTTCTGATCAAGTGTATGGTCAATATAAGATACTAAACCATACTGAATTTAGTGTTCAAGTATAAACTATGTTTATATGTAAGCCTCTCTGCACATACACAGATGTACTGCTGTCTGTGTAAATCAGTAAAAGGGTAACACATTTTGCTATGTTAAGATTTCATCATTATGGCTTGGGTATTTGATGATTTAAACCCCTTTGATATTTGGGTCAATTACATTGTAACAGAATGTGTATAATCTGGAAAAAATGTCCAATTGTAGTTCCTTTTAAATATTATGAAGTTAAAATTAAGGGGAAACCATTTTTAAAGACATTGATGGGCTCATTTCAACCAAGCACATGTGAAAACTTTGAAGTGTTTAGTTGTTCCCAAATATAATTGAGTTTGTTCACCCTGAAGGCATCTACATTTACACGTGTATATACCCACGTACAAATTACACACTGTATGTAATATATATGAAAATGTTTAACCGGGCGTGGTGGTGCATGCCTCTAATCCCAGCACTTGGGAGGCTGAGGCAGGAGGATTGCTGTGAGTTTGAGACCAGCCTGGGCTACACAGTGAGACTCTGTCTCAAACTACCCCCACCAAAAAAAAAAAAAAAAAAGAAAATGTTTAGTATGCACTTCTTTTGTTTGGAGTTCCTTAACATTTATAGTGTAGCGATATGTGACTATAAAAAGACAAAGCACAGTAAAGTCACAGGTCTTGTTATCTTGCACTAAAAATGTGTTTATGTATTTAGCAGTTGTTTGTTTACTTTTTTTGCTCTTTTCAAACAGTTGAAACAAATAGCTATGAAAATGATGTAAAATAATGTTTTTTAGTGCTAATGGCACTACATTTTTAAAAGACAGGATTTTTAAGGAAAAGCATTTAACATCCATTCCAATATAACATGTTTACCATATCTAAAAATCTGAATGTCATACTGCTTTTTCATTACTCATTAGAAATGTCAGGTATGTGCCTGAAAATTTGTACAAATAAGCATAACAGATTTCTCTACTCTTGTGTTATTAGCCATTTCTATACACATAGTGATATAAACACTGATGTTTCACTGACTCTTAATTTTTGTACTTGACTTTGTTAGGTAGCATGTAATTATAAATGTACTTTGATACTAATGAAGTAACCAGATGTTGTTTGAAGGCAAATTGATTTCTTTAGTGTACTGACAACATTTTACAGTACTTTTGTTCTTATTTGTGCTCCTGTGTACTCATAATAAAAGCAATAGTTTAAATTAAAAATAAATAAAAACAAAATAAGTCCCAATTAATCTTTAAAAAAAAGACCCTTAATACCTAGCTTCTCTTTTCAAATGAAAAGCCATAGAAGCCTTTACTCCTGTCCAGTGCCACTATGAAGTGCCAGCAGCTGACCATGGTGACATCTGACAGAGACCATGACACAGCACAGATGGAAACTGCCCACTTCTCGGAGATGGAGGTTTGCAGAAGAATGGCAGCAATGGTGTGTGGGAGGCTATGGCTGCTGGGGGCTTCCTGTCTTTCCTGAACAATGTTTTAGACCTTTCTCTATGTTCAAACACTGCATCGTTTCTTGGCCTTCTGGCCAAGGTCAAGTAGAGAACGCCAGGGGTTGGCCCTGTTTGGTGCTGCTGTTACAAGTAGGCTTTGCAAATGGATCATGTCAACAGTAAATGTTCTTGTTCAGGAGAAGGAGTTTTACTAACATCCAAGAGCCAGAGGGTAAGTAATGGAGGGCATTTTGAGATGACAAATGTGAGCATTCGCACATGTACACTGCAAGGCCTGAAGAGAGCAGGCAATTTCAAGCGAACAGGTGCCCGACCCAGAGTCTGTTGCTAAGATCTCTGATCCCACTTACTGAATGTGTGTTGATGATTTCTTCGATGGAAATGTAAATGACTGGTTTGCTGACTGTTACCAAGTCTGTATATTTGTCCATGTTAAACTTCTCCTCTGGCTCAGGCACATTGCATGCTTCTTTGAAATATTTCCTAACAAAGGGGGGAGAGTCAAGTTAGAGTCAAATTTGTGAGTTAGAAAGTGTCATCAAAACAGGAAATTCTGAGGAGCTGGCACACATCTGTAATCCCTGCTGCTCATGATGCTGAAGAGGGAGGATTCAAAGTTGGAAGCCAGGAGGGCAATTTAGTAAGATCTTATCTCCACTCAATCAATCAATCAATCAATCAATCAATCAATCAAAAAAAGGCTATAGCTCAGTGGTAGAGGACTAGCCTAGCATGCATGGGCCTCTGGATTTAATTCCCAGGACTGAAGAAAAGAAGGAAACTTTGAATGATAGCTAGTACTTTGTTTTCCATTTCTAGCCTCCAGGGACCTGTTACAGCTTCTTCCCAGCTGACTCTTGATGGAGCCCATGCTTGTCTCTGGAAGGTGAACCCAACTCCTAAAACAGCACTGGACAGCACTATGGGACTAATTCCCTTTTATGACTCAGTATGATTAGATCATGGGCATTTCATCTTTAAAATGTTATCATTTAAGAAATAGCCTCTGAAATTTAAATAAAACGTGCCTATACACTGGTACCTCAGTTCACTAACTTAATTCATCCCACAAGTCTAGTTGCAAATAGAATTGGATGAGAAATGAATCAAATTTCCCCATAAGGTCAATACTGAAACTGACTATTGAATTTGATACACACACACACACACAGGGACACACACACACACACACACACACACACACACTTTTTGCTTGCAAAGCATGTGCTTGGCTACTGTGCAATACACCTTCACTCCAAGACTAGTATCTCTTGATCTGAGAATCAAGTCTTTGTAGAGAATACAATCCAATAAGCAATTAAATTTCTGCTTTAAGTGGCACAAGGTTCTGGATCTACACCACCCTAACTACTCTTCAGAACTTCATTTACAGTTTGACAAAGGGGAGTTAATTAACTCTTAGTTGATCCAAACAACAGTGTCTGATCCATGGAAAGATGGTAAGGGTTAAGTACACAAACATATAAAACTCCCTGGCATTCAGACCCTGAAAACTTAGGGGGGAAAAGCCAGGTGTCCTGTAATGAGTTTAGAAGTCCCATGTAGTTTTATCTGCACAGCCCTTGCACAAGTGGAATATATTTTATTCTTTACAGTTTTAAGTGTTTCGTGTCCCTGAAATCATTTTTGGTGTCTCTTTTAAGGGCACCCAAAGCTGACATTCCAGGCACGATCAATCACTCCCTTCCCAACCCTGGGCCAAGGGAGCAGGGATGACAGGCAGCTGTACTGGAGAGGCAGCCTCTGTGAGGCAACAGCTTGTCCTGGGCCAATCAGGCTGTACATTTTCATGGGAACTGAGGAACACAGGGGATAAACGTGAAGAGGGAAAGGATAAATTTGAGAAGAGGCAAGGGGGGGCTTTCAGTTTTGTTTCTCTTTAAATGAAAGGGAGCTGGAAACGCATATGGTTGACAGAATCGTTCCAGTAAAAAGGAAGGAAAAGGGTGCTCTATCAGCAGTTGAAGATTTCAAGGAATACAGGCAACAGATATTACTTTTCAATTGGTGAAGGAACTGAATTAGTGGCTTGAGACATGAGCACTTGCTGCAGTAAGAGGATCGGGGGTAACTTTCTTACAAAAGATCAACATCCTACCTAGAGGTAATCGTGAAAAACTCTTGTTGGTAATTAAGTCCCTGACCCAGAGAAGAGTGAAGGAAGAAAAATTAGTTGCCAAGCATGGGATGGAAGAAGCGAATCTGTGTTACATTTCCACAATCCACTGTAGACCAGAGAACAACCAAAGACCAATAAGACAGAGTTTGCTCAGAGAACCATAGGACAATCTGTAGAGGGAAATATGAAATGTATCTCCCAATCTGTTAACTATGATACACCGAGTTCTTGTTCTCTAGAAGTCGAAGAATGAGTCCTAGCAATGATGGAGGTTAAAAGTAGGAGGCTACTTATTGGTAGGAAAGCTCCTGAGGGGCAGGAGGGGTCCCGAGTGGGTAATTCACCCCACTTTACAGAGAATTTTATAGGGGTGAAACCCACGTGGGTACAACGTGGACCACAGCCGTGAACATCCAATAAGGTTACAAAATGAGCCTAGCCTAATTAGCAGTCACTTAGCTATTGGGATGATTGGTGTCAAGGTTTGTAACACAAATGGTTAACAGAATTAAATCTTACATGTCTAACTAAGGAAGGCTTGAGAACAGAACAGCCATATATGCATGCACAATCATCTACAAATATAAACTCTGGGGTTTTCCCAACCCTTCCATCTACTTCATTTCCTTCTGTTTGTTTTTACAGATAGGGGAAATTCTTCCTGATTGGAAAACAACCTTGTAAAAAGCACTGCTCTATTCTTAAATTCAACAAAGCAGAATTCAGCTCTCTTGCGAGGGTTTCCAGGAAGTACTGTGAGACTGTAGCAAACTAGGGAGGATTAGTATTTTGTCCCCACACACACGGGAAGGGCTCAGGGCTGGGTGGGGCTGGGAACACCGGGCATCAGCAACCTCATTTGATCTTCTGTCCCTTCCCTTCCCTTCCCAAATGGCAGCTGGTAGAAGAAATGCTGTAGCCATCTGGGGTCCCTGTCCTCCACTCTCAACTCAAGCTCCAGGTACAGAACACATTTTATTTTTGGTCCACTTTCTTGTATGTTTATTTGAAACTAATGGCTCTCCTTACCTGAATTCCTGGTATGTCTCTGACAAATAATTGTTCATAGATGAGAGATGCTCATTTTCTCCTTCGAAGAGCTTGTTGGAGGCTGCATGTTGAAGAACCTTGGCCACAGACCCCAAGTTTCTCCTCTGGTCAGAATTGATCTGTCCTCCGGCTGTCATGTCAATGATGTCAAAGCCGTCTGGTGCTACGATGGCTGGGTTCATGTACCGATAGTACAGGAGGTTTCCAACAATCTGGGGTGATGCAGAAGACAAAGACCATTTTAAAAAGAGAAAATGTAAGGTTTTACATTGCTCTTTGTTATAGTCTATATTTATTTACATTTCCCAAGAGACAGTAAATCATTTTCTCATGTGACTCCTCATAACACATTAAGTAAAGGCAGGGAATACAATCACCCACTAAAATATTTAACGAAATTATTTTTGATGAAAAATATGCTCACTGTCCTCCAAATTCTCCAATTTAAAGAAGTGCAAATAATGTGTAAGATTTCTAAATTAGCCTCAGCATAATCAATAATCTTGATAGTCATTAGAAATAGAAGATCTGTATCTTATTGTTATAAATGGTCATACCTGGGAAAATTTTTACAAAATGGTATGTTTGTAATTTTGGTTCACACCCCCAAAGAAAAGCTATGGTGAGATCACCCTTGAAAATCTACCTTTAACAGCTCATCTTCTGTTGCATCTGGGAATTTCTCATGGATGGAATTCTTCAGTACTTTGGCTATATACCTCAATCCATAACTACATGTAAAACAGATGACAAAAGAAAATAATGGAAAAAAGCTAAGTGAGGAAGAAACACACAGCAATTGTTCCAGTTACTAAAGCTCAGCAGTCGTCCTAAAAATCCAACATAAAATGAGATGGTAGTGGAATCACAGGACTGCCACTGATGACGATAACGCAGTGTTTGACCGAAGTATCCATTTCCTCCTTTAGAGAACAGGTGTGAATTTAAAAGTTTCATGTAAACCATCTTTTAAAATAGTAAACGCAATATGAGGGAGAGCTCCTGTCTTCACTACTGGGGTTTATTTTGCATTAGTTTCCCAAGAGCTTTTGGCAAAGAATGGCAAAGCTGCTACAAATCCAACTTACGGCAGCAGATCGAGGGAGGAGATGATAGAATTCAGAACTTTGTCAGTGACTCTTCGCAGGTTCTCAATGGAAGCTTCCAGCTTGTTTCTCACTTCGGCATAGGTCAGGGCTTGTTCTGTGGTCACATCGTAAGGCAGCTTGCTGAAAACACAACAAGGGCCCTAAGTGGACTTGGGGCCTCAGTGGGAGTGCTAACATGCCTGCCATACTGGCTCTACGGCAAGCCCTGTGGTCATCTGGTGGTTACCCACCAGCTCCACTGTCAAGTCCACTTGCCAGACCAGTGGAAATCCAGATTACTTTCTTTTCTTTGTGGTGCTGGGAATCAAACCCAGGACCTCACACATGCTAGGCAAGTGCTCTACCATTGAGCTACACCCTTTCTTTTCATCAAAGCAATGTTTATTACAAAAAAATTGCACATAATAAAGAAAAACAATATCAACACAGAAACAAGCAATTTTTTTTATTTTTTGGTACAGGGGATCTTGTGAGGCAGGTGGCTGCTAAATCCTCAGCCCAGCAAGCAATTTTTATACCTTAGAGTATATGGGCCTTTCATATTCATGGGTTTAATGATATATATCATATGGTTGTGTATATACACAACCAGTGTTTTACAAAAATAAAATGCATTATTTGTAGCTAACTGCAACTGAAAAATATATTGTGACTATATATTTTTTTGTTTGCTTTTATTTTTTTGAGATAGGGTCTCACTATGTAGTACAGGCTGGCCCGAACTCACAATGTAGCCCAGGCTGGTCTCAAACTTGTGGCTGGGATTATAGAAGTGCTCCACCACATCTAGCTCATGACCCTACTATTGCCTGTAGCCCATGAATAGAAATACATAAGGAATAAAGGAGGGAGAAAATTACAGGAGTTGTGCCTTTGGGATCAACTGTTTTTGATATTTGAAAACAGTTCGTGTCAAGATGACTAAGGGTCTAAGAAAGTGATTTTCATGAGTATGTTGAATGAAGACCATATTTTAGATTAAAACTGATTTTTCTGATTTTTTTTGGCTTAGAGTTTAAGAGTTTACAGCTACGTACATGTGCACTTGACTACAGAACGCCGTCCTGACTTCGTTACCTGGCCTCTCCAGTCTGGGTCTCTAGCTGGTTCACCCAAGCCTTGTACACTTCCACAGGGCTGGTGTTGATGACCAGGGACTTGTCATCGATGATCTCTTTCACCACTGGGGCCAGGAGCTGGCGCAGGGTGTTCTGTCCCCGGGCTCCTCTGTTGAAGCTGACAACCATCTTGATGACCGTAGGGTTACCAGTAACGATGTCCTGTACCTGGTCCACCTTTGATCTAAAGAAAGCCCAAGCCAAGATAAAAGGGTTCGCTTTTGTGGACTGAGTATGAAACAGTGTCTCTTTCCTCTGGCAGGCGAGAGCTTTGTAGAGGTACTGTTTTACTGCAGGGAGATCAATGTCGGTGTGATTTGAAAAAAAGCAATAATTTATAAGATGGGTGTTTATCTGAGCAAGTTAAGGATCTAAAAATAAAATCTTGGCCCCAGTTTCAATCTAGAAGGCAGATATGAGTTGAAAATGGACCAAGACTAACAACACTGAGTGGTGCTGTACAAGTATGGTCCCCTTATATTTACCAAATTTTAAAAATAGCTTTCTTGCTTGCATGAGCTGTTCCTATGTCGTCAGATCACACTTAAATTCATCGTCATGTAGCTTCCTGGCCACGATGCATGGCTGAGAGCTCTTCCATGACCTCTTCCCTCTCTTCTTCTCTCTTCCTTGGCTGCTCCTCCCCTCCCCCTGCATCTCCCCCTGTCCCACTTCCTTTCCCTTTAGGGTCTGACTGTCCTTTTCTGGTCCTTATCTTATTCTGTCATTCCTTTCCATTTCCTTTGCTGGTTCCTCTTCCCAATTTAAAATTCTGTTTTCTCTCCATTTCTGACTAATTGTATGTGGTAGTGGGGCAGATGGGGTGAAGTCTGAAGTCCTGCCCTACCCATGCTGTGCCCCGAGACTTTATTCATCACACACGCGTCCTTGGCCACCATCTCTTTGGGACCTGTCCTCTGATATCAATTTCTAACTCAAACTTCCTCCTTGGGGCCAGTCTGGACTTTCTCATGTTCTCCTATACATTTCCACCCTCATCTCCATCTATAGCTCAAATCTAGTGTGCTAAAGATCCAAACTGCATCTTTTTCCTTCTGACTCTCCATTTCTCTGAGCTCTGTAAGTTTAATCCACCCAGTCCATACATGACAGGCAGATCAGTCTTCTCAAAAACCAGTGTGGTCACATCAACTTCCTGGTGAGAAACCCTTCCTACTCCCCAGAAAGTAAGCAGGGCCTGAACACCTAGCCCTCTCCTCAGTGTCTGCTGTGACCAGGCCTCAGTCTACCACTCCAGCTTTACCTCCTCATATTCACCAAGCCACATGTGGGCCAGCTCATCTTCTTTCTCTCTGTGCCCATGCTATTTCTATCACAAGTGGGCCTTACTTCCCCCTTTAATTTATTCTTATAAAAATGTTAATGTTTCCCCAAAGTTTGGGGGTCAAGTGGATCCTTTTCTATAAAATGATTTTCAGTCAACATAGTTGGATTGCTTCTTACTGA
The DNA here is from genome assembly GCF_012274545.1 of Fukomys damarensis. Lineage (NCBI taxonomy): Eukaryota > Metazoa > Chordata > Mammalia > Rodentia > Bathyergidae > Fukomys > Fukomys damarensis. Next base: position 59,062,401 of record NW_022900913.1, on the reverse strand, counting down.
TATCTGCCCAAATCTATCACATTGTACACGGCATTCATTTGGATTTCCCATGTGCCATTGCTACTTCTCACGAGTCTTACCTCTCCTGGCTTACAGACACCTGAACACAGGGCTCTTCGGACCCTGTGCTTCAGAAACCCACAGGAACTGGTATAGCTTAAAGTTCCAAGAAGTTAGGCAGGAAATTAAGGTCTGCCCTGACATAGCACATTTCTAATGCAATATTTTGGGGGCCCTGTTTATTATAGCTACTTGCACATTTTTTTCACATTAAATAAGAAAATAAAATTAGCAAAAGGAGCTATGGCTCTCATAAGAAGGGAAGGCTATTCAGAAGAGAACACAACCTCCATGTCACTCATATGATAAAGTAAATTTTCTCATTGGTTTTCTTTTTCTTTTTTGTTACCGGGGACCAAACTCAGGTCCCTGAGTTTGCAAGGCAGGTGGCAGAACCACTGAGCTAAATCCCCGGCCCTTCTCATTGATTTTCAATAAGCTTGTGGCTTCCAGTTGTTGTAGATATGCAAATAAAAAGTTAGGATTCATTGGTAGGAGAAAGCTGTACCTATAGAAAGCTCTAAGTCTGCAGAAATTCAATCATTCATGGAGATTCCATTTGAGTCTCAAGAACCTTGATATATTTAATATGCATGGAAAATGTATCACAGTAATTTAAAAATTACTTTTGTAAATCTGAGATCACTTCCAATAAGAAAAGGACCTGTGCATTGGTATTTTTACATACACATTTATATACATACTTAATTTCTTCCTCCAGAGCAGTTTTGAAAAGCTTGAGGAGCAGGTATTCTTCTCGCTGATTAGAGGCATAATTGTACAGCGTAAAAATAACAGTGTCCATAAATTTAGTTGATTTGTTCTGTGGCATCTGGAAGATCAGCTTAGCCAAGTATAAAGGGTTGGTCTACAAGGAAAGAGGGAAGAAGAAAACGAAACACCCCCCCACCTATCAGTTAATATATTATTAAAGCAGTATCTGGTTCCCTGCTCTTCAGGGACTTAATGTCATTAAAAGCAAATAGACAAGTACTTGGCCAAAATTATGACTTTAAAAGTGTCAGCTAACAATTACCACACTGACTTAATGTCATTAAAAGCAAATAGACAAGTACTTGGCCAAAATTATGACTTTAAAAGTGTCAGCTAACAATTACCACTGTGA